>NC_073228.2:148792500-149417500 GCF_029281585.2 Gorilla gorilla gorilla
TATATACCCAAAATATTGGGTGTATACCCAAATATTGCTATATGTTTATCGCAGTAATATTTACAATAACAAAGACATAGAATCAACCTAAATGTCCATCAATGGCAGATTGGATAAAGAAAATATGGTGCTTATATGCCATCCAATACTATGCAGTCATAAAAGTATAATGAGACCACGTCTTTTGCAGCGACATGGATAGAGCTGGAAGCCATTATCCTAAGCAAACTAACACAGAAACAGAAAACCACATACTGCATATTCTCACTTATAAGTGAGAGCTAAACAATGAAAACACATGAATACTAGGAGAGGAACAACAGATACTGGGGCCTACTTGAGGTTGGAGTATACCTATTAGGTATTAAGCTTCTTACCTAGGTGAGGAAATTATCTGTATGTCAAATCCCTGTGTCACACAGTTTATCTATATAACAAACTTGTACATGTACCCCTGAACCTAAAATAAAAGTTTTCTTAACTAATCAAAAGCTAGAAATGGTTAAGCTTAGTGAGGAAGGCATGTTGAAAATCAAGACAGGCCAAAAGCTGGGAATTTTGTGCTGAACAGCCAAGTTGTGAATGCAAAGGAAAAGTTCTTAAAGAAATTAAAAGTGCTACTCCAGTGAGCACAAAAGTAATAAAAAAGCAAAACAGACTTATTGCAGATATAGGGAAAGTTTTAGTGGTCTGGATGTAAGATCAAACCAGCCATGACATTCTCTTAAGACCAAGGCTAATCCAGAGCAAGGTCCTAACTCTCTGCAATTCTATGAAGGCTTGTAGTTGAAGAAGCTGTAGAAAAAAAAGAGAAACTTGCAGAAGTTGGTTTATGAAGTTTAAGAAAAAAAAATGCCATCTCCATAACATAGAAGTGCAAGGTAAAAGAGCAAGAGCTGATGTGGAAGCTGCAGCAATGATCCAGAATATCTAGCTAAAATAATTGAAGATGGCTATGCTAAACAACATATTTTCGATGCAGATGAAAGAGCCCTCTACTAGAAAAAAAATAACATTTAAGACTTTCATAACTAGAGAGACATCAGTGCCTGGACTCAAAGCTTCAAAAAACATGCTGACTTGTTCAAAGCTAATGTTGCTGGTGACCTTCAACTAAAGCCAATGCTCACTTACCATTCTGAAAATATTGGTGCCCTTAAGAATGATGCTAAGTCAACTCTGACTGTGCTCTATAAATGAAATAACAAACCCTGGATGACAGCACATCTAGATACAGTATGATTAACTAAATATTTAAAGCCCAATTTTGAGACTTACTGCTGAGAAAAAAAGATTTCTTTCAAAATATTACTGATCATTGACAATGCATCTAGTCACCAAAGAACTCTGATAGAAATAGAGGAGATTGGTGTTATTTTCATGCCTGCCAATGCAGCATTCATTCTGAAGCCCATGAATCAAGAAGTCATTTTGACTTTCAAGTCTTATTATGTAAGAAATTTAGTTTGTAAGTCTACAGCTGCTATAGATAATGATTTTTTGATGGATCTGGGCAAAATATGTACTTTGAAAACCTTCTGGAAAGGTTTCACTGTTCTAGATGCCATTAAAAATAATTATGATTCATGGGAGAAGTCAAAATTTCAACATTAACAGGAGTGGGAAAGTTGATTACAGTTCTCAAGGATGACCTTGAAGGGTTTAAGACTTTAGTAGAGGAAGTCACTGAAGATGTGGTGGATATACCAAGAGAGCTAGAATAAGAAGTAGAGCCTGGAGATGTGACCGAATTGCTGCAATCTCATAACATTTGAATGGGTGAGGAGTTGCTTCTTATGAATGAGAAAAAAAAAGGTTGTTTTGCTTTTTTTAGATAGAATATGCTCCTAGTGAAGATGCTGTGAACATTGTTGAAATGACAACAAAGAATATAGAGTATTACATAAACTGAGCAGATAAAATAGCAGTAGGATTGGAGAGGTTTTACTCCAATGTTGAAAGAAGTTCTATTGTGGGTAAAATGCTATGAAACAGCATTACATGCTACATATTAATCTTTCATGAAAGGAAAAGTCATCGATTTGGCAAACTTCATTGTTGTCTTGTTTTAAAAAATTGCTGCAGTCTCAGTAACCTTCAGCAACCACCATCCAGGTCAGTCAGCAGCCATCAACACTGAGGCAAGTCCCTCCACCACCAAAAAGATTACAACTCACTGAAAGCTCAGATGATCATTAGTATTTTCATCAATAAATCACTTTTTAATCAAGGCATGTACAACTTAAAATAAAATACTATTATAAACAATATAATACAGCATAACATAAACATGCACTGGGAAACCAAAATATTTGTGTGACTCACTTTCTTGTGATATTTGCTTGAGTGCAGTGGTCTGTAACTAAATCTGCAATATCTTTGAGGTATGTCTGTATATACTTATTGTGCTGAGTAAAATTATAATTTTTTTTGCTGAATACCATATCTAGTCCTCTAAGATAAAGTGTATCATTCTAAAACTTCCTTTCTCAATAGACAGTTATATAGACAGATACAAAATATAAGATATTATCAACTAATGTAGATATATCATTTTTGCTTGTAGGTTTTTGCTTTAAATAAATAGAATCATCAAAATAGAGCAAACATATTACATTGCAACTTTTTTATTCATGTGACCATACCTTGACCAGTATTACAGTTTGGTAAATATAAAAGTAGCTATCAATTTCTCTCCCTTTTTTTCTATAAAACAGCTTTGTATACTTTTATATAATTTGAAATCATTCATAAGTTGTTTAACTGCTTTTTTCCCCAGTTACAAAAAATATTCCTCATCTTCTACTCTTTACTTTCCATCTCCCTCAGTTGTGTCCTCCTCCTCAAACTAATAATTTCTATAAATAGCTTGGGGTGCCTTCTATATTTATCTTCATGTTTATATGACAATATACAAAATGCATATTAACACACTCATACACATTAATAGTAAAGAAAAATTTGTTTGCTTCACTATATAAAGATAACCCTACTACATATACTTTCCTGTACCTTAGTCTTTTTGCCCTTAAAAATACATTGTGAAAATGTCTTTAAAACTGTATAGTGTGCGAACTGGCTTCAGCAAAACGGCAGAATGGGAATTCTTAGTGCTTGACCCCTCACAGAACCATCAATCTGAACAACCATCCATTAATAAAAATACCTGCATGGGACCTAAGGAATCCAGATGAGAGATTACAGCACCTGAGTGTAGGCTGAAAATAAGAAAGGATGACACACTGAAGAGAGTGGGAAGGATTGTTTCACATTACCCATATCACCCTCCCTCCATGTTGGGAAAGGAGATTGAAGTGATCATTCAACTATGCCACAGACCCCAGCACAAGGCCCACTCAGTGAATCCTGGTGTGAAGCTGGTTCCAGTGGCCCCAGGATTTGGGTCTTTCCCAGTACCAGGGCAGCCCTGCAACAGCACCAGTCTACTGCCCACAGCCCCAAGCTCCAGACTAGCTCCTATGGACCCAGATTCTGTGTTGTTCTCAGAAGACCCAGACTCCAGAGGTTCAACTGCAGACTCAGGCTTAAGACTTACCCCAGTGTCAGATAGGTCCTCACAGTCCCAGGCACCAGACATTCCCACAGGATCCAGGGACCAGGCCTGCCCTAGTGGACCATGATGTCTGCCCAAACCGTACAGACTGAGAACACAGCCCCCCATCCCCGCTGCCCCCAAAAGACTCAGGTTGAAGACCAGCTTCTGTGTACCCAGGCTTCAGCCTTGCCTCTATGAACATAGGCTCCAGGCCCCACCACATGTATCCAGGCAGTAGTCCTTTCCCTGTGGACCCAGGCATCAGAGCTGCACAGTCACTGACCCAGGCACATGGCTAGCCCACCTGAGAACTCCAGCAGCAAGCCCACCAGCATATCCCAATAGCTTGCCCATCCAGAACCTCTGGACAGGGTGACTGAGGAACAACTTGTCCTCCTAAAGTCAGTATGTAAATATTGAAAAGGATGCTTAATTTTTTGAATACCCAGGCACCAGAGCAAGGATCACAAATCATCAGGGAAATATGACATCATCAAAGGAAAAAAAAATAAAGCACCAGTAACTAACCCTAAAGACATGGAGCTCTACAAATTGATGAATAAATCAAAGTAATCATCTTAGGTTAATTCAATGGGTTATAAAAGAAGAAAGATGAACAGTAAATAATATCAATAAAACAATACATGAACAAAATTAGAAGTTTAACAAAGAAATAGACAACATAAAGATGAACCAAACAAAAATTCCAGAACTGAGGAATACAATCACTGAGCTGAAAAATTCTTTAGAGAGCTTCAGGAGCAGACCTGTTAAAGCAGAAATAAAGAAAAGCAGTGAAGACATATCAGTTGAAATTACCCAGGCCAGGATTGGCGGCTTGTACCTGTAATTTCAGCACTTTAGGAGGCCAGACTGGGAGGATCATTCAAGGCCAGGAGTTTAAGACTAGCCTGGGAAACATAATAAGACCCCATATGTACAAAAATTTAAAAAAAAAAAATTCACCAGGCATGGTAGTGCATGCCTGTAGTCCTAGCTACCCAGGGGGCTAACACAGGAGTAATAACACCTGAGCTCAGGAGTTTGAGATTATGGTAAGCTATGATTGTGTCTTTGCAGTCCAGCCTGGATAACAGCGCAAGATTCTGTCTCCAAAACATGTTTTTTAAAGAAATTACCCAGTCAGAAAAATGTTAAGAAAAAATAATGAAAAAGAGTGAAGCAAGCCTATCAAACTTATAAGACACCATCAAGCACAGCAAAATCCACATTATGGGAATCTCAGAAAGAGAAGATAGAAAGTACTGAAAGCATATTCAAAGAAATAAAGAAATACTCCTAAATCTGTAGAAAAAAATGAACATTCAAATCTATGAGACACAGAAACTCCAAATGGATTAAATACAGGGAGATGTTTATCAAGACACCTTATAATCAAACTCTCAAAAGTCGGAGAGAATTTTCAAGGCTGCAAGGGAAAAATAATTCTTTACATCCAAAGGAATCCCTTAAGATTATCAGCAGACTTCTTAGCAGAAACCTTGCAGGCAAGAAAATGGTGGGATTATATATTCAAATAGCTGAAAGAAGATGTCCTTCAGAAATGAAAGAGAAAAAAATATTTTCCCAGAAAAACAAAAGTTGAGAGAGTTCATCATGGCTAGACATATAAGAAATACTAAAAAGCATTCTTGAAGATGAAACAAAAGGATTATAACCAATAACATGAAAACATGAAGATATAAAACTCACTGTAAATGTAAGGATCTAGTACAAATCAGAAGACTCTAATACAGTAAAAGTGGTACATAAATCAATTTAAGCCTAGCATTAAAAGTAACTATAGCTTCAATAATTTGTTAATGGATATATGATACAGAAAACATGTAAGTTGTAACATCAATAACATAAATGTGAGAAGAGGGAAAGTTAAAATGTAGCATTTTTGTATATAATTTAAGTTCATTTGTTATCAACTTAAAAAATTGACTGTCAGAACTATAAGATGTTTTAAGTAAGCCTACTTGTAATAACAAATTTTTAAAAATGGTAGAACACAAAAGGCAAAGAGAAAGGAGTCAAAATATAAATACATATATTTAATATAAGCATATAAAATAATATCACTACAAAACAAATTATCAAATCACAAAGGAAGACAGTAAAAGAGGAAGTTGGAACTACAAAATAGAAAACAATCAACAAAATGCTGATCATAAGTACTTACTGTTCGTATCAATAGTTGCTTTACATATAAATGAATTAAATTATCCAATCAAAAGACATAAAGTGACTGAAGATTTTTTTTAAAAATCCAACTGTATGCTGCATGCAATAGACTCATTTTATCTTTAAGAATAACAGATTGAAAGTAAAGGAATAAAAAACTTATGTCCTGCAATTGGTAATCAAAAGAGAGCATGATGGCTATACTTACATAAGACAAAATAGACTTTAAGTTAAAAACTTTCACAAGAGATAAAGTCATTATGTAATGAAAAAGACTTCAGTTTATCAAGAGGATAATTATGTATGTAATTACATAACATACACAAACATATCCAAATCAGAGCACCTAAATAAATAAACTATAAGAAGAGCTGAATAAAGAAATAGACAACAATACAACAAGAGTAGGGAACTTCAATACCCCACTTTCAACAACGTATAGAACACTTATATTGAAAACCAAATAGGAAACATTGTACTTGAACTTTACTATATAGCAAATGAGTTTAACAATCATACAGAACATTCCATCCAACAGCAGCAGAGTACATATTCTTTTCAAGTGCACATGGATCACTCTCCAGGATAGATCATATGTTGGTCCACAAAACAAGTATGAACAAGTTTAAGATTGAAATCATGGCCAGGCGCAGTGGCTCAGGCCTGTAATCCCAGCACTTTGGGAGGCCGAGGCAGGCGGATCAGGAGGTCAGGAGATCAAGACCATCCTGGCTAACACGGTGAAACCCCGTCTCTACTAAAAATACAAAAAAAATTAGCCAGGTGTGGTGGCGGGCGCCTATAGTCCCAGCTACTCGGGAGGCTGAGTCAGGAGAATGGCATGAACCCAGGAGGCGGAGCTTGGAGTGAGCCGAGATCGTGCCACTGCACTCCAGCCTGGCCGACAGAGTGAGACTCTGTCTCAAAAAAAATTAAGATTGAAATCATATAGAGTATTTTTTTCTGACCACAATAGTATGAAACTGGAAGTCAAAAATAGCAATAAAACTGGGAAATTCACAAAAATGCCAAAATTAAAAAGCATACTCCTGTGGGTTTGTCATAGATAGCTCTTATTATTTTGAGATACGTCCCATCAATACCTAATTTATTGAGAGTTTTTAACATGAAGGTTGTTGAATTTTGTCAGAGGCCTTTTCTGCATCCAATGAGATAATCATGTAGTTTTTGTCTTTGGTTCTGTTTATATGCTGGATTACATTTATTGATTTGCGTATATTGAACCAGCCTTGCATCCCAGGGATGAAGCCCACTTGATCATGGTGGGTAAGCTTTTTGATTTGCTGCTGGATTCGGTTTGCCAGTATTTTATTGAGGATTTTTGCATCAATGTTCATCAAGGATATTGGTCTAAAATTCTCTTTTTTTGTTGTGTCTCTGCCAGGCTTTGGTATCAGGATGATGCTGGCCTCATAAAATGAGTTAGGGAGGATTCCCTCTTTTTCTATTGATTGGAATAGTTTCAGAAGGAATGGTACCATTTCCTCCTTGTACCTCTGGAAGAATTCCGCTGTGAATCCATCTGGTCCTGGACTCTTTTTGGTTGGTAAGCTATTGATTATTGCCACAATTTCAGAGCCTGTTATTGGTCTATTCAGAGATTCAACTTCTTCCTGGTTTAGTCTTGGGAGAGCGTATGCGTTGAGGAATTTGTCCATTTCTTCTAGATTTTCTAGTTTATTTGAGTAGAGGTGTTTGTAGTATTCTCTGATGGTAGTTTGTATTTCTGTGGGATCGGTGGTGATATCCCCTTTATCATTTTTTATTGCGTCTATTTGATTCTTCTCTCTTTTTTTCTTTATTAGTCTTGCTAGCGGTTTATCAATTTTGTCGATCCTTTCAAAAAACCAGCTCCTGGATTCATTAATTTTTTGAAGGGTTTTTTTTTTTGTCTCTATTTCCTTCAGTTCTGCTCTGATTGTAGTTATTTCTTGCCTTCTGCTAGCTTTTGAATGTGTTTGCTCTTGCTTTTCTAGTTCTTCTAATTGTGATGCTAGGGTGTCAATTTTGGATCTTTCCTGCTTTCTCTTGTGGGCATTTAGTGCTATAAATTTCCCTCTACACACTGCTTTGAATGTGTCCCAGAGATTCTGGTATGTCGTGTCTTTGTTCTCGTTGGTTTCAAAGAACATCTTTATTTCTGCCTTCATTTCGTTATGTACCCAGTAGCCATTCAGGAGCAGGTTGTTCAGTTTCCATGTAGTTGAGCGGTTTTGAGTGAGTTTCTTAATCCTGAGTTCTACTTTGATTGCACTATGGTCTGAGAGACAGTTTGTTATAATTTCTGTTCTTTTACATTTGCTGAGGAGACCTTTACTTCCAAGTATGTGGTCAATTTTGGAATAGGTGTGGTGTGGTGCTTAAAAAAATGTATATTCTGTTGGTTTGGGGTGGAGAGTTCTGTAGATGTCTATTAGGTCCGCTTGGTGCAGAGCTGAGTTCAATTCCTGGGTATCCTTGTTAACTTTCTGTCTCGTTGATCTGTCTAATGTTGACAGTGGGGTGTTAAAGTCTCCCATTATTATTGTGTGAATGGGCAAAAACTGGAAGCATTCCTTTTGAAAACTGGCACAAGACAGGGATGCCCTCTCTCACTACTCCTATTCAACATAGTGTTGGAAGTTCTGGCCAGGGAAATTAGGCAGGAGAAGGAAATAAATGGTATTCAATTAGGAAAAGAGGAAGTCAAATTGTCCCTGTTTGCAGACGACATGATTGTATATCTAGAAAACCCCATTGTCTCAGCCCAAAATCTCCTTAAGCTGATAAGCAACTTCAGCAAAGTCTCAGGATACAAAATCAGTGTACAAAAATCACAAGCATTCTTATACACCAATAACAGACCAAGAGAGAGCCAAATCATGAGTGAACTCCCATTCACAATTGCTTCAAAGAGAATAAAATACTTAGGAATCCAACTTACAATGGACATGAATGACCTCTTCAAGGAGAACTACAAACCACTGCTCAATGAAATAAAAGAGGATACAAACAAATGGAAGAACATTCCATGTTCATGGGTAGGAAGAATCAATATTGTGAAAATGGCCATACTGCCCAAGGTAATTTATAGATTCAATGCCATCCCCATCAAGCTACTAATGACTTTCCTCACAGAATTGGAAAAAACTACTTTAAAGTTCATATGGAACTTTAAAAAAGAGCCCGCATTGCCAAGTCAATCTTAAGCCAAAAGAACAAAGCTGCAGGCATCACGCTACCTGACTTCAAACTATACTACAAGGCTACGGTAACCAAAACAGCATGGTACTGGTACCAAAACAGAGATATAGATCAATGGAACCGAACAGAGCCCTCAGAAATAACGCCACATATCTACAACTATCTGATCTTTGACAAACCTGAGAAAAACAAGCAATGGGGAAAGGATTCCCTATTTAATAAATGGTGCTGGGAAAACTGGCTAGCCATATGTAGAAAGCTGAAACTGGATCCCTTCCTTACACCTTATACAAAAATTAATTCAAGATGGATTAAAGACTTAAACACTAGACCTAAAACCATAAAAACCCTAGAAGAAAACCTAGGCATTACCATTCAGGACATAGGCATGGGCCAGGACTTCATGTCTAAAACACCAAAAGCAATGGTAATGAAAGCCGAAATTGACAAATGGGAACTAATTAAACTAAAGAGCTTCTGGCACAGCAAAAGAAACTACCATCAGAGTGAACAGGTAACCTACAAAATGGGAGAAAATTTTCGCAACCTACTCATCTGACAAAAGGCTAATATCCAGAATCTACAATGAACTCAAACAAATTTACAAGAAAAAAAAACAAACAACCCCATCAAAAAGTGGGCAAAGGATATGAACAGGCACTTCTCAAAAGAAGACATTTATGCAGCCAAAAGACACATGAAAAAATGCTCATCATCACTAGCCATCAGAGAAATGCAAATCAAAACCACAATGAGATACCATCTGACACCAGTTAAAATGGCAATCATTAAAAAGTCAGGAAACAACAGGTGCTGGAGAGGATGTGGAGAAATAGGAACACTTTTACACTGTTGGTGGGACTGTAAACTAGTTCAACCATTGTGGAAGTCAGTGTGGCGATTCCTCAGGGATCTAGAACTAGAAATACCATTTGACCCAGCCATCCCATTACTGGGTATATACCCAAAGAACTATAAATCATGCTGCTATAAAGACACATGCACACGTATGTTTATTGCGGCACTATTCACAATAGCGAAGACTTGGAACCAACCCAAATGTCCAACAATGATAGATTGGATTAAGAAATTGTGACACATATATACCATGGAATATTATGCAGCCATAAAAAATGATGAGTTCATGTCCTTTGTAGGGACATGGATGAAATTGGAAATCATCATTCTCAGTAAGCTATCACAAGGACAAAAAACCAAACACTGCATGTTCTCACTCATAGATGGGAATTGAACAATGAGAACACATGGACACAGGAAGGGGAACATCACACTCTGGGGACTGTTGTGGGGTGGGGGAGGAGGGAGGGATAGCATTAAGAGATATACGTAATGCTAAATGACGAGTTAATGCGTGCAGCACAGCAGCATGGCACATCTGTATGTATGTAACTAACCGGCACACTGTGCACATGTACCCTAAAACTTAAAGTATAATAATAATAATAATAAAGCATACTCCTGAACAACCAATGGGTCAAGGAAGAAGTCAAATTAAAATAAACAAAAATCTTAAGACAAATGAACATGAAAACACATCATACCAGAGCTTATAGAGCAAGATTCCTAGAGGGAGGTTATAGTGATAAACGCCTACATTAAGAAAAACCATCTCAAAGAGATGACCTATCTTTATCCCAAGGAATTAGAAAAAGAACAAAGCCCAAAATTAGCAAAAGAAGGAAAATAATGAAGATTAGAACAGAAATAAATGACATAGAAAATAGTATAAAATAACTATGAAACTGAGTTGGTTTTTGAAAAGATATGCAAAACTGCCAAACCTTTAGAGTATTTAAGAAAAAGACACAGAAGACTAAAATAAATAAAGTTACAAATTAAAAAGAGACATTGCAACCGATAGCACAGAAATGAAAGGGATCATAAAAAAAGTACAATGAGCAATTATACACCAACAAATTGGATAACTCGAAAGACATGGATAAATTCCTAGGAACATATAATCTACCAAGTCTGAATCATGAGGAAATGGAAAATCTGAACAGACCAATAATGAGGGAAAAAATGGAATAGTAAACAAAAATCTTCCAACAAAGAAATGCTGAGGACAAGATGACTTCACAAGTGAATTCTACGATCTTTCTCAAATTCTTCCAAAAAGTTAAAAAGAAGGGAACACTACAAAAGTCACTTTATGAGGTCAGCATTACTCTAATACCAAAGCCAAACAAGGACATTATAAGAAAAGCAAATTAAAGGTAATATCCCTGATGAATACAGATGCAGAAATCATCAACAAAGTGTTATCAAATCAAACTCAATAGCACATCAAAATGATAACACTCATAATCAAATTGTACCTATCTCTGGAATACAATGACTTTTCAACATGGACAAGTCAATGAATGTGATAGACTACATTAACAGGGTAAAGGAAAAAAACTATATGATCATCTCAACAGATGCAGAAAAACATTTGACAAATTCAACATCCTTTCATGACAAAAACTCTCAACAAATTAGAGAAGAAATGTACCTCAACATAATAAAGGGCATGTATGATAGCCCCACAGTTCACATACTTAATCATAAATAGCTGAAACATTTTACTGTAAGATTAGGAATAAGAAAAGGATGCCTGCTCTTGTCACATCTATTCAGCATAGTATTAGAAGTCCTAGCGAGAATAATTAGGCAATAAAAAGAAATAAAAGTTACCTGAGTCAGAGAAGAAATAAAATAGTCTCTGTATGCAGATGACGTGATTTTATATGTAGAGAAAACACTTAAGACGCAACTAAAATTTGTTAGAATAAATGAATTCAGTAAAGTTGCAGGATACAAAATTAGCATACGAAAACAGTTTCCCTTATAAATACTAACAGTGAACTAACTAAAAAAGAAATTAAGAAAACAATCTATTGTAGCTTCAAAAAAAAATAAATAACTTAGAAATAAGGAGGTAGGCCAGGCGTGGTGGCTGACGCCTGTAATCCCAGCACTTTGGGAGGCTGAGGTGGGCGGGTCACGAGGCCAGGAGTTCAAGACCAGCCTGGCCAACATAGTGAACCCCCGTCTCTACTAAAACTACAAAAAAATTAGCCAGGCATGGTGGTGCATGCTTTTAGTCCCAGCTACTTGGGAGGCTGAGGCAGGAGAATCACTTGAATCCACCAGGAAGGTGGAGGCTGCAGTGAGCCGAGATCACTCCACTGCATTCCAGCTTGGGCAACAGAGTGAGAATTCATCTCACAAAAAAAAAAAAAAAAAAAAAAGAAGAAGAAGAAGAAGAAATGAGGAGGTAAAAAATTATTATATTGAAAACTATAAAACTTTGATTAAAGGAATTAAAGAGAAACAAATGGTAAGATGTCCTGTGTCCATGGATTGGAAGAAATAATACTGCAAAAATATCCATACTACTATCCAAATAAATCTACACATATAATAGACTTCCTATTTTAATTCCAATGGCATTTTTCACAAGAATAGAGAAAAATCCTGAAATTAATATGAAGCCACAAAAGACCCATAGTAGCCAAATAAATCTTGACCAAAAGAACAATGCTAGAGGCATTACGCTACCTGAATTCAAAATACATTTCCAATCTGTAGAACTCAAAGAATATGATATTGGCATAAAAATAGACATATAGGACAATGGGACAAAATTGCCCAGAAATAAAACCACTTATCTTTGGCAAAGGTTTCAGGAACATACAATGGGGAAAGGATTATCTCTTCAATAAATGATGCTGAGGAAACTGGATATCTACATGTAAAAGAAAGGAACTGGACAATAATCTCATACCATACACAAAAAAATCAACCCAAAATGGATTGAAGAGTTAAACGTAAGACCTAAAAACGTAAGACCTTAAAAAGACCTAAAACTCTGTGTAAGAAAACACAGAGGATAAATTGTTGACATTGATTTGGGCAATGATTTGTTAAAATATTACACCAAAAGCACAGGCAACAATAGCAAAAATAAGCAACGGGACTGTATCAACCTGTAAAGCTGTTGCACAGCAAAGGAAACAATCAACAGATTGAAAAGACAAGCTATGAAATGGGAGAAAATATTTTCAAACCATGTATCTAGTAAAGAGTTAAAATCCAAAATATGTAGGCAACCCACACAACTCAATAACTAGAAAATAAGCAACCCAATTAAAAATGGGTAAAGAACCTCAACAGGCATTTCTCAAAAGAAGAAATACATTTTCCAATAGCTATTTTAAAAAATGCTCAACATCACTAATTATGCTGGAAATACAAATCAAAATCACAATGAGGTGTCATCTTATACTTGCTAGAATGGCTATTATCAAAGTTATTAAGAATAAGTATTTATAAGAAAAAAAGGAAATCCTTGTACACTGCTGTTAGGAATGTAAATTAATACAGCCATTATAGAAAACAGTTTATAGTTTCCTCAGAAAATTAAAAATAGAAGTTTCATATGCTCTAACAATCCCACTTCTTGGTATATATCTAAAGGAAATTAAATCAGTATATCAAAGAGACATCTGCATTCCCATGTTCATTGCAGCATTTTTCACAATTATCAAGATAGGAAAATAACCCACATGCCCATTGAAGGGTAACTAGATCAAGAAACTTCAAACTTTAAAACATGAAAATTCTGTCATTTGTGACAACATAGATAAATGTAGAAGACATTATACTAAGTGAACTAAGCCAGGCACAGAAAGACAAACACTATATATGGAATATAAAAATGTCAAAATCATAGAGGCAGAGAGAAGAATGGTAGATGCCAGTAGCTGAGGGATAATGGAAATGGAGAGATGTTAGTCAAATGTAATAAGTTTCAGTTATGCAGGATAAAAAAGTTCTAGAAATCTAATATACAGCATGGTGGCTAAAGTTAATAATACCATATTACACGCTTGGAATTTATTAAGTGATTAGATCTTAAATATTAACACACACATGATAACTATGTGAGATGATAGATGTGTTTATCAGCTTGATTTTAGTAATCAGTTCACTATGTATACATATACCAAATATCATGTTATATACATTAAATCTTTAATATTTTATTTGTCAATTAGCACAATCAGTAATGATAAAGGTTATACTAAAACTGATACCACAGATATGCAAAATATCACCAGAGACTACTATAAGCATCTCTATGCAAACAAACTAGAAAACGTTAAAAAAGGATAAATTTCTGAAAACATACAATTTCCAAAGATTGAGCCAGGAAGAAACAGAAATCCTGAACAGACCAATAATGAGTACTAAAATTGAATCAGTAATTAAAAGTATCCCAAGAAAAAGTCCAAGGCAAGATGAATTCACAGCTGAATTTTACCACATATACAAAGATGAGCTGGTACCAATCTTATTGAAACTATTCCCAAAAAATCAAGGAAGGGGATTTCTCTCTAACTCATTACACAAAATCATGATACCAAAATCAGGCAATGAAACAAACAAACAAACAAAAGCTACTGGTCAATATTCCTAATGAAAATAGAGGCAAAAAAATTCTACAAAATACTAGTAAACTGAATCCAACAGTGTATCAAAAAGATTTTGCATCACAATCAAGGGGACTTTATTCCAGGAATACAAAGATGGTTCAATATGCCAAATGAATATATTTGATTTATCACAGAAACAGAATTACAAGCAAAAGTCATATGATTATCCCAATAGATAAAGAAAAACATTTGATAATATCCAACCTTCCTTCATGATAAAAGCCCTTTCAAGCTAAGTGTTGAAGGAGCATACCTAAAAATAACAAAACCCATATACAACAAACCCACAGGCAACGTCATACAGAATGGGGAAAAGTTGAAAGCATTCTCCCTAAGAACACGGACAAAAGATGGATGCCTACTCTCACTACTCCTATTCAACATAGTACTGGAAGTCCTAGCGAAAGCAGTCAGGCAAGAGAAATAAAGGGCATCCAAATTGGAAGAAAAGAAGTCAAACCATCTCTGTTCACTGACAACATGATCTTATATCTAGAAAACCCTAAGGGATCCTCCAAAAGACTCCTAGACATGATTAACAATTTCGGTAAAATTTCAGGGTACAAAATCAATGTTCATAGTACAGTAGATTTCTATACATCAACAATGTTCGAATTGAGGACCAAATCAAGAACTCAATCCCATTTATAATAGTCACCAAGAAAACACCAAAATATAGGAATACGTTTAAACAAGAAGGTGAAAGCTCTCCACAACGAAAAACTACAAATCACTGCTGAAATAAATAACAGGTGACACAAATGAAAAATAACCCATGCTCATGGATTGAAAGAATCATTATTGTTCAAATGACCATACTGCCAAAAGCAACTTACAGATTCAACACAATTCATTTCAAACTGCCAATGTCATTTTTCACAGAACTAAAAAAAAATCTTAAATTCATACAGAACCCAAAAAAGGCACAAATAGCCAAAGCAATTACAAGCAAAAGAATAAAGCTAGAAACCTTACTTACTTGACTTCATGCCTTCAAATTATACTACAAGGCTATAGTAACCAAAACAGCATTGTATTGGTATAAAACTAGACAGATAGATCAAGGGAACAGAATAGATAACCAAGAAATAAAGTCACATATCTACAGTCAACTAATCTTATCAAACTCAGCAAAAACAAACAATAGGTAAAGGATTCCTTATTCAACAAATAGTCCTGGGTGAATTGGCTAGCCATATGTGGAAGAATGAAACTGGACCCCTATCTCTCATCATAATAAAACTTAACCCAAGATGGAATAAAGACTTACATGTATGACCTGAAACTATAAAATCCTGAAATAAAACTAGGAAAAACTTCTGAACATTGCTCTAGGCAAAGAATTTATGACCAAAACTTCAAGAGGAAATATAGCAAAACAAAATAAACAAATGGGACTTAATTAAACTAAAAAGCTTCTGCACATGAAAGAAACTAGCAACAGAGTAAACAGAGAAACTACAGAATGGGAGAAAATACTGCAAACTGCTTCATCCACTTCCCTGCAAAGGACATGAACTCATTCTTTTTTATGGCTGCTTAGTATTCCATAGTGTGTATGTGGCACATTTCTTTTCTTTTCTTTTTTACAAAGGTGTTAGAAAAAGAAAGAAAATACTGCAAACTGTGCATCCAGCAAAGAACTAATATCCAGGATATGCAAGGAATTCAAACAACTTAACAAGAAAACAACAAATAACCCAATTTAAATAGTGGACAAAAGAACAGACATTTCTCAAAAGAACACATACAAGCAGCCAGAAAACATATTAAAATAATGCTCAATACCACTAATCATCAACAAAGTGCAAATTAAAACCACAATGAGATACCATCTTACACCAGTCATAACAGCTATAATTAAAAATAAAAAATAACAGATATTAGTAAGGATGCAGAGAAAAGGAATACTTATACACTGTTGGTGGGAACGTAAATTACTACAGCCTCTATGGAAAACAGTATGGAGATTTCTCAAAGAACTAAAAATAAAACTACCATTTGACTCAACAACCCTACTACTGGGTATCTACCCAAAGGAGCAGAAATCATTATATCCCAAAGGCAGCCACACTCATATGTTTATGACAGCACTGTTCACAATAGATAAGTCATGTCCAACAACTGATGATTGGATAAAGAAATTGTTATATATACACTATGGAATCCTATGCAGCCATAAAAATAATGAAATCATGTCTTTTGCTACAACATGGATGGAGCTAGATGCAATTATCCTAAGTGAAATAACTCAGAAACACACATACTGGGGAGTTTGTGGGGGGAGTCTGTGAGGAGGGTGAGGGTTGAAAAATTACCTATTGGGTACAGGCTTCGCTATTTGTGAGATGGGTACACTGTAAGCCCAAACCTGACCATTATGCAATATATTAATGTAACTAACCTGAACATGTATCTTCCTGAATCTACAATTTAAAAAAAGGAGAGGTCCTTTACTAAGTTTTTCTTAGATTTTCTATAATTTTTATTATTTTATTTTTATATGCAAGTATTGAGTACATCTGGAATTTTTATAGTATTAAGTAAAGATTTCACATTTTTTATTCAAGATATCTAACCAATTATACCAGAAATATTTGTTAAAATATCATTTTTCCATCATATTAATCTTTTAATTTTGATATATTAAATTGTCATAAATACTGAGCTGTGTTCCTGGATTCTCTATTCTCTTCCAGTGAGCAGTTTATCTGGCCATAGAATCTTTACTTGATTACATTAACTATACATAATTACATGACTTTAAAATTTGATGAGTTATGTACCTCTTTACTATTTATCCTTACCAGACATTTGCTGACAATTTCCAGATATGTATTCTTCTATACAGATTTTAATGTAATTTTATGTAATTCCTAACAGGAAAATAGCACATTTGCCATTGTAAAAAATGCTGCAAAAATTATTTCCAATAAAATACATTTTATTAACTGCCCTTTTCAGAACTATTGATGTAATCATAGACCTGGATTTTTCTATGAATTTGTTAATGTAAAATTTTGTGTTGACTTTTTTGTTCATATTGAACAAACCTTACATTTCTAGGACAAACACTTTGTTATAATGAAGTACATTTCTGTGACAGTGTCAGATTCTATTGGTTAATATATCAAAGTAGGCATCTCCATAAAACGTATAAACATTATCATATTTTGGCATTAAATTATGATTTTATAAAACTGTTTAAGGTGATTTAAAAATTTTTAACAGGCAAATAGTTTATTTGACATTAGAATCATCTGCTCTTTATTAGACAAATATAACTTGGCTAATGGTCCTGACTAAAATGGCAGGTTTAAATACCTTTTCAACATCTTTGATAACTGGTCTCAAGTTTTTCCAGTTTTCTTTCTTGGTTTAACTTGGGTAATGTATATTCTGCTAAGAAATCATCAATTTTTTTCCTGGCTTTTCAAATTTATTGCCATAAAGTTTCAGGAAGTTTTATATATATATATATAAATTATATATAAATAAAATTATATATAACATATATAATTTTATATACATATAAAATTGGTTATATATATTATATATAATATATATAATATAATATATAATAATAATATAATATATATTATATATAATATATATATAACCATTTCTGAAGGAAAAAAGAATATTCTGATTGATAGCATTTTACCAATTTCAGTGATATAAACTCTTCGTTCATTGCTAATTTCCTGAATTGCTAATTTCAAGATATCAGTATGATGTTAAGCAATGTGGAAATGCGAAGAGATATGTACAGTTGGCTCTCACAAGCATGGACAAGTATTTTTCCAGAACGGTACTGAGTATCAGTATTTTCTTGAAGTAATGTATTATCTTTGTTTGCTTATTTGCTTATTTGTTTAAGAGAACCAGACTTTTGGTAAACTTATTTCTATTACAATATTGTGTGTGTGTGTGTGTGTGTATTGCTAACTCCTTATTTTCAGTTTTATCTTTTTCAATTCACACTTTCTATCTATTCTAATGTATTTTCTTGTTTGTTTTCTAATTTTTAAAATGAGGACTTTCTCATTTTTAAATCATTTTTTTCTTTAGTAATGAGGCATTTGAAACTATTAATTAACTTCAAAATATAAGCTTTGCCCTGTGTTATAGGTTGTGGCGAGGTGTGTTCTTTTCAGAGCTTTCTAAAAGTTCAATTTAGAATTGATTTTCCTTTTTTTGATTCGATAATTACTAGCAAGTATTTAAGGGTTTTTTGAGGTGAGCAGATCATTTTAAAGAATAGTTTATTTTATTTTCATTGGTTAACAATACGGAGACTATGCCTGAGTGATCTCTTTCTCTCTGTGTCTGTCTCTCTCTCTCTCAACTGGTAACCTCCCTCGCTCTCAGGATAGTATGACTTTAGGTCTTCAGTCCCCGAAATTCACCCACATTTTTTTTTCAGTTTATCAAGTGCTTCCTGATCCTTTCTGCTTTAAACTTTCACACATGATAGTTCATCTCCTTTGGCACTTCTCTCTGTTTCAGCAACTCAACTTCCACTGTCATTAAATTCATTTTCTAATTCAGCTATCTGCATCCTCTTTCAGTTCCAGTTTAAGTATCAATTCTTAAGGGAAGCTTTCCCAGAGACTCCCAAATAGGGTAGAGCACCTGTTATGTACTCTCATAACCCTCTGTCCTTCTCCTTCTTTATTATAATTATAAACAGTAACTCTCTAATTAGTTTCATGGCAATATGTATGGATGGAGAAATTAACTATGTGTTATTTTAGAGTCTTCCAGTTTACCATGAATGGATGACAGGTATTGTTTCCTTTCTTTCCCGGTAGAGTAGGCAGGGACTCCTTGGTATTTTCTGGGTTCAGATCACAGCTTTCTTGAAAATCTGTAAATGACAGTGGGATGAGCTCCAGAGATTGACTCATAGTGTTTAATGTCTTTAATAAAAGAAATATCTTATTAGTTTCTAAACCTGGGAGCCCTGAAAAAATGTAGCTGGAATTTTTCTTATGCAACATTCAGAATTTCTGCATTACTGAAGTACATGGAACAAATGCATATGGAAGGGTATTTTGTTCTCATTCAATTTTTCCTGATGAAGTAAAGAGAAGGCAAGTGAATGAAATTAGCAAATTCATCATTCATTATTGTATTCAGCAAATCATGGTTATAACAAAGATTCTGATGTAGGTACTTCAATAAATATATAAATAAAGTTGAACTAATGGTCCAATAGAAGAAATATGAGAAATCATGAGGAGTTATTGGGAGGAGACAGGTAGAGTAGAGATCAGTAGCAATGAAAAAATACATATTTTGGAGTCAGATAAACTTTTTCCCCCACATCTGGGCTATACCTATGTGACTAAGCCAAACCTTCTAAGCTTCATTTTCTTCTGCAGAATGAATTTAATAATATAACTTACTTGTGGATTTATGCATTTTATAACTCAGCTACTGCATTCTCTTTCAGTTCTAGTTCAAATATCATTTCCTAAGGGATCCAATGATATGAATGCAAAGCTCTTTGTATAGCACCAGGCATACAGTAAGCACTAAATATTGTCGCTTGTTATTATTTCTTCTGAGTCTCATTTCTGTGAAAACTCAAAGATTTTCTACAAACAGCCTCACACCACCTATTAACTACTATTTCAGTTTTCACTAACAGGAAATCACAGAGCTGTGTTGAAAGGAAATGTTGGATGGTTGTTCAGGCTATTGCAGTAGCTAAGTCACTCATCTTTAAACCAGCCCAAAATATCTATGATTTAAATTCATATAACAACCTGACAAATGATATGAATTATAGACTCTTCAGGGTCACTTAAGAAGAGTTGAAACTGGAAATTTTAAATTCAGAAGATGCCAAGAATCTTCTTGTATACAATTACATATATCTCAAGAAAGCAAGTGATAAATGCCAGTCAAGAGGACTGATAAGGTGGCACAGGAGGCTAGAATAGTGAAAGACTGCATTTTAAGGAGGAATTCAAGGCTGTCACTAGAGTGACCTCACAAAGCATTTATTTACCTGTTACCATTTGATACCTGAACTCAGTTATAATGCAACTATTTTGAGTTTCAGAACTGTATGAAATGGAAACTGGACATGTATAAGCAGTGGTTGTCTGGTAGTTTCTTGTGTCACAAGAGAAAATTGGAACCTTCTTTCAGTAGCTCATTTGAATAGCACACAGTCATCACTGATTATTGGCAGAACAATGATTGGCGTGGCCATATTCTCAGTATTTGCAGACTGTAGTACTCCAGACTTTTGTATTAAAAAAATTAGTACAACTAAAATAAATAAACTAAAAGGTCTCTCACAAAGAGTATTATCAACATTTTTATTTTATCACATAAATGTGTAATTTTTTGAAGCTGCAATTACTGTTGCTGTTACATTTTAAATAATATTTTGAAGGCAAAACAGGAAGAACAAAATTCATGTAAATAAAATTAAGTTGTTCTTTCCTATGTCCTTAATACATTTCATGTATGTCACCATATGGATATTCAGAATATTTACAGTGTATGTCTAGCATAATCTGATTTAAAGTATAGGCTGATGGTCACACGTGAAAGTCATGTTGGAAAACCTAGATGGCACCCAAAAGCAATAGATATCCTTCTGCCAGAACAGCTAAAACTGAGCCTCAGAGAGACACCCTCGTAATGGCTGACAGGAAGATATAGGCAATACTTACTGAGATTGTCACATGTCTCTGTTCCAAACAAAGGAAACTGGTGACTTCAAACATGATCTCTAGATTGAAGCCAAAAGGGCAGATGTTCTCAATTACAGGCTTGATTACAATCTTGCTCCTTCTCATAATATGTAGACTGCTTCAAACTGAGTTGTAGTGGCATTTTATCTATTTAATGATGGTTAATGATTTTTTAATATAAAGGAGAATGGCTTCTCTCCGAATAAAGAACAAGCTTTATTAAAGGACCAAGTTTCGAATTTTGAAAATCCTGCTAGTTCGACTTTAGTGTTTTCACTATGTTGAGGACCCATGAAAAATTTCTGCAACACCCAAATGGGCCCTTGGAGGGAAGTGGACAACCAGTGAGCTCAGAAACACAGGTGTCTGGAACCCACCCCTCAGAGATTCTGATTCCAGTACTCTTGAAATAATGTCTATTGCTTCAGATTTTTTTAAATGTTCTCCCAGTGAATCTACCATGCAGCCAGGATTGAAAACTATGGATCTAGAGCTGGCAGGACATTATTCCCCTTCTGTCACTATTTTCCTCCAGAAACTGCTAACTGTTCAAAGCTATGTCTTAGATCAGTGCACATGGATGCTTCCTTTCACAAGCAGCTTGGATACTTAGTGCCAACCATCTCAGGCTTGAAGAATGTGCTACAAAATGAATTCAGTAAAGCCTCTTTCCTGTTTGACTGTTTACTGAGGCAAGAGAGACAGGTGTGTGGGGCTATGGGAGAGCCACTTCCAACCCTGTAGGAGAAGATGCCTCACTATTATCTCACAGATTAAAATATGTCCCAAATGACTAATGGCCATCCTCCCTTCAAAGCCGACTGCTTGAAAAGATTTAAAAGGCAGCCAAGGCACAATGTTTGCAGTAATTTAGAGCTCCCCATTTGAAAACCAGAGATCAATGGCTGCAGTGTGAATCTGCTGAAAGAATAACAAAAAAGCAAGCTAAACATCTGGTCTAATTTTCAGAAGTCATAAAATGGAAACATCATTACCAGAAAATATGATAGAGCTTGGCAGGTAAAGAGAATGTCAAAAAAATCTGAAAGGTAGAAAATAGAATAGGAAAAAAATCAGGAAACTCTGGCAATTGATAATCAAGATGATATTAAAATAGCAATAAAGCCACCACTTATTGAGTTCATATGATGCATCAAGTATTTATATTTATTTATCAAAATTATTTATAAATGCCTACTATGTGTGAGGCACTTTTCCTGGGTGTAGAAATGCAGCTCGAAACAAAGATAAACAAAGTACCTGACTTCATAGAGCTTATATGCCAGTGAGGAAAATTTCTAATTATTTCCAGTACTTATGACGGTGCTGCAAAGTAGGAATTGGCAACCCCAATTTTATAGAAATTGAAGACTAAAGAAAGTTAATTAACTATAATTCATAATTGGCTGCCAACTTGCCGAATAAGGGCATAATTCAGAGGAGTTATTACTTCTGACTTTAGTCAAACATTTCTCTGTGTTGTAAATGTAAAAGGGAAGCAGGACAGTTGCTTCCTCAGATCTAAGAGACTGAGCATGAGAAGACCCTAGATTTAAGTTTTCTTTTGCCCATTAATTCACATTCTGATCTTGAGGGGGGTCATTTCCCTTTTCCAAGTCTTGGTTTTATATTTCTAAAGTGAGGCAGTTGGACTAGATTAGTAGATCTTAAAGTATGGTACTCAGGTAGGCAACATTAGCCCCACTGGGGAATTTATTAGAAATGCAAATTATCACGGCACATCCCACATTGATTGATTGAATCGAAACTCTGGTGTGGGACCCAGCCACTTGTGTTTTAAAAGGCCCTCCAGGTGATTGTGACATGCACTAAACAGAGAAACATTGGATTAAATAATATAATACATGATTAAAAGTTTAAGAACAAACAGACATGGATTTCATCCAAGCTTCACAACGCACTAGCAAGTCCCTGAACCACCCTGAGCCTCTACTTCCTGAGCCATTTTTTTCAATTTGTCTGTAATGAATGGGAAAACATGTATAAAATACACAAATGATGGCTTGGCATTTAGGTAAGTATCATCATTGTAATTTCTGTCATCTAAAACACGTTAACATTGACATTCTAAGTTACTTTCATAATTCAATATAACATCACAAATGCTGACTAGTCAAAAACAATTCCCAGGTAATTAAAAAATAGTTTCCTTTCAATAACCCAAATACATGTTAAAATTGGCAGATTGCAGCATCAAATGTTTCTGCTACAAGAGGTAGTAATGTTTATCACAAGCAGATGCTGCATTTAGCATCCAGGACATCAGCAAGCCACATCCCTTTGTATCAAATCACCTTACTCCAATCATGAAATCTGTGGGCTGGCCAGTTTGCTGTCTAGTTGAATGTACACTTTGATGCACATACAAACATGTATTGAGCTAGTGATAATAAAGTAATTGAATAAAAGGAGGAAGAGCATCAATTTATAAGCACATAGAAGACATAGAAGCCTGAAGGAAGGATAAGGCCGTTTGAAGCACATGCAGATGTGGCAATCCCCACTACCATTTGTTTTCATCTGCATCACTCTACCGACAACAAGATCAAAATAATACTCCAGGTCCTTCATGAAACATGTTAAACCACTAGAAAATAGGAACCAACTGAGATAAACAATGATCCACCAGCCATGAATAAAAGATAGGTTTAATGTGTTATAAATTCCTCTTGTCCCTAATAAAGGGGTCAAGTTACAGTTTAAATTCAGAAAAAAGCAAATTCTCCAAGGCATTTTATTTTCCTGAGCAAGCTTAATTACAGTAGCTTGAAACTACTAAAAATTTTAGAGATGATATACTGCAGGGGTGAATATCTCAGTGAGGCAGCAAGGGATCTATCTCAACTTGACTATTTACAAACTGCATGATCTTGGGCAAGTTTCTTAATCTTTCTAAGGCTCGTTTTTGTCGTAAGTAAAATAGGGATAATAATAGTCTTTACCACAAAAGGTTTATTTGAGGATTAAAGGTTATAGTCCTTAGCATAAGTTCTGATGTAGTATACTCAGTGAACGATACTCACATGTATTTTTTTAAATTCCTGAATCACTATGAGCCTATGAGCCTAAGACCCTGATGGCTGTCCTTAAAACAATTTTAGAAGGCTCTCTCTTTAAAACCTGCCACCCAGTGCATTTCTATCTATTATGGCCCTAAATTTAGATGAAAACCATCTGTATCAGAGCTCTACGGGTTGCAAGTGAAACTGGCTCAAATTGAAATGTGAATTTACTAGCTCACAAGACTCGGAAGTCCAGAGGTACATTGTGACATCAGGCATGGGTGGCTTCAGACTTCAAACAATATCTTAGGACTTGAATTCTGCTATGTTATCTTTTTAAAAAATTGTGTTTTTATATCTTGAATATTAATAATTGTACAGTATGTATTTATGTAGTACAAAGCGATATTATGATTTTTGCTTTACATCAGCTTCTAAGAAGTGGCAAGATCTCTGTAACAACTTTCCATCTCCTCAATATTCCCACTTGCAACAGGAAGACAGACCAGACCCTCTTTACTGGTGGTTCCATTAGTTCTTTGATTTACTCTGATTGGATCTGCTTTGGCCAGCTTGAACCAATCATGGCATGCAGTAGTAATCTGATGTGCTGATTGGCTTAGACCTAAATCAAGTGATCTACTCTGGAGGTGGGTTTGGGTGCTACACAGAGCCATGGACAGAGAGAGGAGGAAGGATGAATGTCCACTGGAAAAATCTGGGTTGTTGCCACAGAGGCAAACAATAAGTAGCCACTCTACCCCTTTATTTTGCCTTTGGCTTTTTTCTTTTCAGTAAGTCCTTTAGTCATCCAACTGTAGTCCCAGATTTCAATTAGTTACTGATTTCCAGATCAGTTTTTCATAAAACTGTCCATGGCTTGTGGACAACTTATATCAGTATTTCCTGTAGTGTCTATTAAAATGAAAATTTATAGATCTCGCTTCAATGTCTAATCCCTAAGGGTCAGGCTTAGTAGTCTGTATTTTTAACAAGTTCTCACATATTCTCAGAAATACTAAAGCTTGGAAACCATTGAACCAGGTAATCACTAGATAAAGATAATTTATCCCATAATAAACCATTGAGTTAATTTATTAAATTTCACTATCACTTCCTTATGAACACCTGTAGAATAGAAATTATAATAATCTATGACCTCAGCTACCTCAAAGAGTTCTTTAAGAATCAATTCTGTTATATGTAAATTTTTACTTGGTTCTTTAGAAATAGCAATAAGTTTTATTAATTTGGCATGTGAATGGTGTCTCTTTAGTAATCTCCTAAATGGAGAAGTAGTATGTATGATTTTTTAAAAAATGACATTAGGTAAATTGGTAAACCTCTATGGGTTTGAGTTTATTCATTTATAAAGAGTGAAAAACCTCTTTAGGGTTTTAATGAGAATTAACATAACTTATTTAAGTTGCTTAGGACATTGGCCCATAGTAATTGCTCAAATGACAGTTACTCCTGCTAGGCACTTCCTGTATATTTTCTCATTTAATTCTCATAAAATTCTGGTAGGAAGTTATTATAGCACCTATTTTGCAAAGTAGAGACCTGAGTTTCAGGAAAGTTAAATCACTTGTTCAAGGTCTTAGAGCTAGTATGATAATTATATGAAAATATAATTGAAATCCACAAGTGTTTAGTGGGTCTGTGTTACACACTGTCCATTGATAATTCATGATTTCTGAGTAACTTATGGGCATTATAATTTAAGTATGGGAAAAGACCAGTTAATAGAGCATTCCACTTAGAATGATGACAGTGGGAATTTGTTACCTCTGAACATATGATTCTATTATTATTTTCCACTCTGTATCCTACGAGATTACAAAAACAATGTTGAAACTTCTGATGTATAATTTTGACAGGGTGCAAATAAGACTTATTTTATTAAATATTTAAGTCTCTGGGTTAAGGAGTAAAAATTACCTCAATTACTCCTAAGGGCTAATTTACACAGCAGGAGAGTTAAGCTCCATATGTTATTATTTTTAGGGGAGTGTGTTTATTCTGTTTTATTTTTCATCAAGATTTATTGTAGACTGTTTCTATTTTAATCAAACCAATATTACATCATGAATATATTTTCAGATTCTAAGCAATTTTAATCTTAGTTGATAACCTTTAGGTAACATCTACTCTTAAGACTAGAGTTCTGTGAGTATGTGTTGGCGGTTTTGTGGGATTTTTTTTCACACCACTCTGCAGTTGAGCTTGTGTTCTAAAATAGCTGTTCATGTCTCCAAACTTCGTTTATGCTAATCTCACCATCCTCTATGCAACTTCACCCCAGATATGAACTTGCTCATGTTGTTTCCCCATCTTGAAATGTTCCTTGTCCTCCTCCATACACACCCTATCCCATCTCTCATGGCTTAGCTCAAGACTGACCTTCTGTAGGGAACTTTTCATAAGTCCTCCACAAGAAATTGATTATTTTCCCTTCTATTAACTTCCTCTTTTAGATATTTACAACTTGTGATTCTCCTAAGCAATTTGTCAACATTTAGCTGAAAAACATTGAACTGGATAAATAAACAAGCTATTCCTTTGTGTTGCATGCTAGGAAGTTTATAACAAACATCTGGGCTACTCATGGCAAGAGGAAAAACTTCAGTGAGCACTTTTATCTGACCCTAATTTCTGGCTTCATTTTATATCCAAATGTCTCCCCCTCTACACACGCGCACGCACACACACACACACACACACACACACACACGCATTTTCTTTATCACACAGTTCTAATCTGTGTTCTATTCTTTACATTTTTTTCTGAGGTGGGTACAAGTTGAAATACAAATGAATAGACACAGGTGTATCTGTCAATTTTAAGTCTCTTTGAATTGCAAGTGACAAAATATAATCCATCTCAAATGGGCCTAACCTGCAAAGATGATTTATTGGCTCATGAGGAAAAACATCTAGAGACTTTGGCTGAATCTTGATCCAGAAGTTCAAATGCTGTCACTCAGAGCATGGCTACTTTGTGAGTCACTTTTTTCTGCCTTCTGTGGCATCAGCTTTATACTCAGACATCACAAACATGGCCCTTGGAGGTTCTAGCCTCTCTCTCCTCATGGTAATAAAACAGAGCATGCAACCAGAGCATCTGAACCATGAAACCCACAAGAGAAAACATTTCTTATGACTGCTTTCATAGAATAAAGGAGATGCTTTTCTCTCCAGAAATAAATGCCTCTTTCCATCTCATCGGTTCAGATTGTATCATAAGTCTTTCTCTGAGCAAATGGTTTAGCTGGAATGATGTCACGACTTTTACAGTCATTGACTTAAACAAATCTGGTTTAAAATGAAGGGTGGTTTTACAAAGGAAATCTGGTGTACCTTTAGGAAGTTGGAATTAGAAGCCTAGGCGCCAAATACGTGGCAAACATTCTCCATGTAAGGATTTTTGTATGCAATTGTTTTTATTTCTCTGGAAGAAGATGGCAGGATTTTTGAGTGAGGAATTCAGCTTTCTTTGTAGGCTTCACATTGACAGCATACGTTAGGCTCCTGGCTGGTACCCTTCATACTTGCTTGTGGCTATAGCTGTAGTTTACATGTAGTTCACTTATACAACTGAACTCTACTGCATCTCATTCCCCATAAAAAGAAATCTAGAGGGATTATTCTCAGGTATTAACTTGAGCAGTGCGGAAACAACGCTTGATGTATTGATTGCTCAAGGGACATTTGGGTACTCAGTTTCTGGTTGACGAAATAATCTACACCACAATAACTGAATAAAAGATAAACAAAGCTTTCATTGTCTTTTGTTGGAACTGCACTTGGAACATGTTCTTTGCACAAATATAGCTATGACCATGACATCAGTGATGTGATGTAGAACAACTGAGATGGGAACGCTGCTAGGGCTTCTTTATGTTTTCCTAGTTTAATGTCCTATACAGGATGAGTAACAGATAGTGTTGCCAGATTTAGCAAATAAAAATGCAGCACACCTAGTTAAATTTGAATTTTAGATAAACAAAAAATCACTTTTAGGATAAATGCAATCCATGCAATATTTGTAGAAGTGACACTAGTAGCATTAAATCAAGCAGTTTAGTCAATGCTATCATTAAGTTTCTATAAATTGTACTATACCTAACATAATATTTTCAATCTTCATAGGAATCAAATGGGAGATGAAATCCTGTCTTCACCATTCACTAGCTATGTTACCTCATATAAATTTTCTAAACACTTTGAGCATTAACTTTGTTATTCATAAAATAGAGGAAAATACTAGCTCCTATCTCATAGGGCAATTGTGAGGATTAAGTGCTATATAGTATATAAGAGTTTAATCTGGAGCCTGGAATGTAGTAAACTCTCAATAAACAATAAAGTATAGAGTAAGAAGATAAGTATTTGTAGCTACTCATACAAGCCTTTCAAATTCTGTAAAATAATTAACTTCCCTTTCTCAGTGCAACATAGGAATAACAGAAATCAATGCTTAATGAGGAAACTTTTGACTAAGGCTGAAATTTATTCCAGAGTATTTACTTAGGGCTCAATTAGTACAGAACAAGCATGAACAGATGCTGGTGACAGGGGTAAAAGGGTGTACCCTGCATTTGTCCTTGTGTGGCTTTATCTCACGTGGAATACATAATGATGAACAAAATATATGAAGCAGCCCGATGCCTGTGGAATTTAAAGATTTCACATGCAGAATTAGTTTATATAAACCTTCACAGCCTTTCTTCAAAACTAAAATGAGAACTTCTGAGAGCACATTTTATTCTCAGTGTCTTTCACAGTACATGATATATGTTAGATACTCAATACATTTTTACTAAAATAGAGGGAATCTTAGACGGGAAGTATTCCTTTGGATGTGCCTTCTCTGTCCTTTATGTAGAAACTTTGCAGCTTCCAAAGAGAAGTAGAAGCCTATAGAATTGAGTTTCATCTTCTATTGGTAGTAAAGTACCCTAAAACTTAAAGTATAATAAAAAAAAATAAATAAAAAATAAAAAAGTAGAGTAATCACCTTTTTTCATGCAAATTGCAGTTATTTAGAAGAGAGAAAGATGCTATTAGGAGTTAGGCATAAACTGGAGCTTTCACAGGCAAACAAAGACATATGGTCACTCTACCTACAAACAACACCTAGAAGCCAGTGAATGTAAAATGTAAAGGCTTCCAGGTAACAATATCTACCATTGAACAAATATAACATTCTACTTTTAGTAGAGAATGAGGGTCAAAGGAATAGGTTCTACCGTGGTCGGAGCCATGCCCACCATGCTTATAATTCATTTTAATTATTTTAATCTTTTGTCTGGTTAACAGTCACTCAACCATTTTCAGATGCATTGAGATACCATAGACTCTTAGACCATCAGTTCTCAAAACAGCATAAGGGGTTATATAGTCTCATTCCCTCATTGTTCCCAGTAATAAAATAGGCCAGAGGGTGACAGCTGGGAGAAGCTGCAAAGAACACTGAACTTCAACAAAGGACTGTTTTCAAGTTCTCATTCTGTGATCCAGATGCCAAACTATGGCATATGGCAAGAGACAAATCTAGCCCAATTCATGTTATTGTAAATAAAATCTTATTGGGGGTGCAGCTACACCCATTCATGTATGTGTATCTATTATTGCTTTCTGGCTATAATGACAGATTTGAATAGTTGCAACAGAATATATATCCTACAAAACCGAACATATTTACTCTCTGGCCCTTTACAGCAAAAATTTGTAAAAACAATCCTCGAATCTAGTAGTAGTAGCTGGTATCTTCCATCTTCTTTTCCTCTAACTTCTCTCTCTTCCTCTTAGCTACTGGACATTAAATGCTGCACACCAGACAGTGGGCTAAGTTTTGCTAAATCCTCACAAACCCCTGGGATAGGACAGGCAGTATGCATGGTTGATAGAGTGAATTCTAGATGCTGACTATGTGTTTTGTTTCCTGATTGCATCAGCAACCAGAGCCAATATCTTTTTATAGTTATTTAAACTCTCTGCATGTCCTTCAATGATTTTCATCATCAACATCTTTAAGAAGTAAATCCTCTTATTAGCTCAAACTTCATAGCTGAGAAAACTGAAGCTTATAGAGGTTCATGTTCAGAGTCAGCATTTGAACTCAAGGCAGTCTAGCTTCAGAGCAAAAGCTCTTAAACAATATTGTACTGTCATTGTGAAGCTAAAATGATACACTAGACATTAAATGCCATTTGAAAAAAGTAACACAATGTGAATATTAAGAACACACTGTGGTCATTTCTACATAATTATTATTTTCTACACTATACAGTCAAGGAAGACTCACATCTTGGGATTTATTTCAAATAAAATTAACTAGTGATCATTGTTGCTCAATATAAAGTATTGATGATAGTAATAATTACACTGATTTGCCTGCAGATTATACTCTTATTGTTGACCCAATTTGGTGATGGAATTTTCAAATTGGTTTGCTACCTTCATCTCTTTTGCTCTGCCATGAGCCCCTTCCCTGCCCTACTTGGATTTATCTCACTGAGTATAAAAAATCATCTTGCTTACATTGCTTTAAATTGCCTCTTTACTGGAGCCTTTGCACAGTATTTGGATAACACTAATTGGAACAATTATTTATAATAAGGATGCATGTGGAGAAGCCACTCAATATGTTTACCTGTCTGAAAATAATTATGCTATTCGCATTCCCTTAGACCACAATTTGTGAATAATATGTGTCTGGGTTTTGTTGATACCCTCTTTTTACTGAATAAATTGTAGTATTTTGAGCAGGGAATTATAGTTTACACTGGAAGTAAATAATGTGACACTTTGATCAGCCTCTTTCCTCCTGGGTGGCTAGGAGTAGCTCTCCTTAATTGCAGTGTGCTTGCACACCTGAGGTGGAGCCTACGTAACTCTTGCCTTCTGCCAGCAATCATCACTGGGATTTAAAATGGAAAAGAGCCATACCATGCCTAATCATTTCATCTATCCACTTGCTAAAACAAGATATTTCTGGAGGTCAATCTTCTGTTCTTCCAGAACAAAGGAAAGCACCAATTCAGTGGGAAAACAAACTTGCTGAATATGAAGACGACCAACAAAATGAATAAATTTTATACTTTTCAAGTTACTACCTTGGGTCAAGGAGACATACTCGAGATGGAATCACCGTTATGCCAAACATTTTATTAAACAAAAAAGAATGCAGAATTTATCTAAACAAAAATTGTTCACCTAACCTTATACTTGTATGTCTTAGTATTCAGCAAAAGGTGTAAGAGTATTTCTATGCAGATTTATGGAGCTCTTTCCTTACATATCTATTTCCTCTTTGGCGTTTCAGCCCCACTTAAATTTTATCTCTTTGTCCTTAATTAAGCAAAACATCTATTTTGTTGTTTAGATTTCCCCTCCCTGTAAAAGAGTCAGGAAAGTGTTTTTAAGCAGATATCTGGGGTGATTGAAGACCTCCCTTTATTTGTTAACCTTCTTTCAGAGAATTCTCATTATATATTTTTGACACAAAATAATTGTACATATTTATGTGGCACATGTGATATTTTGATACAAGCATACAATGTATATTGATCAAATCAGGAAAATTAGAAAATCTATCATCTCAAACAGTGGTCATTTCTTTGTGTTAAGAACATTTGAGAGCTTCTCTTCTTGCTATTTTTAAATATGTAATCAATTATAGTTAACTATAGTCATCCTACTGTGCTATTGAACACTAGAACTTAATCTTCTAAGTGTATTTTTTAACCTATTAACCAATTTTGTTTTAACCCACTTTTGTCTCTGCCCTTCTCAGCCTCTAGTAACAATCATTCTACTCCCTACCTCCATGAGATCAATTTTTTTTTCTGCTTCTGCATATGACTGAGAACATGTGATATTTGTCTTTCTGTACCTGGCTTATTTCACATAACATAATGACTTCCAGTTCCACGCATGTTGCTGCAAATGATAGGATTGCATTCTTTTTATGGTCAAATAGGATATAGAAATAATTTATCTCTGTAATTCATTGAGAATTTTTATCATGAAAGGGTGTTTTGTCCAATCATTTTTCTGCGTCTGTTAACAAAATCATGTGATTTTAATCCTTCATTCTGTTAACATGGTGGTTTGTGCATTAATTGATTTGCATATGTTGAATTATCCTTGGTTATGCAGTTTTCCCGGTACCATTTATTGAAGAGATTGTCTTTTCTCCAATGTATGTTCTTGGCAGCTGTGATAAAAATGAGTTGGTCTCAATTTTGTTGGTTTCTGCTCTGATCTTTAATATTTATTTCCTTCTGTGAATTTTGGGTTTGGTTTGTTCTTGCTGTTCTTGTTCCTGGAGTGCATCATTAAGTTGTTCATTTAAAATCTTTCTAGTTTTTTGATATAGGCATTTTTCTACTATAAACCTGCTTCTTTCTTAATACTGTTTTTGCTCTGTACCATAGGTTTTGATATGCTGTAAGATTCTATTTTCAGTTCTTTCAATTAATCTTTCTAATTTTATTTTTAACTTTTTTCTTCACCATTCAGGAACATGTTGTTTAATTTCTAGGTACTTATATAGTTTTTAATGTTTCTCTTGTTGGTCTAGTTTTATTTCATTGTGTTCCAACCACATACTTAATATGATTTTAATTTGTTAGTTTTCTTGAGGATTGTTTTGTGTCCTAACATATGGTCAGCCATAGATAATGTTCTATGCACTGAAGAAAAGAATGTGTATTCTGCAGCTGTTGGGTGAAACATTCTGTAAATGTTTGTCAGGTCCATTTGGTCTATGGTGCCATTTAAATCTAATATTTCATTGGTGATTTTCTGTTTAAATAACCTGTCCAATGCTTAGAGTGGAGTGTTGAAATCTCCTATTAGTAGTGTATTGGAATCTATCTCTCCCTTTGCATCTAATATTTGCTTTATATATCTAGGTGCTTGGGTGATTGGTACATGTATATCTATAATTGTTACATTCTCTTGCTAAATTGATCCCTTTATATAATGCCCTTCTTTGTCTCTGTCAGCTTTTAACTTGAAGAACAATAAAAAAGATCAACAAACAAAGCTGGTTTATTGAACAGATAATTAAAATCAACAAACCATTAGCTAGACAAACTAAGAATAAAATATACAGAAGAGCCAAATAAATAAAATCAGGAAGTAAAATGGAGATGTTAAATGGATACCACAGAAATACAAAGAATCACTGGAGACTACTATGAGCAACTATACATGAATAGATTCGAAAACCTGGAGGAAATAGATAAATTCCTTCACACAACTTAAAGTCTCTTCCTGTGGAACAATACCCACCCCTAATATCCCAAGTATGGGTTAGGTTTCCCTACTTTTCATTGCCATAACTCTGTAGACTCCCTTATGAAAGTACTTTTCACACCATTCATTGTTGTTTTCTCCACTCACTGACAGTAAAGGTTAGTATTATCTTTCCTATTCAGCATAGTGGTTGGCACAGAGAATAAACCTAGATAAGTAAATGTTAAATATTGAGCAAATCGGTGAAGAACTATCTGGGAAAAAAGAACCTAAAACAGCAAAGTATAAACAGTGGCATTTTACAGAACTCACATTTGTGATATTCTTTTAAAAATATATAAATTACTTCTCTATACTTTATTTTTTATGTTCACAGCATTTTCACCCTAGGAAGTGCTACCATATACTATCCCCACTGTAAAATCTGAAAACAGATTCATAGCATCTACATTATGGTCAGATGTGGCAAACCTCAGATTGGAAATATCTAAATCCAGGTATATTAGTCATCTTAAGTAAAACTATCCATACCAAATGATTCAAAGGTGTTATGGCTTTACACAATAAAGATTTATTTCTTATTAATGTTATATAGTACAATGTATACTGGAGGAGGCGGGGAAGACCTCTGCTACACACAGTCTTCAGGGACCTAGATTCTTTTCATGGTGTGGCTCTGCCAACTTCAACAAATGCCTTCAGGAATTTAACATCATATAGTGTCATCCATGTGTCAGATTAAGGGAAGAGGGAGAGATCAAACAGAAAGCAAACTGATTATAGCTGCATAGACCAAACAGTAAGGTATCTATTTTATTTATATTACATTGATGAGAGCTAGTCATATGACCCCCTAGATGCAGGGCTGACAGGAAATGAGAATTAGCTACATGATCAGGAAGAAGTGGGTGTTATGAGCATCTACTCAGTCTCTGCCAACACATTTACATTAGTGACCAAGTTCATTTATTTATTCATACATATGAACTATAGAGAAATAGTAATAAATAAAAAATAGTTTCAAATTTTTTAAAGCTTATATTCTAATAAGAGTACTCAGATTTTTAAAAACTAAATACATCTTTCTGTAGACAAAAGTAAAATGGAATATGAGGAAGGAGGTATTATTTGTATAGGATAGTCCTGGAAAATATCTCTGATAAGATGATATTTGCAAATAGAGCTGAAGGGTGTGGAGGAACAGGCCATGTTGATATTCAGAGGGGGAGCAGCCCAGCAAAGAATAGCAACTGCAAAGTCCTCATGGAGCTTGGTGTCTTGCAAGATCGGCAAGGGGGCTGTTCTGGGTGCTGCAGAGTGCAAGAGGAAAGAGTGATTGAGATGGCATCAGCGAAACAGTCGGGCAGCAGATCAGGGAGAGCTTTCTCGGCCATTTTAAAAACTGAGTTGGAAAGATGTTGGAGGAGTAAAATGTTTTCTTAGTGTCACACTGCCTGTTGTTTGAGAAGAGATTGGACAGACAAGGCAAAGCTAGAAGAGCAGAATAGTTAGGCAGCTAAATCACAGCCTGGTCGTTTTGAACTATAGTGAATTATAATGTTTTATCTATTTACTTTTTAAATATTGAGATATAATTTATGTAAAGTAGTATTCACTCTTTTTTGAGTACAGTTCTATTAGTTTGGACAAGCACATGCAGGCATGTAACCACCACTACCATCATGATACAGAAGAGAGCCCTCACTCCCCCAAATTTTCTCACTCTGCCCTTTGTTATAAACCCCACCCTATCCCCATGGCCTAGCAACTGCTGATCTATTTTCTGTTTCTATAGTATTACCTTTTCCAGAACCACAGAGTAGGTAGCCTTTTGAGTCTGGCTTCTTTCACATAGAATTATGCATTTAGAATTCGTCCATTGAGTTTTGTGTTTTAGTAGTTTCTTTCTTTTCATTGCTGAGAAGTATGCTGTTGAATGTATACCCGAGTTTCTTAATCCATTCACTAGAATTTATGTTTTATCCTGTCGTTCAGCACTTTACAAATAAAGCCTCTAAAAACATTAATTTGTGTGTGTGTGTGTGTGTGTGTGTGTGAGAATGTAAGTTTTCATTTGTCTTGGGTAAATCTCAAGAATAGGGCATTTTACTTTATTTATTTATTTATTTATTTATTTATTTATTTATTTATTGAGGCAGGGTCTCACTCTTCACCCAGGCTGGAGTCTAGTGTTGGATCTATAGCCTTGAATTCCTGAGCTCAGGCAATCCTGCCACCTCAGCCTCCTGAGTAGCTGGGACTACCGGCATGTGCCACTATACCCAGCTGATTTTTTCGTTGTTTTTTTTTTTGTTTTTTTGCTTTTTTAGTGGAGAAAGGGTTTCCCCATAATGCCCAGGCTGGCCTTGGGCTCAAGCGATCTGCCTGCTTTGGCCTCCCAAGTATTTTACTTTTAAAACTCTAATAAAATTAGGCATTAAACTGTAAAAGGAAAGTCATTATCAATTAATTTGGCATATACAAAGGACATATCATGTGCAAGGCGTTACCACAATGAACAAACCAGGTAAGGTCCCCTTCTCTATGAAATATGAAGACATGCATAACCTATATATTCCAGGAACTGCCCTAGGCATTGGGAATAAAACAAATGACAGAATTATATCTTCTTATGAAATGAGTGAACTAATAATCAAGAAAATATCAAGCCCTGGTGAATACAGAAAATAAAATAAAATGGGTGTTTTGAAAGAGGTTGACTCTGGAGACTGTGATCAGTGGAGATTTCTCTGAGAAAGGCATACTTAAACTGGTACTAGAAAGAGAAGAAAGAGCCTTTTATTCTAATATCTGGAATAAGGGCATTTAGGACAGTGGAACAGCTAAGATAGAGGTTTTAATGCAGGAACTGGCAATACGTGTTCAATGAAATGGAGTAATTTACAGTTATTGAGCAACTATATGCCAGTCAATATGCCAGGTTATTAACTTATGTTCCAAGTTATTACTTATTTTTTATTTGAGTAGAATACCTGAATTCCCAGTAAAATTGTTGACCTGTAAGATATTAAGTAATAATTAGACACTATTAGGAAGATTTTTCCATGTATTGAATCTAAGTATCAAGTTTATGACATCATAGTGATCACCACTGCTCTCCTAAACTAGAAATAAATTAAAGCCAAACAAGTAAGTAGGAGTGATCTCACTACATGGCTGTCTGCACATACAGTGGGTGTAATTTAACAGTGATGCCTCAGTGCCTTTTAAAATGGCATCTCACTTACTGAAAAAAAATGGAATAGATAGCAAGCCAGAGGTCTCAGGCAGTATGTCAAGATACTTTATAGAGCCAAAGAAAGCTATAAAACAAAGCAAAGTAACAACCAAAAATTCACTGACAGCTAAAAGAAATGGGCTGCTTCAAGTTGCTTTTTCTTTCCTGGTGCTATGATTCAGTATCCTTCCCAAATGTATATTTTTTCTTAGCTATTAAAGTCTCATGGAGAGATGCATGGCATTTTCGTTTGAGCACTATTTTATAACAACCTTTGTGATCTTCCATTGTGTCTTATATCTGCTTTACATAGATGTGGCAATTACGGGTTTACAATAGCAGTTAGAAAACTCCAGATAGAATGGGAATAAACTTTGGATGAATCACATTATTCACGTGCTTGGAAATATAGGTGACCACAGCTAAAAACATTGAATCTAAATTTCACCATACATTTTTTACCATCTTAACTACAGTGTTATAATAATGCAAATTCTGTTTGACATTGATACTTCAGAGTTGGGACCAACCTATAAACAGGGTAATCAAATAAATATAGGGGTAGGACTTACTCCAAGGAATATGCTGGAATGTATGGATGTTGTTAGGCTTTAGAGACTGAAATATATACTTAGGGGTGGGAAGATTTACTGAGATTGAGAGATGGGGCTTCGGACTACTAATTAAGATTATAATAGCGTGCTTAATATTACTAATTATAATAACATGTTTAGTATTACTAATTATTAAGAATGTAAAGGGAGGATGGAGAAATGGATGCAAGGCCTCTGGTCAAATGAAGTAGATTGAATGTAGATGTTAATGCCTATAATCTCTCAAAAACACTAGTAGAAGAAAAAAATGACAGTGGGAGAAATAAATATGTGAGTCTACAAAGAAAAGGAAAGAGTGACAGACAAGAGGACTTGGAATGAAAGGTGTCAACAGCATTCAAAGGAAGGAAATGGATGGAAGGATAGCAACAAACTAGCAGAGCAAGAGAAGATGAAATCTATCTGCTTAAAGTGTAGCAGCCAATGGGAAACAAGCCAGGATCTGCCATATAAACAGAAAGGTTTAGGATTTGGAGGTGTTATGTAATTCCAAAGGAAGTGAAGAGAGGAGAGGCTAAATTGAGAAAGCTAAAAAACAATTTGTAATGCTGTTGCCCCTGCCCGCCTGAACCTAGAGCTCCTCCATTACCCCTTAGCACACCTTGATCACTTGTTCACCTTCAGAAGCTAAGAGGTTCAGTTGCTGGGGAAATTGAGCTGGAGAGCCTCTAGACTCATATCAAATCATATGACTACATCTTTCTGTTATATTTATTTGCTTAGGGCTGTTTTCATGACTGTTTTCATGACTGTTGATTATAATGCTACAGAGATGAACCATACATATTTTTCTCAGTGTATAATTATGAATATAAACATCCTAAAGCTTGAAAGATTAGATTATAATTAGTCCTGTGGGCACATTTTCTCTGAAGTAAATATTAGAGATCATTTCCCTTTTCTCAGCTTTATCCAACATAAGCATTTATCTCTTGGGGTTGTCATTAAATAAGAAATTGTCAACAAATGTAGGTAAAGCATATAGTAAATTCTACATAACCACTTTTCTCCATTCTCTTTTTCCAAATCTTCCTTATTTCATATAATGAACATCTTTTTAAAAATATACCCAACATCTATTTCCCCATTTAAATAGTATTAGAACCTTACTTTTCCTAAGGATAATTCTCTACTTGTTACTCCTTATGGTTTGGAAATAGCTGGCCTAATTACACCACTTCCAATAAGTAGAGATAAAAATCTAAATCTAGCTAATCCATTTCCATGGACACAGCAAATAGTTATTAACTTATATATAACACAAGCTAATCAGAATCAATATGTGAAATTTACAGGAACTATTGAAAAAGAAAAGCTCCTTCCAGAGGGACTGCTAGACAGCGAGAGGTAAGCCTTGAGCCATTGGTTACCAGCATGACTAGGGAGATTGCATGAAATGAAAACTCAAACAGAGGACAGCAGAACTGGAAAATGGAGCCTCACTGAATTCAGACAATAGTATGTAACACCTCAACTCAGCTATGCCTGAATTTTTTAATTATGTTAGCCATTTTATCTTCCCCCCAACCCTTTCTGCATTTCTTTTCCCTAAGTTAGGTTTAATTGATGCTCTGGGACTTCCAAATATGAGCATATAACCCAATCATATTTGTTTATCCAACCCATCCTTTCAAGATGTGCTTCTCTTTTAAATCTCTCTCCTGTTCATGACTTTGCACATTCATCCCTGTCCTTCAACTTTTTCTTTTTTTACTGAGTTCTATATTTTATTTAGAAATTTTATCATTTTAAAACATTTCCACAGAACTGTTAGATGTGATCAATAAGGATAAGGAAAATTACTTGTTCTTTAACAAATCTCAGATGTATAATTTGGGAAAAATTCTTAATCATTCCTAATTAAATTCTTGCTTTAATCATTATAATAAAAATTATCTTGTCAAGGTCACTGATATTGTCCATATTGCTATAATCAATGCTCAATTCTAAGTCCTTCCCTTATGTGACTTACCAGCAACGTTTGAGAAACCTGCTCAGCTTCTCCTTATTGAGAGGCCTTCTTCCCTTGGAATCCAGGACTCCACAATCATGTTTTCCTTCTGCCTCACTTGCTGCTCAATCTCAGTTTCTATGCTACTAACTCCTTATCTTCTGGCTATAAATGTTGAGCAGTCAGTTCCTGGACTGCTTGTCCATCCTCATTTACTTTATTTAATGCCAAGCCCATATTCTTTCTGTCCTCTAAACCTAGACTGTATTGGACTGCCTACTTGACATTTCTTGAATACCTAATAGATTTCTCAAACTTAACCTCTTTAAAAATGAACTTCTGGCTGTCCCATCAGACCTGTAGCACCCAAATCTTCCCCATTTTCAATAATAGCAACTATACTCTTCCAGGTAGTCAGAAAAATCCTGGGACTCGTCCCTTACTCCATTTTCTCTCACGTAGGGATGCTCCTGCCTCAGGGTACTTGTACTTGCTATTCAGCTGCCTGGAATGCAGTATCCTCAGATACCTACATGCCTCACTTTTCAAGTAGTTTAAGTCTTTGTTCAAATGTCAGCTTCTCATTATGGACTTCCTTGACCATGATATTTAAAATATCCAGTCTCTGGAGCCAGATAGCCAATATTTGAATCATGGTCTGACCACTCCTTAGCTGACTCTCACTAACAGGCTATTTAATGCATCCTTGACTCATTTTCTTCATCTTTAAAATAAAGTTAATAATTCTACTTGTCTTACGGTGTTTTTATGAAAACTAAATGAATAAATAGCTGTATAATGTTTAGAATCTCACTTGTTTTTATTGTCATTATTAACTACTGAAAGTTAACAGAAAAGTGAAGGCAGTAGAAAAGAAAACAAAGTTTACAGTAATGTACACACCAATGTGCATTGTGAGGCAAAAATTATTTACAAACCATAAAGCCACCACACTCATTGGCTCTGGCAGTAAGAAAAAGTTCTGATTGATCAATAAAGCATTTGTTCTTTCTCTTCAATTCAGTGAGCTAGAAGTGCTCCCACAGGAATGGGATAAAATCAAAATTATCTTATGATATGATATGATATGATATGATATGATATGATATGCAGCAAAGTTGATAACAGGTTCCTTCTCATCTTCCAGAAATGGATGCTATAATTATGGAAATCTCTCAGATAAAAGTGGGCTACTCAAGATTCTCAAGTTATTTATTTAAAATACAATTTCTTATCTGTTACCTGTTTCATAAAGCAATATACCATTCTACTTCTCACTTACATAGAAACTGCGTGTTTAAAACTCCAAAGTAATAAAGGAAAAAAGAAACAAAACCACATGTTTATAATCCAGATTGATTAAATAAACTATTTTATCTTTATTTTCATTTTGCCATTATAGAAACAATAAAAAGGATAAAGGAAGAAAAATAGCTCAAAATGACTCTTAATTTCTCTTTTGTTATTTTAAAAACTAATTTAAACTGTCAGTATACACACACACACACAAAGCCCCTACCTTTGTGTGAAAATATGCCGCTTCAGAGTATGATGTCTAACTAGTCTAAATGGATTAAAACTGAATTATGTCTTACTTGGGAAGTTGAGGTAGAAGGATCACTCGAGGTCAGAAGTTCAAGACCAGACTAGGCAACATGGCAAGACGCCACCTCTAAAAATTAAGTTTAAAAAATTAGCTAGGTATACTAACACATGCCTGTAGTCTTACTACTAAGGAGGCTGAGGTGTGAGGATTGCTTGAGCCAAGGAGTAGGAGGAGGCAGTGAGCTGTGATTGGTCTACTGCACTCTAGCATGAGTGACAGAGTGAGAGGCCATCTCTAAAAACAGACAAACAAAAAACTGAATTGTGTCAACTGAATTATGTGGTCATGTTAGTATTTATTAACAAATAAAAATTACGAATGAGTATTAAAATACAATAATTTTTAATAATAATATTTTATCATTTATTGACCTAAAAGAAAGTAGGGACAATTATGATGAAAAATAAAACTTACGTGAGAGCAAAAACAAATTTTGTGATTTTTATGTTGAACACAGTGGGAGAATGGAGCCATCTGAAAAGAGCAGGGACCACTCCAACTGCAAGCCTGTATCATTTATAATGTCAATCTATTTTATTTGGAATAAATATATGGTGTCACAATGAGGAGAAATCAGTGGTTTCTCTAGCATCTTTTTGAACCAGATAGGCCATGTCTTGCTATTAAATTTGTTGTTTACCTGGGAACTTTCTCACAAATTTCAAAAACATTTACCTCCTTACATCTATCAGAGAATTGGAGACGTCGGCAAGATGACAGAAGAGGAGGCTCAGGACTCTCTCTCCACCCACAGATGAACCAAATAAACACCTACGCACAGATCAATTCCCTCTGAGAAAAATTCAGAAACAGTTAAGAGACTCCTGTATACCAAATGACTGAGAAAATTCCCATTTAAAAATGGATAAGAAAAGCTGAAACACACTTTGGCCATAAATTCTGTTTCCAACACAGCACCAAGCAAATGGGAGAGAACTCTCCTCTCTCAATTTTTCCCTGAGGAGCAAAGGGTTTGGACAACACATCTAATGTCCCAACTTTGACGGCTGCTACCCAACAGACTGACTCTTAACTTTCTTATCTCTAGAAGCTGACAAAGACCACTAGGCAATAGTATTCTGGGACCACAGAAAGGAAAATGAGATGGTTTTTTTTTTTTTTGAGACGGAGTCTTGCTTTGTCGCCCAGGCTGGAGTGCAGTGGCGCGATCTCGGCTCACTGCAAGCTCCACCTCCCGGGTTCACGCCATTCTCCTGCCTCAGCCTCCCGAGTAGCTGGGACTACAGGCGCCCACTACCACGCCCGGCTAATTTTTTGTATTTTTAGTAGAGATGGGGTTTCACCGTGTTAGCCAGGATGGTCTCGATCTCCTGACCTCGTGATCCGCCCGCCTCGGCCTCCCAAAGTGCTGGGATTACAGGCGTGAGCCACCGCGCCCGGCCAATGAGATGGTTTTAAACAGGCACAGGTGCACTTAAAACACCTATTCTTTCTTGCTCAGTGCAGTCAGAAAGCGATAAACCTCAGCTTCCAGCTTCTCCCTGGAAGGAGTTATACTGCACGTCTAACCTCTCAACTTTTTCAGACGCTGCCTGAGAGTCTGATGTCTAACCAGTCCACATCTGGAAGCTAAAGGGGCAGGCAGTCACTAGTTTTCTGAGAACTTGAATGGACATGTGGACACTTTCCAACACTCCTCTGTTAGGTTTGCTCCATTGAAAAAAAATAAGCCTTTCATCTTCATGTTGGAAACTGAACTATACAATTAGTTCCTTGACTTTTCCAGCTGCTGTCTGAGGGTCTGGCTACTAAATTTCCAGAGCTAATAGGGCCCTGGGATTCACTAATCCCCCAGGGTCTATAGAGAACAAAGTGGCATTTTAAATGGCCATATAGGTACTTTCTGCAACTCCTGTCTGGCTTACACCAGTTATAAAACTCAGCTCCCAGTTGGGAGAGGTTAGACTACATATTTGGAGCCTTGACTTTTCCAGCTGCTACCTGAAGATCCAACTTCTATCTTGCCTATTTCTTGGAGCTGATGGAGAAAGCAATCACTAGTTCCCTGGGAGTTTATGGCCATGTGGGTACTTCCCATTGCTCCTCCTCCTGGCTCCTTTCAGTGAAAAAATCATTTCTACAGCATTTCCACAGAAGGAGTTTGATTATCCCTTTAGCTCCACAACTTTTCTGCTTGCTACCTGAGAAACCGGCCTCTAACCCATTTGTATCTGAAAGTTAATGAGGCCTGGCATTCTCCAGACCCCTTGAGGGTGACAGAGACCAAAGCAACAGTGTGAAAGAGCAAAAAGTCTGAATGACTGTACAAGCATTTGCCATAGCTTACCTCCTGGCTCAGTTAAGAGATAGTGGGTGATAAGTTCCAGCTTCCAGCTTCTCCCTAAAGAGAGAAAAACTGAATCACATATCTAGTACCTGAACTTTTCCAGTGGCTAATAAAAGGAGTGGATCCTATCTCATCTGTTTCAGGGCACTGACAGGACTTGGCATACTCTAGTTTCTTAGAGGCCACTAGGAAGAAAAATGGCAGCTGGACAAGCACAAAGGTTTGAAAGGCACCAGAATCTCTCATGAGACTGATTGGCAAGCATCATTTCCTATATCAAAAAAGCATGTGAATGTTGGGAGAAGTGGATGTTTCATCTAATGCACAGAAACCAACACAGAGAGTCAAAGAAAGGAAAGAAACATGAAAATATGTTCCAAATAAAATAATAGGATAAATCTTCCAAAACAAATTCGAATGAAATGGGGATATTTGATGTACCCAACAGAGAATTCAAAATAATGGTCATAAGAATGCTTATTAAGTTCAGGAGAGCAGTGAATAAGTGAAATTTTTAACAAAGTGATAGAAAATATTAAAAGTGCCAAACAAAAACTATAGAACTAAATAGTATCAACTAAACTGAAAAATTAAATAGAGCATTTCATCAGTAGATTAGATCAAGCAAAAGAAAGAATCACTGAACTTGAAGATGGGTCATTAGAAACCATCCAATCAGAGGAGCTAAAAATAAAAGGAATGAAAAGGATAACTTTAGGGAAATAAGGAACATTACTAAGAGGACAAAAATATTCATTATAAAAGTCAAATAAAGAGATGACAGAGAAAAGAGGATAGACAAGTTGATAAAAAAAAAAGTGTCCCAAAACTTCCCTAACCTGGGGAAAGAAATAGACATCCAGATTTAAGAACCCCAAAGGACACTAAATGCAATGAATCCAAAGAGATCTATGCCAAGACATATTATAATCAAATTGTCAAAAGTGCACTGGAGGTGATGGGAACCTCTTGTGAATAAACACAATCTTGAACAATCCATGGGTCAAAGATCAAATCAAAATGGAATTTTAAAAATATCTCGAGATAAATAAAAATGAAAACAAAACATGCCAAAATGTATAGAAGGTAGCAAAAGCAGTACTAGGAGGGAGGTTTATATTAAAAAAAGGAAAGATCTCACATAAACACTCTAACATTATATCTAAACTAAATAGAAAAATAAACACAATCTAAGCCCAAAGTTAGCAGAAGAAATGATAAAAATTGGAGCATAAATAAATTTAAAAATAGAAAAAAATCAACAAAACTAAGAGTGACCTTCTGAAACAGACAAATAAAATTGGCCAACCCTTTGCTAGACTAACATAAAATGGAGAAGAGGCAAATAAAGAAAATTAGAAATAAAATGAGAAGCATTACAGCTGGTACTTCAGAATAAAATGGATCAAAAGGGATGATTATGCACAATTATTTGTCAACAAATCGAATTACACTGAAGAAGAGGGTTTAAAAAAACTCAGTATCATATGATTTCACAATTAAATTTTACCAAACATTTAAGAATAATTAATAGCAATTCTTGTCAAACTCTTCCAAAAAAAATAGAAAAAAGAAGAAACACTCCTAAACTCATTTTATGAGGCCAGCATCACACAGACATCAAGACCAGAAAGAAAAAACAAAAACATGCACACAAGAAAAGAAAACTACAGGCAAATATCTCTGATGAATATACATGTAAAAATCCTCAATAAAATAACAGCAAATTAATTCAACAGCACATTAAAACAACTGTACACCATGGTCAAGTGGGATTTATCCCTAGAATGTAAGATAGTTCAACATTTTCAAGTTTATTAATGTGATTCAATATATTAACAGAATAAAAGGTAAAAACCATATGATTATATCAATAAATGTGGAAGGAACGTTAGAGTTCCACATCTATTCGTGACAAAATCTCTCAATAAAATAGGTATAGAAGAAACTTATCTCAGTACAGTAAAAACCATTTTTGACAACCTTACAACTAATGTCATAATCAATAATAAAAATTTGAAAGCTTCTATTTTAAAATCAGCAACAAGGGAAGGATATGCACTCTTGCTACTTCTATTCAACATGGTACTGAAAGTACAAGCTGAAGCAATTAGGCAAGAAAAAGAAACACAGGGCACCTACATTGGAAAGGAAGAAATAAAATTTTCTCTCCTTGCAAATGACATGATTCTGTATGTAAAAAACCATAAAGACTAAACAATAAGCCTGTGAATTTTTTTTAAATCAGTAAAGTTGTAGGATGCCAAATTAACATATAAAAATTAGTAGTGTTTCTTTACACCAACAATGAATTTCTGAAAGGGAAATTTAAAAAAACATTTACAATAGCACCAAAAGAATAAAATACTTAGAAATAAACATAGCCAAGAATGTGAAATATCTGTATACTAAAACTAGAAAACTTTATGAAATAAATTGAAGACAAAAATAGTCATTCATCAGTTAACAATGGGTATACATTTTGAGAAATGCATAGTTAGGTGACTATATTATTGTGCAAATTTTATAGAGTATATAACACAAACCTAGATGGTGTAGCCTACTATAAACCTAAACTATTTGGTATAGCCTATTGCTTCTAGAGATAAACCCATATAGCATGTTACTGTAACAAATTGTATAAAGAAAAAGTAGCATAATGATAGTATTTGTGTGATAGGAGATTTTCAGTTTCATCATAACCTTAGGGAACCACTATTATATATGCAAAGCATCATTAACTAAAACATCATTATGAGGTACATGACTGTAAATGGAAGACATCCCACATTCATGGATTGGAAGATTTAATATTTCACAACATCCCTGCAAGTCTGGAATTACTATCCCTACTTAAAGATAGGACAGCTGAGGCTCAGAGATTTGAAGTCATTTTTCTGAAGTGAGAGCTAATAAGTGGTAGAGAAAAAATTCTAATACAGCAAATTTATGTCTAAAGTGTATACTATTTTTAGTAAGCCACTCGAACAGAGGTGTCATTTATGAAAGTGCTTTCTAAATTGCCAAAAGCTACACAAATACAGATTATGATAATAGTAAATGAGTTATTTAGTCAAGGCCTATAAAGTTGATGTTATATTTGCCTTCTTATTATGACGTTATAATGGAAGTATAATATAATGTTTGTGAAGTAAAATCAACCACAGAAAACTAGCTCAGCAAACAAATGCTTTTTCCTCTGGATTCTAGGGACATTTTTACTATAACCTACTGAGACACTGCCCTTTCTGTCAACTAATAGGCTTTTGATGAGACCATTTTAGATCTATCTAAAGACGTATTATAATTTTTAATTTGCTCTATTTATTTAATGAAAGTTATTGAGACTAATCCTCATTTTCTTGTTAGTGTAAAAAAAGATTTCCATTTAATTAAAATTAATGACCTTCACACTGAAAAAAGATTTTTGAGTTCTCAGAATGAGATTTAAGACTTAGTATAAAAGCGGAGCCTGGCATAAATTTAATAAATTGGAAGCACTCTTTGGCAAATATGCTGACAATTCCCTTTGCAAGTTTTAATTCTCTCATCGCAAAAGCAGTGAAGAGAAATTGTAGTTTGCTAACAGATTATGAGAGTCTTTGCAGGTGACACTACTTTGATTTTGGCCTCCTGTCCCATTTATACCTAAATGTATACTTAATTTCAAAAATTTCCCATACTATGAATGGGTAAAATAAAAGGGGAAATGGAATTTAAATGCCACAAAGCCACCCTTAATATTGTATCATCTTGTGCACAGTCAAGCTTTAGATGTTAATGGGAAAATTAAATTAAAGGTTTTAACATAAAACCAGAAGATTAGGCAAACAGCAAAATATATTTTGCTGTGCATGCCTATTGAGTATACTCATATAAATCTTTCCTAGCATACTTTAAGCTTGCATGAATAATTTATTAGAAAAGCAAAAGTAAAATTCCCACCATGCTGAACTACTGCAATTATTTTTTCTTAAAGTCAATGGATATAGTGAGGTGTTTTTTTTAAAAAGAGAAGATTCAAGAACAAATCCATTTAATCCTGTCTTTTAATCTAAAATCAAATTTCACCTAACAGATACTGTGAAAATTAAAAGACAAATGAGAGCTGCCACTGCTTCTTTCTAAAACAACAGTTGTCTGGTTTGGTTGACTGCAACTCAGTTAACAGTCCTTTTCTAGGTCCAGTATAGCTATTTTATTTATAAAAAACATTCTTTTTGGAAATAAGAGATTGGAGAAAATACCCACAAAGTGAAGTTGGAGACTATCTTTCCTAAGAACTTTGTTCAATTGTTCTTTAGAGCATTTGAAAATTTAAAAAGAAAAGAAAAAGTTGAGTTGCCATTGGAATGCAGAGAGAATGGTTAGAAACGGTCCCTTGAAAAAACATTATACTTCTTAAATCATGAAATAAAAGCTATAAACAGGCTGCCTAAGGAAATCACCTGGGATTAGTAGATGACTGCTCCAGAGGGAAGAAAAGAGGAAAAAGATGGTTCCTGTTCTTACTTGTCAGCCAGTAACGGTATTTGAGTCATTCTCATGGAACAGGTTGTATTATTTGACCAGAACAGTGAAAAGTGGGTTAGCCAAAATCTGACTGGGCTTATTCCCAAATGCAAGCAAAGGAGGGGAGGGGATGAAGCCATCAAGTTGTATTTAAATTTGTTTTTAAAGGTACATTTGAGATAATGCCTCTTCAGAGACTGTGCTTAGAGTAATCAAATGGCAAAGCTGCAAGCATTTTAAAAGTTCTGCAATGCACCCTGACAAGTCAACAGCATCCAGACTTGTTTGCTTCTTCTAGGACTCATCAGGATTTGCAACTGTTCTTTCCCAAATGTGCTTAGACAGTAAGAGAATAATTAATTTACCCTGAGCACCGAAGACAGGTTCAGAAAGCAACAACAGAAAGGCCGAGGTCAGGGTTCATGGGCTGGTAGATCCTCTCATTCTGCCCCAACAACCCCTTTCAAAGCTCTGCAGATCTGATGGCCAGACTGCAACTGGGAAAAATGCAAGTGATGCTGTTGTGCCAGCTCAGAGAGTCTGTGAAAAAAGTTGCATTCAATTGCTATTAAACCACTAGTTCATATTCACATGGTTCTTAATACAGCCTTCCCCCAGAGGACAGAATAAGAAATCTGTAATCATTTCATTGAATAACAAACTATTTACTCAATGTCTACTAAATGCCAAGTACTATGTGAGGCATTGGGAATATAGCAATAAACAAATACACAAAGTTCTTGCTTTTGATAACCTTAAAGTTTAGTGAAATATGCAAGGAATTAAACAATTATGTCTACGCATATATACATAAATACAAAACATGATATGGCCTCCAAATAAAAATTATAAGGTATAATGATTGATTATAGCAGAGATGCTTGATCTAGCTGGGAAAGAGTCATTTTCACTGAGACCCAAAGAATGAGGAAAATTTAAAAAAGTTAGAATGTAGGGAATAGTCCAGAAAATACAAGCAACATAAAGGTAGGAGCCCATTGAGCTCTAGACCCAAGAGGATGCAGAGGCTACATAATAGCAAGATATTAAAAGGAAAGATGATTAGATGTTGGTGGGGGGGGTGATTCACAGAAGCTAATGCTGGAGCATAGTACAAAAAGAAAGTTGTCTTAGAAAGAATCAAAATGAAAAAGCATCCTCAAATTTCCCTTTTCTGTGACTTGTGAACAGAGGACAGCAGGGTTAGCAGGGTAGACAATACACAGACCATATCTGTCTGATGTCAAATGACTCACAGTTAAAACAGAAGGGTTGAGATGATTCTCCATGGGAATTTAGCCTGGACAGCAGTTCCACTTACTTTGTGCCCTGAGTTGACCTTACGGTGTCACAATCAGTAGAAGTATTTATATCTATGTGTCCATTTAAGACTCATAGAGGAGCCAGTGTTCAAAAACATAACCATCGTCTCTATTTTTTTTAATTGTACTTTAAGTTCTAGGGTACATGTGCACAACGTGCAGATTTGTTACATATGTATACATGTGCCACGTTGGTGTGCTGCACCCATTAACTCGTCATTTAACATTAGGCATATATCCTAATGCTATCCCTCCCCCTCCCCCCATTCCACAACAGGCCCCGGTGTCTGATGTTCCCCTTCCTGTGTCCAAGTGTTCTCATTATTCAGTTCCCACCTATGAGTGAGAACGTGCAGTTGGTTTTCTGTCCTTGCGATAGTTTGCTGAGAGTAATGGTTTCCAGCTTCATCCATGTCCCTACAAAGGACATGAACTCATCCTTTTTTATGGCTGCATAGTATTCCATGGTGTATATGTGCCACATTTTCTTAATACAGTCTATCATTGTTGGATATTTGGGTTGGTTCCAAGTCTTTGCTATTGTGAATAGTGCCACAATAAACATACATGTGCACGTGTCTTTATAGCAGCATGATTTATAATCCTTTGGGTATATACCCAGTAATGGGATGGCTGGGTCAAATGGTATTTCTAGTTCTAGATCTTTGAGGAATCGCCACATCCTCTCTTAATGTCTTCCCAGCTTTGAAGAGATCAGGACCCAACTTTCCTACTGGATCTATCCTGAATCACTTGAGTAAGTCTCAGAGTTGATTGGTATAAAGTTTTGGCACAAATTATTTCTCTGAAACGTAAATCCAGTGAAAGTTAAAGTATATTTTGATAACTTAAGATGATCTATTCTCACCAGAGCATACCATACAACATCAGGACAATCAGCAAGCAAGAGTTTTGGAGTTTCTACAGTTTCTCATGAGAGATACCCTAGGTATTCTTCTTTTCTAGAGAGAAGACTTGCTCAGTCAAAAGAAACACAAAGACGGACTTGCCAAGCCTCATATACACACAGTCACACCACCCTAAAATTAAAACATAATTATCTATGTGGAAACCTCCCTTTTACATGATATTGATGAGCTCTAACATCTAGATTCCTGGTTAAATTTTGACATTATTGAGCATTACAGAAGTCTAATTATATTGTGGCTGACTCTAGACTGATGCAATCAGTTCTCTAACAAAACTGGGAACACTGGAATGTGGTAGACCTTGCTGGGCCCTACCACAGTCACTTCTAGCAAAAGATAAAAAACATCTACTTAACTATATTTTCTTTAAAGTATTGGCTCACTTTATTGAAAAATCTACAATATAGCTTCAGGTATAGATTGACCCTAAATTAAAACTTCACCATTTCTCAACTACATTTCTTTTAATTTGCCTCATCTCTGTGGTACAAAAAGCACTGTAATAGCTTCAAGCTTCCTATCATCCTTCCACCAAGCCCTAAAGAAAATACAGAAGGATCCCATTTGTAATCCCCACATGGTGAAGAAGAAATGTTGCCTTCTCAAAATACTCTGTGTTTCTTTTTTATCACTGGTTATGTAAGTGTTATGTACTCATCTATTAAATGAGTACTGTGACCAGGGGAATGTCATAGGATAGTTGCCTCAAGAATGCTATCAATCCTATTCAAACCACACTGATGAAAATATAACGAGTGGGCTACTGAAAAATAAATAAATAAGTGGTGCTGTTGACAGGAAAGAGGGAAAAAGGCTGGAGAGGTGATATGGTTTAGCTGTGTCCCCACCCAAATTTCAACTTGAATTGTATCTCTTGGAATTCTCATGTGTTGTGGGAGGGACCCAGGGGGAGATAATTGAATCAAATCATGGAGGCCAGTCTTTCCTGTATTATTCTCATGATAGTGAATTAATTCTCACAAGATCTGATGGTTTTATCAGGGGTTTCTGATTTTGCTTCTTCCTCATGTTTTTCCTGCTACCACCATGTAAGAAGTGGCTTTCACTTCCTGCCATGATTCTGAGGCCTCCCCAACCATGTGAAACTGTAAGTCCAATTAAACTTATTTTTCTTCCCAGTCTCAGATGTGACTTTATCAGCAGTTTGAAAACAGACTAGTACCATAAATTGATACCAAGAGTAGGGTGTTGCTTAAAAGATACCTGAAAAATTGAAAGCCACATTGGAACTGGATAATAAGCAGAGGTTGGAACAGTTTGGAGGGCTCAAAAGAATACAGGAAAATGTGGGAAAGTTGGGAACTTCCTAGAGACGTGTTGAATGGCTTTGCCCAAAATGCTGATAGCCATATGGACAATAAGGTCCAGGCTGAAGTGGTCTCAGATGAAAAGGGACTTGTTGGGAATTGGAGTAAAGGTGACTCTTTTTATGTTTCAGCAAAGAGACTGGCAGCATTTTGCCCCTGCCCTAGAGATTTGTGGAACTTTGAACTTGAGAAAGATGATTTAGGGCATCTGGTAGAAGAAATTTCTAAGCAGCAAAGCATTCAAAAGGTGTCTTGGGTGCTGTTAAAGGCATTCAGTTTTATAAAGGAAGCAGAGCATAAAAGTTTGGGAAATTTTCAGCCTAGCTATGCAATAGAAAAGAAAAACCCATTTTATGGGGGAGAAATTCAAGCAGGCTGCCAAAATTTGCATAAGTAGCAAGGAGACTAATGTTAATCCTCAAGACCATGGGGAAAATGTCTCCAGGCAATGTCAGAGGACTTCATGGCACCCCCTACCATCACGGGCCTGGAGGCCCAGGAGGAAAAAGTGGTTTTGTGGGCTGGGCCCAGGGTCTTCATGCTGTGTGCAGCCTAGGGACTTTGTGCCCTGTGTTCCAGCCACTCCAGCCGTGGCTGAAAGGGGCCAATGTAGAGCTTGGGCTGTGGCTTCAGAGGGTGGAAACCCTAAGCTTTGGCAGCTTCCATGTGGTATTGAGCCTGTGAGTACACAGCAGTCAAGAAGTGAGGGTTGGGAACCTCCACCTAGATTTCAGAAGATGTATGGAAATGCCTGGATGCCCAGGCAAAAGTTCACTGCAGGGGCAGGGACCTCCTGGAGAACCTCTGCTAGGGCAGTGCAGAAGGGAAATGTGGGTTTGGAACCCCCACACAGAGTCCCAGTGGGGCACCACCTAGTGGAGCTGTCAGAATAGGGCCACCATCCTCCAGACCCCAGAACGGTAGAACCACCTACAGCTTGCACCATGCTCCTGGAAAAGCTGCAGTCACTCAATACCAGCCCATGAAAGCAGCCAGGAGGGAGAGTGTAACCTGCAAAGCCACAGGGCCAGAGCTGCCCAAGACCATGGGAACCCAGCTCCTACATCAGTGTGACCTGGATGTTAGACCTGGAGTCAAAGGAAATCATCTTGGAGATTTTAAATTTGACTGCCCCTCTGGATTTTGGACTTGCATGGGCCCTATAACCCTTCATTTTGGGCAATTTCTCACATATGGAATGGCTGCATTTACCCAATACCTGTACTCCCATTGTATCTAGGAAGTAACTAGCTTGCTTTTGATTTTACAGGCTCATGGGCAGAAGGGACTTGCCTTGTCTCAAATGAGACTTTGGACTGTGGACATGCGGGTTAATGCTGAAATGAGTTAAGACTTCTGGGGACTATTGGGAAGGCATGACTAGTTTTGAAATGTGAGGACATGAGATTTGGAGGGGCCATGGTGGAATGATATGGTTTGGCTGGGTCCCCACTCAAATATCAACTTGAATTATATCTCCCAGAATTCCCACAAGTTGTGGGAAGGATCCAGGGGGAGGTAATTGAATCATGGGGGCCAGTCTTTCCTGTGCTATTCTCATGAGAGTGAGCTAAGTCTCACCATATCTGATGGGTTTATCAGGGGTTTCCACTTTTGCTTCTTCATCTTTCTCTTGCCACCGCCATGTAAGAAGTGCATTTCACCTTCTGCCATGATTCTGAGGCCTCCCCAACCATGTGGAACTGTAAGTCCAATTAAACCTCCTTTTCTTCCCAGTCTTGGGTATGTCTTTATCAGCAGCATGAGAGCAGACTAATACAAGAGGCAACCCAAAACTATCAGCTCAACCTCCTTTCAAAGTTGCTTTTTATTAGTTTTCTGAGAACAAATGCAAACATTTTAACTGTTTGTCAGAGAGAGGGAGAGATAGCTCATGCTTATTTTTTTATTCATAAGGGATAATGTGTAGCAGAGATGCTGTATGAAGTAAAATCCTTTCTGCTGCTGTCTACTCTGGAATTTGGGCTTTCTTAAATGTTCCCTCTGTCTTTACTATTGAGGATATGTGACCTCCAGAATGCAGCCAGAAAAGGAAATCAGGGTTTAGGGCTACTGGCAGGATGACATATTGATCTGCTTTCCTCACCCTAGTCAGGAATCCATAAGTCCTTTTTTGTAACTCGGACTAATGTTTTCTACAGCCAGAGACAACCTCTCAAAATAGCCACATCCAATGGCCTTTTTATCCATTGGGTGGTCTGGGTAGATGTTGGGTAGGCAATAAAATCAAAGATCAGCTGGAGTCAGGAGGGAAAACTGCTTTCTCACCACGGTAAGTGCCATCGACAGGTCTGAAAACCTACAAGGAGATTCAAGGGAGAGGAAATAACATTTAGAATCAGCAGCTTCTAGGAAAATAACTTATCTTATTCATTCTTTTCTTTGAGCCTCCTTTTCTTTGAGGGGCATTTTAAGGGCTGTGAACCAAGACTTTTTTTCTGGTTTTAAAATACAATAATAAAGCAAAGGGGAGGGTGGATATGTTTTATGAGTGACCAGGAAATTAACAAACATCCACTGAAATTTATTATATGCCAGAACCTGTGAGGGGCAGGCCTGAGGAGTACAATGCCCCAGTGACATCCCTTATTACAAATACAAATGCCACCATTGCAATCTTCTAATTTCAGTCTTCTAATTACCCTGTCTATAAAAGGTTGTTATTTAAATCTGGCACCTTAGAAAATGTTATATATGAGAATTCTTTAGGCGTTTAACCTAAATATGGAGCACCCTACTGCAAATGAGACATATAAAGAGGAACCACGCTTCAGTTCTCAAGTGATGCTAGGAGAACAGTATAATGGTAATGGTATGTAAAATAAATGGTTGGTATCCCTTCACACTAATATACAACCACACTGTGCTTTCCTGCCACAGCTGACCCCAACAGGCCAGCTCGCGAGAACAACTCAGTCTATATGACAGGACTGGTTCATACAAGCTTAGTTTACTTTCACACCGGTTTGCAGTGCTGGTTTCTAAGAAGTCTCCATTGACATATGGCCCTCAGTAATATGGTCTCTACAATGACAATGCAGTTATCCCTCTAAATATCAAATACACGTAAACATTTCATTTATCTGCTCAGAATAGTTAAGGATTTACTTACATACAGAAAAATTCTAGAACTCTTACAATCTTGCTGAATCTTATTTTCTACTAGTTCTTGATACAACTCCCACTAGTGTTCTCTAAGGATGTGCTACAATATTCTGAAGCTGTGCCTTTATCAAGCTCTTCTTCCTCTAAAACTACCATTTTATGACCTAATTCCAACTAATTCTTCAAAGTTAAAATCAATTTCTCCTATCTCCTAGAAACATACTAGTAACAATAAATCTCTCCCTATAGACTACATAATATAGAATAGAATGATTTAACGTTCAAACTCTGCAATCACAGTGACTATGGTTCTGGTCTGTCCTACCCAACTTACAAACTCATACCCCTGGGCAAGTTACTTAATATTCCTAAGCTTCACCTTTTTCATCCATTAATAAAAATAATAATAAGCTAATCACCAAAAAGCTGCTTTGAGGGTTTAAAGAAATATATGTAGGATCAAGCCCTTAGTAAATATTCAAATATATTAGCTAATGATAATAGTCAACTTTGTATCTTCTACTGCTTCAAAGATAGAACCAGAACAGTAAATATGTGATGAATTGTACAGAAACTAGTAAAAGATCATGCAGCTGTATAAATATTTAGAATAGAATGCAAAGCAAGAATTAAGAAGCAACTAAGCCATTACACTCAGACAACATATCTTAAAGAGGATGTATTCTTAGAGACGCCTCCACATATTCAACTTCATGATGAAATGCAGTCTTCTTTTGGCCCCCTTGACTGGGTTCCCTCTGCACCTCTACAGTTGTTTCTTTGAATTCTTATGAAATCTCAAGTGTTTGCTTCCTCTATATAAATTTGCTAACATTCTTTGAATGAAGCTCATTCTCTTTTGTTTGTTTTCTAATCATTTCATGGTATTCTTATGGGTTTTAAGTAACTCATATAACTTTGTTACTCAACTATGGTATCTTTTAATTATTTTATTTTATTTTTATTATTGCTTGTTAGAATAATGAAGATGTGGTAAGTGTAAATTACACAAACTTTATTGTCTAAATGCTGGAGATAAAACAACTAGGAACAACAGAAAATTTTCTTAGAATCACACTGGTGCCACTCAGGATCTGCACTGACTACATGCCCCATGCTCACTGTTGTTAGAGGATGAAGAGCTTAATCAGCCTTTGTCAACCTTTCCTAACACTTAGCAGTCTTTAAATTAAGGCCTATCCTGTTCAGTCAATCACCAGTCTTCAAAATGATATGAAAGTCTAGAGCCAAGAAAGAGGAAAGGGAGAAAGAGAGGGCAAGATCCAACCAACTTTTATTTCCACATTTATTATGCTCTTGAAGCTTATTTTGTTTGGACTTCAGTTGCATCAATTTTTAATTTTAATTGTTTTGTCAAAGACATCAATTTTTTTTCACGATCTAGCTGATAAATCTTCACAGTGTGCTGGATTTTGCGAAGTTGTAAATGGATAATTTATTTTTCTGCCAGGACTGAAGGGAAATATTTGACTACACATTCAGCACAAACTTTTAGCACCTATTGAACTACAGCATTTATTCTCTTCAGTGATGTTAACTTCATCAGAAAGTTCATCAATTGTATAAGCTAGATAGCATTTGGCAGATGATTTTATTTTCCCATAATATAGTATGAGCAGAGGTGCACCTCCATAGCCCTCCCTCAAAAACATTTCAAAACCCAGTATTGATGAGGGTAGGGCATGTCCAGACTCTAGAGAGGAAACTTGACCTTGGGCTTTGAAGAAGCTCTTTGCCTGAGGGCATTACCCAGAGAGGGATCTCATAATTGCTGAGTCACCAATATTCTCAGCAGCTAGTGGGATGGATGCCTTAGTTCTGAGGGAGGGCAAGAAACCACTTCAGTTGTCAAACTATGACATTATGGAAAATAAAAGACGTGGTTAATACAATTTTCTACATAGAAATCTTTATCTTAGAGTCTGTCTGCCTGGGAACCAGGTAAAAATGACTTAAGTCTCAATACCTGTAATGCATAGTGTTTTAGCCTTAGTCCTCCAAATGTTGCACTGGTAAGTGTTAAATGACTGGTTTTTCAAAAAGAGGAAAAAAATCCTATTTTGTAACTTTTCCCAATTTTCATAGCATAAATGATGTCATCATGGCTGATTTCAAGCTATGAACATGATGTCACTGAAAGGTGATCTGGGAAAGATGCACATGTGTATTCTGGGGAGTCGCTGTGAACTGGATCCAGCACACCACTGGCTCCTCCTTGGGGAGGATAAAGGCATTTTTATAAAACATATTCAACAATTAAAGTATAATAAAATGTTGTCTAACTAGAACCTAATTATTAAGATTGTTCTACTATTCCCTTTGCCCACATTTCCACATGGTTTAGGTTTGCAAACTGATATTTCTCAGGCTTCCCCAGGATGAAAAATGAAATCACATTGGCAAAAATAATACAGGAAAAGATGGTTTCGTAGGTAAATTCTACCAAATTTTTAAAGAATAATTAACACCTATCCTTTAAAGAAAATCCAAAAGTTGAAGAGGAGTGACCACTTCCAAAGCCAGACAAAGAATGAAATAAAACTACATGCTAATAATATCTCTGATAAATACAGATGCAAACATTCTCAACAAAATACTAGAAAAATGAATAAGCCACACATCAAATGGATTATACACCATGATCAAGTGAGATTTATCCCTGGGCTACAAGTATAATTTCAACATATACACATCAATTAATGTACATATCACATTAACAGAATGAAGTATAAAAATCACACTATTGTCTCAACAGATGCAGTAAGGGTTGGACAGAATTCAATACCCTTTTATGATAAAAATTCTCAATACACTACAAATAGAAATGAATTATTTTATATAGAATTCAGACAAAAAGAAGCATGAAATATGTCATTTTCAGCAACATGGATGAAACTACAGGTCATTATGTTAAGTGAAATAAACCAGGCACAGAAAGACAAATATCACATTTTCTCACTCATTCGTGGGAGTTAAAAAAATGCTGATCTCATGGAAGTAGAGACTAGAATAATATTTACCAAAGGCTGGGAAGGGTATGTGTGGTGGAGGTGGGGTGGGGGAGAGATGAGGAGAGGGAGGTTTATGTGTACAAGTATGCAATTAGATAGGTGGAATAAGTTCTAATGTTTGATAGCACAGCAAGGTGACTACAGTTAACAATATATTTTATATTTCAAAATAGCTGGAAGAGAATATTTGAAATGTTCCCAACACAATAAATGATAAATGCTCAAGGTGATAGATATTCTAAATACCCTGACTTGATTACACAGTCTATGTGTGTATCAAAATTTCACAATTATACCAAAAATATGTGCAAATATTATGTATCAATTACAAATTTGATAATAAAAGTCTTATGCAATTAAAAGCAATTAGGAACAGAAATGTAAAACCACATATGGCAAGCCTATAGCATACATCATACTCAGTTGCGATTAATTACACTTTTTTTCTACAAGGCAAGAATGCTCACTCTAGTCCTGGCCAGAACAATTAGCCAAGAAAAAAAAAGTCATCCAAATTGGAAAGGAAAAAGTAAAATTGTCAGTACTTGCAGATAACATTAACTTATATATTGAAAACCCTAAACACTCTACCAAAAAGTCATTAGAGCTAATAAACACATTCAGTAAAGTTGCAGGATACAAAATCAACATACAAAAATTAGTTGTATTTCTATACCATAACAACGTATCTTTAAGGCTGAAAAATATTCCATTGTATCTAAAAGAAAGTAGCCAAAAAATTTTCTAAAAGCATCAGAGAAATAAAGTGACTAGGAATAAACTTAACTAAAGAGGTAAAATATTAGTTAATCTTACAAATCTTTGTACACTGAACAGTACAAATATTGATGAAAAAAATTGAAAACACAAACAAATGGGAAGACTTCCCATGTTCATAGATTTAAAGACTTACTATTGTGAAAATGTCCATACTAAACAAAGTGATCTACAGATTCAATGCAATCCCTATGAATATTCCAATGGAATTTTTTATAAAAATAAAGAAATAATTTTTTAGCCACATCCATCTTTAGAAAAAGGAACAAAGCTAGAGGCATAACCCTTGCTGATTTCAAATAAATTACAAAGCTACAGCAACTTAGAAATTATGACACAGGTATAAATCTAAACATATAAATCAATAGAACAGAATGGAAAGCTCAGAAATAAATCCATCCATATATGGTCAATTGATCTTAGGCAAGGGTGCCAAGAGTACACAGTAGAGAAAAGATAGTCTCTAAAGCAAACAGTATTGAGAAAACTGGACATGCAAATGAAAAAAATAAAATTGGACCCTTATTTTACACTACACACACATAAAAATCCACTAAAATAAATTAATGGACTTAAATGCAAGATCTAAATCTGTAAAACTCCTAGAAGAAAATATATGGAAAAAATTTCATAATAATGTTTTTGGCAATAATTTCATGTGTATGATACCAAAAGCACAGGCGACAAAAGCAAAAATAAGTAAATGAGACTACAGCAAGCTAAAAAGCTTCTGCAGACAAAGGAAGTAACCAGTACAATGAAAAGGCAACCTAAAATTGAGAGAAAATATTTATAAACCTCATGTACAATAACGAGTTAATTTCCAAAATATGTAAGAAACTCTTACAACTCAATAAAAAAAAAATACTAATAATCTAATTTTAAAATAGGCTAAAGCCTTGAATAGAGATTTCTACAAAGGAGACATATAAATGGGCAAAAGGTAAATGAAAAGATGTTCAATGTCACTAATTATCAGAAAAATGCAAATTACAACCACAATGAGATATCATCTCACACTTGTTAAGATGGCTTTTATCAAAAAATAAAAGATGAGAAGTATTGGTGAATGTGAAGCAATTGGAACTATTGTGACCTGTTGGTGAGAATGCAAAATAGTGTGACACTATGAAGAACAGTATGAAACCTTCTCAAAAAGATAGAAATAGAACCGCCATATGATCTAGCAGTCCCACTTCTCTGTATTTATTCAAAATAATTAAAATCAAAATATGGAAGAAATATTAGCACTCTCATATTCATTACAGGGCTATTTACAATAGCCAAGACATGGAAACAACCTAAACATCCATCATTGGATGGATGGATAAATAAATGTGGTATACTGATATGATGAGATATTATTTAGCTTCAAAAAAAGGAAATTCTACATTATACAATAACAGATGAATCCTGAGTGCACTATCCTAAGTGAAATAAGGCAGTCACAAAATAACAAAAACTGCATGTTTCTACTTATATGACATATCTAATGTAGTCAAACTCATAGAATGTAGAATGGTGCTTGCCAAGGACAGAAGGTAGGGGAAAATGAGGAGCTGCTAATGAGTGAGCATGAAGTTTTAGTTATGGAAGATACATTCTAGAGATCTGCTGAGCAGCATTTTGGGTAGAAGCACAACATTGTGCTTACACTTAAAGAATTTTATTATACACTTAAAATTGTGTTGAGTGCAGATCTCATCTTGTGTTATTATCACAATCAAATAAAATCTAAAAAAGAAAAAGGAAAAAAGAACTAACTGGGTCTTGCAAGATGTTGCCACAATTCTATTGACACTATAGTTCTCCTGTCAAGTGAAGCCTCTCTTTCATTGGCCCTGAAATTTACACCAGGAGATGAAAACTGCAGCTTTGCTAAATTTGACTAAAGTATAACAGCATGGGAATCTTGGAAATAGGAGTTACTAAATAAGTTATAATTTTTCTTCTTCTTCAGTTTTAATGTTTGTGGGAAGACTACAGAAGCAGCAGTTGTCTTGCCTTCAGTATGCTCCAGAATTTTTGTTACTTGTTTCTTTTTCATTTATTCAAATACACATCAATTTTTTTATCTTTTCGAGATCAGACTCAAGTTCAATGGAGCTTAGACTAATATAAAAACACAAAATAATAACCAAATTTTTAGTATTATACATTTCTCTAATGTTTTAACACATATTATTATCAATCCTTGCAAGAGTCCTGTCAGATAAGTAAAATGGGTGTTAATGTTAATTCCATTTTGTCGACAAGTCAGCCAAGACATCAACTTAAATAAAGATAGAACTTTGGAGAGATTTAGGACTCTAATCCTCAACATCTGGCTTGGAATATGTGTAGAACTGCCACTATACTGCTCTGAATTTATTAAGACAATAGAAAAAACACAGAATTTTTAGAGAGATTTGGCCGTATTGATGGCTTTCTAGTTAAATATTAATGCAAAATGTAATTAAGTTTATTGGAACAAGCATTCCTTAGCAAGGATTCTGAAAAATATAAATCAGCACACAAACACAAATGTAATTAATACAGATCATTGATTTTTCAGAAAAATACAATTGTTGATGGGGACTGAAATTGATATAATACATTATCATCAAAATAGTGATGTTTGGAAGTATTTAATGCCTATTCCCAAAAACCTACCTTCTTCATAAGGCAGAGTTAGTTATTTTGAAAAACCACAGACAAAAAATCCTCTCTACAGTTTAAAGTATTGAAAATAATGTGTATCTGTAAGGGGTTTTAGTTGCTAACAAGAGACAACACTCCAGATAATTAAAGCAGAAAATAAATTTATAAATGGATCATAGACACACCAGAAGACCCAAAGAATCTGCTTAAAATATATAAGGATGAGGACACAAATAACATTGAGAATTTAAGTAGAGAAGTCATATGTCTGGTGAAATGTGAGAGAGAATGAAGTGGTCCATAGGCACTGCATTGGTTTCCTAGGGCTGTTATAACAAAGAACCACAAACTGGGTGGCTTAGAACAACAGAAATTTATTGTCTCATAGTACTAGAGGCTAGAAGTCCCAAATCAAGTTGTCAGCAGGGCCACACTCCCTCTAAAATACATAGAGGAAGCCTTCCTTATATCTTCCTATTTTCTATGTGATCTGCTAGTAATCTTTGGCTTTCCTTGGCCTATAAATGCACCACTCCCATCCTGTTTTCATATGGCATTCACCCTGTGTGTCTCCACATAGCCTTCCTTCTATATGTATCCATCCCTGTGTCCAAATTTCTCCTTTTTTAAGGATACCAGGCATGTTGGATTAGGGCCCACCCTAATGACCTCATTTTAATTTGATTACCTCTGTAAAGATTCTGTTTCCAATCGTCACATTCTGAGTTAAGGGAGTTAGGACTTCAACATATTTGTTTGGAGGGGACACAGTCCAACACACAATAATCATTAAAACAAAAACAAAAACAAACTGCAGGCCAGGCACAGTGGCTCACACCTGTAATCACAGCACTCTGGGAGGCCAAGCTGGGAGGACTACTTTGGCCCAGGAGTTTGAGAACAGACTAGGTAACATAGTGCAACCCCATCTCTACAAAAAATAAAAAATCAGCTGGGCATGGTGGCTCACGCCTGTAGGCCCAGCTACTCAGAAGGCTGAGGTGGCAGGATCGCTTGAGCCCCAAAGTTTGAGACTACAGTGAGCCATGATTGTACCACTGCACTCCAGCTTGGACAGTAGAGTGAGACCCTGTCTCAAAATGAAAACAAACAAACAAACAAATTATGCTAAGATCTTGTAACAAAGAATTACAAAACAAAATTTAAAAATCAATACAATATGAAAAGTTTCTAAAAACTACAAAGTACTTTGAAATAAAGTGGACAAGTCCTTTTCTGCGTCTATTGAGATAATCATGTGGTTTTTGTCATTGGTTCTGTTTATGTGATGGATTACATTTATTGATTCACGTATGTTGAACCAGCCTTGCATCCTAGGTATAAAGCCAACTTGATCGTGGTGGATAAGCTTTTTGATGTGCTGCTGGATTCGATTTGCAAGTATTTTATTGAGGATTTTCTCATCGATGTTCATCAGGGATATTGACCTGAAGTTTTCTTTTCTTGTTGTGTTTCTGCCAGGTATTGGTATCAGGATGATGCTGGCCTCATAAAATGAGTTAGGGAGGATTCCCTCTTTTTCCGTTGTTTGGAATACTTTTAGAAGGAATGGCACCAGCTCCTCTTTGTACCTGTGGTAGAAGTTGGCTGTGAATCCGTCTGGTCCTGGACTTTTTTAAATTGGTAGGCTATTGATTACTGACTCAATTTCAGAACTTGTTACTGGTTTATTCAGGGATTCGACTTCTTCCTGGGTTAGACTTGGGGGGTGTATGTGTCCAGGAATTTATCCATTTATTCTAGATTTTCTAGTTTATTTGCATAGAGGTGTTTATAGTATTCACTGATGGTAGTTTGTATTTCTGTGGGATCAGTGGTGATCTCCCCTTTATCATTTTTTATTGCATCTATTTGATTCTTCTCTCTTTCCTTCTGTATTAGCCCGGCTAGCGGTCTATCTACTTTGTTGATTTTTTTTAAGAAACCAGCTCCTGGATTCATTGATTTTTTTGAAGGGTTTTTCATGTCTCTATCTCCTTCAATTCTGCTCTGATCTTAGTTATTTCATGTCTTCTGCTAGCTTTTGAATTTGTTTGCTGTTGCTTCTGTAGTTCTTTTAATTTTGATGTTAGGGTGTCAATTTTAGATCTTTCCTGCTTTCTCTTGTGGGCATTTAGTGGTGTAAATTTCCCTCTAAACACTGCTTTAAAGAATCCCAGAGATTCTGGTAAGTGGCGTCTTCATTCTCATTGGTTTCAAATAACATCTTTATTTCTGCCTTCATTTTGTTGTTTACCCAGTAGTCATTCAGGAGCAGGTTGTTCAGTTTCCATGTAGTTATGAGGTTTTCAGTGAGATTCTTAATCCTAAGTTCTAATTTGATTGCACTGTGGTCTGAGAGACTGCTTGTTATGATTTCTGTTCTTTTGCACATGCTGAGGAGAGTTTTACTTCCAAATATGTGGTCAATTTTAGAATAAGTGTGATAAGGTGCTGAGAAGAATGTATATGCTGTTGAATTGGGGTGGAGAGGTCTGTAGATGTCTATTAGGTCCGCTTGGTCCAGAGCTGAGTTCAAGTCCTGAATATCCATGTTAATTTTCTGTCTCATTGATCTGTCTAATATTGACAGTGAGGTGTTAAAGTCTCCCACTATTATTTTGTGGGAGTCTAACACCCCTTCATGCTAAAATCTCTCAATAAACTAGGTATTGATGGAACATATCTCAAAGTAATAAGAGGTATTTATGACAAACCCACAGCCGATATCATACTGAAGGGGCAAAAACTGGAAGCTTTCCCTTTGAAATCCGGCATAAGACAAGGATGCCCTATCTCACCACACCTATTCAACATAGTATTGAAAGTTCTGGGCAGGGCAATCAGGCAAGATAAAGCAATACAGCACATTCAAATAGGAAGAGAGGAAGTCCAATTGTCTCTGTTTGCAGATGACATGATTGTATATTTAGAAAAATCCATCATCTCAGCCCAAAATCTCCTTAAGCTGATAGGCAACTTCAGCAAAGTCTCAGGATACAAATTCAATGTACAAAAATCACAAGCATGCCTATACACAAATAACAGACAAACAGAAAGCCAAATCATGAGTAAACTCCCATTCACAATTGCTACTAAGAGAATAAAATACCTAGGAATACAACTTACAAGGCATGTGAAGGACCTCTTCAGGGAGAAGTACAAATCACTGCTGAAGGAAATAAGAGAGGACACAAACAAATGGAAAATCATTCCATGCTCGTGGATAAGAAGAATCAATATCGTGAAAATGGCCATAGTGCCCAAAGTAATTTACAGATTCAATGCTATCCCCCCCTTCAAGCTACCACTGACTTTCTTCACAGAACTGGAAAAAACTACTTTAAACTTCATTTGGAACCAAAAAAGAGCCCACATATCCAAGACAATCCTGGGCAAGAAGAACAAAGCTGGAGGCATCACGCTACCTGACTTCAAACTATACTACAAGTCTACAGTAAACAAAACACCATGATACTGGTACCAAAACAGATATATAGACCAATGGAACAGAACGGAGGCCTCAGAAATAACACCACACATCTACAACCATCTGGTCTTTGACAAACCTGACACACACGAGCAATGGGGAAAAGATCCCCTATTTAATAAATGGTGTTGGGAAAACAGGCTAGCCATATGCAGAAAACTGAAACTGGACCCCTTCCTTACACCTTATACAAAAATCAACTCAAGATGGATCAAAGACTTAAATGTAAGTCCTAGGACCATAAAACACCTAGAAGAAAACCTAGGCAATACCATTCAGGGCATAGGCATTGGTTTCATGTCTAAAACACCAAAAGCAATGGCAACAAATGTCAAAATTGACAAATGGGATCTAATTAAACTAAAGAGCTTCTGCACAGTAAAAGAAACTATCATCAGAGTAAAGAGGGAACCTTTAGAATGGGAGAAAATTTTTGCAATCTATCCATCTGACAAAGGGTTAATACCCAGAATCTACAAAGAACTTAAACAAATTTACAAGAAAAATCAAACAACCCCATGAAAAAATGGGCAAAGGATATGAACGGACGCTTTCAAAAGAAGACATTTATGCAGCCAACAGACGTATGAAAAAATGTCAATCATCACTGGTCATTAGAGAAATGCAAATCAAAACCACAATGAGATACCATCTCATACCAGTTAGAATAGAGATCATTAAAAAGTCAGCAAACAATAGATGCTGGAGAGGTTGTGGAAAAATAGGAACGCTTTTACACTGTTGGTGGGAGTATAAATTAGTTCAACCATTGTGGAAGACAGTGTGACGATTCCTCAAGGATCTAGAACTAGAAATACCATTTGACGCAGTAATCCCATTATTGGGCATATACCTAAAGGATTATAAATCATTCTACGATAAAGAAACATGCACACGTATATTGATTTTGGCACTATTCACAATAGCAAAGGCTTGGAACAAACCCAAATGTCCATCAATGATAGAATGGATTAAGAAAATGTGGCACATGTACACCATGGAATACTATGCAGCCATAAAAAAGGATGAGTTCGTGTCCTTTGCAGGGACATGGATGAAGCTGGAAACCATCATTCTCAGCAAACTATCACAAGATCAGAAAACCAAACACTGCATGTTCTCACTCATAAGTGGGAACTGAACAATGAGAACATTTGGACACAGGGAGGGGAACATCACACACCTGGGCCTGTCGGGGGTTGGGGGGCTAGGGGAGTCATAACATTAGGAGAAATACCTAATGTAGGTGATGGGTTGATGGGTGCAGCAAACCAACATGGCACGTGTATACCTATGTAACAAAACTGCACGTTCTGCACATGTATCCCAGAACTTTAATTACATAAATAAATAAGAAACAAAGTGAACAAAGATATATGAAAAAGTTTAAACACTGAAAACTCCAAAACATTGCTAAACAAGATCTAAAGGAGATTTTTAAAGTCCTAAATAGACATGCCATTTTCGTGGATTTGACGACCCCAGTATTGCAAAGATTATTCTTCTAAAATTGGGGTATGAATTCAACAAAATTTCCAGCACATATTTCTATGACTTGACTAATTGATGCTAAAATTTACATGAAAATGCAAAGAAACCTAAAAGTTATCTTTAAAACCTAAAAAATCTTTTTAGACAAAGTGTAACAAATTTGGAAGAATATCTTATGCTACAATTTAATATAAAGCTGCATTAATTCATATAATGTGGTATTACAGAGTCTGGATATTAGTCCTTTGTTGGATGCATAGTTTGCAAATATATTCTTCAATTCTGTAGGTTGTCTGTTTACTCTGCTGATTATTTCTTTTGCTGTGCAGAAGCTTTTTAGTATAATTTAGTCCCATTTGTGTATTTTTGTTTTTATCTCATCTGCTTTTGAGGTCTTAGTCATAAATCTTTGCCTAGGCCAATGTCCTGAAGAGCCTTTCCTTGGTTTTCTTCTATGATTTTTATTGTTTCAGTCATTACATTTAGGTCTTTAATCCATCTTGAGTTAATTTTTGTATATGGTGAGAGATAGGGGTATAGTTTTGTTCTTGTGCACATTGCTATCCAACATTTTCAGCACCACTTACTGAATATGGTGTTTTTTCCCCAGTGTATACTTTTGTCAGCTTTGTCAAAGACCACTTGGTTGTAGGTGTGTGACTTTATTTCAAGGTTCTCTATTCTGTTTCATTTATCTATGTCTCTATTTTTATGTTGGCACAATACTCTTTTGATTACTATACCCTTGTAGTATCATTTCAATTCAGGTAATGTGATGCCTCCAGCTTTGTTATATTTTTGCTTAAAACTTCTTTAGCTATTTAAGCTCCTTTCTGGTTCTTAATTTTAGGACTAATTAGGACTTAATTTTAGGACTAAATCCAGAATCCACAAAGAAGTCAAACAACTCAACAAGAAAGAGACAACCTCATTAAAAAGTGAGTAAAGGGCAAGAACCAACATTCCTCAAAAGAGACATACAAGTGGCCAAAAGTCATGAAAAAATGCTCAACATCACAAATCATCAGAGAAATGCAAATTAAAATAACAGTGAGATACCATCTCACACCAATTAGAATGGCTATTTTCAAAACCTCAGAAAACAAGAGATGTTGGTAGAAATGCTGAAAAAGGGAAACACTTACACACTGTTGGTAGGAATGGAAATTAGTACAACCTCTATGGAAAACAGTATGGAAAGTACTCAAGCAACTAAAAATAAAACTACCATTTGACCCAGGAAGCCCACTACTGGGTATTTACCCAAAGGAAAAGGAATTGTTATATGCAAAAGACACCTACACTCATATGTTTATTGTAGCATTATTCACAATAGTAAAGTCATGTGATCGATCAACATGTCCATCAATGGACAATTGGATAAAGAAAATGTGTTGTATATATACACCATGGAATACTTCACAGCCATAAAAAAGAATAAAATTATATCCTTTGCAGCAACATGAATGGAGCTGGAGGCCATTATCCTAAGTGAAGTAACTCAGAAACAGAAAACCACGTATCTCATATTCACATTGGGTAGACATGGACATACATACAAGGGGTAATAACAGACACTGAAGACTCCAAAAGTGGGGAGGACAAAAGAGGGGTAGGGTTGAAGAGTCACCTATTGGGTACAACGTTCACTGTTTGGATGATGGGTACACTGGAAGCCCAAGGTCCACCACTATGCAATATATCATGTAACAAATCTGTACATGTACCCCCTGAATTTATAAAAATAAAAATAAAAAAGAGAGTGAGGACAGATGAATAGATCACTAAAACAGAAAAACCGTTCAGAAGTAGTCACACACACATATATATTTTTATTTTCCCAGAGCTTTACTGAATTATGGTTGACATATGATAAATTCCACATATTTCATATATAAGATTTGATCATGTTTAATGTGTATCACTACAATTAAAAAAACTAATTTTCATCACCTCTAAGAATTTTTTTCTTACGTCCCTTTGTATTTTCTCCCTCTTGCCATTTCATGTCTTCCTTTGCCCTGATCCCCATGAAACAACTGATCTGATTTTCTGTCACTCTAGATTGGTTTGTACTTTGTAGAATTTTAAATAAATGGAACATAAACTTGGAGGAAGTATTCTAGAATTTCTACTCAGCATATTAAGATTCACCAACATTATTTCATATATCAATAGTTCATTCCTTTTCATTTCTAAGTAATGTTCCATGTTATGAATGTGCCAAAGTTTGCCCATTATCTGTTGATGAACATTTGAATTGTATGTAGTTTGAGGCTTCCACAAATTAAGGTATTACGAACATTCATGTGCAACCTTTTGTCTGTACGTACATTTTAATTACCTTTGGGTAAGTGCTGATAGAAGAATGGCTAGATCACCTGGCAGCTGGAGGTTAAATTATTTTAAAAATTGCCAAACTATTTTGCTGATGGATTTATGATTTTACATTCCTATCAAAATATGAAGTTCCAGTTGCTACCTATCTTTATGAATAATTAGAATTACTAGACTTTTCAATTTTAGATGGTATAATAGGTATGTTGTGATATCTCTTTCTCTCTCTCTCTCTCTCTTTTTGGAGTCTCACTCTGTTGTCCAGGCTAGAATGCAGTGGTACCACCTCAGCTCACCACAACCTCTGCCTCCCAGGTTCAGGAGATTCTCCTGCCTCAGCCTCCTGAGTAGCTGGGACTACAGGCATGCACCACCACGCCCAGTTAATTTTTGTATTTTTAGTAGAGAAAGGGTTTCACCATGTTGGCCAGGCTGGTCTCAAACTCCTGACCTCATGTGATTTGCCTGCCTCGTCCTCCCAAAGTGCTGGGATTACAGGTGTGAGCCACCGCGCCCAGCCTAATTTGTATTTTTCTAATATCTAATAATCCTGAGCATCTTTTCATTTTGTTTTCTGCCATCCATCTATATCTGTGGTGAAATGCCTGTTCAAATATTTTTCCCATTTCTTTGTTGAGCTGTTTTATTTGTTATTTAAAGCTTTGGAATGTTTTAACATATTCTGGGCACAAATCTTTTATCAGATACATTTGAAAACATTTTATCCCAATCGGTGGTTTGATTTTTTATTCTCTTCAGCAGTGATTTTCAAAGAGCAGAAACTCCTAATTGTCTTGAAGTTCATTTTTTCAAGTTTGTCATTCAGGATTCATTGCTTTGATGTCATAGCTAACAAATCTTCCCTAAACTGAAGTCATAAAAATTTGCTCCTATGTTTTCTTCTATAAGTTTTAGAATTTAAGGTTTTAAATTTAGGCCTATAATCTATTTCAAAGTTTGTTTTTGCTTTTATGAGTTTGTATATATGTATGAGTTTGAAATGAAGTTGATTATATTTTATATATGGATATCCAATTTTTCTAGAACATTTTTAGTGGAAAACTCACTAAAATGTCTATGCACCTTTATTAAAACTCAATTGACCACATATGCATAAATCTTTATCTAGACTCTCTACATTTTCAAAAATAATTTAGTTAATTTAGATCTTTTACATCTTCATATAAATTTAAAACCAGCTTGTCAATTTCCACAAAGGGTGACTAGAATTTTTATTTATATTGCATCAAACATATGGATCATTCTTGCATAAAATAGATATCTTAAGATATCTTAATAATATTTAGTATTCTAATCCATCATACTACTTATTTAGGTCTTATTTAATATCTCTCAGTAGTATTTTACAGTTTTCAGTGAGCAAATCTTGCACATTTTTGTCAGATTTATCCTTATCATATTTTAGTGCTATTGTAATGATACTATCCCACAATTTTAGTTTGATTATTATTAGTATATAGAAATACACTTTATTTTTGCATATTGAATTTGCATTCTTTAATCTTGCTAAACTCACTTTTTCTGAAAACTTTTTTGTAAATGATAGTAAATTTTCTACATACAGAATTATGTTGTTTGTGAATCAATACAGATTTACTTATTACTTTCCAAACTAGATGCTATTTTTCTTTTTGGCTTCTTTCTTATTGCATGACCTAGAACCTCATGTACATTGTTGAATAGAAATGGTAAGAACAAATATTCTTGGATTGTATCAGATCTAAAGAGAAAATCGTTGAGTCTATCATGATAAATGTGACATACTTTATTTTTTCATATGTACTTTTATTATTTTAATATAAAAATTAACATTGATTAATGTTCAAATGTAAAATGACCTTTCATTGCTGAGATGAGCCCCACTTGGTCATTACGCATTTATCCTTACATGCTCTTGAATTAATTTAGCTAAAATTTAATTTGAAGAGAGAGAGAGAGAAAGTGTGTGTGTGCGTATGTGTGTGTGTGTGTGCCCACAACAGCTACTGATGTGTAGTTTACATCCCTTACACCTATCCGGTTTTGATATTAGGTTAATGTTGGTATTAGAGCATGAGCTGGAGAGTAGTCCCTTCTCTTTAATTTTCCGGAAGAATTTTAATTATTCTGTTTTGGATGTTTGGTAAAATTCACCAGTGAAATCACCTCAATCTGATGCCTAATTTGTGGAAAATATTGTAAGTACACATTCATTTGGTTAGAAGATGTAGAGCTAGTAAGGCTATCTATATTTTTTTGAATGAGCTTTGGCAGTTTGTGGTTTTCAAGATTTTTTAAATTTTGTCTAATAGTCGAATTTATTGGCATAAAGTTACTCACAAAACGCCTCTACCATTCCCATAATATCCACAGAATAAGTAGTTATGGTACCTCTCCCATTCCTAATACTGTTATTTTGTGTCACCTTTATTTATTCATTCTACCTATAAGTTTATCAATATTATTGATTATCTAAAGAATACTTGTTTTGATTAATTTGTTTTTTCTTCACTATTTTTCTATTTTCTATCCCACCTCTTTCTACTCTGGTCTTTATTATTTTCTTTCTTCTGCTAAGTTTGAGCTTAATTTGCTCTTTTGTTTCTAGTTTTTTTTTCCAAAGGATGAAACTGAAGTTACTGATTCAATAACTTTTTTATTTTTAATATGGGCATTTAGTGCTGTAAATTTTCTTTGAAATACTGCTTTAGCTGTATCTCACAAATTTTGATGTATTATATTTTTATTTTGTATACAATATTTTCTTTTTTTCATCATTTCTTTTTTATATTTATTTATTATTATTATTATACTTTAAGTTTTAGGGTACATGTGCACAATGTGCAGGTTAGTTACATATGTATACATGTGACATGCTGCGGCGCTGCACCCACTAACTCGTCATCTAGCATTAGGTATATCTCCCAATGCTATCCCTCCCCCCTCCCCCATCCCACAACAGTCCCCAGAGTGTGATGTTCCCCTTCCTGTGTCCATGTGTTCTCATTGTTCAATTCCCACCTATGAGTGAGAATATGCGGTGTTTGGCTTTTTGTTCTTGCGATACTTTACTGAGAATGATGATTTCCAATTTCATCCATGTCACTACAAAGGACATGAACTCATCATTTTTTATGGCTGCATAGTATTCCATGGTGTATATGTGCCACATTTTCTTAATCCAGTCTATCACTGTTGGACATTTGGGTTGGTTCCAAGTCTTTGCTATTGTGAATAGTGCCGCAATAAACATACGTATGCATGTGTGTTTATAGCAGCATGATTTATAGTCCTTTGGGTATATACCCAGTAATGGGATGGCTGGGTCAAATGGTATTTCTAGTTCTAGATCCCTGAGGAATCGCCACACTGACTTCCACAATGGTTGAACTAGTTTACAGTCCCACCAACAGTGTAAAAGCATTCCTATTTCTCCACATGCTCTCCAGCACCTGTTGTTTCCTGACTTTTTAATGATTGCCATTCTAACTGGTGTGAGATGGTATCTCATTGTGCTTTGGATTTGCATTTCTCTGATGGCCAGTGATGGTGAGCATTTTTTCATTTGTTTTTTGGCTGCATAAATGTCTTCTTTTGAGAAGTGTCTGTTCATATCCTTCGCCCACTTGTTGATGGGGTTGTTTGTTTTTTTCTTGTACATTTGTTTGAGTTCATTGTAGATTCTGGATATTAGCCCTTTGTCAGATGAGTGGGTTGCAAAAATTTTCTCCCATTTTGTAGGTTGCCTGTTCATTCTGATGGTAGTTTCTTTTGCTGTGCAGAAGCTCTTTAGTTTAATTAGATCCCATTTGTCAATTTTGGCTTTGGTTGCCATTGCTTTTGGTGTTTTAGACATGAAGTCCTGGCCCATGCCTATGTCCTGAATGGTGATGCCTAGGTTTTCTTCTAGGGTTTTTATGGTTTTAGGTCTAACGTTTAAGTCTTTAATCCATCTTGAATTAATTTTTGTATAAGGTGTAAGGAAGGGATCCAGTTTCAGCTTTCTACATAGGGCTGGCCAGTTTTCCCAGCACCATTTATTAAATAGGGAATCCTTTCCCCATTGCTTGTTTTTCTCCGGTTTGTCAAAGATCAGATAGTTGTAGATATGGGGCGTTATTTCTGAGGGCTCTGTTCTGTTCCATTGATCTATATCTCTGTTTTGGTACCAGTACCATGCTGTTTTGGTTACTGTAGCCTTGTGGTATAGTTTGAAGTCAGGAAGTGTGATGCCTCCAGCTTCGTTCTTTTGGCTTAGGATTGACTTGGCGATGCAGGCTCTTTTTTGGTTCCATATGAACTTTAAAGTACTATTTTCCAATTCTGTGAAGAAAGTGATTGGTAGCTTGATGGGGATGGCATTGAATCTGTAAATGACCTTGGGCAGTATGGCCATTTTCACGATATTGATTCTTCCTACCCATGAGCATGGAATGTTCTTCCATTTGTTTGTATCCTCTTTTATTTCATTGAGCAGTTGTTTGTAGTTCTCCTTGAAGAGGTCCTTCATATCCCTTGTAAGTTGGATTTCTAAAAAATGATAAAGGGGATATCACCACCGATCCCAGAGAAATACAAACTACCATCAGAGAATACTACAAACACCTCTATGCAAATAAACTAGAAAATCTAGAAGAAATGGATAAATTCCACGACACATACACTCTCCCAAGACTAAACCAGGAAGAAGTTGAATCTCTGAATAGACTAATAACAGGATCTGAAATTGTGGCAATAATCAATAGCTTACCAACCAAAAAGAGTCCAGGACCAGATGGATTCACAGCCGAATTCTACCAGAGGTACAAGGAGGAACTGGTACCATTCCTTCTGAAACTATTCCAATCAATAGAAAAAGAGGGAATCCTCCCTAACTCATTTTATGAGGCCAGCATCATCCTGATACCAAAGCCGGGCAGAGACACAACCAAAAAAGAGAATTTTAGACCAATATCCTTGATGAACATTGATGCAAAAATCCTCAATAAAATACTGGCAAACCGAATCCAGCAGCACATCAAAAAGCTTATCCACCATGATCAAGTGGGCTTCATCCCTGGGATGCAAGGCTGGTTCAATATACGCAAATCAATAAATGCAATCCAGCATATAAACAGAACCAAAGACAAAAACCACATGATTATCTCAATAGATGCAGAAAAGGCCTTTGACAAAATTCAACAATGCTTCATGCTAAAAACTCTCAATAAATTAGTTATTGATGGGATGTGTTTCAAAATAGTAAGAGCTATCTATGACAAACCCACAGCCAATATCATACTGAATGGGCAAAAACTGGAAGCATTCCCTTTGAAAACTGGCACAAGACAGGGATGCCCTCTCTCACCACTCCTATTCAACATAGTGTTGAAAGTTCTGGTCAGGGCAATTAGGCAGGAGAAGGAAATAAAGGGTATTCAATTAGGAAAAGAGGAAGTCAAATTGTCCCTGTCTGCAGACGACATGATTGTATATCTAGAAAACCCCATTGTCTCAGCCCAAAATCTCCTTACGCTGATAAGCAACTTCGGCAAAGTCTCAGGATACAAAATCAATGTACAAAAATCACAAGCATTCTTATACACCAATAACAGACAAAGAGAGATCCAAATCATGAGTGAACTCCCATTCATAATTGCTTTAAAGTGTATACAATATTTTCTAATTTTTCTTTAGATTTCTTCTTTGAACCATAAGTCATTTAGAGACATCATGATATTTAATTTCCAAGTATTCTGGAGGAATTTTTTAGTTATCTTTTACCATTAATTTGTAATTTCATTTCATTATTAATAATAAAATACTGATTTTTAATTTTATAGCCATAAGGCATATTTTATATTAAATTATTTTGAATTTATTGAGATTTGTTTTATGTTCTAGAAGCTGGCTAACATTTTCTATAGTGATCCAAATGGTAAATATTTTAGGCTTTGGGGCCATATAGTCTCTTTGTGTCACTCAACTCTGTTATTGTAGAACAAAGGCAGCCATAGAAATATGTGTATTAATGAGCATGGATGTATTCATTGAGACTTCCATTTACAAAAACAGGCACTAGGCCAAATTTTGCCTAGAGATTGCAGTTAGCTGACCCTGGTGGAGAATATGGACTACTTTGGTAAATGCTCTGTCTCCACAGGAAATGAAAATGTATTCTTCTGTTTGGGTAGACTAGCCTTAAAGTGACAATTAGGTAAAATTGGTTGATGATGTCATTCAAGTTCTTATTACTTTTCTAGTTTTTAAATCAATTATTGAGAGACGAATGCTTAAAGCATCATTTACCATCGTGAATTGTGTAATTTAAATTTCAGATTTTATCAGTTTTTACTTTATGTGCTTTAAATCTCTGTTATTAGGTACATTTAGGATTATTCTCATGATAAAATAACCACTTCATTGCTGTGAAGTAACCCTCTTTTTTTGTTTTTTGCTCTAAAATTTACGATGCCAGATATTTATGTACTCATCTGCCATTCTTCCGACTAATATTAGCATAAGTTATATTCTTCAAATCCTTTTCAAAAACATTTTTGTTTAATATTTAAAGTGTATATCTTAATGGAATAATATGATTGAGTCTTGTTTTTTCATTCAACTTGACAGTTTCTTTTAATTGAGTGTTCCAATGATGTACGTTTCTTGTATTTATTGATATAGTTGCATTAATTCTTCTATCTTGCAATTTGTTTCTATTTACTATCAATTTTTGTTCTTTTCTTCTGCTTCTGCCTTCCTTGTGATTAAGTAATTTTTAAAATGATTTTTATCTTTCTTGATTTTTTAGACATAAATATTTGTTGTGATTTTTTTTACTGGACTTTAGGGTTTACAGTATATATCTGTAATTTATCACATTCAACCTTGAAATAGTATTCTATCTTATGTATGGCATAAGAACGTTACAATACTGTAATTCTTTCTCTTCCCTCTTATTCAGTGAGCTATTATTATTATGTTTTATTATTTTATGTATAACAGCCACAGTATATTATTATCTTGCTTTAAATAGCCAATTATTTTAAAAGAAATTTAAATAAGAAAAAACTTATTTCAATATTTATTCACATAATTACAATTTCTAGGGTTCTTTTTTCCTGTATGTAGATCTAGATTTTTTTTGCCATCATTTTCCTTCTGCATCAAGAACTGCCTTTAGCATTTGTTGTACCGAAGTTCTGCAAATAGTAAATTACTTTGTATGTTTTTGAGTGTTGGAATAGTCTTCATCCGACTTTTTTTTGTTTTTTTAATTAGTTAATTTTTATTCAGTCATAATACATACAAAATTTTAAACTGAGTACATAGCTTGATTACTTTTTACTTATGTATACACCCATATAACTAACTGTCTTCCACATCAGGATACAGAACATTGGTGCAGCATGACATACATCCCCCTTGGACATTTTTCCAGTCAATAACATCATATGTTATCATTAATTCATTTTCCCATTCTTGAACTTTCTATAAATAAAATCATGCATTATGACCTCTTTCGTACCTGGCTTCTTGCATGTATGACAGTTCTTTTATTATTATTATTTGTATGTAGTATCCCATGACTTATCACAATTTATGTTTTCAGCTTGTTTACTGTTGATAGTTTTTATTGTTTATAGCATTTGGTTATAATAAATAAAGAAGTTATGAACATTATTGTACATTTCTTTTGGTGTAAGAATACACTGATGTTTCTTGAATATATATCTAGGAGTGGATTGCTGGATCATAGGATAACATATGGTTAGCTTTAAGCACTGCTGACAGTTTTCCAAAGTATTTTTACCAAACCACACTCCAATTCTCAAATGAAAATTTCAGTTGCTCCATATTTTTACCAACATTTATTATGTTAAATAATGTTTTCTTTTATCCATTGCAGTTGATGCATAGGAAAGGATCTTGTTGTCTTAACTTCACTTTATTTGATGACTAATTATACACTTTGAGTACATTGATATTTATATCATACACACACAATACCACTTTAAAAACTGTGCCCATTAAAAAAATTGGGGCAATTTTCTCTTAATAATTTGTGAGAATTCTTTATGTTTTCTCTTTTTTTGTTTAAATTCTAAAGATTTACTAGTATTGTAATTATACCTAATAATTTTTTTACAATTTCAACTTTATTATTGACCAAAGTGTACACATGTAGGTATGTCACATGGGTATATTGAGTGACATTGAGGCTTGGGATCCCAGTGATCCTGTTACCCAAGCAGTAAGCATAGTATACAACACCTGGTTCTTCAGCCCGTACCCCCTTCTTTCCTCAGTCATCTAATGGTTCCCAGTGTTTGTTGTTCTCATCTTCACATTTATGTGTATTCAGCACTTAGCTCCCCTTAATAAATGAGAACATGTGGTATTTGGTTTTCTGTTCTTGCATAACTCTGTTTTGTTCTTGCATCAAACCAGGTGCTTTAGTTTTTCTATCCTAAGCATCTGTTTGCTTAAGATAATGGCCGCTAGCTCCATTCATTTTACTACAAAGGTCATAATCTCATTAATTTTTATAGCTGCAGAGTATTCCATGGTGCATATATACCACATTATTTTCTTTATCCAAACCACTGTTGATGTGCACCTAGTTTGATTTCGTGTCTTTGTTATTGTGAATAGCACTGCAATGCACATATAGGTGCATATATCTTTTTGATAGAATGAATTATTTTTCCTTTAGGTATATATCCAACAGTAGAGGGATTGCTGGGTCAAATTGTAGTTCTATTTCAAGTTATTTGCACAATCTCCAATTTGCTTTCCACAATGACTGAACCAGTTTGCATTCCTACCAACAGTGTATGAGTTGTATGAGTGTTCCCTTTTCTCTGCATCCTTGCTAACATCTATTGTTTTTTGCCTTGTTAATGATAGCCATTCTGACTGGTGTGAGATGGAATCTCATTGTGGTTTTTATTTGCATTTCTCTAACGATTAGTGATGTTGAGCATTTTTTCATGTTTGTTAGCCACTTGTACATCTTCTTTCGGGAAGTGTCTGTTCGTGTCCTTTGCCCATTTTTTAATTGGATGTTTTGGTTTTTGCTTGTTGATTTGTTTACATTTCTTACAGATTCTGGATAATAGACCTTTGTCATATACATAGTTTGCAAATATATTCTCCCATTCTATAGGTTGTTTATTTATTCTCTTGATTGTTTCTCTTGCTGTGCTGACGCTTTTTGGTGTAATTATGTCCCATTTGTCAACTTTAGTTTTGTTGCAATTGCTTTTGGGGACTTAGCCATAAACTCTGCCAAAGCCTATGTCAAGTAAGACATTTCTTAGGTGGATTTTGTATTAGTCAGGGCTCTCCAGAGGGATAGAACCAATGGAATACATATAAGGGAGTTTACTAAGTATTAACTCACATGATCACAAGGTCCCACAATAGGCTGTCTGCAAGCTGAGGTGCAAGGAGAGCCAGTCTGAGTTCCAAAACTGAAAAACCTGGAGTCTGATGTTTGAGGGCAGGAAGCATCCAGCATGGGAGAAAGATGTAGGCTGGGAGGCTAGGCCAGTCTCTCTTTTCACATTTTTCTGCCTGCTTATATTCTAGCTGTGCTGGCAGCTGATTAGATTGTGCCCACCAAGATCATGGGTGGGTCTGCCTTTCCCAGCCCACTGACTCAAATGTTAATCTCCTTTGGAAACATCCTTACAGACACACCCAGGATCAATAATTTGTATTCTTCAATCCAATTAAGTTGACACTGAGTATTAACCATCACAGACTTTTATAGTTTGAAGTTTTACATTTAAATCCTTAATACATCTTAATTTTTGTATATGGTGAGAGGTAGGGGTTAAGTTTCATTCTTCTTCATATGGCTAGCCAGTTATCCCAGCACCATTTATTGAATAGGGGTTCCTTTCCCCGTTGCTTATTTTTGTTTAAGATCAGATGGGTGAAGGTGTGTGGGTTTATTTCTGGGTTCTCTATTCTGTTACATTGGTCTATGTGTCTGTTTTTGTATCAATACCATGCTGTTTTGATTACTGCAGCCTTACAGTATAGTTTGAAGTTGGGCAATGTGATGCCCCTAGCCTTGTTATTTTTGCTTAGAATTGTTTTGGGTATTCAGCATTTTTTTTTTTTTGGTTCCAAACAAATTTTGGAATACATTCTTCTAATTCTGTGAAAACTCACGTTGGTATTTTGATAGGGATAGTGTTGAATCTATAGATTGCTTTGGGCAGCATGACCATTTTACCTATATTGATTCTTCCAGTCCATAAGCATGAAACATTTTTCTTTTTGTGTCATCTCTAATTTATTTCGGTAGTGTTTTGTAGTTCTCCTTGTAGAAATCTTTCACCTCCTTGGTTAGATGAATTCCTAAATATTTCATTTTCTTTGTGGCTACTATGAATATTGCTGTGTTCTTGATTTGGTTATAAGCTAGAACATCATTCGTGTATAGAAATGCTAATAATTTTTGCATATTTATTTTGTATACTGAAACTTTACTGAATTCATTTATTCGTTCCAAGAGCCTTTAGCTGAGTCTCTATGGCTTTCTGACTTTTATTTTTGAAATATATTTTCACTGGTATAGAATTCTACGTTGACATCTCTTGTTTAAGTAGTTCTTTTAGTATTTTTAGGATGTTTCTTCAGTGTCTTCATGCTTTTCTTCCAACCAGAAGTCGGCTTACATTCTTATCTTTGTTCCTCTGTTTATAATGTATCCATTTACATTAGCTGATTTTCTTTTCTGGTTTCAAGCAATTTGACTACAATGTGCTTTAGTGTATATTCATTCATATTTCTTGTCCTTGAGGTTTGTTGAGCTTCTTGGATATGAGGGCTTCTGGTTTTATCAAACTTGAAAATTTTTCAGCCATTATTTTTTAAATACATTTTTCTTTTCCTCTTATTATCTTCTTTTATTTGGGAACTTTGGGAACTCCACATGAAGTTGCTCCTCAGCTCACTGATGCTCTTTTTATTCCAGTATTTTTTCTCTATTTTTCATAATTTCTATTACCATGTCTTCAAGTTCACTATTTTTTTCAATTTAATGTCTAAATTTTTAAAATGTTAATGAAAAATATAACATAAATGAGACATTTAAAATAACTCACTGTTCATTTCAGTAATTCAAGTCATATCAAATACAAAATATGAAAAAATAAATTCAGAAGTATAATTAATGCAAATACACTACTTCCCATTTTGTAAAATTTTATATATGATATATTAGAAACAGCAATTCTCTCTAAAAGCATTATCTCCTTAAAAATCTTACAGTGCATGCTAGAGCAACAGGCAATATCTGGCATATAAAATTGCAGTACAAGTCTTTCAAATTTGAAATTTTACTGGTACAATATAAAGACAAAGGTATACAGTCACTATAGAGTGCCCAAACTTTCCTGTAAGAACCATTGTTTTTCTTAATGTAGAATGATTAATGCATATTCTACAAGGGGCAGTTAGGTTAGAAATTTTATACGGTGTGCCTGGACATAATTTTCAAATTACACAATAACACAAACAACTTTGTTAAGACCATGTTTTGTTTTCTGGTCAATGGATAAAAGGCTATGTAATTTATTTTCAAGGGGTTTGTTTAAAGTCTATGCTCATGAAAAGTTGGAAAGACAAATCACAGAAAGTTTTAATATATCTTACATAATTTTGTTTGTACAAAAATACAAATTAAATATAAACAAAAATCAATGATGATAATTTAATGCCAATCTATTTTATATAATCTTCAGTTATATGTAAAAATTTCACAGTTCTGCTATTGTGAAAAAATACCAAACTGAATTACTATCTATTGATACAGGGCCTTCAAAAGCTTACATTAGCATTACTTTTCTTCATGGTTAATTGTGTTTTCTAATTTGAGATTACCTAAACATTAAGAAAAAAGAAAAAACAATATAAGGACAGTGTGTTCATAAACCATCAGATAATTTGGCTGGAACATATTACAAAACACAAAGAAACTTCACATATATGTACAATGAACATTACGCATTACACACACACAGAGGTGAACAAGTGTGTGCATGCATACACACACACACCCGCATGCACACATAGCCAGTCATAAAATAAAGCCTAATGAGGCATTGCTTCCAGTTCCATCATGAGCTGTGCACTTTTTCTTGCTTCATCGAATGAACAGTTTTTTGTCACCTTCCCATTCTTGAAGACAGTAGGGAGATCATGAACACATTCCTCAACATCTCCTTTCCCTTCCTCAAGTGTAAGAAAATTGTCTGCTAGTATCCTGTGTAAAGATAGTTGACCCTTGGGGACTTTTTATTGAGTTCAGCAAATGAGTCCTTGAAGGTATTCATTCCAAAGCTCTTGGTTGCAACATAACTAAACTTGAAGGAACAATTTCAGATATCTTTTGTTAACCTGTAGCGCAGCTCCAACAGAAGAGAAGGTAATATTTTTAATTCTTCATTTTTGTTTTGTTTCATGCCTTCTGCTATTTTTTTAAGATATTAAATATCTACACAATTCTATTGAATAACTTTAAAATAACATAGCACCATCTTGTAGCCCTTTGAGTTTTCAATAACAGGTTCCTCACCTAAAATATCTAAAACTTTTAGTAGAATTTCCAGGGGATTTCCAGAATCAGACCTGATTGTTAGTGCCATCTCTGTACTTTTGACACTATTAAATGTATTAAATCTTCACCCTATATTCTCTCATATGCTTAAAAATTTCATAACTGTCACTGACCACAGGTAGAGGCACTGATGAAAACTGTCACTATATGTTCAAAAGCATCTTTTACATCTTTTACATGCTCTTTCTTCCAAACTGTTATGGTACTGTTTCTGCTACTGGAACACAATAGCTGCTTAAAAAGATGAGTCTGGAATAGGATCTTTTGTTTAATCATAATTTGTTATAAACTAAATGTTTGCATGTTTCCAAAATCCATATGTTGAAATTGTAGCCTCCAACATGGTTTTCTTAGGAGGTAGGACTTTTGGAAGATAATTTTGGTCTTGAGGGTAGAGCCCTCATGAATTTATTTAATTGCTATCTAGTCCTCTTTCTGCCATGTAAAGACACATGGCCATCTATGAACCCGGAAAGAGGCCCTTAACAGACACTAAATTTTCTGGCACCTTGATTTCAGACTTCCAGTCTCCAGAACTGTGAGAAATAAATTTCTGTTGTTTATAAGCCATCCAGTCTATGGTTCCATATTACAGCACTCAAAACAAAATTAGTGTCAAGAATCAGGGATGCCGTTGTAACAAACACCTGAAAATGTGAAAGCAGCTTGGAGCTGGGTAATGGGTGAAGGCTGAAAAAGTTTTGAGGTGCATGCTTTAAAAAAGTCTATATTGCTATGAACGGACCTTTAAAGGCAATTCTGGTGAGATCTCAGAAACAAAATAAGAGAGCTGTAGAGAAAGCTTTCACCATACTCTTCTAGAGAATACCTGAGTAATTATGAACAGAACACTGCTACAAATATGGATAGTAAAGGCCATTCTGATGATGCTTCAGATGAAAATGAGGAGCAAGTTATTGAATGATGAAGAAAATATGATTCTTGTTATAAAGTGACAAGGAATATGGCTGAATTGTTTGTGTTCTAGTGTTTTGTGGAACGTAGGACTCATAAGAAATAACATTGGATATTAAGCTGAGGAGCTTTATAAGTGAAGGCTGAAGAAGCACCTCGGTTCCTCCCACCTGCTTATAGTAAAATGTAAAAAGAGGGAAATAATTTGGAAATGAAATTGTTCAGCAAAAAAGGAACCAGAACTTAAACATTTGGAAAATTCTCAGCCTATCAGTATTGTAAAAAGTAAAAAAGCATGTTCAGAAGAGAACACTAAGGGTGTGGCCAAGTAATTGTTTGATAAGAAGATTAATATGAATGTGAACCAACTTAAATAACAATCTCAACAAAAGCCAGGAATAGAGATGGGATTATACCAGCAGAAAAAGTGCCAGCTGGGATTGAAGGAAACAGAGAAAATTGGACAAAATAAAGAATGACTTAGATTTCTTAGACCCTATAGAATGAGACCATAGAGCTATTAAACTGGCAACATCTATTATTATTTAAGACAAGAGCAGAAGAACTTCAAAGGAAATTCAGAGATCATCAAGGCTGCCACTCCTACCACAGGCCAAAAGTGAATGGGCCTGCAGGGCAGAGCTCTCCCACCTCCATTTCAAAGAGTGGGACCCATGCCTAGTGGAGCTATGGGGGCAGGGCTGCCTGTTGAAGTACTAGGTACATGACCCCCCCACCACTTGTGAAAGAGAAGAAAGGCGTAATGGAATCACCACAGAAAGCCAAAGTTGAACAGCACCCTGCCAAGCTGTGGAGGTGATATTCCTATATCTGTGGGTCTGGAAGGTGGAACCTCCTCCACCCAAGTTGGTCTGTAAAGCAAAACTTCAAGCTGAAGAGGATTATTCTTGATCCTTAAAGTTTTGGGGGGCTTGCCTTGCTAAGTTTTGAACTTGCTTGGTATTATTCATTCCTTCCTTTTTTCTTATTTATCTTTTTGGAATGGAAATGTCTATCCTATGCTTGCCCCACCATTGTTTTTGGAAGCACATAACTTGTTTGATTTCACAGGAATTTTGTCTCAATAATTTGCACCTTGAGTCTCATTAATAGTTGATTTAGATGATATTTTGATGAGACACTTGTGTTTAGACTTTAGAGTTGATTCTATGAGTTAAGAATTTGGGAATTATTGGGGTAAAATTAGTGTATTTTGCATGTAAGAAAGGTGTGAATTTTGAGGAGCTGAGGATAGAGTATTATGGACTGAATGTTCTTGCAAATTCATATGTTGGCATCCTAACACTCCATGTAATGGTATTAGGAAGGCATAGCTTTGAGGAGGTAATTTAGGTGATGAAGGTGGACACTTCATGAATGAAATTAGTGCCCTAATAATAGAAACTCCAGAGAGTTATCTAGTCTTCTTCTATCATGTGAAGATGCAATAAGAACAGGGCAGTCTGCAACACAGAGGAGGATTATATTAGAGTTTTCCAGAGAAACAAAAACAACAGGATACCCAGAGATAAATGGATATATTAGGGAAATTGAGTCATGCAATTACAGATGCTGAAAAGTCTCACAATATGCCCTCTTCAAGCTGGAGAACCAGGAAATCCAGTAGAGTGACTCAGTCCAAGTCCAAAGGATTGAGAACCTGGGGTGCAGCTGGTGCGAGTTTAAACGTTAGAGAACCTACATGACCTAGATCCAGAAAAGAGAGAGAGAAAATTCACCTTTCCTCTGCCTTTTTTTCTAGTATGGCCCTCTACTGATTGCATTGTGCCCACCCAAATTGGGTGAGAGTGGACCTCCCTTGTTCAGTTCATGTATTCTAATGTCAATCTCTTCTGTTAACACTCTCATAGACATATCCAGAAATAGTGATTTGCCAGCTATCTTGGTATATTTTAATCTAGTCAAGTTGACACCTAAAATTAACCATCCCAAAGACCCTCACCAGAATCAGAACATATAGATACCCTGATCATAGACTTCAGCTTCCAGAGCTATAAAAAATAAATGTATTGTTAAGCTCCCAAGTCTATGGTATTGTTATAGCAGCCAAACTTGTTAAGCTCCCAAGTCTATGGTATTGTTATAGCAGCCAAACTGAGAGAGTATTTTTAAATTAAAATAATTCCTGCTACTGTAACTGTCCCCTGGAAGTTGGAAAAAAAAAATGAGCAGACACTCCTATGCCAGCAGGCTCTTGGGAAGAGACTTGACTGTGGCCATAATCATGTAACTTGTATTCCAGAACATTTAAGTTACTGGAAGTTTCTAACAAATGTTTAGAACATAGGCCAGCATCTTTTTTCTGCTCCCTAGATTTTCTGGCCACTATGATTATATACAGGATCGAATAATAATTATCTCAATACAATCTGCATTTTTCACTGCGAAGAAAACACTTCTTCTGTGAGTGACAGAGCCCTCAGGAGCAGCTTTTACTTCTTGAGAGATGCTCACCATACTTTTCAAGAATGTCATTCCATCTCTTATCGTTAAATATATCTCTTGGAAAATTAACTGGTCTTTAATCCTGCAATGACTAGTCTGTTTTTCATTCCATGTAGTGAATTTTTTATTTAAGACATTGTAATTTTTATCTCTGCAAGTTTGATTTGGTCTCTTTTAAATCTCTTATGCTTCTACCTACTGTGCTCAAAATTTCTTTCAAGCTGTTGAATATATAGATATATTGAATATTGACAATATTTTATTTCCTAACCTGGGTGGTGGATACTTGGTGTCTGCTTCACATTATTTGTTAAACTTTACATTTATATTTTGTATAATTTTCTGCATATGTATTATGTTTCAAATAGAAGCTTAGATTCCCAACTCCATTTATTGAAGACATTATCTTTTCTGCATTGTGTATTCTTGCAAACTTAACAAAGATTAATCCACCATGTAAGCCTGGGTTTATTTCTGGGTTCTGTATTCTATACTGTTGGTCTATGTGTATATTTTTATGCCAATATTATGTTGATTATCATAGGTCTATAATATAGTTTGAAATCAGAAAATAGGCTTTCTTGTTATTTCTCAAGATTGCTTTGGCTAGTCTTTCGTGGTTCCATATAAACGTTAAGATTTTTTTTATTTCTTTGAAAAATGCCATTGGGATTTTGATAGGGATTGCATTGAATCGGTAGATCATGCTGAGTAGTATAAATATTTTAACTATATAATTTTTTTCTGATCTACTAACACAGCCTCCCCTACCTTCCCCTCCCCTCTATTTTAGCTATATAATTTTTTCTAATCCACTAACACAGCCTCCCCTCCCCTCCCCTTCCCAGACAGCATCTCTCTCTGTTGCCCAGGCTGGAGTATAGTGGTGCGATCTTGGCTGACTGCAAACTCTGCCTGCCAAGTTCAAGTGATTCCCCTGCCTCAGCCTCCTGAGTAGCTGAGATTATAAGCACATGCCACCACGCCCAGCTTATTTTTGTATTTTTAGTAGAGACAGGGTTTCACCACACTGGCCAGGCTGGTCTCAAACTCGTGACCTCAGGTGATCTGTCCACCTCTGCCTCTCAAAGTGCTGGGATTACAGATGTGAGCCACCGTGCTTGGCCCATTTTTTGTCTTCAATTTCTTTTACCAATTTATTATCATTGTCAGTGTAGAGCTCTTTTACCTGCTTGGTTAAATTTATTCCCAAGCTAAAAAGCTTCTGCACAGGAAAGGAAACAATTGACAAAATGAAAAGGAATGAGAGAAACTATTTGTAAACCACATATCTGATAAGCGGTTCATATGCAAAATATATAAGTAACTCATACAACTCAGTAGCAAAAACCAAATAAACCAATAAAATTATGGACAAAGAACCTGAATAGACTTTAAAAAAAAAGACATACAAATGGCCAATGGGTATATGAAAATGTGCTCAATATCAGTAATCATCATGGAAATGCATACCAAAACTACAGTAAGATATCACTTCATACCTGTTAGAATTGCTATTATCAAAAAGACAAAAGACAGCAAGTATTGGCAAGGGTATTAAGATAAGGGAACACTAGTAAACTGTTGGTGGGAATGTAAATTGGCATACCCATTATGCAAAAACAGTATAAAGTTTTCTCAACAAAATTAAAAGTATAACTACCATAATATCCAAAAATTCTACTTCTATGTGTATATTCAAAAGAAATAAAATCAGTATCTCAAAAAGATCTCTGCACTCCAACGTTCTTTGCAGCATTATTCAGAATAGGCAAGATACAGAATCAATTTAAGTGTCCATCAACAGATGAATCAATAAAGAAACTGTGATCATTAGACGAGTGTCAGGATGGCCAAGTAGTCTAAGAAACTGTGTCTCACATACATATATGTATACATATATATAGACACACACACAATGGAATATTATTCAATCATAAAAGGAAGGAAATCCTGCCATTTGTGTTAAAGTGAAAAGCTGGAGGATGCTATGCTAAGTGAAATAATCCAGGCACAGAAAGACAAATATTACATCATTTCACTCACATATGGAATCTAAGAAAGTTGAACTCAGAAGCTGCGAGTAGAATGGTGGTTACCAGGGCTGGGAGGTGGGAAAAATGAGGAAAGGTTGATCAGATGGTATAAACCTATATGATAGGTAAGTTCTGTAATCTAATGTACAGCAAAGCAGCTATATGTAATCATAATGGATTGTATACTGGAAATTTGCTGAGAGATGTTGTGTTCTCTCTCTCTGTCTCTCTCTCTCACACACACACACACAAGGTAACAATGTGAGGTGATAGAAGTATTATTTAGCTTGATTGTGGTAATTATTTTGGAATGTATACACATATCAATTTTTATTTGTCTATTATCCTTCAATAAAGCTGTAAAATCGTATTAAAAAATAAAGTAGGTGGTTTGATGTTTCAGCCGTTATATAAGCTCCACATTCAAAACATATTCCAAACCACTTTTCACCACCTTTACCATTATTCCACTGACCCAAGCCTTCATCATTCATTAACTTGTTAGCAGCATTAGCCACCCACCTGGACTTCCTTCTGCCCCACTCCTCTATAGTTCACTTTTGACTCAAAAGCTAATGCCATTCTTTTAAAATATAAGTTAAACCATATCATTTCTCTGCTCAAATCTCACTGATTTTTCACCTCATTCAGAATCAAAATTAAGGAGTTTTCGTGGTTACAAGACCTTCAATGATCTGGCATCCTGTTCTCTCTCTTTCTTCAAATGTACTCCCTCTATTTTAGCCACAGTATCCTCCCTTCTGTTCCTCTAACTCACTGAATACCCACCTGCTTTGGAGACATTGGTTTTACAACATCCTCTGCCTAGAATGCTCTTCTCACTGGCACCCCCATAGCTCACTCCCTTATCTCCATCATATATATATTCATATTTTATCTTTTTGGTAAGACTTTTCTGCTTTTCTCATTTAAACCAATCTGCTTCCACTGGTATCCTCTATTCACTACTCTGTCATATATACATCTATCATACTGTATATTTTACAATTTTTTTTGCCTTTCTGAAACTGAAACAAACTCTGTGAAGGAAATGATTTTTGTCACTTCTTAAAAATTCATTGATTGAACCCTCAGTGCCTATATCAGTGCCTGTTATAAAGTATGAACTCATTAAATATTTGTTGAACAAATACTCTTAGCTATAATTCTCTACTTTCAGGTACTTTATCCTCCTTGAAATTAAAAAAAAAAAAAAAAAGCCCAAGCCTCCATTACTTATTTCGTTGGCTTGTAGGTAATATGCAATTAATACATTGTTTGTTGAATGAATAACAGTATACCTGGCTTGTGGCATTGTAGTGCTCTTATCCTAATGGCTACAGATGGGAAGTAGGAGTGTGCACTCTGAGGTTCTATTCCTGGATTTTTCTCTGATTGCATTCAACATACATGAATATTCAGTAGCTGTTTATTTCAGGACCTAAATATCAAACACTCATTTAGTAAAATGTTGGTATGGAAAGCACTGGACAAGCCACTGAAGATTAAAATAAAGACTACATTTTCTTCCAAGCTCCCAAAATATGCCTGCAAAATGAAATGTGTCCCTGCATTCCACAGTGTACTGCTAAACGTGCATTTGCATATGCAGATGCCAAATTCTTCTGACAGATCAGTTAATTGCAAACACAAAACAGCCACTGAGGACATATTTACTTCCCTTGTAAAGGCCAGTACAGTTGTGTGGGCCATAAATGAATGCATGCTGCTGGATTTGCAGGAATAGTTTCACAGACTGGAAATGATTACCTCTTCACTGAAATAGATTAGGAAGCAGTTGCTGTCAGTTATAAAGGCTTCTGTTTTCTCAAACAGGAAATATTGCTTGTTTTCCGTGAAAGTATGTTACTGGTCACAGAAAACTACCCGTATGCCTCAACCCTATTAGTCTGGAATGGCAGCACTCACTCACCTGTCTTTAATTATACCTGATGGCATTTTGAAAGTCCTGGAAAAAGCCAATTGCTCTTGCTCCCAGGTTATAGAGTCCATAATGGCTATAGTGCTGGAGTGGAGTTTTTGACTCCACTCCAGATAGTCAAAGTCTCTTTTAAAATAGTGACTTGGTCCTGTAACAGGACTTACATATATATAGACTGATCAATGCAGAGCATAACAGAACTAATATGTCCCATATTGTATGTCTATTGAAAATATTCATAAAATGTTAAAGCAGGCATCTGATCTAACATTATCACTTTACAGATGGGATAAAGCAGGCCCAAAAAGGTGAAGTGATTTGTCCAAAGTCACAGAGCTAGTTACTAAGAGAGTAGGGATTAAAAGTCAGGATGCCTGACTTCTGATACTATGCTCTTTCCACTGTATTACTTTCAGTCATAGGCCTACCTGTTAGCCATACTGGTTCTGAAATATTTCCATATTTTAAAAGTCACCCAAGGAGCAAATTAAAATGTTGATCTTTGAGGCCATTCCCTACCCACTAGAGACTCTAATTTGAAAAATAAGTGAAAGAGCCTCAGAATTGCTTTGGCATGTACCCTAGGGGAATCTGATGTAGATGGCATCAGGCCACAACTTGAGAAATGTGGGTAAGTGACAGGATACCACTATGGAAGATGTGTAGTACACAGATTAGTATCATTACTGTGGAGCCAAAAGATGAAAGACTTGCATTTATATTATTGGCTTTGCGACTTACTAACAATGATCTGCATTTCAATGAATTTATTATTCAGCTTGAGTCTGTTACCTATCTGTAAAATGGGAATTAATTGGGAAATATTGAGAATTATATATACAAATTGTATATGTGTGTGTGTGCATGTGTGTGTATTTAATATACTCTAAATGAAAATAGAAAAATATATTTTTCCTTGTCCATACCTTAGTCTTCTTATTGTTTCTCCACTAGCCCCACCAAATCTACAACAAAACATGCCTGTCTAGGAAATCAGGTAGGATGTCAGCAAGATTGTTTGTCTATTCTTTAACATACTATTTTCTTTTTCCTTCCTATGGGCCTTAAAATGGCCAATTGCATTCAAGAAACCTGGTGAGAACACATTTCTGATTGAGAGGAAATATGTTTAAGTCATTTAGACATTTCCACATGTTTATTCCCACCTGGGCTAGAGGTCTTTTGGTCAAGTGAGCTTGTCAAGTACAGTGAAAATATACACAACCTAGGTTGTCATTTATAATATATAGGCTTATGGGATGCTAAAATAAATGTCTACCAGAGATAAAATAAATAAGGGCTTCAAATCATCCAAAATGGTTACTTAAGTGCCACTTTGTCATCAATTGTCTAAAGTAACTTGATTGCAAAGATTCTAAGGATAGATGGTGAAAACAGACTCAAGTGTGAAGTGACAGATACGCCAAGAAAAAATGGAGATGGATGTCTCCATTTTTACTCAGAGAATTCTGAGTAACTGTAAGGCCATCTGAGCACTTTAGATAGCTCAGATCACCTAGGAATCAGACACTGTGATTGACTTCAAGTTGTTAACATTTAAAAGCATTCAGAGTGACAATCAGTTAGCTTGGCTACAATGATGCATTTTCCAGTAAAAACATTCCTAAACTTCACATGCTAGTTGGTGGTGGTGGCAGGAGTGATGCCTGTGCTAGTAGTCATGTTATAGAGTCTCTACTTTTGTCTTCTAAAAATCTAGATAAGTAGCACAGCATACGGAATGAAAGCAGAAATTTAGAGTTGAGGAAGATGAAGATTTAAATCTAGTTTGGAACTTCCTACCTGTGTGAACTTGGGCAACTTGCTTAAAGTACTCAAGTTTCTATTTTTCACCTGTATAACAAGAATGAATCATTGACTTTAAAGACTATGTAGTTAAACTGGTTTATATAATTATTTTATATAAATAATTTGATAGGTAATTTAATTCTACAGTCACTGAATCATAAAAGGTAATCAATAAATCCTTCCTCCTTTGTCATCATCATTATCATCATCATCACCAATAGCAGTGGTGGTAATAGTAATAAAAGTTCTAGAAAAAGGGTGATTTTTATTTTTAATGATGTAGCCTAATTCTACTTTAACCTGTCTAAAACTAATATTTAGGTTTGAATGATATTCTACTCAAAAATCAATGTTCCCAGTGGTAGTGAATAAATAATGAAAATTTCCAAAAGAAGAAAAGGATTCAGAATAATCCAGGTTATTTTAAACAGTTGAAGACCAACAGAATTAATGTGGCAGAACCTATTCAGTAGATGCACAGATCTCAAATCTGTGTTTATTCTTTTACTTTTAGGGCAATAAGAGTTAGAGTCTCCATTTGAATCTGCTTAAAAACAAATAATGAACTTAACACATACTGATAAATTTTCAAAATGCCAAGACCTTGACCAGAGTTTCTACATTAATAAGTTACTATCAATTTCTCCCTAGATGGAAAAAATACTAAAAAGTCAGAGGTTCCCATGGGAAGACTGAGCCTTAGTGAGTTTATATTGTGGGCACTCCGGCTTCTTCTCAGGTGTCCTATTGTCCCATTTTTCATTTTCATTTAGACCCAACAAACTGCTCACTGGAAGATGCTAATAAGGTTATTTTAGTTGAGGTGTAAGCAACTGATATAGCTTTGTAAATCCTTTTTTTCGTTTGTAGAAATTCATGGGGTATAAGTGTAATCTTCAGGATTGATGAGGAATAAGTTTTATGATGTCAAACATTAGCAAGTAGGTAATAGACAAAAGAATAGGTATGTTTTTGCATATAGGAATCATATTTTACATTTTTTGCTATATCTATGTAAAAATCATATACATCCATTGAGGAAAATCTCAATGTCATCTACATACTTAATGCTCAGACTTAAGTAACCCAAATTTTGTGCATACAAAATTAAAACCACAATGAGATATCACCTCACACCTGTTAGGGTAGCTATTACCAAAAAGAGAAGAGGTAAGTGTTGGTGAGGATGTGAGGAAAATGAAATCTTTATACACCATTGGTAGAAATGTAGATTAGTACAGTTATTATATAATACACTATAGAGGTTCCTAAAAAAATTAAAAATAGAACTACCATATGATCCGGCAATCCCACTTATAGGTATCTAGAAGAAATGAAATCAGTCAGGGAAATATCTGCACTCCCATGTACATTCCAATATTATTTACAATAGCCAAGCTATGGATTCAACCTAAGCGTCCACTGACAGATGAATGGATGAAGAAAATCTGATATATTCATAGAATGGAATACTATTCAGCATTAAAAAATAAAATCTCGTCATTTGCAAAAACATGGAGGAAGCTAGAGAACATCATGCCAAGTGAAACAAGACTGATACAAAAAGACAAATACTGCATTATCTCTTATGTGAAGAATCTAAAAAAGTTGAACTCATAGAATCAGAGGGTAGAATGGTGGTTATACCAGTGGTTAGGAGGAAGGAGGAGTAGAGAGATGAGAGTCAAAGAACACAAAATTTCAATAGATAGGAGATATGAACATAAGAAATATATTGTATACATGGTGACTATAGTCAATAACAATGTATTGTATACTTGAAAATTACTAAGAGTAGATTTTAAATGTCCTCACAACAAAAAATATGTGTATAAGGCTATTGATATGTTAATTAGCTTTTTTAGCTGTCTATGATGTATGCATATATCAACACATTGTATACCATAAATATACACAAATTTTATTCATCAATTAAAAGAAAGGAAAGAATTTAATGCATAGAATTTCAAAATTTTTCTGTAAATAACCATTTTCACACAAAAAAGTAGTACTTTATAAACTTCTTTGTAAACTACTTTTATATATTGAGCATTTCTATTCATTATATTTTTTACATCATAATTTTAATAGCTGCAAGTTATTACATCATATAGATGAACCTTGCCAGTTTTAAACTCACGTGCTGTAATTGGATAGGCAATTGTTTCTAAGAAGTGGCTTCTAAAATCCAGATAAAAGTTAATATTTTCCAAGATTAAACCTTTCAAAGTTTTGGAAGGAATTTATTAAAGTTATAGTTCTACAAGTAAAATTGCTGGTGCAAATGGTGTGCAAATTTTTAACATACAGTGGCATATTACCAAACCACTACAGCCAAGAATACTTAGAGAATCAGCACTTCCCCCCTACTCTCACAATCACTGGGCATCATCATTAAAACAATTAAAAAGTGATTAAAGTGGACATATAAACTCAAAGCATGTATGTCGTTCACCCTGTGGTCTGGTCTGACTGACCTATCCCAAAGATGGAATATCATTGCCTGATCTACTCTGTTGAAAGCCTATTCTAGTCTTGTTTTCTTCTCAGCTATACCCATTTCAAGGCTGGAGTTAGCAGCAGTGGGCATCTGAAAGCCTAACAAGAGCATTTCTCTTAGTATGATGGAGTTAAGTAGGCTTACATTCTCTCCTTTTACTAGCAAAGGCATAATTTAAAATTTTCTGAAGGCCAATGGAGTGGCACAACCCTAATGGGTTTCCTTTAAGAGAGAACCAGCTTATGTATGTGTGTTTCTATTTCGCAGGGACAATAAACACAAATAATGTCATAATGCTGCTAGAAATTGAACGATTCAAAGATAAGGCCTGTACCAAATGTCGGTACATACGAAAAAAATCCAATCACTGTTACAATCAGATAAGGCCTCTTTCTCCCTGTGGGCAATAGGTTGTTTTTAAAGATACTTATTAGATACCCTTTTTTTTTTAAGTTATGAAAAGTAAAATCAATTCTTACTTTATTTTTATCTAAAATACTCATAAAAAGATTTTTCTGCTTTTGTAATCTGAAGTGGAAAAACAAACTGCAATACCTTTTTGTTTTTGTCTTTGTGTTTGATGAAGATACCTGGTGTTAACAATTACCCAAGGTTGTACAGTAACTTGGAGATGTATGGCTTGTTTCAGAAGCCTCCAGGTTTTAAGAAATGATCCGATGGGAGTCATTTAATACAAACTCCAGTATTGCCATTATGATATAATGGCAAAATAAGAAACAAATCAAATAAATGTTGTAATTAATTAGGTCACAGTTCTAGACCCTTGTCTCTTCCTTCTCTTTATTCTCTTGCTTCGCAATCTGAACTACACACAAAGCCCCAATCAACATCCATTTGCTAATGATTCTCAAATTCATGTCTGTAACCCAGAACTCATTTTTTGAGCTCCTTGTATATCCAATTGCCTCTTGACTTCTCAGCTTGCAGCTCTCCAATGCAAATACAACATGAGTAATATAATATCCATGAGCTTCTCCCTCAAAATGAGTCTTCTCATTTTTCAAACTGCGTGAAGGCAGAAAGAAATAGCCATGGTCATCTTTGATTTCTGCCATCAGCAAGTCTTACCATTTTTTTTCCTTCTAAATATGTCTGAAATACATCCATTTCTGCGTCTTATTTCTGGCCCTTCTCTGTATTGAGCTAGCATTCTCTCCCACCCATACAAGCCTCCTGCCTTGAGTCCAAGTTTTCCTCCAGTCTTCACCCTTTCCAACTTGTTTTCCCAAAGACAGTGTGAATGATTTTTTAAACTCAGATATAATCACATTACCTCTAACTGAAAACCTTTTAAGGGATTCTCAATGATCTGTGATACTGAAAAATATCTTATCAAGGCTCACATGAGCACGAGCCTTTCGGCTTTTCTGTGCCAACACCACACTGACCTTCTTTTTGTTTCTCAATTGCATCATGCTGTCACCTGACAGAGGTTTCTGCCACATGCTGCTCCCACACCACCCCTCTTCATGTTCCAACCCAGGACATGTTTGTCTTGATTTTTCTTCAAGTTACTGCTTATCACTCTTCATCTCTCATCACAAACATCACTTCTACTTTTTTTTTTTCTTTTTTTGAGATGGAGTCTTGCTCTGTCACCCAGGCTGGAGTGCAGTGGTGCAATCTTGGCTCACTGCAACCTCTGCCTCCCAGATACAAGTGATTCTCCCTCAGTCTCCCAAGAGGCTGTGATTACAGGCGCCAGCCATCATGCCCGGCTAATTTTTGTATTTTTAGCAGAGATGATGTTTCACCATATTAGCCAGGCTGGTCTTGAACTCCTGACCAAGGTGATCCACACACCTCGGCCTCCCAAAGTGCTGGGTGATGCATGAGCCACCCCACCTGGCCTCAAACATCACTTCTTTATTGGAACTTTCTCTGACCCACAAGCCTAGGAAAGATTCCTCTGGCTTCTGCTGTCATACAATTTTGTTTCTTTCTTTCATATTTCCTAGCTCAATTTTTATTTGAAATTATTTAATTAATGCCTGGCTCATAAGCTTTATGAGAATGCAGACTGTAGTCATTTGCTAGGGTTGCTGTAACCAAATACTTATTCACAAAATGAGTTGCTTCAACAACAGAAATTTATTGTCTCACTCTCCCAAAGGCTAGAAATCTGAAATCAAGGTACTGTCAGAGTCAGTTTCTTCTATGGGCTGTGAGGGAAGGATATGTTCCCAGGCCTCTCTCCTTGATTTGTAGATGGCTGTCTTCTCTTGATGTCTCTTCATATAGTCTTCCCTCTATGCATGTCTGTGTCCAAATTTCCCCTTTTTATAAGGAAGCCAGTCATATGGGATTAAGGCCTACACTAATGGTCCTTAGTCCATTTTAATTAACTACATGTGCAATGACTCATTTTCCGAGTAAGGTCACATTTTGATGTTCTGGAGATCATATATATTTTGGGGGACACAATTCATCCCATAACAGGGATCATGTCTGTTTTGCCCACCATTGTGTTTCCAGTTGCTAAGCAGTGACAGAGCCATACGTAAATAAAGAGATGAATGATGTTTCCTAGTGTTTATTAAGCTAAAATTACCTGGTATGGGGATTATCTTCTGAACATGAAAGGATTTATTCCTGTGTTATTTCTTCTCTTCTATCTTAATCATAAATTTTTGACTTAAAAAAAGGAGGAAGACATAGGAATATAGTTTGTTCATAAAAACACATAACAACTGAGACCAATACCTGAGTCCAATTATGTGACTGTAATAGAGAGGCTATGCCTTTGTGAGAACCCAATAAATTTTTGTGGAAGAGAAACAGAGAGGAGAAAGGCAGAAATAGGAAGGCACTCTATTCCCTATGGTTTTAAGGATTTGGAAACATGATATGCTGTATGGAAACAGAATAGCTCTGCTGCTCTCCATCCCTGAGATGCTAAATGAAACATACTGTATCTTCCAAAGACAGCCAGAATAAAACTCCCCATAACAATGCTGTTCTGCAATAGAGTTTTGTCATTCCCCCATCAAGAGATGGAGCCTATCTTGTGACTGCTTTGATCAATAGAATATCGCCAAAATGATACTGTGTCAGTTTTGCCTATAGCCCTCAACTGATCCATCAGTTTTATTCTTTTTTCCCTTGGAAGTCAAACACCAGGTAAGAAGTATGACTATCCTAAGGCCACCAGCCGGTCAGAACAGCAAGCCACATGAAGAAGCCCATGGAAGATGAGAGAACATGTGGAAAGAAGGAAAGAAGACAAGGAACATGGGGGCACCACATCTGGGAGTAAGGAAACCATCTTGGATTTGAGCCTGATTGAGCCTTCAGCCAGCCCCAGGTGCCAGCTGACTGCAAACCTGTAAGTTCTCTAATGAGAACTGACCTCCTGAGCTCCCTCAATCCTCAATAACTGTGAGAGATAATAATGAATTGTTATTCTAAGATATTCAGTTTCAGAGTGGCGAGTTATGCAGCAGTAAAAGTAACTACAGCCACCCAGTAAATGTTGTGTTAATTCCTACCATGTAGCAGGTACTAAATGTTGTGGTGTTGAATGGATAAACTCATCTCCAAGGTTCAAAGGGAATGAACATAGAGAATGGAGGGAAATGAATCTTATCAGCAAGATGTGAAAAGCCTCCTATTATAAGTTTTCTTTGAAAAGCTCCCTTCACTGGAAAGCTTTCAAGATTCTATGAGAATTAATCTTAAATGGTTTCTTTCTACATTAGATCAGGCAAACAGGCCTTGAGGACCACAGAGGCTTTGGGGAGAGAGTTCCTGGTCCTGAGGACTAGCAGTGTAAAATAATTCCTTGGATGACAGCTTAAAACTGAGAATTTTACTCCTAGAAAGTATTAAGATTTGAAAAGAAGGCATTTATCCAATCTGATGGCTCATCAAAGCATTACCCTCTTTATTTCCCCACCTCCACCCAGACCCAACACCCAGTCTGGATCATTTGAATGAATACAGTATTTTTTTTGTAAGTAATCTGAGTAATGAAAAATCTTTAGGTGGAGACTTACACCTGGCAAATTCATCAACCTTTAGTTGCCTTAATGTTTACTTTGTTAAACGCTAAGATCACAAAGAGAAATAGTTATGTTTTTATTAATCAACCCAGCATAGGGTTAAAAGAACTTTTGTGCATCAAGGCAAACTTTTACCTGTAGAAATAAGTAAATTTCAGATTTTACAAAAACACTTTGCACAGCTAAATGCGTAATTGTCCAGGTGAAGCTCTCAAACATGTAATTCTGAATGCTTACATGTGTTCTGAATACATACATGAACTCTTTTTTATACTTCCATGCCCATGTCTGTACACTATATGTGTGCACACATACCTCTTCTCAAAGGTCACACCTCAAGTTTTCCAGCTATACTCACATCACCCAATTGCAATCTCTTTTATTTCTTTAAAAATTAAAACATACTTTCAACCAAAAGTGCTACATATTACAGAAAATTTATAAAATACAGAAAGGTATTTTTAAGAGATTTCTCCAACTGTGTAGCTTTATTTTCCTGCTACAACTGCCACTGCACACTCCTCTGTATGTGCCTCCTGATTCCAGCCTTGATGCAGCCTCTGATAAGGGCAGTAGAACTAGCTATGAGAACCTTCCAAGTTTGGATGAGAACTATGCTCCATGAAGTAGATGTTTAATAACTGGCTCTCTAAATGTAGTTCAGACATGAGTATATATTGATATTTTCGTTTATATTAACAAGATGAAAAATATGAAAATGAAACAATAAAGACATACTTTCGAACATTACCTCTTTATCAATCACCCTAAGCAAATTCTTTGTTGAATAAGATAATTTTCAAGCACCAGAAGAATATTTTCTCAATTGTTTGTGTTAGTTACAACATTACAGCTACAGACCAGACACACTTTTAAATTTAATTTGCACCATTTTCTTAAATCTAGACAATCGATAAAACAACAAATCAGAATGATAGAGCTTATGCCTTTTCTACTGGACCATCATTGATGTTTTTAAGCATGCTATGATTCAAGGTAGGTCTTGTTCTGTGAATCCATAACTGGTTACTTGTGTAGTCCTCTTCTGTTTTAAAATTCGATTAATATGGTTATAACTCAAGAAATAAATGACAAGCACACCAGTTTAAGTACTTATTTTGTATCTTAGCACCAATTAAAGATTGATTCCATGGTATTATATTACACCTCTTAGTATTCAAAAGCCACATAATTTACACTATTTATTTCCACTCTGGGTACTTGGTTTTCAAAGAATATACCGCACTTCTATTTATAGGATTATCTCCTGAGAAGTAATAAATAGGCTATAATTTCCTGCACATGTAGTTTGCTTTTTAAAAGTTTTTTTAAACTTTTTTTATGGAGGTAAAATATATGTATAAAACTTACTATACTTACCAGTTTGCTTTTAAAAAACAAACTGAGCATAAGCTAAAAACCTTCAACAATAGTCCTTCTTTATAACCAAACTCTCATTGTCAGTCAGACTATTTTATTACAATTGTTTACTTTTTAGAAATCATCAATGTGCAGGTATCTTACTTGGGAAAATTCTGACAATTGTCCTGCATTTATTCTGTAAAACACCTGTAACCCTATAATGTTTTTTGAACCAATGGGACACCAACACCCAATAGAAGGAGTTCTGATGTACCTTCAGATGGGTGGCTAAAAGAAAAACCTGCTTATTTAAAAGAAATGATGAGTATTAATGGACAAAGGAATGGAGCCATCACAAGTACGTATTCTTTGAACTTTCCACGTACATCTTTTCATGGCTGAATATACTTCTAACTATGACATTTAAAATATTTCTTAGACCAGCTTCTATTTTAACTCATCATTCTTGGGATATAGTCAACTACAAAGGAAAGTTACAGAGAGTTACAGGCAAATCTTGACTTTGAATCTAAACTGGCCGGTCAATGTAGACTCCACTTACACATAAAATGCTACATTGGAAACAAAAATACTAAACATTTCAGAGAGTAAAACCAAAAGCAACCAACTGTGGGAGCTTAAAATTCTGAAGTAAAGCATTATATTATATTAAAATTCTCTTTTCTCTCTCTGTTGACAGCATTCAACAGAGTATCAAGGAATGGTAACGCAGTTTTCAGACAGGAAATATGCAGAGGAATTGCATATTTGGATCCCTCTGTGTTCATTAATACTAAGACAAAATTACCCCACCAAAAGGTATTCTCTTTACTATAAGTAGCATATTATCTTTACTATAAGCAATATATCAGCAAAAGAATATTACTATCAGTCAGAATGCAATTGCCACTACAACACATTTTTGGCTATTTTTAGACACTGTGTGTCTCATGTTGCCAAACTTTAGAAGGACTCTGTCTTCTTACTTTACAGATACAGTGATTCTGATCTTTGAGAATGAGAAGTAGCTCAGGAGACTTACTATAGAAATGTTAGATATTAAAATACAACACTGTGAGACAGTTTTGGTCTAGGGTTGTTGGATGTTACTCTTCCACATTTTCTTACACTCCAGAGCTGAGCAAACTAACCTGGGATGCACCATGCATTCTTAGTTACCGTAGGCCTAATTAGGTTCCTTTTAAACTTGGCATCGTTCACACAAACATTCCTTTTTGGAAATGGCAGTCAAGGAGAAGACTCATGGTGGCCAAGATGCTGTAAATGAAATTTCTTTATTAGAGACTCTCAGCCAGATTCCCAGAAGACTTTTCATAGAACCATGGTGCTTTCTCTTAAAGAGTGAAAGTCAAAGTGTGGTCTGGTCTTAGAGTGGGACAGTGGGGTCCACCACAGCACAGCCTCTGGAAGGAGAATGGATAGAACTGGTGCTTGGATAGAACTGGTGCTCTGCAGCTTCATCATTTTCATCAAGAAAACAGATCTGAAGGCTGCAGACCTGAACAAATTATAATTCTCATCTTATCTCTATTAAGCACTTTATTATAATTGTTTACCAGCTCTACTAAATTTATTCCAAATAACTGAAAGACATTTATGGGCCTAAATTCTGAAAACTTGTTGGTTTTGCACTTGATAACTTCTAATGAACATTACTTAATAGAATAGTAAAGGTGAAGCCATGCATTTGATATTCAATAGAATGAGATTTGAATCTCAGCTATAGTCCATTTGTAAAATATAGATAATATTTTTTCCTAAAATCCTTCGGATTGAATGTGATAATACACATAGGCTTAGCACACACTAATAGTTCAATGAATTATTACAATTATCTATTTTCATTGGCATTATTACTATTGGAGGACTTTTTCTAATGAAAGAAATTATTTCTGTGGTGTCTATAACACCAAATTACCTATGAAAACATAAAAGTTTTGGTAATTATTCACAAATAATATAAAAACTACATTTCTTTTCAAATAGAAAAAGTCTATATTGTTTTCTAATGATAAAGTTAGTATATGTTCATGATAAATTTTAAAGAAGTTAATGATAAAAAGTAAACCTCTCTCCTAATTTTATAACTCCAAGATTTAGATTTATTCTTTCAGATTTATCAAAATGAATACTTACATGTATAGATACATAAATATGTATTTTTTACTCATCTTTAATTGGGCTCTGTAGTGTGACCCAGAGATTTTTATATGTCATTACACAGAGAAAGCCCATTATTCTTAAGTTCCACATAGTGTTCCATTAATTTGATAAACTATAATTTTATATATCATAATAGTACTGGATGTTAAGCGTATTTCAAACTTGTAGCAATCTCAGATTATAATAAAATAAAGTTACATGCTACAGAATGGTTGCCAGTTTTTGTGATATTTTATCAGAATTAATAAAGGACATACAGTGGGATTGATATAATTCTTTTTAGATTAATAATGAAAAAGATGGTATTTTAAACATCCTAAAGCCACTTAAATGCTAGTACATATTTTAAAGGCCAGAGTGTTCTTTGCCCACATCACAGCAAAAGTTTAAGCACATATTTGCAGGATATATCTTGAAAGAGAGAAATGTGTCAAAATGAGATAAATGAAGATATTTCAATGACATTTACCATCAGATGAAATAGACAGTACAGTGGAAGTAAGAAAAAAAAAGAAGGCACTCAAGACACATCATTGAGATTTAAGGCAAAAAAGTGGCTCTACCCAGTCTTCATGATACTCATTAGAAGAGAATGGTATGAGAAGACTGAAAGTAAAAATGAATTCCATTTTGATAAATTGTTTTCTTTTAACTTACACAATTAGAAAAATACATTTCAGGATGCATAAGAAATATGACAAAAGAGACGAGTCACCAAAACCTTATATGTACATAGAGTGCCAGTTTATAATTAATTGGATTTCAGAACTACAAACCAGCAAACCTGATTATGATCACAAAGATGAAGTCATAAGCAGCTTATGGACTACTAGGCTTATGAGTATACCGAGGTAAAAAAGTGCCCATGATACACCAATGGGGATCCACTACGACAAATCATACTGTATTAACAGTCTAATTTTTAAGTTGTTTTACTAAATTTGCAGATTATAGGAATCTTGTCAATACAGTTGATCAGAAAAATAAGCAAAATTAAAAAAAAAAGTCACCCTCACTCTGGTTTTAGGTAAGATGATGTGTGAACTACCAGTTTTTAAGTTCTTTAGAAGAATGAGTCTCAGCCTATCCCTTAATCATTTTTCTATGTGAAGGTTTTACAGTTATTGAGGTGAACCAAAGATGAAATCCATATTACGTTTTTCAGGTGACTCAAAACTAGGGAGGACAATTGGGTGCAGATTCAAAATATTTCAGAGTGATGTGAAACATTAATAGAAATCTGAACAATCCTAAACTTAAAATCTTACAGTTTGCTGCTATGGCAAGCACCACCTGGCTGGCATTGTGTAGTCTTAGTCAATGAAGGAAAGAGTTTCTGTTTAGAGAATTGCACGAAATTTGAAATAATTGGGCTGCCATTTTAAACTCATCAAAAATAAAGGGTTCAATCTTAGGCAAGTCGGTTAACAGTTTATCTTAGAGACAAATTAAATTCCCACTGATATTATTTATAAAAAAGTGAGACTGTCAACTCACCTTCATTTCTCCTCTCCCTTGTTCCTGTCATAGGGTATTTATTGAATGCCTACTTTATGACAGGTTCTATGCTAGATGATACAAGAATTACCTTAAAAGATAAGTTAGAAAAGCATCTTGCCATCAAAAAGTTTATAATTATCTAATTAAGGCCATATGGTACAGTGCACAGAGGAAGGACTTCAGAATGAAAAAGATTCAAACACAAATTTTAATTTTTCCATTTTTAAATGAGGCCTTAGGGTGAGTGACTAAAACTTTTTGAATGCCCTTTTCCCCTCATTTTTAAAATGGAGAAAATAATGTTTATTTCATAATGTTACTATGAGAATAAAATACAATAATGTAATATTAATAGTAAATATTTAATAAAGGTCATAATTTACAAAAGAGATTTAGGCTTGAATATCTACAATAAAAAGGAAGGAGCAATAAGCACCACAAAAAAGGTTTGATTGAAGCCCTGTTTGAGCTAAAGGAGATTTTTTAATTAATATCTGTTTTTATCTTCTATTTATAAATTCATATAATGGAAACTTTCAAATATACACACAAAAAGACCAGCAGTACAATAAACCCTCATGCATCCACTACACACCTTCAATAATTATTAAAATATTTTCTTCTTAATTCTTCTTTTCTTTAGTTTGTTTATATTATCATTTTCTTCTCTAACTACTATTGCACTTTGATTCTTTCTTTAACCCAGAAGCTAATTAAGGGAGGCAGAATAGCAAAGTGGTTGAACACACACACACATACACACTGTAATTAGACTGCTTTGTTTATATTCCACATATATAAGTTACTAGCTCTGTAACTGGACACATCTTATATCTCTCTTGTCATATGGTTCTTCATCCATAAAATGACAATAATAACTTAATAAAGATTTTGTGATTATATGAGCTGATTAAGACAAAAATCTCAGCAAACTGCAAGTACATAATAAACATTCAATAAACACTAGCTATTATTATTCTAATTTCCAAGTGATTTGAATTGATTTGTTTATGCTGATGTTATTAATTACTAGTTTCATAGCATTGATTATGGAGAATGTGGACTATAACATTTCTTGATTCTTGATTTATTGATTGAAATTATGCTCCTGAAACAAGGTCAATCTTTTGCAAATGTTCAATGGGTCCTTAAAAGAAGATCTATTCTGAGTTTTTAGGGTAAAGAAATTCAATATTAGCTATAAATCAAGCTAATTATTTATTTATTTCTCCATTTTCATAACTATGGCCCATTTTATTTTTAATAACTTGAAAATCCTTTTAAAGCCTAATAATACTTTGCATACCTTTTTTTTTTTTTCCACATAATCAACTAAAGTACCTCAAGGGTGATAAAAGGGTGACATTCTTCTATCCCGAGTCCTTGTCTCCAGCCTGGCAGTAGGCAAATGACTCAGAGATTTGCCAATGCCATTCTATTTGATAAGTTCTCTTCATACTCTCCTTTTGGCTAAAACCTAATCATTCTTAAACCTTAACTTCACTTAATTTCCCCATAGATTAAGTCTTGGATTTAGGTGTTTCTTATAATGCCCTGTGCTTTTCCTTCCTATTATTTATTAATTTGTAATTCTACAGTTATTTATTACTTGTTGAATTCTAGCTACCTCCAGAATGTAAGCCCATGAGCTATAGAGAATTGTGTTTTATTCACGTCTCTATGCCAAACACACTACACAGAGCCTGGCCACAAAAGTTTAGAATCCTAGTTTTGAGCCGAAGTAACAGAATTCCTCAGTTTAAGTATTGTCTTTGCCACTTACCCACTGTGTGACTTTGGGCGAGCCACTTAGTTTTCAAGCATTTGTCTTCTTTATCTACAAAATGGAGATAATTAATTATACCTACACTACAGAATCATTTGAGTATTAAATGAGATGAATTTATAAGGCAACTAAAGCACTGGCAGCTATATGGCAAGCATGTTTCTAGGGACTGGGGGCATGATAGTAACCGAGAGAAATGAGGTCCTTGCTCTTGTGAATTCATATTCCAGAAGGAGAATAAAAAGAGGAAGAAAAATAAACACATATCCAAGATAAGTTAAGAAATGATAAGTGAAATTTAAAGAAGGAGAAGAAAAGAGGAAGAGGAAGAAGAGGATAAAGAAAAAAAGGTTAACGTGTGAAAAGTAAATGGAATCAGATATTTGGATAAGCTTATACTGAGTGTTCAAGGGTGTCCTCTCTGCAGACCTGGTATTTAAGCTGATATTTAAATAGCAAGAAGAAACCAGCCATGTGAGTAAGTAAACGAGAGAAGAGCAATCTAGTCAGAGGGATCAGCAAGACTCTGTCATAGAAATGAGCTTTGGGTAACTGGAGACAGCAAGAAAGCCAGTGTGGCCAGAGTACAACAAGCAAGAGAGAAATTAGAGGTAATTTTATATCATAGGTGAGACAGTGGGAGAGAAAGAGCCAGAAGCCAAAATATACTTAAAATCCTGCTTGGCACACAGTAATAACTCAATAATATTAGCTAGTTTAATTGCTAGTACTGTCATATTATAGTTTTATTTATTATTTTCTTATAACTAATAAATTACTTTTGAATGAATAAGTCAATGTCTGAATAGAAATGAATATGAATGCTCCCAGGAAATGGAAAAATCAAGGCATAGAAAAGTTGAGGAACTTACTAAGGTTCATTCGCCTCTTGGGCATAGGAAAATTGAGGAACTTACTAAGGTTCATTTGCCTCTTGCCTAGCACAGACATATAAGGCATCCTTAGAAGGACTGAAAGTAGATATTGGAGATACAAACATAAATTTGATGTCGCTTTCAGGGTGGCACAATTAATCGTAATATGAAGTCAAAGAAGTCTCATGCTTCAAAAGAAGGACAACCAATGTATTCTGTATGTTGACTGGAGGCAGAGAACATTGCTTGTCATTAGAGTTGACTGTAAACAGCCTGGTACAGACTGATAAGCTTCCATTTCCTCTTTTTCTGTCACCGTACCTTGCTTTTCTCCTGGAAGAACCCTCTCCCCTATTTTTAGTACTTGTGATTTTAGTGAGATGGCATCTTCTTCATGCCTGGTAATTTGGAACACTCACATGCCTTAGGCCATATTGATGAGTTCAAAGAAAATTGTGTCATAAAAGTTGGTTTTGTTTTGTTTTTTATCATAAGCCAATTCTGGACCTTGGGTAAAACTACTTGAGAAAAGTACCCTTTTCAACTAGCTATGATATAACCCTAAGTTTGGCATGCACTTTATGGCCTCAAGAAGAGAAATCTCCAGCTTAAAACTGGAGATAAAAAAAGAGGTAAGGGCCTAAAGACAGAGAACAAATACTGAAGACACTGAGGAGTATCTGGATCCCACTTTGCTTAAATACCACTCTACTGTCTCATTATTAAGGCAAAAAATTAATTACTTTTATACTTAAGCCCATCTGAATCAGCTCTTCTGTCACTTGCAAAGAAATGAGACTTGGTTGAAAGACACATTTTAAAAGATGGATGGTATCTGGGCATTTAAACAAAGATTAGAGAAAATGTCAAAGTACCTAAGTAATACTAACAGCTAAAAAATGTGAGATGGCTTTATTTTATAGCCTGCCAGACTTCAGATCACTTTTGTTGGCTTCATATATATATGTTTTGGGATTTTTTGTTTGTTCCTTCTTTTCTTCTTAACATAGAAGATGTGATATGTCTATATGTTGACTGAATTCTGCTATCCATTTCCCTTAGGCACTTTTCCCAGATAACCCCTGAGTTTCTCCAATCAGAGCTTTGTCAGCCTGAAATGCAAAGCAAGCCATGTCAAAGCAAAAACTTCACCAAAGTTAAACAAGCAAAGAAGACTTTATTCTAGACTATTGCAATAAGGAGAGAGGCAGAACTTGGTCTGGAATTAATTCCACTGGAACAAAGGGCAGGAGAGTTTTTAAGAGCCTGGGTGGAATCAGGGAAAGGGAGATCTTAGGCCATCTGTGGTTACTAATTGGCCTTACCCAAAGAAGAAAATATAAACATGATTTCTCATACCTTTGTGACCAAAGGTAGTTTTACAACATGGAGCAAGAGGCCCACCTAATTTAGGTTCCTACTGTCCCATGGAAACTATGGAAATAGGGGTGGTATCTCAGTTAATGTTTACATTTCAAAGAGCTAGCACCCTGGTCCTTAAAAAAAATCTGTTCTAGGTAGAAGGAGGACTTTAAAAAGATTTGCATCTCAAAGGGGCAAAGACATAATTTATAATTTCAAGTTTTCTAAGAAAAATGCTCTAAGCAAAGAGTCAGAGCTTAGAGTCTACAAGAAACCTAAGTTTTGTCAAGCTGAGAAAAACATTAAGGCCCTCTTAGTCAACCAATGTGAGATATGCTGAATGTTCCCCCAAGCACTGTCTTTGTGTGCTCAGTTAAAGCAGCTGCATAAATGGCTTGGGCACCTCTTTGGATCTGCTCAGTTGTAAAGCTATTGAGACTTTCAGACTCAGTTCTCTGGAAACATAAATCAGCACCACTCTGGCTCAGACTCTCTTTCAAGATTAGGGTGGTGACAAGGACAGCTTGTCCTCCATGGATGGAAATTCTCAAACCATTCCACTTGTAAAATTGAGAAAGTAACTATCTTTCAGGGTTGTTACAAAGACAATAAAAGCACATAAAAACCCCAAACATGGTAACGGAAACTTAGCAGAGAGAAAAAAAAAAAAATCTACTAATTAGTATTATTCACTTTCCAAAGGCACATTTTGAATTTCAGAATTTAAGGGACTTGAATGGTTATTGAACCAAAGATTGTATATTGGGGGGACTGAATTTTGCCTACAGCCGTGTTTTATTTGTTCTATGTGGTTATTTGTTTTTCATATGTACTTTGTTTTTACAGATTCCGCTTAGTTGGCAATGTTTTTTAATTGGGAGATTCCATACACAAATCTAAATTAAACTATTCTCTTACTGATGGATTTTTTAGGGTTTTTTTTCAACTTTTTGCTAATATAAATAAATAGTGCTTGAACAAGTCTTCCATTAAAGACCGGGGAGTGTCTCTAGGATAAATTTGGGAATGTGAAACTGTTAGATCATAGGGAAGAGATGTTTAAAATTTTAATGGATGTGACCAAATTACCCCCCAAAGTGCCTGAATCAATCTGCAGTATCACCTGCCACATGACAATACTTATTTCCTGATGACTTCTTTAATATTTTATAGGGTTTTCTCCAATTTAAGCATTTACAGTTGGATTTTGTTATTCTGTTTTGCACTTTCCTGATGACTTGTTAGGTGCACCTCTTTTATGTTTATTGGTGGCTTGTGTTTCCTTTTGTATGAATTCCTTACATTTATTCTTTGACAACCTTCTACAGAGGAGTAGAAGAGTCCAATTATTATTACTGTTTTTAGATGGGGGTCTCACTGTGTCACCCAGGCTGGAGTGCCATGGCATGATCACAGCTCACTGCAGCCTTGATCTCCTGGACTCAGGTAATTCTGCCACCACGGCCTCCAGACTAGCTGAGATTACAGGCACATGCCACCATGCCTGGCTTATTTATTTATTTATCGTAGAGATGAGCTCTTGCTTTGTTGCTCAGGCTAATCTCAAACTCCTGGCCTCAAGTGATCCTCCTGCCCTAGCCTCCCAAAGTGCTGGGATTACAGTTGCGAGGCACTGCACCCAGCCCCCAAATTTTTAAATGGTCTCCTCCTTTGAAATACTCCTCTTTTCGCTAGCTCAATCCTCCCCACTATGAGCCCTATTAATGATTCACAGCATTGTTTTTAATCAGTTTCCTTTCTAGATCCACAAGGTGGAATTTATTTAATTATTAACACACACTTATCAAAGGACTCCATGAGTGTCAGGTGATGCCCTGGCATCACAAAAATGCCAAGGAAGAAGTTATGAATTTGGAGGTGGGAGGGTTCTGCAACAGAAAGGGAGGTGGGGGAGGATATATAGAAAACAACTTTTCTCAACCTCTCAAGTTTTAGGAGAATAACTCTGATGCATAGAAATTATTTATTCAATGAGTGAATATGATATCGCTAAGGATGATGGATTATTACAAATGTAATCAGCTCACATTCTTGTATGTCTGTAATCACATTTTCCCTTTATGTCAATGAGCTGATTCCAGGGGCCGGCTTGCTGCCATTATGTTAATCCTCTAGGAGTATATGAATTGCATGCAGCACTTCAAAATGCTTTCCTAAGTTTTTATCTTGGTCACCCTTAACACCTTGGCTGAAAAGATGACGAGCATTTTTGCTTATTTTTAGTTTGTTTGTTTGTTTGTTCTCTTGCTGTATCCCGAAGCCAAGCCAGTTATTTTACTTTGCCCGTTTTGCACTTTTCTTTCCAAAGAGGGAAAAAAATAGAATATTGAGTTGTCAGCAAACAGTCTATCTTAAATAATTGAATAACAAGCACTATTATCCCAGAATACCTCCAAAAGAGATGTACAGCAGATAAGGAGGAAAGCAAAAAGCTTTGAATTTTATAGGGTAAACTGGATGACAGTCTGAAACTACACATTCATGAAAATGTGCAAAACAATATATCTACATTCATGTTTTGCATATGTTTAACACAGATGCCTGGTGTGAAATAGATCATCATTTCTGAGATGGCTCAACCATCTGCATTAAACTAGTAGGCCTGAAGAATGCATGTGAGCATAGCCTGGATTTGTCTGTTTCCAAGCCCCCATTCCAGAATTTAATCTTATTTGTTATTTATGCAACAGAAATCTAAATCAACTTACAAAATGAAGGGAAAGAAACAACCTACCTTTGAGTCAATAGCTCTAATTTAGGTGAGGATTTTGTTTACAGTGGGTTATTAAAATGCTTTGTGTGGCTCTATCTTAAGTAACTTTCTGCCACTTCTCCTGGGAAAGCACGCCAGTTTAAAGACTTGCCTATTAAAACCTTGGTGATATTCAGCCTAACTCAACAATTTCTCTTTTTCTTTAATTGCTCCTTCTCCCTCTTGAGCTCCTGTGAGATCCACAGAGCAAGCATCACTCCTGATTGCCCTGCTTGCTTTAAGTTTCCAGCTTTCAGTCTGTATATCTTCATTTGAAGAGTCGTCCAGTTGTCTCTTGAAATAGACTACTTTCCTGTTTTCATGAGATGCCCTGAAACATATGATACTCTCTGGTCTAACCTCCTTAGAATCACAGGATGGCACAGCAGGAAAGCCCATAAAGACCTCCACAATTTCGCTTGTCTGTTTGTAAATACAACCCAGATATATTAAATGACTTATCTTGCCATGCAGGTAGCTGGTGAGAGAAGAAGGGCCAGAGCTCAGACCTGGAATTGTAGGACAGAAATAAAAACTGCTCACAAGGTTCAGGGAAGTAATATAAATAAGTGAAGTGGTCCAGGTGTATGACGATAGCTAGAAAGTACCTGGAATGGAGGGAATGTGTGTGCTCATCTGGAGAGGCACGCCCTGCAATAAAAGGGTCAGCTGTTAGTCAAAATCACCATCGCCTGTTACTCCGAGTCTTCAAGAAAAATCAGTATTTTGAATGTTTGGGTGAAACATCCTGGTTTTAAAAATATTTTCAACTTATTAAAATTATTGTAAAATTCTATGCAGAGATACCAAAACGTGGCTGAATCTAGCCTGCAGGACAATCGTTTATACTTAATACTAGAGAATCTCATAATATTTCTCCTAAAATTGCAAACTGACATTAAGAGCTGTAAGTGTCCTGAATAGTCACGGAATCCATCTACCACAGTTTATAAATGTTAGAAGCTAAAGAAAATGGGAAGTAAATGATAGCTTGAATTATTGGATCTTTCACACCCATGTTATGCCCTCATCGCGGCGAAGAAGATAGACTTATTTTCCTCTTGAATTTAGGATTGATTTTGTAGTTTGCTTTTGCCAATTACTGGGCAGACAGACACAACAGCAGGAATTGAAGGGAGCTTGCATGGTTGAGCTTGTTCTTTTGCATTCCTGCCTTTGGCTTTGGGTAGGATGCCTCTGAGAACTAAGCTCTGATTTTTAAATCTTGTCCAAATTCCTATCTAAGGGGTCTGGGGAGTCGTGCTCTACAAACCATAAATTCTCATCAAATGAGTTTTATTTAACCCTATATATCATGACTTACTTTACAATCTGACTCTGGCATAACATTACGTGGCAAAGAAGAAAGTCAAAATATTTTACCAACATGTTTACCAACCCAAATATTTTATAAACATGTCTCTTTGCCATATTTTGAAATGGTCCTGCAAAGCTGTCCTTTGTGGGGAAAAATTTGCATCTGTAAAGAATTTTTTTTTTTTTTTGAGATGGAGTTTCACTCTTGTTGCCCAGGCTGGAGTGCAATGGCATGATCTCGGCTCATTGCAACCTCCGCCCCCTGGGTTCAAGCAATTCTCCTGCCTCAGCCTCCTGAGTAGCTGGGATTACAGGCATGCACCAACATGTCCAACTAATTTTTGTATTTTCAGTAGAGATGGGGTTTCGCCACACTGGGCAGGCTGGTCTCGAACTCCTGACCTCAGGTGATCCACCCACCTCAGCCTGAACCCTTTCAAAGGTCTTAATAGGAAACACTTGTCATCTATTGTGTCTAAGGGCAGCTACTACAAGACTTCAAAAGAACCTTGGTCTCCACAGTCTTTTATCTTAACCTGAACATTTCCTTTCTATTGATTACAGGTCTTTAGAAAAACTCAACCAATTGCCAATCAGAAAATGTTTAAATTTATCTATAGTCGGGAAGTTCCTCCCCTATTTGAGTTATCCCTCCTTTCTGAACCAAACCAATGTATTTCTTCAATGTATTTGATTGATGTCTCACGCCTCCCTAAAATGTGTAATACCAAGCTGCACCCCAACCACCTTGGGCACATGTTCTCAGAACCTCCTGAGGGCTGTGTCATGGTCACTCATATTCGGCTCAGAATAAATCTCCTGAAATATTTTACAGAGTTTGGCTCTTTTCCTCCATGCCTCTTAGGTAATGCTGGCCCAAGGAGGATAAGCACATATGAAGCAGACCTGGAATCAAGCTACAGCTTGGAGCCAAGTCCAGGTGAAGTCAACTGAGATCAGCCAAACCCCAGCCAACCTACTTATGCAGATTCTTAAGCAAGAAATAAATGCATGCTGTTTCAATCCATTGAAAGTTTGTATTTCTTTGTTACACAGCAGCTACATAATAGAGACTTTCTCAAGACTACACAGTAAGTAGACGGTGGAATCAGCATTAAAATTCAGGGCTCCAGACCCTGCCCCCTCACCAAGCCCAGTGTATTTCCTACTCTATTTTTTTCTTAAGTCCTGGTGATCCTCAATCTGCCACTTTCCTTATTTTATACAGTTGGCCTATCTGTCACACTAAGCCAAGAAAATGGCCCTTTGATTCTTCTTTGCAAGACTTTCTCGCAAGAATGTTTTCAGTCTGTGTATATACCTACCACAGCTTTGAACACAACTTTGATTTCCACAAAAAGAAATGAAAATAATCTAGCTTGATTCCCTGTCAGCCAATTAGGATTTGCACAACCATAATTTGAATTTACATAAAAATTAAACCCGTCTCTATGCAAGATAGAGTAGTTTAGAATTACCACTAATTTAATTGAGGTTGCTTAAATGGCTTGTAATCGGTATGATTGTTGCCAATTGCCTGCATCTTCAGCAAGGTAATCAGAACCTGTTCAGCAAATTTCTATCTCCAAATCAATTAAACTGTAAAACAAATTCCTTTTCTTTTAAGAAAGTTCTATGTCTTGGATTTTATTTTATTTACAATTAAGGCTTTATTGCATTCTAATGTACTTGTCCAGGAAAAAAACTCAAATAGTTTAATTTTTTTTCTTTAACTTTGTTTTCACTTTGCCCAGTAATAAATTTCATAAAAGGCCTTCCCTCTTTCAGGCTACTGAGGATAATAACAGTACCAACTTCTTAGGGTCATGATGAGGTGTTAGTTTTTACACATACACTTGCACACACACACACACACACAGACTATACATGTAATTTTCATTTATTTATTTTTATTTTTGAGACAGGGTCTTGCTGTTGCCCAGGGTGGAGTGCAGTAGTGCAATTGCAGCTCACTGCAGCCTCTACCTGCTGGGCTTAAGCAGTCCTCCCACCTCAGCCACCCAAGTAGCTGGGACTAAAGGCACGCACCACCATCCCTGGCTAATTTATTTTATTTATTTATTTATTAGACCTGAGGTCTCACTGTGTTGCTCAGGCTGGTCTTGAACTCCTGTGCTCAAGCAATCCACCTGCCTTGGCCTCCCAAAGTTCTGGGATTACAGGTGTGAGCCACTGCGCCCAGCCAATTCATACACTTAAAATGGTGCCAAGGCACACACAGTCACAGCTCGCTATCAGCAACTTTTCTTATTGTTCATATAGTACACTATTAAGCTTACTACTCTGCTATAGATACTCTTGAAAGTAATCTGTTTATAATTAATAATGAGCTTGGGTACTTGGCAGGGGAATAGCTTTCTACTGTCAACCACTACCCTACCCTCAAAACCACATAAATTTTCAGAAATTCTCTGACTGTGATCCTAAGTGACATTGTTGGCCTACTAATGATATCACCTACTTATCTGGGGTGATTAAAGTGACAAAAAAAGGACCAGGAGTTAAGAATTAAAACAAAAACAACAAAACTTCTGTGTGAGAGAGCTTCATACTGGCCAGTATGATGCTCCTCAATCTTTAACGTGCATACAAGTTCCCTGATGACTTTGCAGAAGCACAGATTCCAGTCTGAATGGAGTCAGAGCTCGGCATTTCTAACAAGCTCCCAAGGATATAGATGCCGCTGCTCCACAGACCACACTCTTAATAGCCTAGACTGAAGGCAATAGTTTTCAAACTTTAATGTACATAAAAATCACGAGTGGCACTTGTTAGATGCAAATTTCTTGGCCTCTCCCTCAGGGATTTTGACACAGTAGACCCAGGAATTTGCATGTCTAACAAGTTCACATTTAGAGACCCAGTCTCTAGGCCTTGATTCTGTGAAAGGGCAGATGCTTATAGTATTGCCTTTTAAAGTTAATGTCCCAACCTCGCTGTTCAGGGGAGCACTGCTTTACAGGTGCCTAATGCAGTGTACTAAATAAAAAAGCCAGGGGCGTGTGGTTCCACGTGTAGGTAAAATTTTGGAACACTAAATTAAACAGTGTGAAAATGTTCCTTTACTACATGGCCTTTCAGAGCTTGCGTATGGTAATGTGTGTGATGATATTCCCCCACATATTCAGGAACAGAACTTGCTATTTCTGAAATGCCAAGCATCTCCCAGAAGAGTGTTTTCAGGATAAGGACTTGGGAAGTTCTGCCCTCAGGTAGTTTGGCTCTGCTGCTCCCAAGGAGAGAATGAGGCCAGCCGTGAATGTTATAATGTTGGACTCTGAATCCACTGAAGGTTCCTGATAAGTTTCAGGGTAGAGCGCTCTCTGTCATGAAAGGTGTTCTAGTTAACACTCTAAACTTTCTCAAGGATGTTGTAGACAGCACTCCAGTTCTACACGAATGTTTAAATTAATCATCTGTACATTATTTTCTAATGTTCTAACTCAGTGTTTTCATCTTAGTGTAAATAGGCCTACAGAATCAGATTATTTCAAAAGGTGAAAGAGGCAGTAAATATATACTGAGCTCCTCCTGAATAAGCAACCTTTAAATAATGATTGATTTTTTTTAAAAATCCAGCTTTAATAAGGTATAATTGACAAATAAAAATTGTATATGTTTGAGGTGCAAAACATGATGATTTGACACATATACACATCCTAAAATGATTACCACAATCAAGCTAAATAAAACACCCATCACCTCACATACCTCACCTCATGTGTGTGTATGTAATGAGAACAATTTAGATCCACTCTTAGCCACTTTCAAGAAAAAAATACAGTATTATTAACTACAGTCACCATGCTGTATGTCAGATTTCTATAGCATATTCATCTTACAACTGTAAAAGTTTATACCCTTTGACTAACATCTCCCCATCCACCTGACCCCAGCCCCTGGAAACCACCTTTCTACTCTCTGCTCCTGTGAGATCCACTTTTTAGACTCCACGTGTGAGACCACACAGTATTTGTCTTTGTCTGGCTGATTTCACTTAGCATAAGGTCCTCCAGATTCATTGATGTTGTTGTAAATGGCAGGATCTCCTTCTTTCTTATGGCTAAATAATATTCCATTATATATACACATTATGTATACATATATAATATGAGTGCATATTACATATTTAAAAATATATAATTGGGAGGCTGAGGCGGGCAGATCACTTGAGGTCAGGGGTTCGAGACCAGCCTGGCTGACATGGTGAAATACTGTCTCTACCAAAAATATAAAAAATTAGCCTGGCATAGTGGCATGTGCCTGTAATCCTAGCTACTCAGGAGGCTGAGGCAGGAGAATCGCTTTTGAACCCGGGAGGCGGAGGTTGCAGTGAGCCGAGATCGTGCCACTGCACTCCAGACTAGGTGACAGAGCAAGACTCCGTCTGAAAAAAAAAAAAAAATTCTACAACTCATAAATGAATTCAGTAAAGTTGCAGGATACAAAATCAACATAAAATATCAATTGCATTTCTATACATTAACAATAAACTATCCAGAAAAGAAATTAGGAAAACACTCCCATTTATCATAGCATCAAAAATAATAAAATACTTAAGGATAAATTTAACCATATATTGATAAAAGAAATTGGCAAAAAAACAAATAAATGGAAAAATATTCCATGTCCATGGATTAGAAGAATTAATATTGTTAGAATGTTCATATTATCCAAAGCAACTTGAAGATTTAATGCAATCTCTATCAAAATTCCAATGACATTTTTTTCACAGAAATAGATTTAAAAAATAATTGGAATTGCAAAAGATTCCAAAAAGTTAAATAATTTCTAAGCCTTGACATTAATGTAAGGATTTGGTGAAACAATTTATCTTCCTAGTATTGCCCACACCCCCACATGCTACCTTCTCACCTGTTAATACAAGCGAACTCTCCATCTCCATGTTACTTTTTTTGTTTGTTTGTTTTCAGATGGGGTTTCACTCTTGTTGCCCAGGCTGGAGTGCAATGGTGCCATCTCAGCTCATTGCAATCTCCACCTCCCAGGTTCAAGTGATTGCCCTGCCTCGGCCTCCCGAGTAGGTGGGATTACAGACGTGTGCCACCATGCCTAGCTAATTTTGTATTTTCAGTAGAGACGGGGGTTTCCCCATGTTGGTCAGGCTGGTCTCAAACTCCCGACCTCAGGTGATCCACTCACCTCAGCCTCCCAAAATGCTGGGATTACAGGTGGGAGCCACCACGCCCGGCCCTCCATGTTACTTTTTAGAGCCAATCCCTCCACTGTGTCCTAGATTCTAGCTCCTCTAACTACTAAAGGACAGGGCTCTAGAAATTCTCCCCTCTTTCTCCTATATATTTTTTTCCATTAGCATGTGAACATGTTATCATCTTGAAAAACAAAAACAATTTCTTATATTTGCTCGTTATTGCTTCAAAGCATTTCTAAGGAGTCATCTAAGCTAACTCCACCTCTGACTTCTCTCTTTAAGTTTTTCCTTGAACTCACTCTGATAGTGCTTTTATCCCCACCATTCATCTGAAACTGCTCTTGTCAAAGTTAATAATGATATATGGCTTGTTCACTACAATGGGCAATCATATTCTCATCTTATTTATTAGAAGTGTTTGATATATTTGATAATTCCCATCTTTTTGATATACTTTTTTCTTTTGATGTTGATAACACCACACTCTCTTGATTTACATCCTATTCCATTGGTCACTTTTTCAGTTCCTTGTGGAAATTCTTCTTCTTTTCTTAATTGTTTTAATGTTGACAATCCAGGATCAGTCTTCCTCTTTTATTCTTCTCTCTTTCTTTTTCTTGCTCTTTTCTTCCTTTTTTAAAAAAAAATTATTCCCTTACCTTCTATTTTATATATACTCTCTCACTTAATGATTCTTATCATGTGGCTTTAAATTCTGACTTCCAAAATTATACTTCTGGCTCAGAACTCTTCTCTAAACTGCTCACTCACTGTATACAATTACTCAACACCTACACGTGGCTGTGTAACTAGACATAGCAAACTAAATGCATCCTAAAGTGAACTCCTGACCATCCTCTTCATAGCCTTCCACAACTCACTGGACTACAATTGCTCCAACCCAAATGATCGCCGAATCTTGACTTTTTTTTTCCTCTCATACTCAAATTTTAATCCAACAGAACATCCCATTGGCTCTACCTTCAAAATATACTCAGAAAATGGCTACTTCTCCACATTGCCATTGCTACCACACTAATAAACAAACTAATAGACAAAAAACAGCTATCAGCTCTTACCCAAATTATTTCAGTAGCCTCCTAATTTGTCATCTTGCTTCTATGCTTGTCTGTCTCTCATAGTCTATTTCCAACACAACAGACAGAATTATACCACAAATTTATAAGTCAATTCCTCTGCTTAAAACCTTCTATTGGCTTCCTGTTCTACAAAGAATAAAATGAAATGGTCTAAAAATCTTGATGATGGCCTAAAAAATCCTATATGATTTGATTTCCACATCACTCTTTTTATTTTTTAATTTTTTTTCCGGGGATGGAGGGGTGGGGGGGGACAGAGTCTTGCTGTGTCGCCCAGGCTGGAGTGCAATGGCACAATCTCAGCTCTCTGCAGTCTCCACCTCCTGGCTTCAAGCAATTGTCCTGCCTCAGCCTCCTGAGTAGCAGGGATTACAAGCATGCACAACCATGCCTGGCTAATTTTTTGTAATTTTAGTACAGACGAGGTTTCACCATGTTGGCCAGGCTGGTCTCAAACTCCTGACCTCGTGATCCACCCACTTCACACTCTTTCTAACCTGACTTCATATTACTATCACTTTGGATTCTTTGCTGTTCTTCAAATATGCTGGGTATTTTTCTGCCTTAAAGCTGTTGCATTAGCTGTTTTTTTTTTTTTTCTGTATGTGACATCCTTTCCTTAAATATCTATGGAGATAACTTGCTTAGGTATTTATTTTGTGCCCTTATTCACAGGTTGCTTTGTAATTGAAGACAACCTTATCTAACTTACTTATTGTTACAAACTATCAACCATCCTCAGGACTCCTGATCACCTTCAATGTGTTATATTTTTGCTTTTTTCTATTCTATTCATTGCCTTATGCCACAATATCTAATTTACTTATTCATTGTTTTCAATCCTCTTTAAGAGGATTGAAAGTTATAATTTATAGGCAATTTAGTGCATACATTGCATATAATTTATATGCAATGTTAACTTATAATTTATATGCAATAAATGCAACAATTTTATTGATATAGTGGTATAGAACACTCCTCTGTTTTCTTCTAAAGGTTCCCTGTGTCCATTCCCAAACAGTGTACCACTCATCTCCCATCAAAGTCAATGTGTGATTTGCTTTCTATCACTACAGAGTTGGTTTTGTTTTTCCTAGAGTTTAATATAAATGAAAGAATACAGTATGTGGTCTTTTGTGTCTTTTTAAAATTTGACATGTTGATGAGAAATATTCCTGTTGTTTTGTGTATCAGTAGTTTATTCCCTTATGTTACTGAGTAATATTCCATTGTGTGACTATATAATAATTTGTTTTCACAATCATTTTTTGTTCAACATTACGGTTTTTGGTTATTAATAATAAAACTGCTGTGACCATGTCTTCATGTAGAGATATGTTTGCATTTGTCTTGTGTAAGTGCTAAGTATTATGAATAGAATTGCTGGTCATATGATAAGTACCTATCTACACTTATAAGAGACTGTCAAATTGTTTTGCAAAATGGTTGTATCATTTTATGTTTCTACCAGCAGGAGATGAAAGTTCCAGTTGCTCCATATCTTTACTTTTACTTGACACTATCATTTATTATCTATTATTTAGCTACTCTAATTGTGTGTAATGGTATCTCATGTGGTTTTAGTTTTCATTCCTCTGATAAATAATGATGTTGAGCATTTTTTTCATGTGCTTAGTTGGCCATTCATATATCTTCTATTGTGAAGTGTCTGTTGAAATCCTTTATCCATTTTTTAAACTGGGTTGTTTGTCATATTATTGAATTATAAGAGCTATTTATAAATTCTAAATGCAAGTCTTCTGTCAGATATATGTATTGTCAGTATCTTCTAGGGAGGAGGTAGAATAGAATAACGCAGGCCAGAACAGAATTAAGGGAGCATAAGCTAATTGTCATAAACTAAAGATATATGATCTTGAAGCCCTTCACTGAGTATTGAGTTTTAAAATCCAATATTTTATTTCTTTGTCAAAAAGCACTGTTTGTGTGTTCAGCCACTTTGATTCCTCTACAGTAATCCAGTTAATAACTGCATCAGTGCAAGCCTGGCAGAGCTTCTAAGTAAGAGCAGAGCTCCATATCCTTCAAGTCAGTCCACCCCAATACCCTGTCCTACAAGGCTCTTCTTTACAGAATGTGTTGGCTCACAGATAAACAACATGTCTCTTCAGGGGCTGAAATATTGTTCTCCTTTTGCTTTCACAAGATTGAAAAATGTGAGAGACTACTTTAAGGAATTCAAACCATTATACACAAATGGCTCCCATGTTTCCTTCCTTTCAGAGGCTCCGTCAATATCAGCACCATACGAAGGCCCCAAGTCACTGACAGTGCCCCACTATGACATGGTTCTAACCTAACTGAATGTGAATATAGACAGCACTCAAGCCATACTGAGTTTATTTCCATACCAGAGTAGCACAGCATATTTGTGAAGTTGAATTTCTTTAGCTGGATCAAGTTGCCAAAGTGGGAAAGAAAGGAAAAGATACACCTGAAAGGTTAATACGTGATAATTATGACAATGATAACAACAATAAATGCAGGGAACATGCAAGATCTTTACCACTTTAGTGTTGTCTTTCAAAACTAAAGACAGTGCCAAATATTTAGGTATATATGTGATATTTGTGGAATGTCATTATACTGAATCTTCACTAGGCACTAGGCACTGTAAGGGCTTTACAGATATTATCTCACTTTGTTCTTACCATTCACTACCCCCACTGAAAAGAAAAAAAAACTGTGAAGTTAGCAATATTATAATTTCAGCTTGACAATAAGGAAGCTGAAGCTCAGAAAGAGGACGTTACCTACCCCAGTTCATAGAGCTGCAGAGCTACAATTCAAACCTAGTCTTTCTAATGCTTAAGCATAATTTTAAAAATTACTCAAAAAGTGAAACAGTGAAATTAAAGCTGATTGTTAAAAACTTCACCTAGTGTACAAATTCTGCACACTTAACATTTATACAGACAGACATGCATAGACACACAACATGTCCTTACCCCCTTAAATTCTTAAAACCTATAAAATGTCTTACTTTGTAAATTTTCTTGTATATAGTATAATTCAAAAAAAGTAAAAGCATATTTTGGGTCATGATTCAGTAAAATAATATTTATTAGGCACCTATTTTACTATTTGCTGTTAGAGGGAACATACACTTATATGCACAGACCCAAGTCTATTACAACCATGATGATGACTTACTCATCCTTACAGCCTTAGGATCCAGCTTCTTTCTTGGCACATCTTAGCCCTTGATAATGTATTCATATTTTTTTGTTATTCATTTTGTTATATGTTATTAATAAATAATGGCAACTCAACATCATTATATATGTATGTTTGTATGTGTATGGTGTGTGTTACACTTCTAGCCACTGTACCACATAAATACGTAAAATAGTTAGCAATTCCTAACCTCCAGGAGCTTATATTGTACTTGAGGGAGGAAAACAATAAACAAACTAAATAAGTAGCTCATATAGAATGTTAGAAAGTCATAAATAGTATGGATAAAAATGAAAGCCGTGAAAACATATAAGGAGTAGTAAAAGAGAGGGTTCCGTTTTGAACCAAGAGGTCAGAGAAGGCCTCACTGAGAAGGTGACATTTAAACAGAGATTCAAAAGAGATGAGAAAATAAATTCTGTACATTTATTGGAAAAGAATATTCCAAACAGAAGAACAGCTAATGAGAAATCCTTAAGTTGAATCTTGAGTTCAAAGAAGAGATCCCTTTGGTGATAAATATTTGGAACTGTCACCATACAAATGGTATTGAAAACTAGGGGATGGAATAAGATCTACCAAATAAGAAGAAGCAAGATGGAGAAGACAAGTTCAAAGACAGCAGGAGGGGTTCTCCAGTGTTAAGACGGTGAGAGGAAAGACCGATGGGTGTGGCAACTGAGGCAGAGAGAAAACCAGATGAGTATGGTGGCCTGGAATCTAAAAAACAAAGCATTTTATCTCCAGTCTTGCCTATACCAATCCATTTTCCACAACGTAGCAGAAAGAACTTTCTAAGCAAATATCTGATCATATTATGTTTCTCCTTAAAATATTTTATGGCTCTGCATTGCCTACAAAATAAAGCTTGGTCTCCCTAACACGGCTCACAAGGAGCTCCATGAGCTGAATTCCAGTCACTTTTCCAATGTCATCTCTCTCACCAAATCCCTCTTTCAGTCTTTCATTCATTTATTCAACAAACATTAAACACCTCTTACCTGCTAAGCACTGCCCTAGACACTGAAGAGAAAATAATGTAGAAAATCCACAAGGTCTCTGCTGTCACAGAACTGACATTTTGTTGAGTGTGGGGGAAATATGCATAAGTAGATAAATGAGTAAATGAAGTGGATGCCAAGTCCCATGAAAGCAGGAATATAATCGATTTTATTTACTGCTCTATCCCCAACAGCAAGCATAGAACCTTAAACATAGTAGGTGTTGAATGGCTGACTGACTGTTTGTTGAACAACTAACTGAATAAGCGTAATTTAAGATGACCATATGTACTATAAAGGAATTCAGGAATTCAACGTGGACCTCCACTGGTAATTAAGAGCAGGGCTAAAGTTGTTTATCAGCTTAAGGAGATTTTGGGCTGAGACCATGGGGTTTTCTAAATATACAATCATGTCATCTGCTAACAGGGACAATTTGACTTCCTCTTTTCCTAATTGAATACCCCTTATTTCTTCCTCCTGACTGATTGCCCTGGCCAGAACTTCCAACACTATGTTGAATAGGAGTGGTGAGAGAGGGCATCCCTGTCTTGTGCCAATTTTCAAAGGGAATGCTTCCAGTTTTTGCCCATTCAGTATGGTATTGGCTGTGGGTTTGTCATAGATAGCTCTTATTATTTTGAGATATGTCCCATCAACATTTAATTTATTGAGTGTTTTTAGCATGAAGGGCTGTTGAATTTTGTCAAAGGCCTTTTTTGCATCTATTGAGATAATCATGTGGTTTTTGTCTTTGGTTCTGTTTATATGCTGGATTACATTTATTGATTTGAGTATATTGAACCAGCCTTGCATCCCAGGGATGAAGCCCACTTGATCATGGTGGATAAGCCTTTTGATGTGCTGCTGGATTCGGTTTGCCAGTATTTTACTGAGGATTTTTGCATCGATGTTCATCAGGGATACTGGTCTAAAATTCTACTTTAAAGTTCATATGGAACCAAAAAACAGCCCGCATTGCCAAGACAATCCTAAGCCAAAAGAACAAAGCTGGATGCATCACACTACCTGACTTCAAACTATACTACAAGGCTACAGTAACCAAAACAGTATGGTACTGGTACCAAAACAGAGATATAGACCAATGGAACAGAACAGAGCCCTCAGAAATAATACCACATATCTACAACCATCTGATCTTTGACAAACCTGACAAAAACAAGAAATGGGGAAAGGATTCCCTATTTAATAAATGGTGCTGAGAAAATTGGCTAGCCATATATAGAAAGCCAAAACTAGATCCCTTCCTTACACCTTATACAAAAATTAATTCAAGATTGATTAAAGACTTAAATGTTAGACCTAAAACCATAAAAACCCTAGAAGAAAACCTAGGCAAAACCATTCAGGATATAGGCATGGGCAAGGACTTCATGTCTAAAACACCAAAAGCAAGGGCAACAAAAGCCAAAATTGACAAATGGGATCTAATTAAACTAAAGAGCTTCTGCACAGCTAAAGAAACTACCATCAGAGTGAACAGGAAACCTACAGAATGGGAGAAAATTTTTGCAATCTACTCAACTGACAAAAGGCTAATATCCAGAATCTACAAAGAACTCCAACAAATTTACAAGGAAAAAACCAATACCCCACCAAAAAGTGGGCAAAGGATATGAACAGACACTTCTCAAAAGAAGACATTTATGCAGCCAAAAGACACATGAAAAAACGCTCATCATCACTGGCCATCAGAGAAATGCAAATCAAAACCACAGTGAGATACCATCTCACACCAGTTAGAATGGCAATCATTAAAAAGTCAGGAAACAACAGGTACTGGAGAGGATGTGGAGAAATAGGAACACTTTTACACTGTTGGTGGGACTGTAAACTAGTTCAACCATTGTGGAAGTCAGTGTGGCGATTCCTCAAGGATCTAGAACTAGAAATACCATTTGACCCAGCCATCCCATTACTGGGTATATACCCAAAGGATTATAAATCATGCTGTTATAAAGACACAGGCACACGTATGTTTACTGCGGCACTATTCACAATAGCAAAGACTTGGAACCAACCCAAATGTCCATTAATGATAGACTGGATTAAGAAAATGTGGCACATATACACCATGGAATATTATGCAGCCATAAAAAAGGATGAGTTCATGTCCTTTGTAGGGACATGGATGAAGGTGGAAACCATCATTCTCAGCAAACTATCACAAGGACAAAAAACCAAACACCACACGTTCTCACTCATAGGTGGGAATTGAACAATGAGAACACTTGGGCACAGGAAGGGGAACATGACACACCGGGGCCTGCTATGGGGTGGGGGTAGGGGGTAGGGATAGCATTAGGAGATATACCTAATGTAAATGGTGAGTTAATGGGTGCAGCACACCAACATGGCACATGTATACATATGTAACAAACCTGCATGTTGTGCACATGTACCCTAGAACATAAAGTATAATTTAAAAAAAAAAAAAAAGAGCAGGGCACGGCCGGGCTCAGTGGCTCACACCTGTAATTCCAGAACTTTGGGAGGCCCATGCAGGCGCATCACGAGGTCAGGAGATTGAGATCATCCTGGCTAACATGGTGAAACCCCATCTCTACTAAAAATTTAAAAAAAAAAATTAGCCAGGCGTGGTGGTGGACGCCTGTAGTCCCAGCTACTCGGGAGACTGAGGCAGGAGAATGGCGTGAACCCGGGAGGCGGAGCTTACAGTGAGCCGAGATTGTGCCACTGCACTCCAGCCTGGGCGACAGAGCGAGCCTCTGTCTAAAAAATAATAATAATAAATAATAAATAATAAAAAAATAAAAAATAAAATAAAATAAACAAGAGCAGGGCACTTGGACAGTGCCATCACAGAAGGCTTCAGACTCCTATTCTGAATTGCAGCCATTTCGAGCTTATTTCAGTTTGTCAAGATAATGTTTTGTCCAGTCCCTGGGCTTTTAAATATCCTATTCATTTTGCCAAGAAATGTTCTTTCTTCCTATCTGTAACATCCAGCCCTTGCCTAGCTAATTTTGACCTTATGGTTTGTGGTTAAATTTAAATTACAACTCCTCTAAAATCACTTCCTGCACCTATCCGCTTCCTAAATTAGGTTAGATGCTCCACAGTTACTCAAAACACTCTGTGCTTAGCCTTATGGTGGTGCTTATCTTGACGTATTTTCACTGATATCCATACATAGGGGGAACAGTATATAAAGGGGGACCTCATCGCTATGCTCAGTCATGGCAAGATTTGGGAAGTTATGGTTTTCCTTGTTCTCTCTGACAGCTTAAAATGCAGGTGTAGGCTGGTCTATATTGGGAAGCCCTATTCCTTTCACAGGACTTTGTGAATTGGAGATTTTTTTCCCCTTATCACAAACACCTAACTTACCTATTTGTTTGATTTTCTTTTTATTTATTTATATATTTATATCCAGCCTTGTTCCAAATTGTGGTACAAGCATCAGTACTTACCAGTGCCTGTCAAAGGAAATTGTGACATCAGCAAATTTAGAATTAACATTTCAATTTTAGAGTGGAAAAAGCCTTTATCAATCTTCTTTCCAGTATTTTTTTTAAACTCTTATGGGCAACAGGGACATTTTTTTTGAGAATCTAATTAATTGTTCTCCTTAAAAAAAAAACACATTTCCCCCTTTATACACATAAAATTTGTGCACAATTTCTAAGACTTTACAGACCCCTGAAGCTGTTTATCTTTAAGATCCCCTGACAAATCTCAACGTTTAAGCATGAAAGGCAAGGAAATTTGGTTTTTAAAGTTTTTGTCAAAAGAATCAAAGTTTTTATCAAAGGAATCAAAGTTTTTATCAAAAGAATCAAAGTTTTTAAAAAAGGAAGAGACTTTTGGAGTGAAAATGTCATGCTGTCATTCTGGTTTAGGAAATGGACACCCAGCTTCCACCTGGGCAGTAAAACCAGTGAAGTGTACAATGCATAACCTTAGTCTATCCTCACACCCTTGAATGGGGGAAAAAATAGGATTTCTGAGAAAGAAGAGAAAGGGTCCCTTTGATCCAACAGTTGAAGGAATGGGTAAGGTGATGTATCCTGAAAATGGGAGTCCAACCTACAGGACCCGCTGGGAGTTGGGCCAGGAAAGGTGAGTTGATTTGACTGCTGATTCAATTGCCATATCAAACCACCAAGATTCATTCAGGCATACTATAAAATAATGGAGAGTGAGTTTAAAATAGACTGAAATGTATAAGAACCTGACACACATTTACTAATGGAGATGATTTATGGTGTCACATTTTGTGATGTTTTGGTCCTTATAGCACCATTTGTATTAATATATTTAGCATAAGGTTAGAGAGCAGGTCTGTAACAAGAATCTCAAGTATTCTGAGCCTTTGCATTTGTCTTTGGTTGGAATTTTTTAAGTGACTTTCATCTGAGAAGCATGAGGGAACAAAATGTGCTTTTTATTAAGATTTTTGGCAAATAATTGCGTTATTGGAACACGAACTTTTATAATCGGCACTTTGTATCCAATTACTAGTGAATGAAATGGATAGTTTCTCTGACTTGTCTTTTCTGTTCTGCAGTAATTAAGATAATTCTCTGTAACTTTTCCAGTTAAAGTAAATGTATTGCTGGTGAACCTATGTCTGCAATTTGATGCTTCCTCTAAATGAAGAATACAGCAAACATGCCCATTAAAATTTTGCTTTTCCCACAGTGTTTGTTTATGAAGAAGTGTTCTCCCAGACAGGAGAGGCCCTTTAAAAAACAAACAAACACAACAAACAAAAAACCCACTTTATCAGCACTTTTTTTTTTTTTTTTTTTTTTGCCTGATTAGTGACAAAATGTCTGGACCAGACTTGAGACTCCTGGATTCCAGATCTGTCTCTGCCACTATCTTTCTGAATTTCCCCTGGAAAGTAACTTAACGCTCTTAGGCCTTCTTGTTTGGGTTCAAGCCCTCTTCTGCCTCTCATTAGGGCAAGCAAGTTACTAGCTAAGTCTCGTTTCCGTTAATGGTAAGAGGGGAATAAATGCCTCCCTCAAAAGGCTCTGTGAGCTTAAATGAGTCATTCATTAGAACACTTAGTACTGAGCTTGGCCCAAAGTAGACACTCAGCTAATTGTTATTATTATTATTGTCTCATAGAAACAGGTAATTGTTATTATTATTATTGTCTCATAGAAACAGGTATATGGTTAAGTAGTTGAATTAATCAGAGAAGAAATAAGTTGAAATATTACTCAATTTTCTCAATGTACCTTGTCTTGAAAAGTTGGCTTTGAACAAATTCCATGTCAAAATAACATTTTTCTTTTGATTTGATTTTTTTAAATAAGACGTGTTCCCAAGAAAAGACTACTATGCTTAAAATTCAATATTTTCTTTGTGACAATTATTTTGTTATTTTATTTTGTAAATATGCAATGTCAAGTGTTTGCTCTAATTAAATTTAATTGGGAGAGTTGAGTTATAAGTATCAAAATTTTAGCACTGGACCAGAAAAAGCTCTGATTAGTGTGGTAGGCAGAATCATGATCACCCTAAAAATGTCTGTGTCTTAATATTTGAAAACTGTGTTTATGTTTCGTTACATGGCAAAGGGAAACTAAGGATGCCTATGAAATTAGAATGCTAGCCAGCTGATCTTGAGATAAGGATGTTTTCCTAGATTATCCAGGCAGATCAATAGAATCACAAGGGTCTTTAAAAGTAGAAAAAGTAACAGAAGTAGAGGTCAGAGTCATGTGATGTGAGAAAGATTAGACTCACTGTTGCTGACTTCGATGGAAGAAAAAAAAAACAGAGACCAAGGCACTCAGAATGCCTCTCAAATCTGGAAAAGGTAATACATGTTAGAATATATGTAGAGCAGTGGTTCTTAACCAGATGAAACTTTTTCTTCAAAAAAGAAATTTGGGGCTGGGCACAGTGGCTCACACCTGTAATCCCAGCACTTTGGTAGGCCAAGGCCAGAGGATTGCTTGAGCTCAGAAGTTGGAGACTAGTTCAAGACCATGGGCAACATGGTGAAACCCCATCTCTACCAGAAAAAAAAAAAAAAATAGCCAGGTGTGGTGTGGTGGTGCATGCCTGTAAGCCCAGCTACTTGGGGGGCTGAGACAGGATTGCTTGAGCCCGGGAGGTGGGGATTGAGGTAAGCCAAGATCATACCGCTGCACTCCAGCCTGGGTGACAGAGTGAGACCCTTTCTCAAAAAAAAAAAAAAGAAAAAAAAAAAAAAAGAAAGAAAGAAAAGAAAAGACAAAGAAATTTGGCAATATCTGAAGATATTTTTATTTTTGACTATTACAACTGGGGGCACTCTACCAACATGCATTTATATGAGTGTGTCTGTGTGTGTGTGTGTATATATATATACACACACACTATATATATAGTATGTACATATATATATATACACACACACTATATATATACACACACGCACTATATATATATATATACACACTATATATAGTATGTGTATATATGTGTGTATACATGGACTATATATGTACATATATGTACTATAAATACGTATATAAGCATATATATACAAACGTATATGTGTTTGTGTATATGTGTGTGTGTACACATACACACACACACACACACACATATATATATATATGCTCTTTTAGCGCCTCCAGAAAGAAATACAGAGCAGTGGACCCCTTGATTTTAGCCCCATGAGACCTGTATTGGAATACTGACCTACAAAGCTATGAGAAAATAAATTTGGGTTGTTTAAGCCACTAAGTTTGTGACAACCTGTTATATTAGTAATAGGAAATAAATACACTTAGCAATAATAATTATTTCTCATTTGTATAGTAATTGTTTGCATATGACTAATTTGTTTAAGTCACAAATAAACATTTGTTTAAAATACTGAGGGATATTTGGTAGTCTCTGCCTCAGTGGATGACAGTAGTACAAAGAACAGTGAGGAGGCTGTTGCATTAACCAAGGCACCAGATGACAGTGACTTGAACCTGGGTGCTTACAGTGGAAATAATAAAAGTTGATCCAATTCTAGAGATATTTTGAAGTTAAAGACATCAGAATTTGCTGGCAAATGGAATGCGCAATGAGAAAGAGACAGATCAAATATAGCGGCAACATTTTTCACCTGAACATTAACTGACGGAGTGTGGATGAAACATATTTGGGACATAGAAAAGGATTAGAAGTTAAAATTTAGGCCAGGCAGGGTGCGTTGGCTCACACCTGTAATCCCAGCACTTCAGGAGGCCAAGGTAGGCAGATCATTCGAGGTCAGGAGTTCGAGACCAGCCTGGCCAACATGGTGAAACCCCATCTCTACTAAAAATATAAAAATTAGCCAAACGTGGTGGCATGTGCCTGTAATCCCAGCTATTAGGGAGGCTGAGGCAGGAAAATCACTTGGACCTGGGAGGCAGGGATTGCAGTAAGCTGAGATTGCACCATTGCACTCCAGCCTGGGTGACGGAGGAAGAGGAGGAGGAGAAGTCATTGTTGTATAATTTTAGACATGTTAGATTTGAAAATGTCTAATAGGCCAATAGAGAATCTAAGTGGGTGTATGGATGTACAAGTCTGGAGTTATCAGCAATGGCATAAACTTGGGAGTCTTTAACATGTCCATGGTGGTTAAAGTCATGAGAATGGATGAGATCACCTAGGGAGTGAGTATGTAGAGCAAAAAGATTTGAGAATTGAACCCTGAGGCATGACAGCTTTAAGAGGTCTGGGAGATAAGAGGAAACAGCCAAGGAGATTCAGAAAGATTTCCAGGAGGACAAAGAATAAACAGGACAGTGTGTGATGATTCCTGAAACCCAGTGAAGATAGCAATTCTTCTATATGCTGCTTCTAATTCAAGTGATTTGAATAATACTTGTAGACGATGGTATGATTACTCTACATCAGAGTTTCTCAATTAAGTCAAAATTGACATTTTGGGACCAGATAATTCTTTGCTGTGTTTATCCTGTGCATTATAGTATGCTTACCAACATCCTCGGTCATTACACACACATACATGTACACACACATACATATACACACACATACATATACACATACAAATGTATACACACACAAATGTACATACACACACGTGTGTGTGTATATATTGTGTGGGTGAAATCTGTGTGTGTGTGCCTATATATATGCATGCTAGTAGAGTGCCCTAAATTGTGAAATAAAAAATATCTCTAGATACTGCCAATTTTTTTGAAGAAGCAATTTTCCCTGGTTCAGAAGCACTGCTCTACATATTTTCTAACATGCAGTATTCCTTTTATTTAGCCCCAGCCAAGTTGGAAGCCTAGCATTACTGGCAGAAGAAAAGCCTTAGAGTTAAGGCAGAGCTGGTCCCCTATCAAGAAGGTTGAGAATCATCAACAGAAAGTCAGCAGCCTTTACTCTAGACAGATGGGCAGACCATCTATTTCATGGCTGAACTGCGTTTCAACGTTGGCTTGATTAGCATCATTTTCTACCAGGGCATCTTTGAAGCACTTCTCTCAGAATCTAACTCTGCCAACCTTCAGGGTAAAATAGAAATCCTCTGCCTTGAGTTTTTCAGGCAATTGTCTAGACTCAGAAGTGTCTAATTAACTCTGTTTTCTTGGTGTCTCTGTGCCTGGAGGACCAGAAACTGAAGCAATTCTGCTTACTAAAGAAATAATTTTCAAGTGAGGTAATTAGAGCTGCTGCTACAGTTCCTCCCATCTCGATGACCACTGGCGTGGAAAAAACTGAGGACACAGCAGCTCTAAGGGATCTTTGTCAACTTGCTTCTGCAAAGAATAAAATGTAAAATTAAAAGAGAAGCAGGTATATAAATGAGGATGGAGATACCACACAGGTAGAAATGAAAGAAAAATTCTCACAAACAAAATATTGAAGGCAATGATGGTGATGATGATGATGATGAAAATCATGATGATGACAATTATGTCTTATTTACTAAACAACTACTTATTTAGTATCTCTCATGTATGTCATTCTTCTGTTCCTAATGCTTGGGAATATACTAGGAAATAAAATAGAAAAATGAATCCCACACTCATGATGCTTACATTCTAGTGGAAGAGACAAACAACAAACAAGGTAAGTTATTTAGAGAAATAAATATGAAGAGAAAGTTCAGGCAAGCAGGGGAAAATGTTGAAGGAGTTGATATTTTAGTGGCAATTTATCAAAATAGAAGCAGAGAAATAACCTTCCAAGCATAGGGAATAGCAAATTCACATGGACATATGCCTGGCATGTTTGAGGAACAACAGGAAAAGTAGGTGGCTCAAGAAAAAATGGACAAGAGGCATAAAAACATGATGTAAGGTCAGAGAGTTAATGAGAGGCCAGTTCATGAAAGGTTTATAGTTCACAGCACTTTATACTAAGAACACTGGCTTTTATGCTGAATGAGATGAGAAGACACTGGAAGGTGTTCAGCAGACAAGGGCCCTGATCAGATTTATATTTCATCAAGGTGATTCTAACAGTTGTGTTGAGAATAGATCCCTAGGGGAAGGACATAAAGAAGGAAGCTATTCCAATAATCCAAGAGAGACATGGAAGTGGCTTGAATCAGGCTAGTGGTGAAAGTGGGGATGGTAAGAAGTGCTCAAATTCTGTACAGATTTGAAGGTAGAATAAACATGTTTTGTTGCTGGAAAACACGTAGGGTTTTGGTAAAATAGAAGAGTCAAGGATGACTTCAAAGTTTCTGAAACACTGAAAAGATGGACTTGCCATTTACTAAATGGGGAAATTCTGCAATACATGCTTTTGAGAGAAGTTAAAATCAAACTTTGTTTTGGAATGTAAAGGAAGGGAAGATGTCAAGTTAGCAGTAGAACATGGGATCAGAAGTTTAATGGAGAGGTCTGAGCTAGAGATAAGATTTGTGAATCATCATTATATAGATGAGGAAAAATAACTCTTGATTTTTCTTTCTTCATGTTTAGACCTCTTTGGGTAGGCTCTAGCTGCACAGTGCCAGGCAGCTGCCACAATGGCTAATAACTCAGGCAAAATCCAGAATATAAAACATTATACAAGGCAAAAAAAGAAATTAGTCTCTCCAACAAATCAATGACATTAGAAAAGAGAGAAGTGGAAACTATTCAATGAAAAAGACCTAAAATGACAATCAAACTCAATGTATAGGAGTTGTTTCTAACCTGAATTAAGCAAACGAACCACTAAAAAGGCATTTTTGGGACAATTATAGGATTTTGAAAATGGACTGGATATTCAATGTTTTATGTAATTATTTCTATGTTGTTATACTTTATGCATACAAGTATATGTGTGTACATAGATAGGTTATGTATATATGGAAAGAGAGAGTATGTTTGATTAACTGAAAAATTTATGAATTAAATGATAAGATACCTGAGATTTGCTTTAAAATATACTTCAAGAAAAAAGTGAGAGATATGGCAATCAAGAATGGCAAAAGTTAATAATTACAGAAGACAAATGATCAGTACATGGGAGCTCATTATACTATTTCTTCTACTTTAATGTACGTTTTAAAATTTGTACAGTAATAAGAACTATGCTAAGGCTGGGCGCAGTGGCTCACACCTGTAATACCAGCAATTTGGGAGGCCAAGGCACGTTGATCACCTGAGGTTAGGAGTTCGCGACCAGCCTGGCCAACATGGCGAAACCCTGTCTCTATTAAAAATACAAAATTAGCTGGGCGTGGTGGAGCATACTTTTAATCCCAGCTACTCGGGAGGCTGAGACAGGAGAATCACTTGAACCTGGGAGGCAGAGATTGCAGTGAGCTGAGATGGCGCCACTGCACTCTAGCCTGGGCAACAAGAGAGAATCTCTGTCTCAAAACAAACAAACACAAACTATGTTAATAATAAAACTTATCTATGTAATTTCCATTGAACAGAAATCTTAATTTGTTTTGTTCACAGATGTATTCCAAGCGACTAGTAAAATGAGTGTCAGCTGCAGTTACTTAATAAATATTTGTAAGCAGTAAAAGAAGTTAAAACACTGTTCAAGGGAATAAAAACTTGCTGAGTACCAGCACTTTGCATGTTACCTCACTTAATTTGCAGTATGGCCACGAGGAAGCCTATATGATTCTATTGCCTGGGTTCTTTCCACCGCTATGTTTTATACAATTCTGATATTATACTGCACTCACTTGCCAACCCAATGTGGAAAAAGCCTTTTTAGGAAAAATACTTAGTGGTCTGGCTGATTCTAAAGAAATCCTTTTTAACCACCATGCAGTATTACTTCCTACAAATTAATCATGTCTTCATTCTCCTTTATTGAACCTCTCCTGTGTGTCATACTATTATGTATGGAAGATGCACCTTTAGCTTTTATGGACACCCTCTGAAGTACATTGCAAGTTACCTAACAACATGAAAGTATCAAAACCAGCAAAAGGATTTGATTGCTATCTTTAGTTTGGTTGTGATATTCTAAAACAGACCGATGTTCAAAAAGATTTTCTGTTGATATCATAGTCTATTAAACTGATAATTGATCTACATGAGGCAGAGAAAACAGACACTGAGGCCAACCATCTCTTAAATGGTTAATCCTGCAGGCTAGAATGCCCATTCGACCATGAATTGAGGATCTCTTGGACTGGATATGTAATTTGTAGGACACAGTGTAAAATGTAAATGCTAGGGCTATTGTTCTAAAAGTAGGGGAAAAGGTGCCATTAACAGATACTAAAATATAAAACTTTTCCTTGTCTTCTGCAGTCTCTTTTTAAACTTCTCATGATGATTCTTATTTATTATTCAATGTCACTTTGAGCAAAGAAAATTTGAAATTTGAAATTATTAGCATGAATTTTACTGTTTTATCTTTATAGTTTGCAGGGCTAGTTTTAAGTGCAAACATCAGAACATTTAACTTATATCCAAAATCATGGAAGCTACATTTTTGCATTTCCCTGAAGGATGACTTGAGCAAGCCAGAAGAGACAAACATAGGTGAGACTCAAGAAGGTTGGAAGGAGGAGGAGAAGATTCCCCAATCCAGACATGGAGTGGACCCAAAGGAGTGCTTCCTCAGGACAGGGATACTCATGGCTGTCTACAGACCCCTACCAGTGCCAGCGTCCCTGTCCCTGAAGGCGGAACACATGCGGGCTTGATCAGGCCTGAAGACTGCTGGGATCCCCACCTGCCAGCTGCAGATTGACATATGGTACCCCAGTGGGGGCCAGGATTTAGAGAAATTGATTCAGGTGTGTCTGGGTCTTCTTCCCACAGACCCATTTCCTTCCCCAAAACATGAGGACAAAATGACCCCTAAGGACATCACGCCCTCCATGCTAAGATTGCTTAGTACCTGAATCATAGAAACAAAAGGCATAGTCTTTATAAAAATGTGACTTCTGGCCCCTCATCAGTTGTGCCATGTTGCCCCAAGTTTGGGACAGCTGTTACCATGCCCTGCCCTGGACCACTGAGGTTCTGTTCACCCAGTGGGACCTTCCCTGTGGGAGCACCCAGGCCCCCGCCAGGGAGAAGAGTGGCAGTGGGGGTGTGTGTAGGGAGTGGAGAAGTAGGCAGCCAAGAGTCTGTTCTGGAGAAGCTGTAGGAGGAAACAGTGTGAGCTGAGGTGCCACAGTCCCATTGTTCCACCAGACTTCACTTACAAGACACAGATTCAATGATAAAATCAGTAAGAATTTCAAAACTGTGATTGCAAAGTATTAAGCCCCAAGCCCAGGGCCCATGTAACTGCAGAAGTCTCAGCCTATATAGCCAGTCGGGATTCCACATTCTAGTCCCTGTTCTGCCATTTCTGGTTCGCTGGGCCTGGTCTTCATATGGCACTTTTAGAACTCAGTTTCCTCCTTATAACATGGAGATAGAGCCTATCATAGGCCCAGGCCCTATGCCAACAAGGGCCAACTGAATTTAATAGTCAAAAAGGTAATCTGACAGCATTGAAGGAGGATGCCAGCCAATTTTAAACTTCTAGCTATCTCTGAACCATGCAGTATCTAGAGTCTTGTGAATTAATATTGAAAAAGAAATTCTGTAATTATAAATAACATATCACCTCAGGGTTTTAATGGTATTGGCAGTGTTGATTTGTTAAATATAGATATTTTAAAAATGAGTTCTATGACTTTGTTTTCAAATTTTTCAAGTTTCTCTTATTCTCCAAGAGGATCTGAAAGGAGGAATTGCCACTTATCCCATGCACCTGGGGGAATATTAGAAGCTGACATTTACTGAGCACCTACTATGTGCTGGTTACAGCCATATGCCTCAGTTTCCTGTGCATTCCCTCACCCACTCCTCACACAGCTGTTTCAACTACTGTGGTTCTGTTCCTACTTTATCTCCAAGTTAGGATTACCAGATTTAGCCTTATATAAAATATATTTACACTAAATAATATTATACATTTAAGCTAAGAAAACTATTTGATTTTTCAAATTTATCTGGGCATCCTGTATTTTATCTGGCTTCAAGTAGAGCATATGCTGTGCCTCTCACACAAAACTGAAGGCTTTCTTCTTTCTAGTGATTCATTCTTTCCATAAGAGTTTATTGCCCATTTATTTGTGCATTTATATAAAAATGTGTGGATATGTGTGCATAAGTGCGTGTATGCAGAGAGAACAAGAAGAATAAAGCAAGAAGAATAAAGCATAAGTGTGTGTATGTGGAGAGAACAAGAAGAATAAAAACACTTCAGAATGTTTTATATACCAGTCATGCTGCATAAGAGTGTCAGAACACTTTTCATTTTATTGTAATGGCTTCAATTTTTCCAAATAATTGCATAGTTTCTACCTCTAACATCAATTGTGTATCAAAAATATCACCAAAATTGCTAGAAAGAAAAGTAATTTTCTCTATTGCCTCTACTAGCATCATTGTAAACTAAGGCAGTGTAACCAATGGAGCTAGCTGCTCAGCAACCTTCTCTGCAGTTAAATTATTTGTTCTTGGAGTCTCTATGGAGAAACGACTATGTGAAAGACACAAGAGGGAATAAACCAATGAAGCAATTGTCTCTATGTCAGAAATGGACATGTGACACTTCATGGAGCTTACCATCTAATGAAGCTATTATATGGAAAGGGCTGTAGGACCACCGAGCTTCTCAAAGGAGTGAGGCCTGGGTCATTTCACTTATTAAACTAACCTAGTATGTTTTTTTAAAAAAATGAAGACATCCCAAAATAGAGTCTCCAAAATTATGATAAAGTTTTAATTTTTACATTTAACAATTTAGCCATGAAAATTACAACTCAATGTAATCGTACTATTCTGTGCTCAAAAATACGTGATTTATTTTTATAACGTAATTCATTATAGATTCTGTGGTCATATAATGCAGCAAACACTCACCTTGGTATAGTATCTGAAATTCTCAACTGGAAGCCCACTGTGAATATTTGAAATAGAGTCCCATTCCCCTCAAGCACTTTATATTCCCTTGGGGCATGGTGAAGGTATTATCCAGCTCATGAGGTAATTCGTGGAAAATGATTGGAGAGTTCAAATGGAAGTGAGACAGCCTCCAGGTGAGCCTACTCATCCCCCCTCCCTCCTCTGCTTCGCTATTTCTGATGATTTCTGATTAATATCCTGAAACAGCATCCTATATTATGTTTGGCATAATGAACTTCCTACAATTATCTTTAAAAATAAACAGATAAATTTTATTATTTCTTAAAACATTACATGTTTTTATGTCTGGCTAGCTTGATTAATAACAAAAGTAAAATAATTACGAGTAGTTATAAAGCTACTACTGTGTTCCAGGGTGAAATGTTATTTCTTTATAGCATTCCCCTGAATCTTAACAAAAACTCCATGAGGCCAGCAAATGAATGAATCTTAAGACATCAGAAGGTTTATGTCTACTCCCAGTGAGAGTTTGTCACTTTGATTTGTTTGATCAAATATATTTAGGCAAAAGAAGGAAACTCTTTGCTTTAGTCACTGAAAGCTTCGTTGGACTAAGCTACTGAAAGCAGGGTAAAGGTTAGGGTCAGATTCTCTTGCAGGATTCATGAGATGTCATGCTCACAAGAATGACATTGATTTGCTGTTCTTGTTGGCTTTGTTTGTTTTGTCTAATTTTTGTAAGCCTGGAAAAACTAGCTAATTATGTGCTTAGTAAGCCAATTCACTATCGATGTTGTGTCAAGCCTCAGGCTTCTTCAAAAGGCTGGTATGCACACACGGTGCTTATTTAAGATCCTTATGTAATTTGATATGCATTATGAAACAGAAAGTGCAAATGTAGGGTCATATTTTGCCTGGTTGAATACGTTTCCTCAGTGACTCATATCACAGATTTTCAGATCCTAGCATATGATGATCCCTTCAAGATCAGTTGTCCTGAAATGACTAAAAATGAATGACTAAGTTCTTTAAGGCAGTTTAACTACTGGCCCTCTGTAGACCACTACAAGCTATAGTATTCTTGGTTTCCTTAGAGATTTTTCCAAGTTTTCCCTAAGTCCCTGAAAAGCAGAGGTATCAGAAGAATTTATTACTAAATTCTCATAAGTATTCCTTTGTGCCAGGAGTTACAAATTGTTATTTGTATACGACCTACAGATATGTTTTTTGTTGTCATTTTTTGTCTTGCAAAATGATGTATGTTTTAATAATTTAGCAGGATGTAAACATCAGGAGGTTTCATACACATATGTACATATGTATACATATACACACATACATATATGAATGAATAGATGCATTGATGGATGTGTGGATGGATGGGTGGATGGATTTTGATTTTGATTTTGGCTTCTTGTGAACAAATTTGAGGATGTAGCAAAAAAGGGTCTGCATTTCAGCATAGCAACAGTTAGCCAGAACTCAGGAGTGGGTTCCACTTCAGCCTGAGAGGGCTTTCTCCAGCTCACGAGTCCTTACCCTCCATCTTGTCCTTTGGTGCTGGGACAGATTATCTGCTGCCATGTATTATTGTATTCATATGCATTGTTTGTCTTCTAAGAACCCCAATTGCTTGCACATTTGTGGTACTGACATTTATTCAATATTATTTAAGTACTTACTACATGCCAGCTATGGAGAATGATGAAAAAACCCCCTTTTTCCCCACTTAAAGCTCTCAAGCTTATGTGAGAGATACAGATATCAAAATTTATTCTGTTACAGCTCATGATATGTGCTTTCTTTAAAGCTTATTTAAAGAGCATTTTTCTGAATACGAGGGGAGAACTGGGGGAGACCTCACAGAGGAGGTTATTTAAATATGGTTTTGTAGAAGAAGTAAGACTTGTCAGATCAAGAAAGTGAGATAAAACATTTTGTGTATACAAAGTGTCAGAGAGACATGCAAATAGACTTAGGACCAGCAATTATTGGACTTTCATAGGAGGCTGAAGGGAAGATTGAGCAATAAGATAATGAAGCTGGACCTTGAATGCTATGGTTAGTAATTTTTTAATTGCTATCAATGGTTACCAGGAGAATTAATAACTGAAATCTACCATGCTTCAATTTGCATCAATTTCTATTTCTTATTACGGTTTCCAAAGATATTTTCTCCCTTAAAAGTACTACTTGTACAGGTGTTCATTTAGATAAAACTTCTCTTCTTCAAGATAAAGAACACTAATCTTATTTAAGACTTTTAGAATCTATTTTTTTCTCCTAAATATCTTTTGTTCATCAATGGTCCTGTGTATCTAAAAGACCAATTGGTCTTTTCATGTAGTACAATACTGATTGCTTAGACTTTGGAGTCATTAGTAGCCCTTGGTCCCAGCGTGTTTGGGAAAATTAGCCTCAATTTCCTCCTTTAAAATGGGCTTAATAAAATTTTGCCTACAAGGTCGTGAAGAATTAAACACAAGTGCTTAGCCTAGTGCCTAGAACTCATTGAAAATTAGTGTTTACTGTTTGAGAATTTTAGCAGTAGAAATCCAATCTTAGTAATAACATTCAAGACTCCAGGCCGGGTGTGGTGGCTCATGCCTGTAATCCCAGCACTTTGGGAGGCAGAGGCAGACAGATCACGAGATCAGGAGATGGAGACCATCCTGGCTAACACCGTGAAACCCTGTCTGTACTAAAAATACAAAAAATTAGCTGGGTGTGGTGGCAGGCGCCTGTAGTCCCAACTACTCAGGAGGCTGAGGCAGGAGAATGGCATGAACCCGGGAGGTGGAGCTTGCAGTGAGCAGAGACTGCACCACTGCACTCCAGCCTGGGCAACAGAGCGAGACTCTGTCTCAAAAAAAAAGAAAAAAAAGAAAAAGACTTCAGATGACCATAACCACATTAACTTCAGAATATTTTTCAACTTCTAAATTACTTGTCTTTTTTTAACCCTGTCTACTAATTGTGTTCTGCATAACTGCCTAGTTTTGAAATTTTCTTAATTTTTTTCTCAAAATATATTTAACAGACTCACTATTCATGTATTTCCTCTTATTTCTTTTAAAACATAATAAGGCATTCAGAATATGTGAAGAATTTGTATAAATCAATTGACAAGACAGACAATGCACATAACACAAATGGCCAAAGAATTTATAAAAATGTGGTCAACTTTGTCAGTTATCAGATAAATATAAATTAAAGTCACAGTTTAACACATTACTACACACACACACCAGAATAACTACAATTCAATAGACAAAACACACCAAATATTGGTGAAGATGTGCAGCATTCAGAAATTTCGTATGCTTCCAGTAGGAGTGTAAATTGGTATAATAATCTTAGAAAACTATTTAGCTTACAAAAGGACCTGAATATACCACAATAGCAGTACTGTTTATAACACGGAACACTGGGGAAGCCACTTAAGTGTCTGTCAACATGAAATGGATAGATAACTGTTGGCATATATACCCAGTGGAGCAACGAGTTATTATACAACATTGGTTATAAATAACAAATATAAACAAACTATGGGGAGAAGAAGTTAGAGTAGGAATTCCACAATGGTAAAGTAAGGAAATTGAGGAACACTATTCTAGCAAATCAACAATTTTTTAATTTAACTTTTAAGTCCAGTGATGAATGTTCAGATTTGTTGTATAGGTAAACTTATGTCGTGGGGGTTTGTTGTACAGATTATTTTGTCACCCAGGTATTAAGCTTAATACCAATTAGTTATTTTTCCTGATCCTCTCCCTCCTCCCACCCTCCACCCTCCAATAGGCTACAGTGTGTGTTGTTCCCCTCTGTGTGTTCATGTATTCTCATCATTTCGCTCCCACTTATAAGTGAGAACATCCAGCATTTGGTTTTCTGTTCCTGAGTTAGTTTGCTAAGGATAATGGCCTCCAGCTCCATCCATGTTCCTGCAAAGAATGTGATACCATTCCTTTTAATGGCTGCATAGAATTCTATGGTGTATATGTACCATATTTTCTTTATCCAGTCTATCACTGATGGCCACTTAGGTTGATTCCATGTTTTCGCTATCATGAGTAGTGCTGCAATGAATATGAGTACCTGTGCCTTTATCATAGAATGATTTATATTCTTTTGGGTATATATTCAGTAGTGGGATTCCTGAGTTAAATGATATTTCTGTTTTTAGGTTTTTGAGGAATTTCCACTGTCTTTCACAATCGTAGAACTAATTTATGTTCCTACCAACAGCATATAAGCATTCATTTTTCTCCACAACCTCACCAGCATCTGTTATTTTTTGACTGCTTAGTAATAGCCATTCTGATTGGTGTGAGATAATATCTCATAGTGGTTTTGATTTGCATTTCCCTAATAATCAGCAATGTTGAGCTTTTTTTCATGTGATTATTGGCCACATATTTGTCTTCTTTTGGAAAGTGTCTGTTCATGTCTTTGCCCACTTTCTAATGGGGTTGTTTTTTTCTTGTAAATTTGTGTAAGTTCCTTCTAGATGCCGGATATTAGGCCATTGTCAGTTGCACAGTTTGCAAAAATTTTCTCCCATTCTGTAGGTTGTCTGCTCACTCTGTTGATAGTTTCCTTTGTTGTGCAGAAGCTCTTTAGTTTAATTAGATCCTATTTGTCAATTTTTGCTTTCATTAAAATAGTTTTTGGTGATTTTGTCATAAAATCTTTGCCCATTCCTGTGTCCAGAATGGTATTGCCTATGTTGTCTTCCAGGTTTTTTATAGTTTTGGATTTTACATTTAAATATTTAATCCATATTGAGCTAATTTTTGTATATGGTGTAAGGAAGGGGTCCAATTTCAATTTTCTGAATATGGCTAGCCATTTATCCCAGCACAATTTATTGAATAGGGAATCCTTTCCCCATTGCTTGTTTTGGTCAGGTTTGTCAAAGATCACATAGCTGTAGGTGCGCAGCCTTGTTTCTAGGTTCTCTACTCTGTTCCATTGGTCTATGTGCCTGTTTTCATACCAGTACCATGCTGTTTTGGTTACTATAGCCTGGTAGTATAGTTTGAAGTTGGTTAGCATGATGCCTCTAGCTTTGTTCTTTTTGCTTAGGATTGCCTTAGCTATTTGGGCTCTTTTTTCATTCTATAATATATGAATTTTAAAATAGCTTCTTCTAGTTTTGTAAAGAATGTCACAAATCAACAATTTAACAGGTAAAAATTATTTTTAAAAAATCATGTAAAGTCTCAAGAAAATATGCTAAGGGCATATAAGGGCAAATGAACGAAAAAAGTCATTCAAGAAAATCTACTAAATCTTAGAACTGTCAGAGTCTATGGCATTTAAGCTTTTGGCATTTGGCATTCTTTTTTCCTCTCCCAGCCTGTGTTATGGAGGCTCTCCCTCTGGTGCCCTATTCCAGCAAGTGAGGCCAAGAAAACCTGGGATCATTTTCCTCCCAGCTGCTTGTCTGAGGCTATGGTTTTATCATGGGAGGGGAAGGAAGACTGCCTGCCTTCCCTGCCCCCACTCAGTTCTGTGTTGCAGAAGCTTTGTTTCAGGCTGGCATGGCAGAGGTGATCAGGTCTACCTTTCTCCACCCAGTCCTCACTTGTGGACTAGTAGGACAGAAGCTCTATTGTAGCATAGAAGGCCTCATTACTCATGAGGCCCTGATTGCCTCTGCCCCAACTTGCTAGGGTGGAGGTTCCATGACAGGAGGGACAAGCTGAGAAGTCCAGGGTCTGTCATTTCCACAGTGTCCACTTCTAGAGCAGGGGGTGTCACTTCAGGAAAGCAAATCTCTGCCCTCAGTTCTGGTGCAGTGGTACAGGATTTCTGCCCAGGGGAAAGGTCAAGCCATAAGGAAGAAAAGCAGCTCTACCTGAGGGTACTGACTTTACTTGGATAGAGTGTTGAGAACTCCATGACCAAATGTGTTGCCAAAAACTATGTACTCTTGGTGGAAAATAAAACGATGTTGGCGCCACGGTACAAGCAAAATAGCAGAGCACACAGAAGTTTAACATACAGAATCAAGGAAAGACAAAACTAAGAGCTCTGCTGGGATGACGTCAACATTAGGAGTCAGGGAGACTGTCTTGGAATGCACTGGGCTACACTCACACAGGAGCAGTCAGAGTAGGATATGGGCAGAATTGAAAGCATTCCTCAAGCTGCACATAGTTACATCTTAACAGGGTGGAAGCCTCACTGGTCAGCAGAGGCTCAACTCTCTGACCAAACTGTGACTGAACAACAAGTACTTTGACCCAAGGGGCAACTCTTGGAAAGCCAGGCTTAAAAATAAATTACACGCCTCTGTGGGAGAATGGAAGACTGTGTTCATGTCCAAGACTGAACCCTCCCAAGAAAGAGCACATAGGTAATCACCAAATCACTATTCCTTTGCTGAACTCTAGACAAAATGCAAACCGCACAAACTGTGATAGCAGCTTCCAAGCCACGTAGACCTTAAACAGTAAAGAGTAAACATCTAACTTATTTGAACATAAGTGGCTTAAACCAACACTGGGGCAACCCCTAGGAAACAAGACTAACAGAAACAGGAAGAAAAAGACTAAGCAGGTACACTCTGTGTGTGGGGAGGGCAGTGGGGAGTAGAATTCCCATAATTAGTTCAGTCAAATGACTAAACACATAAGCAAATGACCAAGCAAACCATAAACTCTGGAGTGGAGAGAGCAGATCAGGCTCCCCAAATTGCTGCAATATTATCTACAATGTCTAGTTTTCAAAATATAAAAATGAAGTAGGAAAAACGATGTACCAAAGAAGTAGTAAAGTGTGATCAATGCACAAGAAAAAAGCAGGAAATAAAAATTGACTGTAAGGATCTAGGTGACACATTTAGCAGAAAAAAGATTTCAAAGTAGCTATTATAAATATATTCAAATGATTAAAGGAAACCATCCTAAAGAATCAAGGAAGCTATAATGACAATTTCTTGTCAATAGAGATTATTAATAAACATATAAGAATTATGAAAACATAGAAAATCTGGAATTAACAAGTAAAATAAATAAAATGAAACATTCATAATTTTCCCAGAAAAAATATTGGGTCTGTGATTCAATTTGTTTTATTTCATTTATTGATTTATTAAATTCTTTTTTGATTAATTTATTTAACAAAACAGTACTTATTTAACACAAGGAAGAGGTGGCAGATATTATGGGAGTCTATAACAGAAGACCTGCCTTTGTTTGGGAGCTCCAGGTAAACTTATCTGCAAAAGTGGAATTCGAGATGAAGACCAGGAAATCTTCCAGGTTAAGAGAGGGGGAAAAGCATTCCAAGCAGAAAGAAGAAGTTTCATGAGGTCCCTGATGCAGGAAAGAAGTTGGCATCTTATAGAAACAAAAATACACAGTCTCCTAAAGATTAAATGGGAGACTGTTTCAAGATAGAACTAGATATATAGTCTCAAAAATGATATCCAGACATTTACAGGGAGTAATTAGTTTTATCAAGAAAGTCTTTAAACAATGATTTCTGGCCCCAATTTTGTTTTATTTCTAGAATATATTATCCTCACTGTAACCAGAATAATCTTCATAAAACAAAAATCTAATTATACGATGCCTTCACTTACACCTCTTAATAGCTCCCCACTGCTGGCCCTTGACTACTACTCCACAATCACTCCTTTTCTCACTTCCTTCCCCACTAGCTGCCCTCCAGAATTATCTGCCATCTCCAAACATACTTGCCCTCCCTCATGCCTCTAGGTCTCCGCACATGCTGTTCCCATTGCCCAGAATTCTCCCTACAATGCCTGGAATTCTCCCTACAATGCTGTTTTTCTCTCATATTTCAACCTAAATGATACCTCTTCTATGCAGGCTTCTTTGAATTTTTGTCTGTGTTAGGCATCCCTCCTCATTGATCCCAAAGCCCTTCATAAGTGATAACACAATTGTCTTTTATGTGGCTCTTTACCTCAACATTATAAACTCTCTGGGAGCAGGTATCTGTCTGTCATATTTGTCATAGTGCCTCAGCACTTAGAATGGTGTTTAGCACATATGAATGCCCAATATGATTTCATTTAATTAATGGATCACTGTGGCAAAGTAGTATTGATCTTGTCTAGAAGATACTGAAACTGAATGAATCAATTTTTGACCAGATTTTTCTAAGTAAAAGGAGGATGAAAATAAAACAAGTTGATATCATGAATATACCTATGGTAGGCTGAGTAACGCCTGTCATCCCCCATATGCCCATATCCTAATCCCCAGAACTTACGAATTTGTTACCTTGCATGGCAAAATGGACTTTGCAGATGTGATTAAATTAAGGATCTTCACGTGGAGAGACTATCCCAGATTAGCTGAGAGAGAACAGCAGGAGTATCAAAGTCAAAGAAGACAATGTAATGGCAGAAGGAGAGTCAGGCTTTGAAGGTGGAGGATGGGGTCAGGCACTAAGCCCAACAGGTAGCAGCCTCTAGAAGCTGAAAAGGGCAAGGCAATGATTCTCACCTACAGCCTCCAGACGTGATGAAGTCCCACTGACAACTGATTTTGGAATTCTAACCTCCAGATTTATAAGATCATAAGACATTTTTGTTGTTTTAAACCACCATCATTGTAGGAATTTGTTACAGTAGCAATAGGAAATGATACAATATACTTCAACCTTTCCTCATACAAAAGGTTTTCAGGAACAGGACAGAGTGGGTGTGAATATATGTAATTCCTATTTGTGTTCCCATGTCATCTATTTAGAACTGACTCACCTGGCTTACTGGAAGATGTATCCTTTAAATAAACAACAAAATTTATTGTATCAGAATATGTCTTTCTGATATTCTGATATTCACATGCAACTGGAATAATTACATGATATTTAATATACAGATTTTGTGCACTATAATTTTTACTTCTTACACTGTCAGTGTTATGGGTTAAACACTATTACCTAATTCATATCTCAAGTGTATCAAAGAGAATAGATAGTAATAATAACATTGGAATTGATGGATATATATTTTTTCACTTTGGATGTAGAAAAATCTTTGGTTTTGAAAAATAAATTTGAATTGGGTTTATTCTAGAGGATTTGGGAGAAGGATCGAAGCAGATAGTAGCATCATCAGAATTTCTTACAAATTGTACTTGAGGTCAAAGTAGTTTGGTTGTAAATTAACGAAATAGTTTAATGAGTTCAACTGATACCAGAATTACACCAAATAGAAAATAAGAAATATAAATTAGTCACTGCCATATTTTTCAAATTTGGTAATATTTTAATTATGTGGTTGGCAGCAACATTTTACCATTTGTAAAAAAAAAAAAAAGAAAAGAAAAGAAAAGAAAGAAAAAATAAAACCTTGATAATCAATTCTGTTTGCCTTCATTTGTCTAGCAATGCACAGTCCCGGCATCAATATATGGGTTTTTTCTGGCAGACAAACAATTGTCTCTTTTAGATCCGTAAGGTATTTTTAAAGTTAACATGTAGTATGTCTGGTTGTTTTAATAAAGTACATTAGATAACCATCAGAATTTTCTAATAGCTGCCACACTTTTCTTGCTATCAATTATTCACCAAATGTGTCACGAAATCGCATGTTACATTTTATTATAAAAAATCCTGATGTGTTTTGTTAAAAACCAAAATGTGCTATGCTTTACCCAAAATAAATCTGGTACTGTTTTCCATAATAATTTTATTTGGATTTTTGCTCTCTACCTTTTATATTTCATCATAGGTTTTACTGGGCTTAATTATAAATCCATATGTATTTGTTCAGAAGTGCCGGTTTGATATTTTTCTAGTGAATAAAATTTGCAAGAGACTAACCCATTGTATGAGATGATTAATTTAATTCCAGATTTATGTGCACTTTTGATGAATGATTTCCCATAGTAAAATAACTTGAATAGTGTATTAGGCACCATTATTCATTTTAATACATTTACACAAAGTGAATATCACTATTATTATAGATCAGCTGTGAAGATATGGCTTTCATTCCACGCTCATCAATTTTTTAGTCGGAAAGACTTTCTTCTATGAACTTGGAGAAAGAGAAAATTATTCTGAGACTATTAAACCTCAAGACTGGTTTTACCTACTATCTAGGAGGAAAAAAAAACTGATCCATAATACACACAAACCTTTTGCTCTGTCAGTATTAGGTACCTATTTGTTTAGACTACTATTGTTGATTGCCATCAAAAGCTGTAGTGAGGTGTCTGTCTCCTTGATTGCCATCAAAAGCTGTAGTGAAAAGTGTCCCTATCCTCTACATTACACCCCAAATTAGGAATAAAGTGACTTTTTCTATCTTAAAGTCATAAAGGTATCATAGTAGGATTGTAATCCATTTGTGGGAACAAATTAGCAGAATAATTCTAAAAGCTTGAATACAATTTTTTTTTGTAAAATTTCAAATTCAGGACTAGAATGTGTTTCGTAAAAAAATTAATGAAATGCATGTATCATCTGTTTGGAAAAAATAAATGAGAACAAAAAAAATGAGTAGACAACCATGAGAGAATATAGAGAAATCCTTCATCAGGACCCCAATAGGTCCTGTCTAAAAAAAATTAGTTTACGGCAGGTAACTTTGCATATATTGTTCTTCTGTGAAGGTTGTTCTTGTACTAATTGTATAAAGTGCAATAAGGTATTTTAAACATTAGGTTCTTCTGAGTCTATCCTTACCAACTAATCTTTTGAGGGTTTGGCTTCCCCTGTGCTGTTAAATCTAACTCAAGCATTCTGGTCCACTTGACAGCCAGAGAAGTGGGGTTTTGAAAATCATATAACCTACTCTGTCATCTCCCACCCAATTTTTTACCTGAACCTGTTCACAGATTCAGAATTCCTTGAATAGAAGGTAGGCCAGATTTCTTTGAGGAAAGACTCAATATCCCAAGTCTTTCACCCACCTTTTCTTAAAGAAACCCAAGACCATTTTCCAAGGGAAAAAGAAACATCCCAATGTTTGAAGGATCATTAGATATGGACTCTGAGACTATAGTAATCCTGAGAAATTAAAACTCCATTATAATTCCCCAGGAAAAATGTGGATTTTTTAAGCGTAGTAATAAAAGGGTTTCTTAAGTCCATCTTACAGAAAATCAATGGATTTAAGAACTCATCCAGGGTCATTTCTCAGTTCCTGAATGCATAGTAGAATAAGACATATGTGACTGTTGGATGAATCCCTACTTTCACTTCCTAACCTATGGGGTGAGGGCTACTATGGTAGGAAGGACCAACTGAAGTCATTAGAACTGCTCCCCCAGTCCCGTGACCAAAGACATGCACACATATAATCACAACACAGTAAGCCAAAAGCAATACCATATTCCTAGAGAAGTTTTAAAGATTATCAGTTGTGTCAAAGACTGAAATATAGAGTAGTGATGCCTACATCTCATTTAATTTATTTCTATTTCCCATGTTGTAGACAGACCTGTCTTGGGGAATTAGACTGGATTTTCATATATTTAATCACATAGTAACCTCAATTTTAGCTGCTGTTCTAAGCATTGTCTCTTTATTTGAGCAAATCAACATAAATCCTAGCATTCAACTTGCAGCTATTTATCTGTCAAATTCTTTTCCTTTATACCAATTAGCAAAATCCACCAGACACAATTTTTCTCATCCTTAACAGGGCAAGCAGTTTACTTTACTATCTTACCTCAGGTTTACCAACTTTCTTTCAAAATTTGGCATGCAGAAACCTTGAGCACCCTGCCATCTCACATGGCATCCTATTGGTCTACACGAGGATGATCAGATGTACTAATCAAGAATGATATGGTGAAATTAATGTGCACCAGAAGGTAGGAGATGAAAATAAGAAAAAAATACAGTACCTGTGACCTCACTGAGGTTCTTAGGGGTCTACTGGTCTATGACATATCTCTGCAGTTCCTGTACTCTGAAGGACAAGTTGTTGCACCTATCACTTTCTTTAATATGAAAAAAAAACATAATGCTTGTAAGACCTCTTCAGATTCCGAATAACTGGACACCACATGTGAAGGTATTTCTTCAGCCCATTTCTGAAATGATCTGTAAAGTTGACTCTTTTGAGTGAAATCCAGAGCAAGAAAAAATGTCTGTAATTGGTCCAGGCTGGATTTTAAGGTGTTCTATTTGGGCCTGTGACCAGACTTACATTACTCATGGGTCTATTACTTAACAGAGTGCTGTATGGAACTTCTGATAAATTCTGATAGGAGATCTCCAAAGGTTGGGGGAAAACCTCACGAAACTATTCTATTGAGAAATAGCTTCTGTTGGCACTGGTAGAAACTATATGCTTGATTGTGGGACAATATTTGTAACTGACCCTGGAACCTGGGCTTCCAATCATTAACTGGGTGTTCACTGGTCATAAATTGGAGCATGGAGAGAAGTCCTCTATTTTTAATTTAAAATGGTAAGTATGAGGATAGGCTCAAGTATGTTCTTATGGTGCAAGTAAGTTAGATGAATATTGACTCTGACATGCATGACACTTGCGACTAATGCATTGCACTTCTCCATCAACCCACACCTGTGGCCTAATAGAGATTTTCGTATGACCAGATTACTGAAGGAGAAAAAAAATTGGAGCCTCATTACTGAGTATATTATGTGATATGCTGGCACCGGCTAGAAACAGATGGCTGTAACATTAAAACCTCACTCAGGGTGGCCTTAAAAAACAGTTTGGAAAGGAAACATTCCCAGGGAGCAGAATGTGGAGCAGTGATCCTGTTGGCCATTTTTTCTGGAAAGAAAGATGATCAGAAATATAGTCTAAAATGACACATGGCCAGTGAACAACAGTTTGATAATATAGCAGACACTTGGGAGTAACAAAAATGGAGAAGTTTTTGTGGATAGACCTCTTAGAAATGGGCACGGACTGTGAGAATATTTGCATCTCATGTGCTCCAAGACCATCTCCTTTATAGAAGAATCTCAAAAATCAAATGCACAAGATAACCCACTCTATGCATGTCATGCACACCTTTTTCCCAAATGCCTAGTGTTTGATAAAAGGGTGTTTATAATAAAGTGTTTAGGACTTTTGTTACAGAGATATTGGCTAGGCATTCCCTCATGAAGCCTGATCTGGCTACCACTAGTACTGAGGGTCTAACTTGCTGATGACAGAGACCAATACTGGCAAATCATTTCTCTAGCAGCAGGTTGCTCCTCTAAGCCCCCTTTCATCATAATTTATTTTAACTGAAATAAACATGTAGGACGTGAATTTCTCCCAATACCACCATCTATGGATTTATTAATGCTTTATGCACCATCCTGATCTCATGCATACACTTCATTGCCCTGACACAGGAACTCATTTTAGAAGTCAGGTAATGAGCTTTCTCCTTTGCGATTTACTTCTCTATGTTCCCCATCATCCAGAAGCAACAGACTGAAGAAAATGTGGAAAAGCTACTAAAGATCCAGTTTTAGTGCCAGCTGGGTGACAACACTTAGGATTTTTGGAAAGCTAACCCTATAAATTGTGGCATATGCTTTGAACCAGTGACCAATGTCTGGTATATTTTCTCCTATAACTATGGGTGAAAGAAAGAGTAACTGTTTTCACTATTCCATCTAATGGTAGATTCACACAACTTTTGCGTTTTTTTCTTGCATGTTTCTACCTTTGGGCTCTGTGAGGTCTTGATTCTCAAGGCAAACAAACAAACAAACAAACAAAATCTATTTTCACAAGGGAATACAGAATGGATCCAGAAGTTGAGAATATCACCTGGTCATTTTGGGTTCCCTATGCCACTAAATCAATAGGAAAAGAAGAGGATGCAATGAAAAATCCCAACTAAGAAGGGAAAACAGATTGTTTCAACATAAGGGGTAAGTCTGGATATGTTTGGAACCAAAAGGATTATCAAGGTCTACTTTCATGTACAGAGGTAAATTTTAAGAGAATATCACTGCAACCCACCAGAGAAGTGACTTCTAAGGAGTGAGACTCGAGGAATGAAAATTTGGGTCATCCTTTATAAAAATAATCATTATCATCTGAGGTGTTGTCTCTGAGCCAAGATAACATAAAATGGGAATTGAGAAAAGTAAGGTATCATTGATAGTCATTTCTGTTTTCTTGATTGTTCTCTTATTGTTAAAATGATCCCTTTTGCTTTTCTTTTTGACTTCAAATTTCATAACATAGGGTACTTCCAGACATGTTCGAACGTGAAATAGTGCCATATATACTTGTTTTTGAGTTCTTCACCAGCTAAGCATGTGAACTGTGTGAAATGAGAACAACAGTAGTACTACAAGGTATCTATGAACTCTGATCCTGTTTTCCTACTTGTAAAATGAGACTTTTAGATTATGTTGAATTTCTTTTCCAGCTGTAAGTTTCCATAATATTTGGAGTATAGAAGGGGAATATCCGGTATAGAAAAGATCAGTATAGAAAAGCATTCGCTTTCACTTTTCATTAAATCCCTTTGATTCGATTTTTTCCTTAGTTCTTGGGTGAACTTTTGGCTTCCTGCTAAGTTAGAATTTTCACAGAGCTAGGATGCTAGCCAACTTGCTGAAATTCTTACTGGGATAAAACTGTATGGTTGACCTGTGGGGCTGACATAAAATGAATGAAATTCAACACCTGTGTTCTAATCCAACAATGTTCCTGACAAAGAAAGGTAAAGATTAAAACCAAGTAAATGAAGTTAAAGCAACTGTCTTTCATTTTTGCAACTCTATTAGCAACCAATGCTATAGGTTTCATGGCTTGGAACTTTTAAAATGGATTTTATTAACTGTAGGTGAGCATATGAGTGTGAATAGAATTAGGCAGAATTGCATGAAGCAAAAGTAAAAATTGAATACTTTTACTTAAACCAGAGCCTGGAGCTCCATAAATACTTGTTAATTACTTTGTTCTTTGACATGAGATTTGGTATGTGAAATCATGATATGAAAGGAGGATCTGAGCTTTGGACAGAAGCGTATTTGAAGCAGGTATTTCTGTTTTTCTTTAACTGTATTACTGTGAAACTGTTACAGCTCCCTAATACCCAGTTTTTCTATCTTTAAATGATTTCCACTCTGGAGTCCGAAGGTTAGAGGGGATATGGCCTTTAAGTGATTACCATAGTGCCTGCCATAAGTCCATTTTTTAAAAAATCTACCCTACAGGGATTTCAAAGTGGGTACAGAGATAGAGGAATTAAAGTTGATTTGAGTTAGGAGAGAGTTAGACCTGAATCTAAGGTTGTAAATGTTTTGTTACCACAAACCAAGAGGGTGGAAGTGCAAAATTAGGCTAACGATAAGGCAAGCATCACCCCTCATGGAAAAAAAGCCAGATTTTATAGCACCCAGAATCTCAAGTAGACCTCAATTACCAAGAAATTGTATGATCATCTGTAAGTCATCATAGAAAACAAAGGACATTTTGGTTGTAATTTCAGGTTTTGTTCAGATGTTTGTCATCATGTACTAATCAAACACACTATAACCCTACTGAGAAATGAATATGTTCCTGGCTAGAGCAATAATCAGTAAAGAAATTAAGTCAGGCTTTCTCCTTTTTTTCCTCTCTTGATCACAAGGCAATGCCTGGAGATCTAAAGTCCTGCCAGTTAATTGGGTGTCAGCTAAGCACTGAGTTTGGAAATAACATTATTTTACAAATATTTATAGAATTATTTTTATTCTCTGATGTCCTAGGGATTTTCTCAGGAATTAGCTGAGCTCAGCCAATTACCTTCACCTCGTTTTATCTCTCCAAGATTGGATGGAGGCGGCAGGGCTTGATGTTCAACTATTGACTTCATTCTCAATAAGATGTAATTATTATGGTTACACTCTTAACTTAGAGCTTTTGATTATTCATATCAGTTGAAGTTTCCTTTTGCTCCCGTGTTGTATAAAGCAGTTTCTAAGTAGCTTAATAGCCCGAATAAAAAGGAAAAATATAATCTAATTTAAATTTATCTTTAGCATCTTTGACCACTTAGTATCATCATTTACACTTCAACAATATAAATTATCAATTCCAGACTATTCTCTTCTCTCCTTTTTCTATATTCATTTTAATTTAATTATATGTTGTTTTCCAGATTGACTTTCTCCATTTGTCTCAAATTTGTTAAATCTGGAACTTAAAAAAGAAAGCTGCAGATCTTACCAAGGTTATAAATGTTATAAATAGAATTACTCTATTACGTGTTAGTTATACATATCTTATACTTCATGAGGGATATACACCTATGACCCAAATACCTCCCATTAGGTCTCACCTCTAACACTGGGGATCAAATTTCAGCCTGAGATTTGGAGGGGATAAACATCCAAACTATAGCAAGCACAGGGTACCATCCTCCAGTTAAATAACATTCTTATACATCTCAACAATGCTTAAATTCTTTCACTCTATGCTTATGTGCACATGACCATCACTATGGGCAACATCCTGATACACCATAATCACTGAATCTGAGGACCCTAATTATAGAATCAGAGAAATCAAAGGTTGAAGGGAAAAAAATAAAACAATGCTTCATTTTTGCAAAAAAAAAAGTCTAGTTTATTATTCAACTGAACAATTCTGGGAGGTAAGTTGGTTTCACTCTCTTTCCTGTATTCCTAGAATTCACACAGGAAAATAGACAAAGAACTAGTATTAAACTATAAGTATCCTAAGCTACTGTTCTGTCATTTGAGCCAGGAGACTTCCCAGGCAACTCCTTCTGTATTCCTAAAGCACCAGTTAGCTAGTGTGCAGTAAGTGGGGAAGGGTTTCATGCCTCATTTGTTTCTGTGGCAGCACCATGGGAACTAGAGAATAAAATACATGTCAGTTCAACAGCTGCTTTACAAGAATCTGGGAAACTATTCAGATGTAATCATGGGGACTTCAAACAGTCAATTTATTCAACATATTTTTAACAGTACATATATATATATATATAAAAATGATGCTTCCTTTCTATCATTATAAGTGCTAAGGAAAAGTAGTGATCAAAACAGACTAAGTCCCTTCTCTAGTGAAACTTACATTTCAGTTGGGTAAAGAAGTTCATTAGTAAGTCAGAATTAATTCAGGTTAAATGCTATGAAGATAAATGCAATAAAAAGATAGAGTATGTTGTTTATCTTAAGAGTTCACAGAAGACATTTGAGCAAAGAACCTGAATTCAGTATTCAGCCATGGAGAGATCTAAAAAAAGATGTTCTGAAGAAACAAAATGCAAACATCTGGAGGTGAAAACTAATTTCATATCTTCTCAGAGCAACAAGATGAGGTAAGAGAGCAGGCCGGGGCCAGATTATATACATAAGGAGTTTGTATTTTGTCTGAGTCAAATGGGAAGTCATTGCATATTTTAAACTAGGAATTAAATGAATTAGATTGATCTTTTCTCTATTTTTATTAACAGTAAAATTTACCATTTAAAAAGTGTACAGTTCTCCTAATTTTTATGTACACACATAATTATGTAATTATCCACATGATCAAGATACACAACAGTTCCATCTCACAAAAGAATTCCCCCATGTCTCTTTGTGGTCACCTTCACTTTCACTAAATTTGTTTTCGATCATAGTTTTTTGCTTTTTCAGAATATCATACAAATAAAATCATACAGTCTTTTGTCTTTGAGTCTTGCTTCTCCTGTTTAGCATAATGCATTATTCTTCCATGTTCTTGACAGTATCAGTAATTTATTCCTTATTATTACTGAGTTAAGTTTTTATTGCTATAAATGGATATACCACAATTTATCTGTTCCACAGTTTCTTTCTAGTTTTCTTTGCCAATTACAAAGTAATGTGCTACAAACATCCATATACAGAATAATCTGCTACAAACATCCACATATAAGTTTTTTTTTTTTTTTGCTTGCTTCTAAGTGGTTTATTTCTACTTCTCTTTTTATGGGTGCAACATACCAACATGGCACATGTATTCATATGTAACAAACCTGCACGTTGTGCACATGTACCCTAAAACTTAAAGTATAATAAAAAATAAAAAAATAAAAAATAAAAAATAAACACATGTAAGTTTTTGAGTGAACATAGGCTTTCATTTCACTTGAGCAAATGCTTATAAGAATTACTAGGTCATATGATGAGTATACGTGTAACTCTAGAAGAAAGTACCAAACTTTTTTTCCAAAGTGGCTGCATGGTTTGGCATTCTCACAGGCAATGTGTAAGTTCCAGTTGCTTGGCATCTTCACCTGCAAGTGTTTCTGTGTTTTTGGTTGTTGCCTTTCAGATTTATTTTGAACTTATTGCTCTTGTTGCTGAATGGAAACTGACTGTAGTGGGTAAGAATAGAAGATAGAAAAGCAGTGAAGAAGGCTATTGCAGTGGTCAAGGTGAGAAATGATGGCAGTTTGCATGAAGGACTCACAAACATCATTGGAAATGTCAACTTTAAGGATACAACTTTCAGGGTTAAGTACAGATAAAAGGACTTGCTGAGAAATTGGGCATTACATGTGAGAGAAAAAGATGAATGTGGAACAGTGAGGTAATGGTAGTACCTCATATTGAGATAGTATATGTAGATTAAGAAAATATTTCAAGAAGGGTAATCAAGAAAGAGTCTTTTAGATGTGTTATGCTTAAGATGCCTCATAAACATACAAGATATGATGTCAAGTAATTAGAAGAATATACAAGCTGAAGTTCAGAGAAGTGATTTGAACCAGATATATAAGTCTATGACTCAGGTAGGGCTGAAGATTTATACTTGGGAGTTACTGGGTCTCTGTAATATTTAAAACTATTGCATGGGTTGAGATTCCCTAGAGAGGTTATACAGAGAAGTGATCCCTGTGTCAATTTTACACTTAGAATTTAGGAAGAAAAGGGGCACCTAGCCATAGTGACTGGTAAGAAGTGGCCAATGAAATTTGAAGGCAATAAGGCAACTATATAATGCATTATCAAGTATGTGAACAAAAACTACACAAGTAAAGACAGTACAAGATGACATACCTCTCAGAGAATAATTGTCGGGTTTTGGTAGTAGATGGTGGTCTTCCTCCTTTTTCCCCCTCAATCATCTGTTGCTGTTACTTTAAATATGGAATGAAAACATCACTCAGCCACAGGATCAGACTAGAATGTAAGAATGGGGTCCTACTGACCAAACATGACAACTTTTCAGTAGAATGATTAGAAGGCAGGACTGGATGAGGAGGTTGATGATGTTGTGCGCACCTGAAGAAAGACACTTCTTATCCATTCTCAATTTTTCCATTGTGCAATGAATATTGTAGAAATAATGCAAGTTGTAAAAATGAAACTGTGTGGAAGATATGACTCGGTGCAGTGACTAAGATCCCAGCTTTGGAATCAGAGAGGTTGGATTGAATATCCTATCCATGACCTCTAGAGTTTAATGGAGCACCAGGCTTACATTTTTACAATGTAAGTCAGGCCATGTCACTCCTCTGCCCAGAATCTTCTTTTGGCTCACCATCTTTAAAAAATAAAATTTAAAATCCTTGCAAGGTCTGATAGTACCCTACTTAAATGGTGCATTCCCATTACTTCTGATGTTATCGTCCACAAGTTTTTCCTCTCTCGCTTCCTTTCAGCCACCGTATGTGTACTGACAATTGAGCACACTAGGTACATTTCTTCCTCAGATTCTTTGAATACTCTCCATTCTTTCTAGAATGTTCTCTTCCAAGACATCCTCATGGCTCATGACCTCATCTTTTGTAGGTCTTTGCTCAAAGTTATCTTCTCAGTGAGCCCCATTGTCCCAAACTCTCTAGCATTACAGATCCTTCTACTTATTTTACCTGCCTTATTTTTCTCTGTAATACTTTCCATCAACTGAAATACTGTTTATCTATCTATATCTATGTGAATTTCATGTCATTATTTTCCCTCTAATGTGTAATCTCCCTGATGGAATAAAATTTGTACATCTTATCTGCTGCAGTATCACCAGGAACCAGGACAGAGTCTGGTATGTAGTAAGCACCAATAAATATTGCATGAGATAATTAAATGATGTACATAATTCACTACACACAGTGTCTAACATATTATAAGACCACTGCAAATGACTGCATGGTTATTGTTACTGTTATGATTACTAATATTTTTCATTAAATTTCTTAAATGCAAACTTGAATTAAATTCTGAGATATCAGTACATATCCATTATATCAGTCTTTGCCAAAAGCTGAGTAGTCAGACTCTTTTAGCTTGGCCACCTAAAAGTCAGGGAAATTTCAGAGACCTGAGAGAGGCTTGTGAAGCCGAGAGCTGTAATTTCAAAGAGCATGAACTATATTTAGCTGCAGCTGTTACTGAAGGACATTTCTCTCTGTGCATTAAATGAGTTGGGCTTGCAGAACTTTATACCTTTTGTGTAAACCAGTAAGGAAACCAGGCTGTGTTCCTAAGACCCAGAAAGCGGTATGTTACAACCCAGACAATTGACTGCTGAGCTGGGTCCCATCAAGGCTTCTTCCCTAGAAATCACTTGTTAAAAGGTTCAGTCCTAGTTCTAGCATTTGATGTTTTCCTTCTCCCCGATTATAATAGCTATATGCATTGACCAATGAAAACAAAAGTTGTGTCATAAAAGAAAGATAATAAATGAAAAACCTAAGATTTACAGTGAGCCAGCAACTCTGCTAAGTGCCTCTGACTGATCATGCTACTTCACCCTTGCAAACCCTCTGTTATGGGTTGACTTGCGTCCTCCGGAAATTCGTATGTTAAAATCCTAAACCTCAGTACCTCAGAATGTGAAAGGCCAATGCCACCTTTTGCTCACACTTCCCCAGCCAGAATTAGACCTGAAACTGCTACAAGAATGTTCTGGCCTACAATGAGTAATGGGCCATCAAGGCCATGAGCCACTGCGGGAAGAGCGCACAGCCCTGTGAGTAGTTCTTGTGCACTCTGCTCACTGAGCCCGGCAGCTGGGTGCAGCACTGGAACAGCATGCCGAGGATTGCACCTTTGCCAACAAGATCCAACTGCTCCAGCGTGCCCTCCTAGCCATTAGCCCTGGTGACCCCCATGCTCCTGTTGTCTGCTAGATTCTGCCCCAGTTACACATCACCACCTCCCAATCTCTAAGCCACAAATAGAGTGGTTATTCCCGAAAAAATAAATAAATAAATAAACAAATAAATAAATAAATAAATAAGCAAACAAATGAATAATGTGAAAATGGAATTCTTAAAAACTGAATCTAACTTTAAATGTACCAAGAGAGCTTGATATTGAAAGATGTCTAGCCATCTAATGCCTTTTTATAAGCGATGGTAAATCTAATGGTCTTTTGGTGTTTGGGTTCTTTATTTAGATTATGATCAACAGGCATCTATTTAGAATTCATTATGTGCTAGCAGGCAGGGAGACATGTTAGAGGTTACTGCTATGTTCTAGGTAAGAAACAATAATGATTTAGACTAAGGTGGTAGCAGCGGATATAAAGAGAAGTGTACTGATAAGATGTGTATTTTGAAGCTAGAGCCAATAGGTCTTCATGCACATAGACTGGAGCTCTTTTTAGGAGTGGTGAGAAGTGAAGGGAAAAATATCCAATTGCAAACTGGTTACAATTTATTTAGATAAGGAAGTTTGTTTTATAAATATGAAACCTTATTATAGTCCCATACAGGTAAAATTAGCACAAGGGATTTTTCCTTCTTCTTTTCTTTTAACTGGGAGTAGATCAAAGAGTTACTCTCAGTTTGAATTAGATTTTGGTTAAGTAGAAAAAAATCCAAGGCTTTTGGAATGAATTTTTTAATTTTTTAATAGGAAAGTTTCTCCTTTGGAAACACTAGCTAGATCTCTAGGTGGCAAGCAGATACAGCAGATGAATTAAAAGCCGTTAGTGTCAGCTCAAGCTTGCACATGGATTGGGTCTCATGTCTCTTGACCCCATTCTACTCCCATTGTCAAAAAAATAAAAATAAAAAGCCTCAGTTATCAATTTATCATGATACAGTACATATCAGAAATGTCAAGGGAGTCAGGGTTGACATATTGCTGAAGGGACTGTGCATGAGGGTTTCAGTGACAAACACAACCATTTTGGAGGAGGAAATTTGGGCTAAAGAAGCTACAAGAAGGTCAACTGTCCATCAGAATTCTATAAAGGGGCAGCTACACCAGAATAGTATCTAGTTGTTATTAGAACTACCAAAGTAAGGCCATTCTGATGGGCTAACTCCAAATAAGAACCAAAATAACCCCAGGCAGCAATGAGAAAGTAACCATGAAGAGATGGGGCAGGGCGTACTCTTAAAAGGCAGTATTTAAGATTCACCCTCTAGCCAGTGGTATGATGGTTCAAATTAAAAATTAAACACAGAGATATGGAGATATGGATGGGAAAAGATACCTAAAAAGCTTTTTAATGGTGAATAAGAAGTGCAGCATTGTTGTGAGGGTCAACAAGAAGACACAAAACTCCCAAGAGGTTCTGATGACATGACTTAATCAAGCAGCTCTCTTTTGACTAAAATGGTGTCTTCAAGCAGCAAATGCTAACCATACTTCTCCACCAAAATTTATCAGAGTATTCATCCCATAGAATGTACATTTATAGAGTTGTAAAACTTTGGCATTCCACATTTTTTAACAGTTATGCTCATACCTAAATGGCACTAAAATACTGGCATATTTAACAGAAACATCTTAAGTACAAAATGTGTTCAGTCTTGACAGACTCACTGCTCATGACATTCTAGATTATTTTGGGAAATAGTCATCTTGGGTCTCTGCATTTATGGTAGTCTTGCTTGTTAGAGATCACTAGTGACTAAAAACTTGTAGCAATGAAAGAATTTGAGAATGAAAGGAATATTAAGTGCCTAGTTGAGTGTAGTCATGGGTTATGTATTTTACATAAACTCATATCTCACCTTACCCTCATAAAATTCCAATTGAAAGGCTGAAAAGGAATCATGTTGGAGGGATAGCTCTTATCTTCATGCTCCTCATTCACAGCAGAACTTCAATGATCCAGAATATTTAGAGAATTCATGGAATTCTAGTTACTTTTTTTCTTTATAAATTACCCAGTCTTGGAAATGTCTTTATTAGCAGGGTGAGAACAGGCTAATATACTAAGTATCGTCCTCCATCTCTCCTGTGATAAGCCCTTCTATGTATTTAGCAATCAGTTAGATTTATGTCCTTGTCTATACTTCTTTTTGATTAAGATGGTTTACCAAACAAACTGCATTCTACAAGCAGATCTCTGAGTTCAGTCCGGACTGATTAGTCCTATGTACCTTTCAGATTTGCCAGACATAAATTTAAAGCCAGAGAATGGAGTACTTTATCATCTTTATCAGATGAGAAAAAAATGAGGCCCATAGATTTATACAAAGAACAAAACTTTACAAACATAGCAGTGGCTCTCATGGATAAATGTGTTTGCTGCTATTGGGATATTCATGCTCTAGGGTAACTGCACTTGCTAGCAATAACTTAAGCATATCCTGAGGACTACCCTGTATGGCAAATGCATCTGAATGTGTGTTCCAAGCTAGGGAATACAGTAGTGGCCAACCTGCAGATTCGTTCCTTGCCTATGAAAAACATCTGAGTTTCTTGTCTGTCCTGTGGAACACCGACTGTACAGAGGATCAAGATTCTAAGTTTTGGGTTCTGAAGATTGCCAGGTGGAGTTTGTTAGGGGGAAGGTGCTAAGTGAAAATGACATATAAACTGCATGCCTTTTGCAAGCAATTATGGTTCTCCGGTCCAGCCTGTGGCCACTGGGCTGTCTCCTCTGTATGTAAGCTTCCAATAAAACCCTATGTCTTGTTTGCTGGCTGTGAATTTCTTCTTAGTCCTCTCAAATCTGGTGCCATCTCCATTGGAGTTGATAGGAATTTGGCACAACATTGGCTTATCAAAGGACTTCAGAGATCCTAATGCCTTCACGTGGGGATCTTTCATGGATATATTGCAGAAGAAAGAGAAGGCTGAAAGTGTGGGTCTTTGCCCTATCCCTTCAACAAGTAGTAGGTAATCACAAGTGCTTCTGATCATGAGAATATGAGACCCATGACAGCTGTGGAAAAATAGGTGTAAACGATGAAAATTTGGGGGCTTTCAAATCACTTTGGCTCACTGCTTGTCTTTTTAGCTTTGCCTATGAATAGAAAATGCATATGCTATAGTTGTGAGTTGGGGAAGGTACATGTTCTGGGTATCATACAGGTCACCAAATGGTACATAATAGAGAAGTATCTACTATGAACCAAGTACTCTGATAAGAATTTTTATATGAATTGACTTGTTCATTCCTCAAATATAAGCTAGAAGATGAGAATAATATAATAATCCCCAAAGGGAGATGAGGAAACTGACCCACAGGGAAAGTAAGTGAATTGTTTCAGCTGCTAATGGAAAATGGTCTGAATTAGAAACCAGGTGACCCTGACTCCAGGGCCCACCCACTTGCTCTGCATTTTGCTTTTCTTTAATCTGGCTATCTCAGGAACTTGCCCCTCTCTTACACAGTAGTTTCTCACTTATGCAGAGATTTTTAAACTCTTGATTTAAAAGAATATATTTTTTTGAAAAGAAAGGAAGAGAGGAAAGGAAAATCATAGGTTGTGTGGCATAGGAACCCCATATAGTGGATTTGTAGAACAGTGCTCAGGATTGCTGCAGGTTGTGGGGGTGGGGGTGCATTATTCTTATCTGATTCCTCCCTGATTAACCACTAAGGCACTCTGTGAAGTTCCCAAGAAACAATATGAAACCAGTTAGTTAGGGTATTCTTGGGAACAAGACCCACATACAACAAACAAAAGCCCTGCCAGCTCAGGGAATAGTGCAGGTGAAACCAAGAGTTTACATTAAACATAAAGAAGATGCAATGCCTGTTTGTTTTTGTGCTTGCCCAGGATATTTTATACCTAAAAAGAACTCTTATCTGGAACAGGGGTCATCAAACTATGATCCAATGGCTACATCTGCTTTTGTATGGACCTCAAGCTAAGAAGGGATTTTATATTTTAAAAGTGTTTTGAAAATTATCAAAGAAGAACATGTGACAGAAACTGTATGTGAACCACAAAGCCAAAAATATTTACTATCTGGCTTTTTGTTTGGAAAAATATTGCTGACCCATGCCCTAAAATGTTTGGTTATGACCTTTCTGCTTTATCACTGTCCAATTCAGCAGTGACTGGTCTATTACAATTCTGCCAGCAGAGCCTCTGCTGCCAAATTTGTTTGTTTAAGGAAAGCAACTCAACATGGTTATTAATGGGTTCCATCTATTGTCAGACTGAATTATGCTTCCAGAGGTGTGGAGGTGCTAGGCTTGGTCTCCTCTCGACAGGAGTATGGAAAGCACACAGAGATGGATCTTTTCTAAGGAAATGTCCTGTCACACTGTCCTGTCACACACAACACCTGTAGATAAACTGGAACTAGGGCCCATGAATTTACTATCTACATGTGCCAGAAATTTCATAATAGCCTAAGCATAAAATACTGGAAAAGGCAGATGAGGTAGAGATAAGACAAGATTGATTTTAAGGATAAGCTGAGTATGTTAGGTTTTCCAAGAAGCATACACTGAATCAGAATTGGGGGTGCAAGAGGTTGATTGTGGGGAGACGGTATCCTAGTAAAAAGTAAGAGGAGGTAGGATTGAACAGGGAAAGAAGGAACAAGATTGAGCAGAGTTGCCTGAGATAACAAGCAGGTCTAAGACTGAATTGGCCCCAAAGAGAGCTCCCCGGGAAGTATGGCCCTTTGGAGAAGTCCCACTTTGAGCAGAATTGGACAGGCCCTGGTAACCCAATATACAATCATCGTCGGAGCCATCTGGGAAAAGCAAGTTTTTCACTCAGCACATGTGGTGGATATTGAGGGTGTCATCAATCTTTTTTTTTTTTTCTCTCTCTCTCTCACCCAGGCTAGAGTACAATAGTGCGATCTCGGCTCACTGCAAACTCTACCTCCTGGGTTCAAGCAATTCTCCTGCCTCAGCCTCCCGAGTAGCTGTGATTACAGGTGCCCACCACCACACCCGGCTAATTTTTGTACTTTTAGTTGAAACAGGATTTCACCATGTTGACCAGGTTGGTCTCGAACTCCTGACCTCAAGTGATCCGCCCGCCTTGGCTTCCCAAAGTGTTGGGATTACAGGCATGAGACACTGTGCCCAGCCCAGGTGTCACCAGTCTTTTTAAGGGAGAGCATAGTGGTGCACTTCACAAATGCACATTGAGTAAACTAGCGGAGACCCTCTGGAATAGGGGGTGGCAAGAAGTGCCATGAAAGCCTTACACGCAAATCTGTTTCTCTCCCTGATGTATCAAAGTTAGCTCTTCATTCTTTCAAGTATATGCTGCTTTTTCCCTGGTAGCCTCTTGTTTCCTAGGAAGAGGGACATATCAAGTTGTAATACCACAGAGTCAATGATTTGATCATATTTTTTTAGAAGGAAAAAAAGACTTGTGTTATGAGTACTGGAGACCTATTTATTTAGAATTAGAAGAAACCTAGAGAATGCTCAATTCAATATACTCCCACCCCTATATTACAGACATGAATTGACAAGATGGAAGAAGATAGAAGTGGTAAGCCAGAGAAATGGGAAAACAAAATCAAGGATTTTATAGTTTTACTGAGAACTTTAACTTATCTTCACTGCTCCACCCTAATCCAAGCTACCATCATTTCTCCCTGATTTCCTGCCATTCTCACAGCAGCCAGAATGATTCTGCTATGTCAGTCAGATGATGGCATTCCTTGGCTCAAAAAGTTCTAATGGTTTCTGTGTAGCCAAGAGTACAAGTCAAAGTCCTTTGCAATGCCTGAAGAGCCTTATTCACTCCTGCCCCAATTATACCTTCTGCTATCTTCCCCCACCACTCACTGGGCTCCAGCTACACTGCATCTTTGATTTTTTTTAACAAGTTACAGACCTTTGCACTAGCTATTCCCTCTCTTCAGAAGACTCATAGTATGTACATTTATTTATACTTTTTATTTTGAGATAATTATAGACTTACAGAAGAGCCACAAAAATAGTATAGAGTTACCATATATCCTTCGCCTAGCTTCCCTTAATATTAATATCTTAGATAATCCTGGTACAATTATCAAAACTCAGACATTAATGTTGGTGTAATACTACAACTGAACTGCAGACTTTCTTTGGATTTCACCAGTTCATAAACTAAGACACCCTGTCTTCCATTCCAGAAATCAATCCAGGTTCTCAAATTGTATTTAGTTGCCCTGTCTCCTTAGTCTCCTCCATTCTTGACAGTTCCTCCATCTTTCCCTGTCTTTCAAGACTCTGAAATTTTGAAAGTATTAGCCAGTTATTTTACAGTGTCCTCTAAGTTGCATATTAGGTATTTCACAGGTTGTACTTTTCACCACCTCACTTCCTTTGGTTCTTTGCTCAAGTATCTCAGTGAAGTCTTGTCTGATCATTTTATTTAAAATGTTACCCAGTTCGCTTGTACCCCAAAGGCTGTCTACCATAATCCCCTGCTTTTTCTCTACTTGCAAAGATCAAATAGTCCTTATTTCTTCATTATTTATTGTCAGCCTACCTCTTCAAGACTATTAACTCCATAAAGGCAGGGATTTTTGCCTAATTTCTAGAAAATTCCATGATACAGAGAAGATGCTCAATAAAGTTTTATTGAATGAATTCAATGAATGAACTGGATCTTTTATTGTTCTCAGGAATCCAGAAAGCAAAAGGAGCTTACCTCAAGTTTTGAATGCTATACAACATAGAAAATTCAAAGACTGTTGGAACTATCCAGCTAAGAGACTAGATGAAGCTTCATAGGACACCTCACATATAGTTTTCTGTTTTCCTTGTTAAGCCAATAGGAACAATTATTTAAAATATATTTCTTGCTAAGCTGTGCAGGTCCAAATTTATAAGCTTGGATTTTTCTACTTCTTTTTGAAAAAAAAAAGATGAAATTATGGAAACGAAAACCTCTTAGCCTTTGTGACTACTGTACTTTGCTCAGTAAAATGGATTTCAGATGCAGAAACATTTCACCCTCAAATAGAGCCTTTCAAAATCATTTCCTGACATTTTTACTCACACAAGTGCAAATGCCTCCTGATTCATGGAGATTTGAGGCATGTTAAAAACCCAGGCTGTTCTCAATTATACTGGGTTTGCTATTCCATCAGCAAAGTGTACAAGATTATTTTTTACTCTTCTCCTTTTTATCTTACTTTTAGTTTCAAATATATTATTAGAGTTTCCACTCAAAGTGATAAAAGGTGAAAAAAGGAGACAAAACTATAATCTGGTAATTTTATTGCCTGTGACCATCATAGAAGACACTGACTAGTAGAGATTCTGGTGCTAGAAACCTTGGGAATTACTTTTAATTTCAGTATCCAGGGCCAAGAAGAAGGAATGAGGTACAGTGAAAAGTTAAATGGTGTTGATTTCTAACAATAGATATTCAGAAAATCATCTGACTTTCTTAAGCCTGGCTTCTTTACTTACAAAATGAAGTAACATCATATCTACTAACTAATGTGTTAAGTCCCTGCTAATATGTTTATCGAGTCCCTGCTATGGCCAATCCCTGGAAATACATATATGGAAGACACAGGTCCTCTTCTCAAGGATTTCACAGGTGAGGAATATAGATTTCCAGGAAAAACATTTACTATAGTATGATAATTTTTAAAATATCAGTTTATACAGAGAAAGTGTTGGTGACTAGTTAAAAGGTATCCAGATGATGACAGTACCTTGGAGTAGATGACGTCAGAGGGATTTATGAGGTTTATGGACAGTTCGGCAAGACAGTAGTCTTAGATGACATAGGCAGATGTGATACTAACTGAGATAAGGAGAAGTAGGTTGAGGTGATGCCAGCACAAAGATGATGAACTCAGTTGTGAAGGTATGAAGAATGGGGCATCTGTGAGACAGTCATGCTGAAATTTTTGTAGAAAATTAGATATACAAGTCCGACTTTCAGAAAAAAAAGATCCAGAAGAAAATATGAACTTGAGAAGCACCAAGACATAGATCAGTGATGTTTCTCAAGAGGCAACTATGGAACAAGAAGAGCACAGAGTTTAGGACTTAAGCTTGAACAACATCAAAATTTAAAGATTAGGTAGAGGCAGATGTGCCCAAAAAGGAGTTAGAAAACACTTACCCAAATGGAGGAGGAATATTATGAAACACTAGAGCTACAGAAGCCAAAAAGTAAGGTACCTTAAGGAAGAGGCTGTTATCATTAGACAGTGAAAAGTATCCACTAGATATAGCCAAATGATGGGCATTGGTGACCTTCAAGAGAGCTGTTCTCATGGTGTGGCTGGGCCGATCGGAGATCGAAGTAGACATAAAAGAGTGTGTTGAAACTGCTAGAAAATAGGGAATGAGGAAGAAAATAGAAACCTATTAAGATAATTATATAGAAGTCTCTGTCTGTATTATTATTATTGCATTAACCTACTCTTTCCCTCATCCTCTCTGCACATGTATGATTATATTTTATATACTACCTAAATATCTAATGTATCTATTACATATAAGGTATATATAAGGTGCATTAGAGAGATGATAGGTAGATAGATAGATTGATTGATTCTTACTAATTAAACAATTTGGACACTGAAGTACAAACGTTAAAATTAAAACTTAAGCCAAATTAAATTAATCAGAATGTAATTGATCAAAGAACAATTAACAAATTAAGCACCATCCCCCGCTACACTATTCCAACCAGAATAGGTTCAGAATAACTCCACTGGTGCCACATAGAGAGGATTTATGGACAGAAAGAGAAAAGGATTCATGGACAGAAAGAGGAAAGTGAGGTACAGAAAACAAAAGAGGTCAGCATTTGTCTTATTTGAACACAGTTTGCAGTTGGCTGCCTGTGAGTGGTTGGACTATGGCTGCTGTGATTGGCTGAGACTTAGCTACTTGTTATAAGTGTAGGTTACAGTCCGTTTACACATCCGATTAGACTATGATTCACTATGTACAGAGAAACCTTTAGGCTGAACCTAAAATATGGAAGGAGGCAGCTGTAGATTAAACTTAATTTAACATAAGTAAACTTAAAATGGCAAGCACTTCTATTGCTTTTAGATTTTTCTTTCTTTCATAAATGGATGCCTTTCTTCTATATCTTCATGCTGCACTTACTAAGCAGCATTTGAAAGGATTGGCACCAGTGTAAGGAAAGCTTCACAGGCTGAAGATAAATCACTTCTCTTATATCTCTTCTATTTCTCTTATACCTGCAAGTCCAAAACTACAAGTTCTCTTACACCCAATGTTGTGTTGCTTATGTGCTGCTTAGATTGGAGTTTGTTAAGGGAACTTGGACATACCATATCTAAGAAACCAAGCTTCGTATGACTTACCTATCTGGAGTAACTAGATCGCATAGATATGTTTGGATTTCTAAGTGAAATGTTGATTTTCAGAATACATCTTCTTTCAAATTAACCTCAGCTATTATTAAAATTTGTCAGTTTTTAAAACGTCTCTCTGTGTATGGTTTTTGATTGCATTTTTATATCTTTTGCTATTTAAAATTTGTTGCATAATTTAAATAAAGTAACATGTAAAACCTAAAATATACAGTTAATTAGTTTCGGCAATTACAATCCCATAACCAACACTAATATCAAAATTTCCTCACATCCCTCAATCCCTCTCTAAAGACAACCAAGTTTGTTTTCTTCTATTAGAGACTTTTTTTCAACTTTTATTTTAGAGTAGGGTGTATATGAGCAGTTTTGTAACAAAGGTATGTTGCATGATGCTGAGGTTTGTGGTACGAATGAATCTGTAACCCAGGTAGTGAGTATGGTACCCAATAAGCAGTTTTTTTCAACCCTTGCTCCCTTTCTTCCTCCTCTGTCTTAAATTCCCCAGTGTCTATTGTTCCCATTTTTATGATGATGAGTACTCAGTGTTTTAGCTCCCACTAACAAGTGAGAATATACAGTATTTGGTTTTCTATTTCTGCGTTAGTTCACTTAGGGTAATCGTTTCCAGCTGCAACCATGTTGCTGTGAGGGACATGATTGTGGTCTTTTTATGGCTGTGTAGTATTCCATTCTGTATATGTATAATATTTTCTTTATCCAGTCCACTGTTGATGTGCACGTTGGTTGATTCCATGTCTTTGACACATTGAACACTGCTTTGTTGAACATGTAAGTACATGTGTATTTTTGGTAGAACAATTTATTTTCCTTTGGGCATATACCCAGTAGTTGGATTGCTGGATCAAATGGTAGTTCAACTCTTAGTTCTTTGAGAAATCTCCAAACTGCTCTCCACAGCGGCTGAACTAATTTACATTCCTACCAACACTGTATGTGTTCCCTTTTCTCTGTAGCCTCACCAATATCTGTTGTTTTTTTGAGTTTTTAACAAAAGTCATTCTGACAGGTGTGAGATGACATCACACTGTGATTTTGATTTGCATTTCTCTGATGATTAGTGATGACGAGCATTTTTTCATGTTTGTTTTTCTCTTCTACGTCTTCTTTTGAGAAGTGTCTGTTCATGTCCTTAGCCTACTTTTTAATGTTTGTTGTTGTTGTTTACTTGTCGATTTAAGTTCCTTATAGATTCTGGATAATATATCTTAGTCAGATGCGTAGTTTGCAAATATATTCTCCTATTCTGTAGGTTGTCTATTTTCTCCCTTGATAGTTTCTTTTGCTGTGCAGAAGCTCTTCAGTTTAATTAGATGTTATTTGTCAATTTTTGTTTATGTTGCACTTGCTTTTGAGGACTTAGCCATAAATTCTTTGCCAAGGGCAAAGTCAAGAAGGGTATTTTCTAGGTTTTCTTCTAGGATGTTTATAATTTGAAATCTTGCGTTTAAGTCTTTAATCCATCTTAAGTTAATTTTTTGTATATGGTAAGAGGTAGGAGTCCAGCTTCATTATTCTGTGTATGGATAGCCAGTTATTCCAGCATGATTTATTTAATAAGGAGTCTTTTCTCCATTGCTTATCTTTATCATTGTTGTCAGAGATCTGCTAGTTTTAGCTGTGTGGCTTTATTTCTGGGCTTTCTATTCTGTTTCATTGATTTATATGTCTGTTTTTGTACAAGTACTATGATGTTTTGATTATTGTAGCCCTGTAGTATACTTTGAAGTTGGATAACATGATGCCACCAGCTTTGTTCTTTTTGCTTAGAAATGCTTTGGCTACTTGGTCTCTTTTTGGTTCTATTAATTTTAGAAGATTTTTTTAATTACATGAAGAATGACCTTAGTAATTTTATAGTAATAGCATCAAATATGTAGATTGCTTTGGGCAGCATGACCGTTTTAATGATGTTCATTCTTCCAATCCATAAGTATGGGATGTTTTTCTATTTATTTGTTCCTTCTCTGATTTATTTTAACCCTATTTTGTAATTCTCTTTACAGAGATCTTTAACATCCTTTAACAGCTAGCCGTATTCCTAGGGGTGTGTGTGTGTGTGTGTGTGTGTGTGTGTGTGTGTGTGTGTAGCTACTGTAAATGAGATTACATTCTTAACTTGGCAATCAGCTTCAACATTTTTGATGTATAAATACGCTACTGTTCATATTCTTTGCCCACTTTTTGATGAGGTTGTTTTTTTCTTGTAAATTTGTTTAAGGTCCTTGTAGACTCTGCATATTAGTCCTTTTTTAGATGGATAGATTACAACAGACACTTCTCAAAAGAAGACATTTATGTGGCCAAAAATATATGAATAAAAGCTCATCATCACTGGTCATTAGAGAAATGCAAATCAAAACCACAATGAAATACCATCTCATGCCAGTTAGAATGACGATCATTAAAAAGTCAGGAAACAACAGATGCTGGAGAGAATGTGGAGAAACAGGAACACTTTTACACTGTTGATGGGAGTGTAAATTAGTTTAACCATTGTGGAAGACAGTGTGGTGATTCCTCAAGGATCTAGAACCAGAAATATCATTTGACCCAGCAACCCCATTACTGGGTATACACAAAAAGGATTACAAATCATTTTACTATAAAGACACATGAACATGTATGTTTATTGCAGCACTATTCACAATAGCAAAGACTTGGAAGCAACCCAAATGCCCATCAATGATAGACTGGATAAAGAAAATGTGGCACATATACACCGTGGAATACTATGCAGCCATAAAAAAGAATGAGTTTATGTCCTTTGCAGGGACATGGATGAAGTTGGAAACCATCATTCTCATTAAACTAACACAGGAACAGAAAACCAAACACTGCATGTTCTCACTCATAAGTGGGAGTTGAACAATGAGAACACATGGGCACAAGGAAGAGAACATCACATACTGGGGCTTGTGGGGGTGTGGGGGGGCAAGGGGAGGGATAGCATTGGGAGAAATACTTAATGTAGATGATGGGTTGATGGGTACAGCAAACCACCATGACACATGTGTATCTATGTAACAAAATCAGCACGTTCTATACACGTATCCCAAAACTTAAAGTATAATTAAAAAATGCTACTCATTTTTACACATTGATTTTGTATCATGAAACTTTACTGTAGTAGTTTAGCCTCTCTAGAAGCCTTTTGATGGACTCCTCTGTGTTTTCTAGATATAGAATCATATCGTCAGTGGAGAGAGATAGTTTGACTTCTTTTCCTATGTGGATGCCTTTTATTTCCTTCTCTTGCCTGATTTCTCTGGCTAGCACTTCCTGTACTATGTTGAATAACAGTGGTGAGAGTGGGCATCCTTGTCTTGTTCCAATGCTCAAGGGGCATGTTTCCAGCTTTTGTTCATTCAGTATGATGTTGGCTGTGGGTTTTTCATAGATGGCTCATATAATTATGAGGTATGTTCCTTTGATGTCTAGTTTATTGAGGGTTTTTATCATACAAGGATGTTGGATTTTATTGAAAACTTTTTCTGGATTTGGATAATCATATGGTTTTTGTCGTAAATTCTGTATATATGGGGAATTACAATTGTTGATTTGCATATGTGGAACCAACTTTGAATCATAGGAATGTTGCCTATTTGATCATGGTATGCTGCTGGATTTGGTTTGCTAGTATTTTGTTAAGAATTTTTGCATCTATGCTTATCGGTGATACTGGTCTAAAGTTTCCTTTTTATGTTGTGTGTCTTCCAGCTTTTGTTATCAGGATGATGCTGCCTTCACATAATGTTAGGAGGGAGTCTCTCCTCCTCTATTTTTTGGAATAGTGTCAGTAGGATTTATACTAGCTCTTCTGCGATTTTTTTTTTTTAAGACAGACTCTAGCTGTGTCACACAGGGTGGAGTGCAATGGCACAATCAGGGCTCACTGTAGCCTTGACCTCCTGGATCCAAGCAATCTTCCTGCCTTAACCTCCTAAGTATCTGAGACTACAGGTACTTGTGCCACCATGCCCAACTGATTTTTAATTGTTTTTTATAGAGACATGGTTTCAATGTATTGCCAAGACTAGTCTTGAAGTACTGGGCTCAAGCAATCCTCCAGCCTTAGCCTCCAAAAGGGTTGGCATGAGCCAGTATGCTTGGCCTACAGCTCTTCTTTGTATGTGTGGTAGAATTTGGCTGTGAGTCTGTCTGGTTTGGGGCTTTTTTTGGTTGGTTTGTGTTTTATTATTGATTCCATTTTGGAACTTGTTATTGATCTGTTAAGGTTTTTAATTTCTTCCTGATTCAATCTTGGGAATTTGTGTGTCTCCAGGAATTTTTCCATTTCTTCTAGATTTCCTGGTTTGTGTGCATAGAAGTGTGCAAAATAATCTCTGAAAATCTTTTGTATTTCTGTTGGATTGGCAAAGACAATCAAGCTTCTAATGTCTATCCCCATATATTAGTTTTGCTTGATTCAGAACCTCATAAAAATATAATTATAACGTAAATACATTTTTTGTTTGATTAAAAGAGTCCTCAGCATCATGCTTGTGAGAATAGTGTGCCTCAGTAGTTGAATAAATTTTTATTTCATTAATGTACCATAATTTGTTAAATCATTTCCTGCTTATGAACATTTACTTGGTTTTCAGTTTGTGACTTGGATCAACAAAGCTACTATGAACAATGTTTTTCCAATCTATATGTAATCATATGGTTTTATTTCTCTCAGGGGAATACCTATCAGTAAAATTGAAGGGTCATGGGCAAATATATATTTAAATTTAAAATAAACTAAAAGTTTTCCAAAGTGTATGTGCCATTTTATACTTCTATAAATAAAGGTTCAGAGTTTCATTCCACACCCTTGCCAATATTTTGCTTTTCCATTTCTTTCAATTTTAGTTATTCATTTGGTTTTAATTTGTATTTCATTAAATATCTAATGATGTTGAACACATTTATTTGCTTGTCATGTGTAATATGTCTTTATTAAAAATGTATTCAAAATTTTTCACCAAACTGTATTATTATTTGTATTTTTATTACTGAGTTGTTAAAATTTTTTATATAACTTGGATACAAGTTTATTTTCAGAAATCTGTACTGTGGATATTTTCTAGCAGTATGTTGCTTGAGTGCTCATGGTTTGTAGTGTCTGATGTGTAGAAATTATGGAGACCAGAAAATAGTAAAAAACATTTTTAGACTGCTGACATAAAAGAACTATCAATATAGAATTCTATATATAACAAAAACATTCTACAGAAATAAAGGCAAAATTAAGATAGTTTCAGATGAAGAAAAATTACGAGAAGTTGTTGCCAACAGACTCGTTCTACAAGAAATGCTAAAGTAAGTTCTTCAGGCTAAAGGCAAAAATCAAGGGGGAAACTTGAGTTTTTGCAAATAAAGGAAGAAAGCCAGAAAAGTTAAATAATTGGGTAAATATAAAAGATTATTTTCCCCTGAAATACTTTAAAATACATATAATTGTTTAAAGCAAAAATTACAATGCTGTCATCTGGAATTTTCAACATATGTCAATGTAATTGACAACTGAAGTGTAAAGTTCAGTGATAAGGGAAATTAAAAAAAAAGCTATGTGAATTGAAGATTTCTACATTTTATATTAAGTGTTATAATATTAACTAATGATATTAAATAGGTTATAATTAATTAGATATGTGTATAGTTATCCTTATAGCACTCATTAAAAAAATTAAAAATATAGAAAGACTAAAATCTAGTAGATACCACCAAACAACAGTACAGGGCACTTTCTTCTCAAGTGCACATGAAATATTCTATAGAATAGTCTGTGTGCTTGGCCATAAGACAAGCCTTAATAAATTAGAAAGAATTAAAATCTTATAAGGTGTTTTCTCTGACTGTAACAGAATTAAATTAGAAACCAATGAGAAAAGAAAACTTGGAAAATTCACAAATGTGTGCAAATTAAACAACACACTACTAAATAACCAGAGGGTTAGTAAAGAAAACCAAAGAAAAATTAGAAAATATTTTGAAATGAAAGAAAACAAAAATACAATATACAAAACTTACGAAATGTAACAAAGCCAGTGTTTAAAGGAAAATTTATACCTATAAATGACTGTGTGTTTTAAAAAGAAAGTTCTCACATCAACACCCTAGACTTCCACCTTAAGAAACTAGAAAAAGAAGAGTAACCTACACCTAAAGCACAAATAAAAGATTAGAGTGAAAATTAATGAGAGAACAGAAACAATGGAAAACACTAAAGCAAAAGTTGGCTGATTGAAAAATATCAACAAAATTGCCAAACCATTAGCTACACTGACCAAGAACAACAGCCAAAAAAACATGAATAACTAAAATCAAAAATGAAAGAAGAGACTCTTCTCCCAAGCTAAGAAAAATATAAAGGATTTTAAAGGAAGACTGAGTAATTGTATGCCAACAAATTAGAAAATGTAGATGAAATGAACAAATTCCTACAAAAAAAGAAATGCCAAAATTGACTCAAAACGAAATAGGAAATTTAAATAAAATTATAACAAGTAAAGACATTGAGTTACTAATCCAAAAATTCTCCACAAAGGAAAATTCAGATCCAGATGGCTTTACTGACAAAAGACTACCAAATGTTCAATGTAGACTTGGCCACAGGCGATAGCTCATGCCTATAATCCCTGCATTTTGGGAGGCCATGACAGGAGGATTGCTTGAGCTCATGAGTTTGAGACAAGATGGTGAAACCCTGTCTCTACAAAAGATACCAAAAGCCAGGCATAGTGTTGCACGTCTGTAGTCCCAGCTAGTCAGGAGGCTGAGATGGGAGGATGCCTTGAGCCTGGGAGGAGGAGGTTGCAGTGCATGGAAGTGGAGATGGCATCACTGCACTCCGGCCTGGGTAATAGAGCCAGGCTTTGTCTCAACAAATAAATAACTAATAAATAAATAAAGTAGACTTAACCCCAATCATTGACAAACTCCTCCAAAAAATAGAAAAGATAACATTTACAACTCATTCTATGAGGCCAGCATTACCCTGATCCTCATACCAAAGACATCATAAGAAAAGAAAACAACAAAACAATATGCCTTGTGAAAAGACCATCCCCCCAAAAAAGTCATAAACAAAATACTAGAAAACTGAACTGAACAACATATAAAAAGTATTATATAAAATGATCAAGTGATATTTACCTAAAAAATGCAAGGTTAGCTCAATGTATGAAAATCAAACCACGTAATATACCATATTAATGGAATAAAGGACAAAAACCATATGATCATGTCAATATGCACATAAAAAGCATTTGACAAATCAACACCTATTCCTGACAAAAGCACTCAACAAACTAGGAATAGAAGGAAACTTGCTCAACCTGATAATGACCATCTATCCTAAACCCATAGTTAACCACACTAAATGGTGAAAGACTGAATGCTTATGCCCACCAAGAACAAGACAAGGACATCTGCTCTCACCATTTATAAAACATTCTACTGGAAATTCTAGCCAGGGAAATTAGGTAAGAAGAAAAAATAAAAGGCATACAGTTTTGAAAGAAAAAATAAAACTATCTCTGTGTAGATTATGTACAGATTACATAAGCTTGTACCTAGAAACTTCTAATGCATCAACATACATGCATACACAAACACACACACACACACACACACACAACTATTAGAAGTAATAAATTCAGGATTCCTCATCAATACAAAGAAATTAGTTGTATTTCTATATATTAGCAATGAACAATAAAAAAAGAATTTAATAAAATAATACTTTTTACAATAGTATCATAAACAATAAACTACTTAGGGTATATTTAACAAAAGAAGTATAATTCTTGTACATTAAAAACTAGAAAACAATGATGAAAGAAATTAAAGAAGATCTTACTAAGTGAAAAGACATTCCATGTTCATGGGTAGGAAGACAATATTGTTAAGATGTTAGTTACCAAAAAATGACCTACAGATTCAATACAATCCCTATAAAAAATTTAACAGCTTTTTATTTATTTATTTTTTTACTGTAGTGGGACAGCCTATTCTCAAATTCATATGAAACAGCAAAAAACCTTAAACAGCTAAAACATTCTTGAAAAAGAAGAACAAAGTAGGATTCACACTTCTATTTCAAAACTTATTACAAAGAAACAGTAACCAAGGCATGTTATTGGCATAAAAATAGATATATAGATCCACGGAACAGAATCAAGAGTTCAGAAATAAACCAACACATTCATGTTGGAATGTTGAAAATCAATTTTTAACATAGACACCAAGATAATTCACTTAATACAAATTAAGTGGTTTTAAAAATCATTTGTAGAACTGCCCATATTTTAAAGTTCTTCTTATATCAATATTGCAATTGTTTAGTTATATGATTTTGTGTGACAAAATTATATTGACAAATTTATCCTCATAAAGTTGTTTATTATATATCCTTGTTAAACATTTAATGGCTGGAGGATCTAAAGCTGTCCCTTCATTTATTACTGATATGGTTAATTTCTGCTTTATTTTTGCTTGATCGACTTAGATAGAGGTTTGACAATATTATTACTCTTTTTAGTGAATTAGTTTTAGGTTCTCATAATCTCTATTTTGTTGGTTTCCTTTTTCAGTGGTTTTTGCTCTGATTCTTATGCTTTTTTCTTCTATTAATTTGTGTTTAATTTTCTTATCTTTTTCAATATCCTTAAGATAAATGCTTAGATCATTAATTTTATCAGTTTTTTCTAATAGTGATTTCTGCTTTAACATAAACCCACACATTTTGATACACTATGTTTTTATTTTAATTCATTATTTTTTATCTGATTCTTATCACTTTCCACACATTCAGAGAAGTACTGTGCTTGGTTCTTTACAGTTAAGGAAACCCAATTTAAGAGGGGTGGAAGGACTAGCCTAAGAACCAGTAACTATGAATTCACAGACCCAGGAGTTGAGCCCAGGCCTTTGGAGAACAAGCATCCCTCTACCAAGTAGAATAAGGCTTTTGGTGTTTTAGTCATGAAGTCAAGTTGCCTCTTGACTGTGCAGAACCATTTTAATCTCTGAATGAACAAGACATTTTGACATTTACTTACAGTAGTCATTAAAAGAAAGTGCATAGGCAGTGACCATCAAGGGCTCTGAACCATCTGTTCTGCTTGAATTTGAAACTAGGTGTCTCTCTAGAGAAAAATCAGAGAGAGGGCTGTCGCTTTTCTTGTTCTCATTCAGCTAGAGTATTTCACAAAATTCAAAAGAAGATAATACAGACAACACAACTGGTACAATCACACTAAGTAGCATTAACATCCTAAATCAGAAGCATAAAAAGGCAAAGAAGGTGCTTTTTAAAATTTTTTTTGTATTATTATATTTTAAGTTCTGGGATACATGTACAGAACGTGCAGGGTTGTTACACAGGTATATACGTGCCATAGTGGTTTGCTGCACCCGTCAACCCATCATCCACATTAAGTATTTCTCCTAATGCGATCCCACCTCTTTCCCCCACTCCCAACAGGCCCCAGTGTGTGATGTTCCCCTCCCTGTGTCCATGTGTTCTCATTGTTCAACTCCCACTTATGAGTGAGAACATGCAGTGTTTGGTTTTCTGTTCCTGTGTTGGTTGCTGAGAATGATGGTTTCCAACTTCATCCATGTCCCTACAAAGGACATGAACTCATTCTTTTTTATGGCTGCATAGTATTCCATAGTGTATATGTGCCATATTTTCTTTATCCAGTCTATTATTGATGGGCATTTGGGTTGGCTCCAAGTCTCTGCTATTGTGAATAGTGCTGCGATAAACATACGTGTGCATGTGTCTTTATAGTAGAATGATTTATAATCATTTGGATATATACCCAGTAATGGAGTTGCTGGGTCAAATGGTATTTCTAGTTCTAGATCCTCGAGGAATCGCCACACTGTCTTCCACAATGGTTGAAAAAATTTACAATCCCACCAACAGTGTAAAAGCATTCCTCTTTCTCACATGCTCTCCAGCAACTGTTGTTTCCTGACTTTTTAATGATCGCTATTCTAACTGGCATGAAATGGTATCTCATTGTGGTTTTGATTTGTATTTCTCTAATGACCAGTGATGATGAGCTTTTCTTCGTATGTATGTTGGCTGCATAAATGTCTTCTTTTGAAAACTGTCTGTTCATATCCTTCACCCACTTTTTGATGGGGGTTTTTTTTCTTGTAAATTTGTTTAAGTTCCTTGTAGATACTGGATATCAACCCTTTGTCAGATGGATAGATTGCAAAAATTTTTGGCTGGGTGCAGTGGCTCACACCTCTAATCCCAGCACTTTGGGAGGCCAAGGCGGGCAGATCACGGGGTTAGGAGATCAAGACTATCCTGGCTAACACGGTGAAACCCCATCTCTACTAAAAAAATACAAAAAATTAACCGGCGTGGTGGCAGGCCCCTGTAGTCCCAGCTACTCAGGAGGCTGAGGCAGGATAATGGAGTGCACCACTGCACCCAGCCTGGGCAACAGAGCAAGACTCCGTCTCAAAAAAAAAAAAAAATTCTCCCATTCTGTAGGTTACCTTTTCACTCTGATTATAGTTTCTTTTGCTGTTCAGAAGTTCTTTAGTTTAATTAGATCCCATTTGTCAATTTTGGCTTTTGTTGCCATTGCTTTTGGTGTTTTAGTCATGAAGTCTTTGTCCATGCCTATGTCCTGAATGGTATTGCCTAGGTTTTCTTCTAGGATTTTTATGATTTTAGGACTTACATTTAAGTCTTTAATCCATCTTGAGTTAACTTTTGTATAAAGTGTAAGGAAGGGGTCCAGTTTCAGTTTTCTGCATATGGCTAGCCAGTTTTCCCAACACCATTTATTAAATAGGGAATCCAGCAGAACATCAAAAAGCTTATCCACCATGATCAAGTTGGCTTTATCACTGGGATGCAAGGCTTATTCAACATATGCAAATCAATAAATGCAATCCATCACATAAACAGAACCAATGACAAAAACCACATGATTATCTCAATAGATGCAGAAAAGTCCTTCAATAAAAGTCAACACCCCTTCGTGCTAAAAACTCTCAATAAACTAGGTATTGATGGAACGTATCTCAAAATAATTAGAGCTATTTATGACAAACCCACACTCAATATCATACTGAATGGGAAAAAGCTGGAAGCATTCCCTTTGAAAACTGGCACAAGACAAGAATGCCCTCTCTCACCACTCCTATTCAACATAGTATGGGAAGTTCTAGTCAGGGCAATCAGCAAGAGAAAGAAATAAAGGGTATTCAAATAGGAAGAGAGGAAGTCAGATTGTCTCTGTTTGCAGATGTCATGATTTATTTAGAAAACCCCATTGTCTCAGCCCAAGATCTCCTTAAGCTGATAAGCAACTTCAGCAAAGTCTCAGGATACATAATTAAAGTGTAAAAATCACAAGCATTCCTATACACCAGTAACAAACAGAGTGCCAAATCATGAGTGAACTCCCATTCACAATTCCTACGAAGATAATAAAATACCTAGGAATACAACTTACAAGGGATGTGAAGGACCTCTTCAAGGAGAACTACAAACCACTGCTCAAAGAAATAAGAGAGGACACAAACAAATGGAAAAATATTCCATGCTCATGGATAGGAAGAAACAATGTCGTGAAAATGGCCATACTGTCCAAAGTAATTTATAGATTCAATGCCATCCCCATCAAGCTACCATTGAATTTCTTCACAGAATTAGAAGTAACTACTTTAAATTTTGTATGGAACAAAAAAAGAGCCCGTATAGCCAAGGCAATCCTAAGCAAAAAGAACAAAACTGTAGGCATCACACTACCTGAGTTCAAACTATACTACAAGGCTCCAGTAACCAAAACAGCATGGTACTGCTACCAAAACACATACACAGACCAATGGAACAGAACAGAGTCCTCAGAAATAACACCACACTTCTACAACCATCTGATCTTTGACAAACCTGACAAAAACAGGCAATGAGGGAAGGTGCTTTTTATAATACATGTACACAGATGAAAAATGACAAAGCCTTGTCAAAAATCTGTGATATGTGCCTTCCTCTACTGTACTCCCATAAAAATCAAATTAATATTGCTTTCTGAGTTCTGTGAGAGGACTTAACCGAATCTTTTGACTTCTAGATACTATTACAGTTGTTTTCCTAAGATACTTTTTAGGAAACAAGGATAAAAAGTTTTGAGGTTTTGAAATCTTAGACTAATAGAAAAATTGTTTCCCATAAGATATGGTGAAATTTTTCCAAAGCTACATGAATTCCTACAAATGAGATACTTTTCCTTATAAGTAGAGGAGGAATTTACCCAAAACAGTGATGTAAGTTGGGCTTTTGATCCCAAATAGTGTGTGCATGTGTGTCGCTTATTATTTTAAAATGTTAGAGATACAGACATAAGAATATGTCTTTCAAAATAGAGTTTTAAGAAGTTGAGAATATCTTTATAGAATCTTCCTGAAACTTGTGCTAACTAATTAGGTGGAGATTTAAAAAAGTATCTTGGTAAGAGCAATGCCTACAGGAATATATGAGATTTGAAGATTACTAGGCTATACCTTCCCTTCACACCGAAATATCTGTCTGGCCACCCTCAAATTTCTTCAGCTGAAATTCTTCCTTGCCTCCTTTTCAGCCATGAATTCTGATTAGTTTGAAAGCAAAGTAAATACTAACAAAATGGAGGATAAGCAGAAATGGTTACAGTACATTATTTTAGCCTCAATAGCTAATAATATTAAAAATTAATAATATATATTTATGCATATAAGATATTAACATATTAACAACATATTAATATGGATGATCCTCAATTTATAATGGTTCAACTTAAAAATTTTTGACTTTATGAAAATATGAAAGAAATATGCACTCTACAGAAGCCACATTTCAAATTTTGAATTTTGGTCTTTTTCCAGGCTAGGGATATGCAGAATATTACTCTCTCACAGTGCTAGGCAGAGGCAGGGAGACACAGCTCCTAATCAGCCACATGATCAGGAGGATAAGCAACCCCTACTCTTTAGTACTGTGTTACCAGATGGTTTTGCCCAACTGTAGGCTAAAGTAGGTATTCTGAGCACACTGAAGGTAGGCTAGGCTAAGCTATGATGCTCTGTAAGCTGGATGTATTAAAAGCACTTTCCAACTATAATATTTTTAACACACTATGAGTTTGTCAGGACATAACACCATCATAAGTTTTGGAGCACCTGTACATCAAATGCTACTGTGCAGCATGCACACAAAAACAAGTTGTGTGTGTGTGTCTGTGTGTGTGTGTCTGTGTGGTGACAGTGTGGGTATTTTTTATTTTCAATCTTTTAATTATACTGTCTTTTAACTTTTTGACAAAGAAGTTACTTGATGTAAGTTTTCAATGTCAGCAGTTAAGTGATGAAATGAAGTTACTTACATACAGCAGGTCTTCAAAATACCATCATTTTGTTTAACATTGTAACATTGATGAGAAAAAAATGGTTTGTTACATGTGATTTCACTTAAAGTGACTGTTTCCAAGAACCTATTGGTACTGATAAGTGAGGATTTACTGTGCAATTTTGTATTAGGGATCAAAACTTGTTTTTAATTTTTAAAAATATGCTTAAGTCAGTAGAGGACTCAAGTCAGCATCAGCTCACAGCCAGGGGATGTTGGGAAAGGGAACGTTTGTCCAGGCCCACACTGAGCTGAATCGAAACTTCAGGAAATGAGGTGAGGATCTCTTCAAATCAGCCCTATCTGCCTCAGCCTGGACTCAAAGGAAGGCTTAGGATTCCCTAAAGCTTCAGTCAGAAGTCAGGTCACCTAGAGACCCTTCATGTTCAAAGTAGAGGGGTTTGAAATCTGAGTCTCACTTCAGTCACACTGCTTCTAGCTTTGATAACAAAGTAATGTGCTTTAAAGGCAACTCTCCCATGTGGGAGAGGGAGTCAAGCAAAATCTATTGAACACAATCACCTAAACATCCTTCCACGTCACTGGAGCCTTCCACCAAATAGCATTCTCATTCCTTCACAGCTCGCCGTGGACTGCTTGCTAAGGAAGGATTTTCTTTTTTAACCTAGAGCCAACAGGAAACCTTTTATTTTTATTGCTTCAGGTACATTAAACAGTGACAAATTTTCTTGGCGTTGGCCTTAATTTTCTATGTTTGAAATATTTTGAAAATTTACTTGGAAAGAGAGAACTATGAGATACTCCAGGCCCTAAAAGAAGCTGGTTAATTTATAATCAACAAAATAATTCAGGTCATTTCAGTTTGACAAAACCTTCAGTTTGACAAAGGTTCTATAAGGGACAGTAGAACTATAAGACACTTGTCTCTAGAGGTTCTGACCCAACCTCTACCTCTAACCCAGAACTTCCATTTCTCTGGGGCCATGTGCTTGCAGATACGTCACCTGCAGGCCTTTAGCCATTACGATTAGACACTGTTTATGGAATCAGGAACAAGTGAAATAATTCCCAAAGACATAATGGTAATGCCACCAACACTGATTGCCAACATTTTTCAATGAAGGAGAGAGGAATAGAGAGATGCCTAATGAACAGATACATGGCTATCACTGAGAAAAAGAACGTAACATAGAATTAAAATTGCTTAGAGAAGAACGTAACTAACTGCATTTCACCCAGATCCTTCTAGAGGCCCAATTTGCATCAACTTTAAGCACTAACATACAACTCTTAATAATTTGTGTCCTAAGACTTTTCACCGTGGACAGCGAAAACAAATTTAAACAAGGATTTACTAAAATAGGAGTCCATACACATGCAAACACACCTACACATGATGCTAAATTAAGGCATTATATAGCAAATAGAAATGCAAGGAATGGGATTTTATGAGTTATATATTCAAAATAAATAATATCTTTATAAATAAATAAGTTAAATGAGCAAAACAACATCACTATTACAGACAACTGATACTATTTTGGGACCTTCCTTCCAGACATCCCTCTCTCTTTTCATACATATCTATACAGATTGTATAGATTATATGTAGGTCACATATAAAACTTTATATGCACATAGACACATTTATATGAAGAAAATGAAATGTTTTCTTTAAGTGCATATGTATTCATTCTACTTTTATAAAATTTGTATCACTTATTTTCTAGTGTCAGAGGTACAGTAATCCATAATTATGGATGGAATTTCTTCTTTTTCATCCTTCTGGAAGGACTCATGTGAGTACACTTTGAAATCTCTTAGAGTCTTTCTTAAAAAGGAAAATTGCCTGAGAGTCATTGAGGGAATGCTCCCTCAGAGGAATTAGTGAGGTATACCTTTATTAAGTGACAGTTAATGCAATCCAACAATTTCTGCTTTGAGAATTTAGAGGAAAGCTGGCCATTACTCAGGCGGATCCCCTGTGAAGAAAGAGGGTACAGTTCCAGGGCTTCGTGGTGGGCTATGCAGGATGCCAGAGTGGCAGAAGACCAACACCGTCTCTCACACTAGGTGCCAGTGACTCCCCTGGGAGACAGTGTACTCTGGTTTACTCCCCTTGCCCCACCAAGAGTGGAAGCCAAACTGATCCATTGCTTCTCCTCACACCTTCCATTTTCTTGAACTTCTCAGAGGGCTAGAAGTGCATCATGGAGGATATTCTGAATTTTCTGCAATTGAGGTATATGGGAACTTCAGTAATTAATCTGGTAAAATCAAAAAGATGTTATTCTATTTGCTCCCTAAGTTTGTAAGAACTATCTACTGGATAGGAACAGGAGGAGTCTCTATATAGAGATATAAATATAAAGATAGCTATAGATATTTCCAGGGTTGCTGTGCTGTTCAGCTTCACGGCATAGACTTCACATAGTGCAGGTAGCACACAGTGGCTCAGATGATTGCATAGAATGTATTATATTTGGTATTTGGCAACTTGTCATATAAGTGTATGTGAAAACACTTTTTTACATTTAAAGGCTACAGAGTGCTACATCGTATAAATGCACCACAATTTATATAATCAATCCTCTATTGGTGTACATTTTAATCTATGGTTTCCCTATTCCAATAATGCTGTAATGAGCATCTTTTACATATATCTTTCTATGTTTTCCACTTATTTACTTCAGATAAGTACCTAGAAACATAATTGATGGATAAAAGCCATGCCTGTTTGTAATTGATGTACATCTCTCATCTACTGCGTCTCAGCTACTGCATCAGTGGCTGATGCTCACAAGAAAAATAAATATTAGATTGATTTTGTTGTTTGTTTTCTTCATTAATGTTATGGCCAAGATTTTCATGTTGCCTCCTTCAGGCCATTCCCCTATAAGAGTGTGTGTCTCCATGTGTGTGAATAGTGATGGGCAGGGGGAGGTCGGCTGTTGTTGCAGACACTAGCAACTTGTTCACCCCAGCCTTTTGCTGGGGTACCCAGCTAAATACCAGATCGCCCATACTTCCCTGCAGTTAAGTTTTTTCATGGGACTGAGATCTAGGCAATAGAAGGAGAAAGTGGTATCATTTTGAGACCTGGCCCATAAGAATCTCCCCCGAAATCTCCAATCTCTTTTCTTTTCCTGTCTGCCTGCTGAGTACAGGGTAACATGGGATTTGCAGTGATTTCATAAAGCACAGCCTTTCTTCACCACCATCAATCCTGACCCTTCTGCCAACCTGCTTCAGTCTATAATTGTGTGTTAAGCCACTGGAGGGTTTTTTTTTTTTTTACACAAAAGCTGCCACATGGTAAATATTACACATGTGGCAGTAATTCTTGCAGTTCTTATTGGGAAGGAGGATGTTAAGCGTGACAGCATGAGGAGGTGGGTGAGTGAGCTCTTGAGATTCCAAAGTGTGGCTTGTGGAGGGAGAATTGAGAAACTTGGTAGCGCTTATGAATAACATGGATTTTATATCATCTTGCCAAATTCTCTGTCAGTTAAGATTTCAAGTTTTGGACAGCTTTTGCCTTCTCTTAGAGCCATAATTTTTATTCTGCAAAAATTGATAACAACAAGAATAACAACTTTCTTTTGTTGACCAAGTACTCTGTGCCAGGTATTGTGCGAGCATCTTTACATTTATTGTTTTACATAATTCTGGCAAGAAACCAGGAAAACAGATTTATTAACCCCAATTTATAAGTGACAACAAGGAGGCTTATGATGTTCAGGTTTATGCAACTAGAAGGTGGTAGTGCTGGGATTTAAGTCATAGTCTACTGAATAAAAATATCTGGACTTAAATCACAACCATATTACATACCTCAGAGGCTTGTGGTAAGAATTAAACAGAGAAAAATTCTCAGCTCCTCAACCCCCCTTCCCACACACACTCATGCTTATTGAAGCACTAGTTATCTTTCCTCATCCCTGCCTCTTAGCATAGATTTTAAGCCACCTCAAAGGGTATCTTTGTCAACAACTTTTTGCCTTAGTGATTGTACCTCAGTCATTAGATGTTCTAAATTGAATTTATGATTTTAGATACAACTGAAAACCAAAATTTGTGAAATATTTTAGTAATCTTCTTACCCTCATACTTTTCTCTTAAAGTTTTCCAAAATTATATAGATTTCCAATGACTACACTAACAAGTAACTGCATTTATCACACTGACTCTGGAGATCAAAAGTTCTCTTGGTCAAAGATAATACCTTGAAGGTACATAAAGGAGTTTGTGCAATCTCATTTTTGGTACCATCCCCAAATAAAATCTGATTAAAAAAAAACACTTGCTATCATTTTGGTACACAGAGAGAAACACGCACACACACACATGCACAGAAATATGCTTTACCTTGTAATAAAAAATACAATACCTTCTTTCAGCAAGATTGTTTCTTTGCTTTGTTGTTGTTGTTGCTGTTTGGTTGGTTGGTTTGCTTTTTGCTTGTTTTTCTTTAAAGGGCTGAATTAAATCAACTTATTCTTTTGGTGGCCCATGGAATAAAAATCTTCACTGCTTAACATATTATATTTTACTAAAGCATTCTGGTTTCACAGCCAATGCCTAATTCCAACTCTGTAATAATAACAGCTGCTATTTGTACACCTTGTACTATGTGCCAGAAAATCAAGCAAGTGCTTCATATGACACAACAACCTATGAGAAAGATTCTATTGTCATCTTATCCTATCTTACCAAAGTGGAAATTAAGCTTATAGAAGTTAAATCACTCCCCAGTAGTGAGCCGTCAATGAGGGGAAGGGTCTGCCTGTCCCAACAGTCTGAGCATTTGACTTTTACATATATTACTCTCTCACCTTTCTACTTTTATGGCTGAGTCCACATAAAATAGATATTAAAACTAAGGGTGTATATGTATCGAGTGCTTATTGTGTGCTGCGCACTATTCTACATCATTTACATCATAATTCCCTTTACTCTTACCTATGAATCATGTATATCATTTGTCCGCATTTTATAGATGAGAATTCTGGGACCCAGGGAAGTGGAGTAACTTGTCCAAGACTACACAAGTGAAATAGTAATAGATTCAAGATTTGTGCTAAGTCAGTCTAACTGCAAAGCCGATGCATTTAGTCACATAGTGTACCACCCAGAGTAAAAATGTGTGGAGACTCCTCTGCGCCTCCTGCTTGGAACTACTTAACATACACACTGTCTTGTGTTTTTCCATCCCCAAAGAACAGATACTGCTTCAACACATTCTATGGTTTTTTTGTTTGTTTGTTTGTTTTACTAATACAAAAAGGTTTTTCTTCTTTCAGCATCCACACACAAAGAGAGCAAACATCATTTATTTATCTCAAAGAAATCTGGAAATCCCAGGCCTGACTAGCCTCCAAATGCCCCTCAAGTGGAAATTTTGAAAGCAAGAACATGTTGCTATTTTTGACTGCCTCTCCATTCCCAGAGTGCTCTGCTTTTCACTCTCAACTGCTCTTGCTCTCAGCGTCTACCAACCCCATGGCTTTTGTAGACTACTTATTCATCATAATGCACAATTGCATTCCCTCTTGTCTTATTTAGCACAAGTATGCACTCTCCAGTCCTTCCTCCACCTCTTTGTCCATTTGGTTTTCATATCACCTACTGGTTTGCTGGCTCCATAATATATTTCTAATGAGGTAGGACACATTCAGAAAGGGCCAAGAAGACTAATAAGAGCTCATTCAAAAACCATAGCTGTCTGCTGCCACTTGAGATTTCTCTGGGATTTATGCCCTTAGAATCCCACTGCCCTATACTCCCTGTCATCTTGCTTAAATTCTCCCAACAGCCTTCCCTTTACCTATCACAAGGATCACTAAAAGAATTATGTAGCTGGGCACAGTGGCTCACACCTGTAATCCCAGCACTTTGGGAGGCCGAGGCGGGTGGATCACCTGAGGTCAGGAGCTCAAGATCACCTTGGCCAACATGGCAAAACCATGTCTCTACTAAACTTACCAGAAAAAAAAAAAAAAACTAGCTGGGCGTGATGGCCTGTGCCTGTAATCCCAGCTACTTGGGAGGCTGAGGCAAGAGAATTGCTTGAACCCAGGAGGCAGAGGTTGCAGTGAACCGAGATCACACCACTGCACTCCAGCTTGGGCAAAAAGAGCGAAACTCCATCTCAAAAAAAATTGTTTAAATGGATAATTGAAAGATTAGAATGTTTTTATCTCAATATTAATAAGGGTCTTAGGATTCAGTGGCAGGAATGGTGGATTCAGAATTAGAACTTCTCAGTTCTATGGTCATTCCCTAGGTATAAGATTCGGCTCCCCATCCCCTACCCCTGTAAATTGGAGATAAGTACTCCTGCTTACCTGAACATTCTTCAGAGGGTTTTTGCAAAGTCACCTTCGGCTATGCATAAGAGAGAATTATGGAATTTTTAAGGGCTCTACAAATAGAACCCCCTCTGCGTGAGCTCTCCACTCCTTAGTAAGGACCAGGATTTGTGGGAACCACAGTCAGTAGGTTGTACTACAGCTGACAACACAATCAACTGACAGAAACCATTACTGAGTAAACATTTACGGAGCATTTGTTATATCTCAGTCACTTTACTACGTGCCAAAAAAACAAAAGATTTTCTATGATATAGAAAATCCATGAAAGCATGCTATGGAAACCTGTCCTTACTGGGCACCTCGATGGGTCCTAGGCACAAAACAGTGAAAGAGAGAGCCCCATGTGGTATAGCCTGCTAGAGGACAAGCCAACAGAAAATTTAAACATACTGAGGTGGAAAAAGTAGAGGATTCTATGGCAACACATCAAGGGACACTTGATTTAATCTAGTGGTATAGAATGTATCACCATAGATAGTGACACCTGAAGAAAGTTGTTTTAGTTTCCTATGGTTGCCATAACAAAGTCGCACAAATAGGGTGGCTTAAAACAACAGTATGCTGAGAGTTCAGGATGCCAGAAATCCAAAATCAATGTGTACACAGATTGTTTCTTCTGGAGCCTCTGAGGAAAGGCTGTTCCATGCCTTTTTCCCAGCTTCTGTGGGTTGTGGACAGTCTTTGCTTGGGGTTGTTTGGCTTGCAGATACATCACGCTAGTCTCTGACTCCATCTTCATATGACCTTTTCCTCTGTGTCTCTCTATGTCCCTTTCTGTCCCCTATAAGGACAGTGTCATTAGATTTAATGCCCATCTTCATCCAATATAATCTCTATCTCTACTCTAATTACTTCTGCAAAGACCTTATTTCCAAATAAGGCCATATTCTGAGGTTCCAGATGGACATGAATTTTTGGGAGGCGTTATTCAACTCACTCCAAAGGAGAAGGAGCCATTTTAAAGAGTAATTGAGAACAGACTATGCAAAATCCTAGAATGAATAAAGATTATGATGCACTGAGAAATTTGATTTTTAAAGTCAGTATGGTTGAAGGAAGGAAGGCAAGGGGGAGTTGAAAGAGACAATAATGGACAGAAGGAGAAACTTGTCAATTAAGCTGAGGAATTTGGACTTTCTTCTGAGAATAACAGGAGACAATGACATGTGATTCAAATAAAGGATTGACATGAGACTCTTAAAGCAAGACCCTCCTGGCCTTGAGCAGAGGACCAACTGTGAAGAGATTAGAGGATAAGAGTCCAGTTGGAGGCTGCTCTTGGTGTGGAGTGAGGGAAGGTGATGAATTGTGTCATAGGAGTGGCAGTAGAGGGAGAAAGAAGTAGCAGGCTTGGGAAAAAAAAGGATTGAATCAATAAGGACTTGCAGAGTTAAGACAAAGGCATAGAGTTATAGATTGTTATACAACTTATTTTTGACAATTGTTTTTCTTTAATAGCTGGCTAGATTTCCCATTGACTACAATGATTTTCCTCAGAGATACAATTGTTTATTAGAAAAAAAGTGATACTGTTGGGACAATTTATTTGAATATTCCTGTGTTAGAATTATTTTGCTTTTAGAAGTAATTGTAATTGAATTTAAAATAATGTAAAAAATAAATATATAATGGGATGTGTTTACTCACATCCTGGGAAGTGAGATATAAGCTTGGCTAGGTCTAATGATTCAAACACCATCATCATAATTATTTTTCTTTCTTTCCTTTGACTCTACTTTTTCCCCTGCTGGTGGGAACAAAGGTTGCGGTAGCTCCAGCTCACATCAACTTTATACTCAAAATCTCCCAGAAAAGAGTCTCCACCACTAACTTTGTTCAGTGTCTTGGAGAAAAATTGAATTGTCCCAGCTTGGATCCTCTTTCCACCCCCGAACCAGTCCCTGCCCTGCAGTGAAAGGAATACTCTATTAGGCCTGGGTCGTGTGCCTAAATTTGAGTATGAGTAAGCTTTATCTGAGCCTCATGGACCAAGCAGATTACTATGAAATTGGTGAAAGAATCTTCCTCAAATGAAAGGCTGTGAAATGCATAAAAATAAAACTAACAGACATTTAACTAACGGACATACACTGCAATGGTGTCAAGCAATCATTTTCAGACAAGGTAAAGACTATGAATTGATAATTTATTACACCAGTTTATGCTATTTCCTAATTCATCCATCCATCCATTCTTCTATTCATCCATTCACAACTTGTTTATGAAGCACTAGGCATTTAAACGGGGCCAAGGAAATCAACACTGAAAAACATTTTTGTCTTCAACTTGCTTATGATCAAAGAGGGAAAACAGATGCTTCATAACTTCTAGGCAAGCTCGAATAAAATACTGAATAATGGTATAAATAACAAACTTTCATAACATGAAATATGGGATAAATATCCCATTTGGAAGCTCAAGAGCAATGTTGTGGGGGAAATGACATTTCAATGGGGAATTAAAGAACAAATAAAGATTTCAATAACTACAAGACTGTTCCAAACTGACGGAACACTAGGAACAAAAGTCTAGGATGTGTTAACTTGCTTAGTAGTTGAAGAAAATGATGAGAGACTTGTATGGCCAAACGCGGAATGTCTAGAGGATTAGAGAAAGGAATATGACCAGAAAGGTAGTTGCTTGGAGAAAAACTATGGAGGATCATGAAATCCAGAGCACAGAAGGTCAACTATTTTTTATAGATATTTTGGAGCCAGTACAGTTTGCTGGTAAGAAGTTGAATAATTTGTGAAATAACCTGTGTTTCAAAAGATAACTCAGAGAAAAATGGCTTGTACTCATGGATGCTGTGCTCCCCAAAGTCAGTTCAACTCTTTTCATCTTTCCATTTAGCTTTTACATTTCTGGAAATCTGGAAAGAAATTAGGTATTTTTAAATATTTAAAAACCACTTTCTCTGAAGAAAACAGGTCCTCAGTAGTTGAGCACTTTAGTAGTAAAAATTCCAACTGCCACCTTTCCTAGAGAAGAAGCCAAACCTCTGCAATTTCATGGCCTACTTTGCTTCAATATATTCAAGACAGGAAGTTGCAGCAAGGTCATGAAATGTAGAGTCACAAACACATTCACATTCTTACCTAGTGCCATTTCCAGACCCTTTTAGCACTCTTGGAGCTTTTGTTCGATAGAAAATAAAACTGCATTTTAGCAGTTAGTTTGTGAATATATGTTTGTTCCATTTCCATCTCTGTTAAACATGCCCTCATTCCCACTTTCTTTGTCAAAAGAAGAGAAAAATGTAAGGAATTTTTGTTTGGGGGTACGGGGGAAGTAATCTTAAAAACAACTGCACTTTGAAAGAAAGTGAAAAAATGTTTATCTTCAGATTTTATTTTTTTCTTTTTGTGGCAAATGTTCAAAGACATCAGCATACAGTTCTGAGTTGATATACGCCATGCAGGAAAGAAAGTCATTGGAATCATAAACTCATGGAGAATGGCATTTCTCAATCTGCGCTGGTGATAACGCGTTTCATATAACCACACCACCCCTTCCCTGAAGACACAAACAGCCCCCACATGAGATGTGATCCTTTTGGCTGGCAAGTGGGATGTGAGTGAGAAGCCCTTTGAATATAAGGCATCGGTTCTCACTTCGGAAGGTCTGGCTTACACAGCCACCCCAGCCAATCCCACACATTCTCACGATCACCATAAGGAGAAATTCATGGAGTCTTGTGTTAAAATAAGAAGAAACTTTGTAGACCACCCATGTGTTTTTTGTTTTGTTTTCACGGAGAAAATGAAACAATTGAGAGATGTCATTTACTGTAGGTGAAGATTAATGACAAAACTACAAATGCCGAAGTATATAGTCCCTTGTATATGATGGCACTTTATAATCTAGAAAGCATCTTCATTCCCAATCTCACCTCCAGTTCTCATAGCAAGTCCTTGAAATGTGGCTTATTCCCACTTTACAGAGAAGAAAACTGAAACTTAGAGGGGTTAAAGTAACTTCTCTAGAACAAAAGAGATGGCAAGAGTTGAGTTGAGACTGGAATTGTGGTATTCTGAATATTAGGCTGCAGCTCTTACCTTGATATTGCATTGCCTCTCAAAAAATTACACCAAATTACCCCTTGTTTGGTATTTGTTGTTATAAGACATTCCAAAGGAGAATTTCATAAGATTTCCTTGAGTTCCTAGGAAATCAGCAGCACTGAGTGCAAAACTGCATGGAGTAAACATAGAATAGCTGTTAGCACTGTTTCTGTCACAGAAGAAGGATAATATAGCTGGGGTCACCAGACAAGCACACATTAAATAAACAGAGAACAATTCAAAGTGGGCCACAGCTAAGTGCTGAATGGTTATGGCAACATTTGATATAAAAAGTGATAGAAGGGAGTGATGATTAAGCCTAAAGAAATCAGGAAAGCTTCACAATGATTCTAACAGAAGGATAAAAATCTAGGACTTCTGTAGCACGTACACCTTAGCACAGGATCCCCGTACTACCAGCCTGTGACTTTGGTAAGTCATTTAAATCCTCCAAACCTCCATTTCTTCATCTGCAAAATGTGACAACTTCTATATCTGAGGGCGGTGGTAAGGACTGAATGGGATAAAATTTCAAATCCTTTGCATAAGGCATGACACACAAATATTTCTATAAGGCCTTATTAAGCATGTGGAATTTAGACTGACCTGGCTGGAAGGGGAAGACACTAGGGGCAGCTTCCACTTGGCACATGTGCTAATGAAGTAGAGAACACAGCTGTGCATCTCTGTGCCTGGCTTTGGCATGCTGCTCGGCCAGCCAGTTTGCTTGAGCTGACTTTGGTAGTCTAGGGGACACTAACAGAGAGGTGTGAAAAGCTCTGGGCTGATTGTCACGCCAAAGGAAGGCATCAATATTTGTAAATGAGTGCTTTTAGAGCTTGGGAAATGCTCAAGCCTGGATTTATAAAGGAAAATAATGGAGCACTCTGAAACCAAACATCAATACTTCTGAGGAAGTGATGGCTAGAAACATGAGGTAATCTGGCTCCTATGAGAATGCCAAAAATTTTCCCAGAGACATGAACAAATCTCTAGGACAGATTCTTTGTTTTCCTGCAAGTGATCACTTAGAAAGCCTTCTTGATCATACTAGTGCAGTTCAAATATCTATTTGATATTAGTTAATTTTACCATGGATAGAGGTAATGGAATAGAAACACTACAGATAATAATGGTAAGTGCATGGTTTAGTAACAGAAACATGTGTTTTATAGAGGAACAGTACAACTCTGGGGAAAAAACAAAACAAAACAAAACAAAACAAAAAACTGAAGAGGTATGGGAAGAGGCTGGAGGGTTGTGTTAGACTACTGGGCTGCCATAACAAAAAATACCACCGAGTGATGGCTTAAACAACAGAAATTTATTTTCCCGCACGCAGTTCTTGGTGCTAGAACTCTAATATCTAGATGTGAGGGTTGGTTTCCTCTGAAGTGTCTTTCCTTGGCTTGTAGATGGCTGTCTTCATGTTCACATGGCATTCTCCTTCCATGTCTGTCTGGGTCCAAAATCCTCTTCTTACAAGGACACCCATCATATTGGGTTATGGCCCACATTATTGACCTCATTTCAACATAGTTACATCTTTAAAGATCCTATATCCAAATACAGTCACATATTGAAGTACTAGGGATTGGGACTTCAACACAGGAATCTGGCAAAGATACAATTTAACTCATAGCAAGGACACTAACAAACATTGCAGATTTCTACACAGGTCAAGAAAGAAAAATTGGGGTTCCATTTTTTGGTTGAAGAGACAAAATGAGAGAACTAGAAGGCCTCATCAACAGGACACCAATCTAGAGCCACAGTGAGCACTGTGTGGAAGGAGTTTCCTGTGACAGAGGAAAGATGACTAGTTCAGGGGACACTCATATCTAGTTTTGAGTCAAATTGTTCTCATCTCAATTAACATGACTTTATAATATCTTCAGTTTTCGAGCAAAGTTTACTATCCTGGTACAACTTGGTTTCAGTCTCCTGTTAGCACTATCTTGAAAATAAAGGAAGGTGCTATGTCAACATTTTAAGCAAAATAAAGAGAAGAAAGTTAAATGACAAGGAGAGGTAGAGATAAACATCCAAAAATGGTAGGGTGAGGAATTAGAAGTTACAATTCAGAGCAAGAATGACAAAAATCAACCAGGACAGGCAAGCACTTTTTGGAAATATTTAGATATATTCTGAGAGGTTGGAGTTTTTGTAGTCATGCAGAATGAGGTTGACTTCTTTCATTTTGTGTGAGGTTTACCTGCTATTTAAAAGGTCCTAAGGGAGAAACCATGATTCCTCTAGAAATACATAAAAGAGGGTAGAGGATTTAAGACTGTAGAAGTTGACACATCAGTTAAATAGCTTTTTGTTGTTGTCTTTGCTTTCAACTTTGAACTTTTGCACAATGTTTCCAGCTTCCAAAAATGCTTTTATTTAAGCCAACACTTTCAGAAGATATTCATTTGGAATTGTTTTGGGTAGTATAAGCAGAGGTCTCCTCTAGCTAGGAACAGAGTAGAACATGTGTTACCAAAGTCAGAAAGTCCCACCTTGAGCCACAGGGTAGATGAGTCTAAAAGTTTTTTACAGTAAGGATAGGAAGGCAAACTCAAACTGTGAGTAGGTAAGTCCTCTACTCAAAACTTCCATGACTGCTCAGTTCATTAGTATGAAATTCAGTCTCTTCATCACAGCCTACAAACCCCCACCTGATCTGTCTCACCCACTGCTGCAACCTCATTCTGTGCCACCCTTTTCTTCACACTGCGCCTTATTCACTGGCCTTCCTTCTCCCCTTTCAACATGCCAAGCTTACTTCTGCCTTAGGGCCTTCATTGAGGGGTCCACCCTACCCTTCTTTCTCTTCCTTCAGATCTGTGCACAACTTCTCCTTCATGTCATTCAAATCTCAACTCAAATATCATCTTCTTAGGTAAGTATTCTGTGATTAAAGAAGCCATCCTCCCATCTCATCCTTATTCATTATTATTTACTACTTTTCTCTCATGTATTGATTCATGAATTTTGTGTTTATTATCCATTGGAATAGATACTTCTTAAGGAGAAGCACATTATTTTCTTATTCTCTGCTATGTTCCCAGCAGGGAAACCCTTGTTCAATGAATGAATGAATGAATGAATGGGTGAATATCACCTTCCTCCATGCTCAAGGACATAGCATCCATACATGTACAAACCTTCTCATGCAAATTGGAGAACCAGATATTCAAATCATTCATCTTTAGCTAAAAGTTTAATCTCTTCCTTACTAATCTTTTTATTCATATTATGTCTCCTCCACCCCCCAAACACAGCTTTAAAGTAATTTACAAATCATAGAATCACTAGACTTGGAAGAGCAACTAAAGTTTATAGTGCAGTTATACTACTTGGTCTTTTATATGCCATTGCATTGTTTCCACCAAGAGGTTTTCTAGTGTCTATGAGAATATTTCTAGTAAAGGACAACACCCCCACCAAAAACTTGTCCAGTTTAGAGCTGAAAACTTTCAGTGTTAGAGTTGGTGCAAATAGAAAAAATGAATTTCATTTTATTCTTTTCATTTATTTAGTTTCTCACTCAACACATATTTATTTACTTATTATGTAAGCATCTCCTGGCAAATGAATACTATATTGTAGTTACTACAATATAGCAGTGTGTAAGAAAAGCAGCCTCTTCCTTTATAGAGTGTTAAGGCAGCTGGGAAAATAGACACTGTGTACATAATTACAGGAAAAGCACTGGAAAAGGGGTAGAGAGTGCCACTAGAACTGATAACTGAGGGACATAGCCTGGACAGGAAGGGAGGAGCATGCATGAAGCCTAAAGGATAAGTATGGATTAGATAGCACAAGTAGGAGTACCAAGGAAGTGCTAGAAGAAGAAAGGGCAGTTCCAACCAAAGGAGAAATATGTCTGGAGTTTCCAAAACTAGAGGGAACGGAGTATGCTGCCAAGGCTGTAGCATGAAATTACATAGAAGTGCGAGTGTTCACTTCCTCAATGACCCCACTACAGGAGAAGCAAAGACTAAAGGGCACGGCAATGGGACTGGAAGAGGGGAAAGAATAGAATTATTCAGGAATATGTAAGCCATCTAAGACTCTGAACTCTTTGTTTAAAGTGATGTGAAGTTATTGAAGTGTTATACGACGGGGAAAGACATGAATTGGAGGGAAGCAAATGTGAACTGGGGAGGCCACTTATGAAGCTGTGGTAGTAGTCCAGGCAAGTGATGCAAATGGCATACACTAGAGCAGTGGAGAGTTGAGATGAAGAGAAATAGATTTAAGAGATATTTGGGAGGTAGAACCTACTTGTTGATACTAGTTCCCTCTGCTGTATTATACAACATAAGTAGCTTCACATGTCCACCTGACCACACTTCAGCTTTTTTAAGACAAACCATGTCATTCTTATCTGCTTTCCTAACTTGAACTTATGCAAGTAACAAAGTCATGGATATTTCAATGGTCATCTGTTGACTGTGGACTGACATCCTCTACCATTCTCGTTATTTTAGTCCAAATATACACTCTGTCAATATGTATTGGTGGTATATCTCACAATGCCTCCAAGTATATATATCAACCCTCAGGTGGTAAAAAGAGCAAAAGTACGATAGCTGGAAGAAGCAAATTCAGAAGACTACAAAAATAAAAGAAAGAATCATTTGGTTCTTCCAGAACTATTTGGTTATTTGAAATCTTCAAGAACCAATCATATTCCATTAGAGTTCAAGCCTTGTTTTGGGAACCAGTGTACACTAAACTTCTTTGCATAAAAAGATATGACACAATGATTGACTGATAGATTCTGAGACTAAAAACAACTTTAGAAACAGTACTCAGTGAAGCAAAAATTATTCCTGTCCTAAAAGATGGGCCTATTTTTCTTGTGATCACAGAAGGGGGTGATTGCTGAGATCAGAAACGCAGCCAGGTCCATCAAAAATAACAGTCACAGGGACACATTTATTTTGAACCAGCATATTCTGTTGACATCTCCCCAGGAGAAAGTACAAGAAACTGACATTAGCTTTAGATCTAAGCTGAGACAGCAGCATGAAATCATATGGACATTCGGATGTTATCTTCCCCAAAGAGTTTCATTTTATATAAATTGCAGGAAACCTGACACACATATTAAAATTTACTATGGTTGAGTGAGAGCTAGGAAAAAAAAAAAAGGAAAAAATGTTGCTTCTAGTAGTAACATCCATTATCACCTGATACATGTTTTTTCTCTTGGGGGCATTTCATGACATAGATTTTCACATTCAACCAAAAATGATTTATTTTCAATGAAAATACAGCAGATGTATTCAACCACAGAGAAGATTTGGCTAAAGTAAGTGAACGCCCTGTTTCTCTCTCTCTCTCTCTCTCTCTCTCTGTTTCTCTCTGTGTGTGTGTGTGTGTGCGTCTTTTCTTAGTGTTCACTTTTATCATCATCAGTTTGGTGCAGTCACTCATCTATCAGCAACATTTATAAAAGTGTCTACTTTGAGCAAGAGCCTTCAAACCCAATGTCTGTTCAATGAGAATATCTCAGAACACCTGAGGAAAAACCCTTCAAGCTCTACAAGCTCATTTGTCTGTCATAGCCAACAGTGTTTCCAAACACACTGCAAGAATGAAAAGCTTAAAAGTCGCTACTCTAGGTTGCTCTGCATGGTCATTTCTAACTTTGACAAAAGATTCCACGTGTAAATGTTAAAAACAGACTTGGGAGAATGTTTACTCATATATTACTGCAGAAAACATAAACTGGTACATCCTACTCAAAAAGTTATTAAAAGCTTTAAAAATGCCCCCAAGTCCATTTCCAATAAGATCACTCCTGGAAAGCTATCCTACGGAAATATCCAGAGACTAACATTATATATGTGAAGAGAAATGTGACCAGAAACCAAAATACCATCAGTAGAAGAATAATAATTTTAAAGATTTAATTATTATATTACCTCCTAATTGATGCATTGATATGCAACTCATAAAAAAGATATTTTCAAAGGCCAATCCTACAAGGCTTGGGCTTAAATGAGGAAGAGAAGACATGCAACTATGCACATTCATATCCATTTTATATTTTAAATTATATATGTGAGCATAACAACATATATAATAAAGTTGAAATCACAGTGTTGGGTACATGGTAGGAACCCCAACAATTAATTATTGAACAAACGAATTACCTACAACAAAATGGGAGATGGGTTTGGGGTGGCTATAATTCTTCTTTATACTTCTCTGAATTTTCCTACTTGTTTACAATGAGAAGTTAATTCTTATAATAAGAAAGCCTCTGCAAGATGAGTAGGAAGAGAATCATTTGATATGAGAAGAGTATCATGAAAAAATTGAAATGACTTGCTCAAGTTTGTACAGTCCTAACAATCTAGCTAGGGCTGCAATGTAAACATCTTCTATTCTGGGCAAGTACATTTCCCGTTAAGCAAAACAGAAGTTTCTCTGAATTTTTCTTTGAAGTCCAACCCTAAGCTCTCCCTTACCACCATTAAATGAGAGAAGATCCAGTTGCCTGCAGGTACAACTCCTAGTAAGTCTCATCTCAGCCTTTCAGACTAAGGTCTTGATCATGGTTGGAAATTGAAACTTCAGCTCATGCCCCTTTGGTTTCCTGCTAGGGAGGACTCTGAGCAGAAGTGTGTCACAGGAGCAGCAAAAACACAGGCAGTGGGAAGAATAATTTCCCAATGGAAGTATTTCCTAAAGAATAGCTGGTCTACCCCTTAGGGCGTTATATTTTAATGTCTGCCAATGTTGTTTGACTTGAACTTGGTTTTAAAGACTGATTAAGAATATACTTTTAAAAATAATGACTGTTACCATTTCAAAATCATTATTTGTCAACCACTGTGCTTAATGCCTCAGCTGATTGATGTCATAGAATCCTTACAAAAACTTTTGGAGATAAATAGTATCATTATCCCCATTTTACAGATAATGAAAGAGATTTAAGGAGGTGAATAATTTATTCAAGTGATACACAGTTATTAAGTGGCAAATTGAAGATTCAGACCGTGACCTGTCTGACTTCTACCCTGCTTCTTAATAATAACATCATTATATTTGCTCTCCCTCCTCTTTTCCTCTCTGACTCACCTTGCCTAACCCAGCACCTGGAAGAAAGAATAGTAGGTACCCACTAAATATTTGATGAATTAATGAATGAATGAAATACTATGTTATACAAAGAGCTACAATTGCAGGATTGAGTCAATTCCCTATTTCTGGGCAACAAAGTATCTATACATTTAGTGGTTTAAAAGAACAATTATCTCACAAATGCCGTGGGTCAGAAATCCAAGCATGAATGTGCTGGGTCCTCTGGCCAGTGGTCTCTTTCATGTGGCTGCAATTAAGATGCTAGTTGGGGCTGTAGTTATATCAAGACTCAAATGAGATAAATCTACTTCTGAGCTGACTCACAATGTTGATGGCTGGATTCAGTTCCTCACTAGTTATGGCCTGAGGCTGGCTTCTGTTTCTTACCACATGGATATGTCTTCATAAGGCAGTTCACAATATGGCAGCTTTCGTTTATAAGAGTAAGGGAAAAAGAGAGAGAGAGAGAGAGGTATACAAGCCACACTTTTTAGAATCTAATCTCAGAAGTGATATTGTGTCACTTCTGTCAAATTTTGTTCCTTAGAAGTAAATCACTAGGTCTGTCCCACACTAAGGGGGAAAGAATTATGTAATGTTCATTATGAGTGAAACAAACAATAAAGGCATTACATTTTTTTGATCAAAGCAAGATTATTTTTCATTGGGGTGATCCGAGAAGACTTCATGGACTTGGAATTGAAACTGAAATTTTAAGAATGGCTTGCATTTATGAGTTTGACTTTTTTAGATTCCACATATGAGTGAGATCATGCAGTTCTTGTCTTTCTGTGTCTGGCTTATTTCGGTTAGCATAATGTCCTCCAGGTTCATCCGTGTTGTCCCAGATGGCAGGATATTCTTCTTTTTTTAAGGCTGAATAATATTCCATTGTGTGTGTATGTATATATACACATATTTCCCACAGTTTATTCATTCATCTGTTGACAGACACTAGGGTTGTTTCCATATCTTGGCTATTGTGAATAATATTGTTATAAACATGGGGGGCACAAATATCTCTTTGAGATACTGACATTTTTTTGGATATATACTCAGAAGTGAGATTGCTGGATCATATGGTGGCTCTATTTTTAATTTTTGAGGAATCTCCATACCGTTTTCCATAAATGTCTATACCAATTTACATTCCCGCCAACAGCGTGTTCCTTTTTCTCATATCCTTGCCAATACTTGTTATCTTTTGTTGAACTCATAAAAGCAGAAAGTAGAATGGTGGTTGCCAGGGGCTGGGGGTGGGGAAATTAGGAATGTGTTGGTCAAAGAATACAAAGGTTCATTTATACGAGGTGAATAGGTTCTGGAGATCTAACATATAGCATTATGACTATGGTTAGTAATACTAAATTGTATACTTGAAATTTGCTAAGAGAGTTTATCTTAAGTGTTCTCATCACACCCCAAAATATTATAATTATGTGACATGATTAATACAATAATTAGCTTGATTGTGGTAATTCATTTTATAATGCATATATATACCAAAATGCCAAATTGCATACCTTAAATGTGGACAATTTTTATTTGTCAATTATACCTCAATAAAGCTGAGGAGAAAAAGAATGGCTTGTGCTTAGGGAGAGGAAGAACAAAAGGAGGACGTTCATATGTAAGAGTCATGAAATACAGCACAGAGAAAAACAGAAAAAATGACAATGAATGATACGATTTAATGTCAGTGATTGGCTCTAGCTGAATGTTTAACGAAGAAGAATGAATAGAGGTTATGTCTTCAGGAACTAGTCCAATGCCTTGATCATAGTAGATACATGATAAATATCTGTTGAATGAATAAACTCCCAGGCCTTTTTCTATATGCAGCTTGAAAACAGACACAAGATCAGGAAACTAGCCTTTTAAATGTGTATTACCTCAATCATCTGTGTGACTTTTGTGAGCAGTCAGGGCTCCAGTGGCTTTCTGAAACACACAGTTCACAGTGGGACGGTGACTCTTGCAGGTCTCTCAGCTGCAGATGGGGAATGAAAGAGCAACCACAGAAGAACCTTTCAGCTTCAGGTTGCTTTCAGGGTTGTGGGAGAGGGATAGGGAGGATGGCAAGAAGTGGGGGTGCCAAGACAAAGGGCACCAGTGATGACAGAATGCAAGAAACTGCATGTTTTACCACAAAATCTGTTGTCTTGTGTGGTTGGCAGTATTCATAAAGCTCCAGTTGTATCTCACTGATTCCTTGCCTTACCATGGACCTCACTGTATGTTGTTTCATGTATATCAATTACAAGTCCTAATTAAAATGCCTCTGACTTTGTGGGATGAGATTTAAGACATGCTAATAATTTTCTGTTGTGACTATGATTAATGATGATGATGTTGTTGGCAAAGGGTTGAAGGTGGGCAATAGCGACGGTTGTTGGGAGCTGTCATCACTACTATTAGCTCACAAGTCTCTTCTTTGCCCAAAATGACAAAGTTGAAAGTTAAATGTGTGTGTTTGTATGTGTGCATATGCAAAAAAAAGTGCCTAGTTTTTTCATGGAATTTAGAAGTTTTTCTTCCTAAGCCAAAGTACAAGTTTGGATTCACACACACATTTGCACGCATGTACCTGTATGCACACACAGAAACAAACACTTACATATTTCCTCTTCCCGTGATGGGAGCTTGAAGTCTATTCAGTGGCTATCATAACAAGAAGCATCTCATTTCTTGAAATCAATGAATTCTGTATTGTGCTTTCTAAGGGTCAATAATGATTGGGAAGTTAAAGGAAATGGTAGAATCTGAGGAGTTCTAGAATCAGGAATTGACATGGAATACTCTCCTAAACTCTATTTCAGCCCCAGTATATACACAAGTAGAGACAGAACTAACCACTGATGTTAAATGCCTCCACAAAGAGACAGAACTTTAATTTTCAGAGCATATCTAAATTAATAGGCAAATCCTCCATGCATATAACTAATGAGCCCAAATGCATATTATTTTCACTTATCTGGGAATATTTTGCTTGTTGGCTTTGGTTTTTATTTTTTGGTAGGAGACAGAAGGCAGCTACAAGGTCCAGAATGTTGCTGTCTTTTATTTAAGTTTTAAATCTTTGGCCCAATTCTAATGTCTTACTTTCATATTTTCTGTTTTTTTCCTTTCATCTAACCTATAATAAAGCACTGCATTGTGTTAGCATGAAAAAAAAAAGTGCAGCAGTATGGAGCTACATTCTCAAGATGGTACAAGTCTCTTGGGGAGACTTTAGTTTTTTGATGTACAATCCTATGTTCTAAGTAGGAGATTTTTATTAAGCAGGTATTAAAACACCTCCTTTTGCTTTAGGTTCCTTATCAGTGTGGTTACTGTGACAAGGCAAATAGAAGTTTATAAGTAAATGCTTCACCTTTTCATCTCTGCTTATACTAGTGCCTAAATCTAGAGAAATTTCTTTTATATAGCTCAAGGAACATACTGTTATATCTGATTAAAGTTCAAGATGCAACTTTCACTTTATGTTTTGCTTTTTAATGAACCCAGTGTTCAAACTGCCTTCTTTTTCTTTCTTTCCCTTTACCTTGCAGACCTGTGAGAGTAGCAAGTGAGAAAATGCTGTATTCAGAATTTAGGAGGTTCACACACAATAATTTTACTCTGTCTGCTCCAGCCAAGAACATAAGACTCTAGGGATTTGGGTTGAAAAGCAAAAGTAATTCTAGTCAGGATTATATAACCAAGGACAGAATGATCGTAACTGGCAACTTATGGAAGAAGGCCTTATTTGCAGCTTTCATTAACTTTTTAATAGCTTACTTACTATTTTCTGAATTTGCTTTTCTAAGTGTCCATAACCGACTTCTTTTCCTGTTTTTTTTTTTTTAAGTAAACCTGTAAGTGTTGAGGAATATATTCGTAGGAAACCTAGCCTATATTTTCTAAATGCTGTTATCTAGTGTTGAGAAGGTTATGCTGATCACCTACTGTGTGTAAAACACAATAATAGGTCATAGAAATCTGAAAATTTTAATAAGTATTTACAGAGCTTGTCACATGGCAATATTAAACATATTTTTTGAGTAGATATTGAATTCTAAGCTACAGAAATGTCATTTAAACTGATATTTAAAGGCTGAAAGGGATCTAGCTGAGTAAGATACTTTATTTTTTTAAATATATATTTTTAAATTTTATAAAAGATAGGATCTTGCTGTGTCACCCAGGCTGGAGTGCAGTGGCACAATCATGGCTCACTACAGCCTCAACATCCTGGGGTCAAATGATTATCCCATTTCAGCATCCTGAGTAGCTGAGCTACAGGTACAAGCCACCAGTGTCTCACTACATTGCCCAGTCTAGTTTCAAACTCCTGGGTTTATACGATTCCTTCTGCCTCAGCCTCCCAAAGTGCTGGGATTAGAGATGTGAGCCACTGCTCCTGGCCTATAAGACACTTTAACATAGGGAGATATAAAAGCATCTTTCAGGACTCTCTTGACTGTCAGTTGTTCAGAGAAGACTTCCCTTGATTCCCTCAATCTAAATAAATTTCTGCTCTTTCATTTTACTTTCTTATTATTTATTATAATTTGTTTATTCATAGCCATCTCTGTGATTGCTTAGCGTCTCCTCCGTTGCTAGAGTATAAATGCCACAAGGGCAAGTATTGTATCTGTTTTATTTATTTGTATAGCTTAGTACATAGTCTGGTAAATAATGGTGTTACATCAGTGTCCATAAATGAAAAGATTAAAGACTATAACACATTTATTGAGCACTTACTGTCTGTTAAGCACTTAAAAACATCTTATTTAATCATCTAAGAGTGCTCCAAAGTCGATAGTAATTTTATGTATGAGGCAACCTAAACTCAGAAAGGTTAAGTAAACTTCCTAGACTCACAGCTAGTAAGTGCCAGAGTTAGGATTTAACCCCAAATCTAGTCTTTTCCTTATTATAATAGCTATACTGCATGATTCCTCTCTCCTTCTTGCCCTTCTTCCCTCTCTCTCTCCTTCCCTCCCTCCCTCACAATTTATAAATCTCTTCTTCTCTGTTTCTCTCTCATTCCTTTTCTTTCTTTCAAAATACATTATACATGCAAAAGAGTTTATGTAACATATTTGCACAGGTTTAGAGAGCATTGATGAAACACACACCCATGATCCTGCCCCACCCCCAAGTTAAGATTGATGGCTCTGAAATAACCATGTACTCCCCTTATCACAGTTACCTCTTTTATTCTAAATATTTGTGTCAATCATTTTCTTGTACTTTTTAATAGTCTCATTGCATATGTAAAAATCCTTAAACAATGTATTATTTGTTTCTGCCTATTTTTCAACATTATGTAAGAGAAATCAAAATGTGTATGTTTTTATAGCACATGTTTTGCTCACCATTGTTTTTGAGATTTACTCATGGTGTATGTTGTAGCTATAATTTCTTTATTTTAGTTACTGCACAGTAAATTGCTCATAATATAACACATTTAATTATTAAATTCTATTTTTGATGTATACGTGGCTTCATTCTAGATTTTTTCTATTATGGATTTAGTTTTCTGATGCAGTAGTCTTCCCTTATCCATGGGAAATACATTCCAAGAACCCAGTAGATGTCTGAAACTACAGATAGTACCTAACCTTACATATACTATGTTTTTTCTATATATACATACTTATGATAAAGTTTAATTTATAAAGTAAGCACAGCAAGATATTAACAATTACAAATAATAAAACAGAACAATTATAATTTTTTTCTTGATTACTGTAGCTTTATTATTTTTAGTTTTTTATTAATTTTTTTATTTCCATAGGTTATTGGGGAACAGGTGGTGTTTGGTTACATAAGTTCTTTAGTGGTGATTTGTGAAATTTTGGTGCACTCATTATCCGAGCAGTATACACTGTACCCAATTTGTATTCTTTTATCCCTCACCCCCTTCCCATCCTTTCCCCCTGAGTCCCCAAAGTCCATTGTGTCATTCTTACGCCTTTGCATCCTCATAGCTTAGCTCTCAATTAGCTTATGAGTGAGAACATACGATGTGTGGTTTTCCATTCCTAAGTTATTTCACTTAGAATAATAGTCTCCAATCTCATGCAGGTCACTGTGAATGCCATTAATTCATTCCTTTTCAGGGCTGAGTAGTATTCCATTGTGTATATATATTGTTTCTCAACATCTTATTTTACAGTGCTGGAGGTAACTGAATCTGCAGAAAATGAAACTAAAAGGGGAGGACTACTGTAGTTTGTTTAGAACATTTGCCCGTATGTTTTCAAGAGAGAAAAAAACTGTAATTTTTATTTCTCATACTATCCTCATCTCATTTTCAGTTTGTCATTTTCCAACTAATTTGAAAATATAAACAGTCTTGTAATGAATCTATTATTATTATTATCTGAAAAAAATTCTGTAGGATTTGAGTTTTTTGTTTCTTAAATGTTGATTGAACTTACTTGTCTGGGTATTTTCTTCACAGGGAGATTTTCAAGTATTAATTCTTTATTAATTGTAGGACAATTTAGGTTTTCTGTTTCTTCTTGTATCAGTTACTGGTCAGTTGTGTTTTTGAAACTTTCATCAACATTTGAAATTTATTTGCATAAAATTGTTTGGTATATATTTTTTAGTTTGTGCCATGCCTGTAGTTATACCATGTTAAATCCTTAGTATCTTCATTATTAATTTATTGCTTCTCAGTCCCAAATCACCCTTCTTTTGCCCTATTTTGGGATGCTGAAGCTAGACTCTACAAATCAAATTTCTTCTTTTCTAGCTGGCCCTGTTATGCTTTGACAATAAGGGTCTCTCCAAGGAGACTGCAAGACTGGAGGGAGAAGTTACCTGCTTCTTTCTGTTTGTTTTTCTTCAGTAGCAAGTTGTGGGGTTCATGGCTGATCCCAGCCCCAGGAATGACGGGTCAGATTTATGGGCAGCTGATTTCTTCATCAGTGTTCTTCAACGGGAGCACATTGTTCTTGTGGTTGTGGTGAGTGACTCCCAGCAACTTCTGCGGCAGCTGATGTGGCTGTGGAAAATCTCTGCCATATCCCAGAGGGCTAAATCTTATCTTTACAGAGCCTCTCTTTGAAGCTTCTGTTTTACCCTTGTTCATTTTTAAGTCAACACTAAGGGCAGCAGCTGCTCTCTGTAGTTACTCTCTCTGTTGTGGCTTGGAGTCTTTTGCCCTTCCAAGGAGTTTACCAGCCTTTTCTTGGGTAACAATTCTTTATATTAAATGTTCTCTCTTCAAATTGCTGGTATGATTTCTGTCTCCTAATTAAACCCAGATTCATTTAATTCATTTGTTATCTTTTTTATTTTATAAAACGTGAAAATTTAAAGCAATGAAATTGCTTTCACTTGTATTTACCCATAAGTTTGATATATGGTAATTTACTTATAAGCTAAGTTATAAATATTTTTCAAGTTCCATCTTGATTTCCTCTGTGCTTCAGACATTGTTTTGAACTGTTTTTCCCTAAATGTATCATTTTTGTTATTATTTTCTAATTATGCTGATATACATGTTCACAAAACATGGTCTGAATGACACTAATCTTGTAAAGTGAGGTGATACTTGCTGTTTGGGCTGTCTGTAAAGATTAATTCATCTATAATTGTAGGGTCATTTCAGTTATCTCCTGCTGAATAACAAAGTGTCCTAAAATGTAGTGGCTAAAAATAATAATTTATGTTTATGCTCACAATTTTACAGATTGACTTAGACCAAAGATTGGAGCCTCACATGCATTTTCAGTGAGATAGGGGCTGGTACTGAAGACTTCAGAAAGGGAAATCCAAGAAAGCATTTGCAATCATATTTCTGGATATAAGGAATAACTTATCTGGGAATAATTGAAACATCTTGGGATGTTTGGACATCTGTCTCTCCCCCAGTGTTCACCCCACTTGATGAACTTGAGCTTCCTCACACAATGGTGGTATTTAGGTAACTGGGCTTTTTACATGAAAGCTGGCTTACCCTGAAACATTCCTCTTAACTAAGGTGGAAGCTGCAAAACTTATAATCTAGCCTTGGAAGTCACACAGCATCCTGTCTTATTGGTTAGGCAGAGTTTTCTTATTGTCAGTGCAGGTAGGTTTACACAGGGTGTGAGCACCAAGAGGTGAGGCTCATTGGAGGGTCGTCTTTGGAGATTACAAGGATTTTTTTTTTTGCATGACAATTAGAAGATTAAATGTGATCTTCCAATTTACTATCTCCATAATGTTTTATTTTAGTCCATCTTGATTCTCCTCTTTGCCCTAGATACTACTTATAATTTTTATAAATATATTGTTTTTACTTTCTAACTATATTGACTTATGTTCAAAATGGTCTGAATGAGACCAGTTTTTTGAAAGTCTGGTGGTACTCGTTTGTTGGATTAAAAAAAAATTGATCTCTTTTTCTCTCAGAAATGTATGCTGTATTTCTTCAAAGCTTTCCTCCAGATCACTATTTATATTTTCAGCAGAATCTAATCTGTTCTTGTAACCCTCCGGTTACTTTTAAAATTTTGATTATTATATTTCCCAGATATGAAACTCTATTTGGTTCTTTTTCCCATCTCCTGGGCTGCTTTATAGTCTTTTTTTCCTTATTTGTTCTGTCAATCCTTTCTGTTGCTTCTCGAAACATATAAAACATACTCATTTTATATTCTATATTTGATAATTTCATTAATGGAGACTTTGGTGGGATTCTGCTTTCTGTTGTTTTTTTTTCTGGCTCTAACAGTGCCTTGTTTTCTTATATGGTATAGAATTTTATGTTGTAAGATCACATTTTATGGAAAAGCCTTTGCAGGAATTTTTTGAAGCATAGGCTAAAGTTGGATTTCTGCAGAAAACATTGCATTTTATTCTTTTAGTTACCTCAAATTATTACCTACTTAAAATTATCTGCTTACAATTATTTAAGTTGCATATGATAACAGTAATTGGGACTTGAAGCCAAGTAAAGGCGACTGGTTGCTTATTTATTCTCAAGGGAAGTTTCATTTATCCACCAACCAGTGCCAGGACAATGACAAAGGTATGTTTGTCTTGTTCTACATAGAGTTTATTTATCATTCACCCGTACTTTGAAGGAATAGTCCTTTAGGTTCCAAGCTTGATATCGAGATTGCCTAATATATTCTCACTAGTCGTTATTTCCATTCTCTTATGCCTGGCATAACATTAAAACCGAATCCTAAAGTCAATAATGTTCATCGTATACTCTTAAGGTGAAATTTGCCTTCAATATTAGCTTACCTCCTAGAATTCCCTTTTTTGGGGTGTGTGTGTGTGTGTGTGTGTGTGTGTGTGTGTGTGTGTGCAGATTGCAGATACTCTGTGTTCCTTCCATGTCAATGGCGGCGATTTTCACCAGAATTTTTAGCTATTTTCAGTTGTAAACTAACGGAAAGAAAAAAAATCAGAGGGAAAGAAAAAAATAGTCCTCTAGGTGTTTCATTTGTATTCCAAAAACTTACCAACATTGAATTCCTGACAATTCTTGTTTTCTGTAAATATGTGGAAAGAAAGGAGTAGCTGAGTAAGAGATACTTCAGTGCCACTACTTGCATTACACTTTTACAGTAGACATTACTTGGGGATGAGAAGTGTTGTACTGGAAGAGAAAAAGGAAAAAGTGCCCCAGCAATATGGAGGAAGCTGAGATGCTATATACTCACTTATTAAACTGAGTCAGATTGAGCAGTTACTTTCATTATATGTTTTTGTGGGCTTCCTATAGTTTACAATTAGTGAAATGACCTTCAGGCCTGTTTTGAAAAATAAATTATGGAAACCCCTTTGATTCCTCATGTTCTTGAAATGTCCTGTTTGCTAATGTTCTTTTCTAAACCAATAACCTAAAATGTGAAAATACCTGAAATGTAGCGAGGAAATACATCAATGTTTTCAGTTTCATGTCTTTGAAATGGTACAAAAGCAGTGTTGCCTTATAGATGAAAAACAGATTTGGTTTGTAACCTGAAGAAAGTGTAAGAAAGGAACTCTTTAAACATCCAGGATGGAGAACATAGATTCAGCATTACATTGAAATTATTAAAAAACTCCAGGCTGATTTTACATTCCATTAAGGACAGAATCTTCTGAGAGAAGGAGGCAAAAGGAAGGAGAAATAGACCTAATGTCTGCTGCCGTTTCCTAACTAGGATCCAAGTGTAGCTTTCAAATTTATGAGATCAGAACATCAAAAGATAGCAGCTAAATATATTCAAGTACAGTGGAAATTTTGACATAAATTTAGTGACTTATTTTTCCCCCTCAAGAAATGAGTGCATGTGTTTTGCAAGCTATTTTTTAGGACTTGATTTACATAGAGACCCATTTATTTAGGAAAGAGTCAATAAACAGAATACCAGAGAAGAACATCAACTGAGTCAGATATCTGGGTCTGCAATATCGTTGGGTACCTGCCCCAGTGCTGTTTTCAGAGTGTAAATAGAAGACCTCTCAAAGGGTCCCCCACTGAAGCAAGGCCAGGTGGAACATCAAATAGCACCATGAAGGGAGGCTGCCTTTCCATCCTCTGCAGTAAACTTTCTTAAAAGATTTAACAGTCCGTGGGCTGTTTAACTCTTATCAAGCCTGGGACAGAGGTTAGACTGTCCAACAGAGCCTAGAAAATGTTTAGATTGCAGACTTCAGTTGCAAAGCTCCTAAAATAGTTTCTCGTTTAGAAAATGGATGGATATGGGGCCAGGTGTGGTGGCTCATGCCTGTAATCCCAGCACTTTGGGAGGCTGAGGCAGACGGATCACCTGAGGTCAGGAGTTCAAGACCAGCCTGGCCAACATGGTGAACCCCATCTCTACTAAAAATACAAAAAAAAATTAGCCAGGCATGGTGGTGGGCGCCTGTAATCCCAGCTACTTGGGAAGCTGAGGCAGGAGAATTTCTTGAGCCCAGGAGGCGGAGGTTGCAGTGAGCCAAGATCATGCCATTGCACTCCAGCCTGGACAACAAGAGTGAAACTCTGTCTCAAAAAAAAAAAAAAAAGGAGATGGATACACCACAGTGAGTGGATGTCTTGTACAGAAAACACTATAGAGCAAAAAATGAAGATATAGAATTATATCTCAAAATAAAATGTTAAATGGAAACCACAACCAGAGAACAGTAAGTTGCAAATAGCTGATGCCATTTATATAAACAAAGTACAAAATAATTGTTTATCAGTATATCTCTATGTCATAAAAGTTCAAAAACACGCTTATGAGTGATTCACATCATCTTCAGGATATTGGTTACCTTTAGGGAGTGAAGGGGGAGAAGGGGGAGGTATATGGATTTTTCATATTTGTAAGGTTTTCTTATTTTTTAAAAAACGAGTCCACTAAAACATATGGCAAATAGCAACATGTATTTTATCTCCATAGTAATTAACATGGATGTCTATAATATTCTTTTCTTTTCTATATGTTTAAGATTATTTATTATCAAAAATAAAAAACATGGTCTTAAATGCAGCCTCTTTCAATAGAACATTTCTTATGTTGAAAAATGCCGTACATCTTTTCTGTCAAACAAAATAGACACTAGTCATGTGTGACTACTGAGCACTTGCAATTTGGCTAATGCAACTAAGGGATTCAATTTTTAATTTTATTTAATTTTAATTAATTTTAATAGCTACATGTGAGTAATGTCTTTTATATTTGACAGTACATATCTAGTATGCAAAATTTGTCAGTCTTGATTAATTGTAATGCTAGTCCCTAAAATCGGACTCTGGCACTACCAGGTATTCTATACACAGTTTCTTATTTAAGAAAATAATGAATCCTACTGCATATATTCGACTTTCCTCCTATGATTTGGTAGGCATATACGTGGAGCCAGATATTCACTAAGCCTGGAATTATTTTTAATTTAGTATCCTTTAAAATCAATATTTTCTAGTTACCATCCTTCTTCTATCTATAAGAACAATTCCTAGTACGTATTTTAATTAACTATAATGTATATTGTGCAATAATTTAATTTCGACCTATGTCTATTATTGGGCTATGCTCAGTGTCTTAGACAGTCTGTCAGTTTGCTAGGTATGGCTAATACTATATCAAATATTTCAATGATAAATTCTTAGATGTTTATAAAATTATTGTGCTTCCAAAATCTGAGCTTCAATAATTAATAATAATAATCTGAGGTACAATAATAAAATATGTACATGTTTACCAGAGAGAAAGGCATATCCTAGACCAAAAAAGGATTGATCCAATGTGAAAGAAAACAAAAATAAGTTGGTAAGAAACAATGTAAAAAAAATCTTTAAAAAAAACACAAATATCAGAATTAAGTTTCATTTTCAACAAAGCAGCAAATAAAAAGTGGGAATAGAAAATATATGAAGAAAAAGATATTTTTCTCTTATTCCTCCATTTAACTTCCTCTCAAAATTATTAGGAAAGAGGGTAAGTTCTGCAATAAGTAAATGATACCCCAATAAAACTGATGTGAGAGAAGACACTGTGAGAGAACTTTATGTTAGAAGATTAAAGTCTAAAAAACCTAATGCAAGTGAAATATGGATGAAAATAAGTGCAAGAAAATGGACAGCAACGTCTCAGATGACAGAATTTCTTTTTGATTTTCCTCCTAAGAAGGAAAAATGGTAAAGAAAATAGAAAGCTGTCTGTCTCTGAAAACTAAGTCAGAAAATTGAAGAGACAGAAATAGCTAGGCAAGGGTCATTTAACTTCCACTTTAACTTTACATATGAAGGAAGCGATGGAAGATACAGAGGAAGATCCCTATTGATGAGAAAATGATTTGGGACCAGTGGACACATAGTGAAGTTTCAGCTATGTCTAGATCAATAAGGATCTAGAAAAAGTGGCATTATTTATGGATTTATAGTAGCTTCTGGCCAGATTAGGTGACACCGAATGAGAAGGCAGAAGAATCAAGAGAAAGAATGTCAGCTGAATGGGAGTGATTCCCTCTAATGTAAACAGGGATTGGGAAATAATTAAAAAGATTTCATAAGGTCTTTTTGTTGTGCATGTCCAGCAGGATAAATAAAGGAATAAATAAAAGCAAAATGTTTGATTTTATGTCGTCAAAGCCATTATCAATCAAAGGAGAAAACTTTCCCTGCAGTTGTAAGAAATTGTTTAGCTTCCCGGGAAAGCGGTCTCCAAATTTCCCTGGCTCTTTAAGTGATGGTGCTTCAAAACAAGATGTGGCAAAAAGAGCCCAATCAAATTGATTCTAAGCATTACATGCTTGGTGAAAGTTAGAGCAAAATAGCAGAGTTCATTAAAGGGCAAATGTCACAAACATCTATTGACTAACTCAGTCCTTGAAACAGAATTCCAAATTGAGATATGGAATTGCTTGGACTAGATCATTCCACACCTTATCTTAGAAAAGCCATTCAAGTATCCACCAATGCAGATGTCATGAATTTCGTGTGGGAAAGGGCTCAGATGTAGAAAAGTACTTTTTTTTTTTAAGTTATTCTTGGTTTACCAAGAGTGGGAAGAAGTGACTTGTAAAATGCCCACGTGCAACCTGGGCATGAGAATTGAAAATTTGTTATGTCTACCACTATTTACACCTTAAATGAAACGGAAATGAAGTGTATTTAAAAGGGGAGAAACCAAACTGATCTAAAGTTTGCTAAGTGTTATATTGAAAAACAAATGAATAAACACTGTTTTCACGACTTCACTGTTGGCTCTGTTAACAATAGCCAATAGATTTGGCTATTGTTATTGTTCTTATGTATTATGTTTATTAAGCACCCAGAGTGTCTCCAAAATATTGTGAAAAAAGCTAAGCAAAAACCAAATAAGAAGAATAATGGTTGTTAATATTCATGACTTTCCACCATGTGCTGCTCGCTGTGTTAGAGCCTTACATAAATTATTTTATCTACTCTTTACCGCCTTCTGAAGAAAAAATATTATTTACCCTCTTTATTCAGGAGGAAGAAACTAAGGTTTAAGATTGAGGAACCTGTTCAAGTAAAATGCTGTTTTTTTTTTTTATCTTAGCTCTAGTGAATTCCAAAGTGCATGACTTTTTCATTTACCCACAGTACTCCTTAAAGAATAAGAGTTAAAGAAAAATAAGACTATTTTTGCCCAGAATCCCACAGTCTAGTTGGTGCAGTTAGTGTGTGTGTGTGCATGTGTGTGTGTACGTGCGTATATATATATATACACACACAATATAAACAATATAGTCCACATTATATGAGCATGTAGACAAGTGCCATGGAAAATTAGAGGACACATAAAAACTAATGGCTCTTTAAAGCTAAAAGCAAATAATTAACATCTGAATTGAAAAATAAACAAGCTATGAACAACCAGTTTCAAAAGAAAGAAAAATGGACAATAGATATATGTAATAATGTTAGAGCCCACCTGTTAAAAAACAATTCATACTCAATGTTAATGACATTTTTTTCAGCTCTCACATTACTAAGCTCTAAAGCATGCTAACGCTGAGAGTAATAAGCATTCATAACCTGCTTAGAGTGTAAATTGCAATAATGTGTGGGGATGATGGGGGCAACCTGTCTTTTATATTTAGCAATACTATTCAAAATGCTTATACCCTTTTTCCAACTAATTTCACTTCTATTTACTTAAGTAAAAAAAAAAAACAAATATAAAATTTTGACTATAAGGATGTCTACTAAAGAATTTTTTTAAAAGCAAAAAATAGGAAACAACCCAAATGTCCCACTCAAAATTTAAAAGTTAATTAAATATATGTTCAAATATAATGAAATACTCTATAGACATTAAAGTTATGTTCTTAAGCAATATTCAGGAAAATAAGGAGAAATACATTTTATTAAATAAAAAGCATTATATAAGATGGATGTATCTTCTGATTCCAATTTATATTCATGTATATTTATATATTCATATATATATATGTATGTAGCATAAATTCATCAATATAAACATATTAAATGCCAGGAACTTCATGCAACAAAATGTTAACAGTGTTTAGGAAATAAGATTCTGTATAATTGTTTTGTTAATATTGTCTACTTTTATTCATCCTTTAGATCTTCTTAACTATATATTTATTAAATTATCAATTCAACACTCACTAAATTACTTTTATTTAATTATTTAATAAGTAGTAAGTGAGAAAGGAATCAAGCATAATATAAAAGCTAAAGTATCCCAAGTAAGGCTTCATGGAAAAGCCAATTTCATTTGGAGCACCAGGAATGCTGGCTAAGATACATAAAAGACCATGTAGAGAAAGGCAACATTCTAAGAGAACAGGAACAACAAAGACAGAATATCGTAATAAGTGTTTATGAGACTGAGAACAGATCAGCCCAGGAAGAAGACAGAAAGAGAGCACTGAATTTGAATAGTGCTAAGATTATAATCAATGCAAGCTCTCTAAATAACTACATAAGTGAACAAAAGGCCTTAGGAAAGAAGAGTTCAAGAGTCATCACCAAGGTAACCTGTGCCCTTCTTTACCCATTCACTCATTGATTCATTCATTTAGAAAATATCTCAAGCACCTATTATGCTCCAAGCAGTGTTCTAGCTGCTAGAAAATATGAACAAATCAAACTGAGGACCCTACCTTTATGGAGCTTGCTGCCTAGAACAGAAATAATCTCACAAATTTTCTTCTACCATTTATTTCCTGAGTTCCACTCAAAACCCCAAAGATATACTGAAATCTTGTTCTGTTAAAGTTGTGATAAAATAATCAATTTCTTTGAAAATGGTCTATTAACTCAATGGAAGAGAACTTCAAGTTTCATCATGTAAAATAAATGACTAGGATCTGATGTTGCTGTCTGGTGTACTTTAACCTCATCTAACTAGTCCCCACTATATCTTCCTGTAGGACTCTTAGATACAACTTACTTCTCACTTGTCTCCCAAGCAAACCACACCCTTCCAGTGTGAACTGCCCTTTTCTGAACTCTACCTGTCAAACACTACTCATCTTTCACAGCCATATCAAATGTACTTTCCTAGAACACTCACTCACACACAGTTCTTCACTCATCTTTACTCCTCAGGCTTATTACTTATAGAGCTTATACTTTACTTCCACCCGAGAGCTCTGCAAACCCCTGTATTCACAAGTATTACTGTATTATATAATTTTTCCCATTAAGTGCACTGGAGAATAAATGAAAAAATTTAAGTTATCCTATAAGACCTTTAAAGATTCTATAAACACAGGATTAAAGTAATTTATAGTATTATTAAAATAAATCTAGCTGGACCACCATCTGAAGCAGCTTCATCAACTGACTTATTCACTCACTTATTCATTCATATTATTAATATAGAGCAGTGCTTTTCATGCTAGGAGTTACAAACCATTAGTGAATCATAAAGTCAATTTAGTAGGTCACAATCAGCATTTACAAATGAAATAGAAAAACAAAAAATTAGTAAAATATCAGAGTATATGACATAAAGGGAAGTATTGGATTATGGAAGTTTTGTTTCAGTGGTGGATGTGCGTGCGTGTGTGCGTGCGTGCGTGTGTGTGTGTGTATTAGATTGTAAAAAGGAGCAATTTTTTTTAGATGGGCCATGGATTTTTAAAAACACTGAAAACCACTTATATAAAGCTTGTGGCACAATCCTGTCGTATATCCAAATTTATAAAGGGATTTGACATGCTACTTCTTAAATTATTCCAACATTTCTATATTCTATAAAGAACCAGCATTTTTTTAGACTGCTTCACTTGCTCCTCACACTCATTATAAGCACTACAGTTGGATTTTTTTTCAAATATAAAGTTTTTATCACTTCATGTGGCATTAGGGCCATGATGAGATATAGATACCGAGATATCAGCTTTGCTGATTAATGATCCGTTTCTTTTTTCACATCAACCCCAAAGCCTGAGCAATTCGATTCATGCTTATGCAAAATAATAAATTATCCTGGTCTGTGAAACTTCAGTGCTTCAGAATGGTTGCAACCACAAATATTAAATTTGTCAAGATGTCTTGTAGATCTTGTCAAATTATTCTCATAATGTGGCCACATGGGCTGCAAATGAACCCATTCGGGGCAAAAGAACATGCATGTTTTATATTTACATACCTAGCCATGATCATTACTGGCTCATAGTGAGTGCTTAGTGTTTCTTGAACAAATTCCACTTGGGAGGGATGCAAACTGAAAACAAAAGGGATTAGAAATATGCTTTTTGTGCTTTTCAGCTGAAGAATTTGGTCACCATCATTGTTTAAATATTTTTTAATTACCATTACTAATCTCTTGATTGGCAATACCTAAAAATTTATGAAACTAATTTGAAAAAGCTAAAGTCAGAATACATCTTCCTATCATCCATTGTCTGTATAATTCCTTTGCCATCAATCAAATCCTTTTTTTCCCCAAGTCCTTTAATCTTGGCAAAATAAGGAAAAATGGCCTCTGAAACATTTTCTTCAGTAAAATGGTGTCTTAGCACCACACATCAGAAACTTCAGAGAATAAACTACACTTAGGGTGAGAAGGAAAGGCGGTCTTGTTACAAGTTAGCTGCCACATTTTAAGGCATTGCTATGCCTTAGACTCAGAGGCACAGCGCAGTTATTGAGAACTGGAACTGTGTACTCAGACAAACCTGGGCTTGGTTCCTGCCTAGTTCTGTACTTCCAATTGTGTGACCTCTGTAATTGAAATAAGTACTGCAACTACATCAAAGGGTACTTGCAAGGATAAAATCAAACACATCATTCAAATTGTGTAGCATATTTTCTGGCATATAGTAACTGTGTCATATAGATAGCTATTATTTTATTATAATTACTATTATTGCTGTGTTTGATTTTTTACAATTTTAATTGATGTAAAATAGTTGTGTATATTTGTGGGATACAGTGTAATGTTTCAATATGTGTATACATTGTGTAATGATGAAATCAGGATAATTAGCACATCTATCACTATTTCTTTGTAGTGAGAACATTTGAATTTCCGTCTTTTAGGTATTTTGAATTATTCAACACATTATTGTTAACTACAGTCCCTACTGTGCAATAGGACACTAGAAATTATTCCTTCTATCAAATTGTAACTTTGTACTTGTTAACCAATCTCTCTTCATTTCCTCCTTCCCTCTACCCTCTCCAGTCTCTGGTATACACTGTTGTATTCTCTACTTCTATGTGATCAACTTTTTAGATTCCACTTTTGAGTGAGATTATGCAGTATGTGTCTTTCTGTGTTTGGCTTCACTTAACGTAATGTCTTCCAGGTTCATTTATGTTGTTTGATTTCATTCTGAAGAGTGTTTAGTATTCCATTTTACCATATTTTCTTTATTCATTCATATGTTGCACTGTAATACTAAGCATTTTTACAATGCTTAATATTCCATTATGCTATAATGGAATTGTAAGACTGCTTAGTATTCCATTATACCATATTTCCTTTATTCATCTCTTAGTGGACATTTAGGTTGATTACATATCTTGGCTATTGTGCATAGTGCTGCAATAAATATGGGGGTGCAGATATCTCTTTGACTTACTGATTTAACTTCCTTTGGATGTATACCCCATAGTGAGGTTGCTGGTTCATATGGTAGTTCTACTTCTAATTTTTTGAGGAATCACTACACTATTTTCCATAATGACTTACTAATTTACATTCCCACCAATGGTGTTTAAGAGTTCTCTTCTCTCCACATCCTAGCCAACACTTGTTATCTTTTGTCTGTTTGGTAATAGACATTCTAACTGGAGGAAGAAATGTCTCATTGTGGTTTTGATTTGCATTTCCCTAGTGATAAGTGATGTTGAGCATTTTTTCATATACCTGTTGGCCATTTGTGTATCTTACTTAGAGACATGTCCATTAAGTTCCTTTGCATATTCTGTAATTGGATTATTTGTTTTTCTTTTCCTTTCCTTTTTTTGGCTATTGACTCGAGTTTCTTATATATTTTAGATACTAACTCCTTGTCAGATGTATCATTTGCAGATATTTTCCTCTATTTGCTAGGTTGTCTCTTCACTTTATTGTTTCTTTTTGCTGTGCAAAAGCTTTCTAGTTTAATGCAATCCCATTTGTCTATTTTTAGTTTTGTTGCCTGCATTTTCAAAGTGCTAATTTAAAGATCTTTGCCCGGCAGGGTGCAGTGGCTCATGACTGTAATTCCAGCACTTTGGGAGGCTAAGGCGGGCAGATCACGAGGCCAGGAGACCGAGACCATCCTGGCTAACATGGTGAAACCCTGCCTCTACTAAAAATACAAAAAAATAGCACGGCATGGTGGCGGGCGCCTGTAGTCCCAGCTACTCGGGAGGCTGAGGCAGGAGAATGGCGTGAACCCAGGATGCAGAGCTTGCAGTGAGCCCAGATCTTGCCACTGCACTCCAGCCTGAGCCACAGAGTGAGACTCAGTCTTAAAAAAAAAAAAAAAAAAAAAAAAAAAAAAAAAAAAAACCTTTCCCAGTCCAATGTTGTGAAGCCCTTCCTCTGTGTTTTCTTCTAGTAGTTTTATAGTTTGTGGTCTCACATTTAAGTCTCAAATTCATTCCAAGTTGATTTTTGTATATGGTGAAAGATAGGGGTTCAGGTTTATTCTCCTGCATGTGAATATTCAATTTTTCCAGCACCATTTATTGATGAGACTATTCTTTTCCCAATGCATGTTCTTGTCACCTTCGTAGAAAATCAGTTGGCTGTAAATGCCTAGATTTATTTCTGGGGTATCAATTCTGTTCCATTCATCTATGAGTCTGTTTTTATGCCAATACCATGTTATTTTGGTTATTCTAGCTTTGTTGTATATTTTGAAATCAGGTATTGTGATGCCTCCAGCTTTGGTTTTTTGTTTGTTTTGTTTTGCTCAAGATTGCTTTGACTACTCTGATCTTTTGTAGTTCCTCACCAATTTCAGGATTTTTTTTCTTTCTGTGAAGAATTATCATTGATATTTGATATTTTGATGGACATTGCATAGAATCTCAAGAATGCTTTGGATATTAAGGACATTTTAACAATATCAATTCTTCCAATTAATGAAAACAGAAATCTTTCCATTTGTTTGTGTTCTCTTCAACTTTTTTCTTCAGTATTTTATGGGTTTTAATGTAGAGATCTTTCGCATAATTGGTTAAATTTCTCATTAGATGTCTTATTATTTTCTAGTAATTATAGATGGAATTGTTTTCTCAAATACTTTTTCAGATAGTTCATTATTTGCATATATAAATGCAATGGATTTTTGTGCGTTGATTTTTGTCCTTCAACTTTACTTAGTTTCTTAGTTTATTAGTTCTAACAAGGTTTTTTTTTTTTTTTTTTTTTTTGGTTGTTTTGTTTTTGTAGAGTCTTTAGGGTTTTCCCTCTCTGTATGTATATCTGATCATGCCATTTGCAAACAAGGATGGTTTAACTTTCTCCTTTCTAATTTGGATGCCTTTGATTTCTTTCTTTTAATTTTTAGCCTGATTGCTCAGGCTTGGATTTCCAGTAGTATGTTCAATAGAAGTGGTGAAATGAACCTTCTTTGTCTTATTCCAGACCTTAGAAAAAAAAAGCTTTAAATTTTTTTCTGCTCAGTATGATATTAGCGGTAGGTTTGTCATATAGGGCCTTTATTGTATTGAGTTATACTTTCTATACTTAACTTGTTGAGAATCTTTATCATAAAGAGATGTTACATTTTATCAAACACTTTTTCTGCCTTTATTGAAATGTTCATATGATTTTTTCTTTCATTCTGTTAATGTCATGTGTCATGTTTGCTGATTTGCACATGTTTAACCATCTGCATTCCTGAGATGAATCTTACTTGATCACAGTGGATGATCTTTTCAGTGTGCTGTTGAATTTAGTTTGCTATTATTTTGTTGAGTATTTTTGCATCTATGTGCATCAAGAATATTGGAGGGTTGGGTGCTGTGGCCCACACATGTAATACCAGCACTCCAGGAGGCTGAGGCACAAGGATTGCTTGAGCCCAGGAGTTCAAGACCAGTATGATTTTATAGGAAGGCCTCTACTTCTACAAAAAATAGAATAAAATAAAATAATAAAATAATATTGGCATGTAGTTTTTGTTTGTTTGTTTTGTTTTGTTTTTTGAGGTGGAGTCTCGCTCTGTCACCCAGGCTGGAGTACGGTAGCAAGATCTCGGCTCACTGCAAGCTCTGCATCCCGGGTTCATGCCATTCTCCTGCCTCAGCCTCCCGAGTAGCTGGGACTACAGGTTCCTGCCACCACGCCCGGCTAATTTTTTGTATTTTTGGTAGAGACGGGGTTTCACGTGTTAGCCGGGATGGTCTCGATCTCCTGACCTCGTGATCTGTCCGCCTTGGCCTCCCAAAGTTTTGGGATTACAGGCGTGAGCCACTGCACCTGGCCTGTTTTTCTTATTTTAATGGTTGTTCTGTCCTTTTCTGGTTTGTTATCAGGATAATGAGGGCCTCTTAGAATGAGTCTGGAAGTATTCCCTCCTCATCAATTTTCTTAAGTAGTTTGAGGAGAATTGGTATGGGTTCTTCCTTAAATGTGCAATAGAATTCGGCAGTAAAGCCATCAAGCACTAAAGTTTCCACCAACAGAAGACATTTTGTTACTGATTCAATGTCCTTACTTGTTATTAGTCTATTCAGATTTTCTATTTCTTCATTATCCAATTTAGAAAGGTTATACATGTTCAAGATTTTTTTCCGTTTCTTCTAGGTCACCCATTTTGTCGGCATATAAAGATTCAAAATGGTCTCATAATCCTTTGTGTTTCTGTGATTTCAGTGGTAATGTCTCTTTTTTTCATCTCTGAGTGTTTCAGTCTTTCTCTTTTTTCTTAGTTGGCCTGGCTAAAGGGTTGTCAATTTTGTTTATTTTTCAGAAAAACAATTCTTTGTTTCATTGATTTTTTGTCTTATTATTTTTGCTCGTATCCTTAGTATTTTCTCTCCTTTCTTAATCTTGTGGTTAGTTTGTTCTTATTTTTCTAGTTTCTTGAGGTGCATATCAGGCTATTTATTTGTGATCTTTATTCTTTTATGGTGCAGGTGTTCATTGCTATAAACTTTTTTTAAAACTGCTTTTGATGTATCACAAAAGCTTTGGTACATTGTATTTCTATCTTCATTTGTCTCAAGAAATTTTTTAATTTTCCTTTAAATTTATTCATTGATCAATTATTCAGAAGCATATTGTTTAATTTCCAGGTATTTGTAACTTTTGAAATTTCCTCCTTTTGTTGATTTCTAGTTTTATATTATTGTGGTCAAGAAATAGACTTAAAAATATTTTGATTTTCTTAAATTTGTTAAGACTTGCTTTGTGGCCTTACTTATGATCGTTCCTGAATAATGTTTCTTGTGGTAACGAGAAGAATACGTATTCTGCAGTTGTTGGGTTAAATGTTCTGTAAATGTCTATCATGTGTATTTGGTTTATTGTGTGATTAGCTGATGTTTATTTAAATGTCTAAATGATCCATCCCTGCTGAGAAGGGATTATTGAAGTCACCCAGCACCCAGCCCTCCAATATTCTTGATAAACATAAATGCAAAAATACTCAACAAAATAATAGCAAACTAAATTCAACAGCACATTGAAGAGATCATCCACTATGATCAAGTGAGATCCATCCCAGGAATGAAGGATGGTTAAACATATGCAAATCACTAGATGGAATAGGATGTATTGCATTGTGTATCTCTCTTTTATATCTAATAATTGCTTATATATTTGGGTGTTGCAGTGTTAAATGCGTGTGTTTACAATTATCATAACTGCTTGTTGGATTGACCCCTTTATATTTATATAATTACTTTTTTCTCCTTTTATAGTTTTCAACTTAAAACTTAGCTGGTGTAAGTGTAGCTACTCCTGCTGTCTTTTGGTTTCCAATTGCATAAAGTGCTATTTTTCATTCCTTCACTTTCAGTGTATGTGTGTCCTTATAGGTGAAGGGAGTTTTTGTAGGTAGCATATAGTTAGATCTTGGATTTTTATCCATTTGGCCACTCTCTAAATATCTTTTAATTGGAGAATTTAATTCGCTAACATTCAACATTATTATTAATAATTAACAACTTACTCCTATTTGTTTCCTGGTTGTTTTGTAGATCATTTATTTCATTCTTTCTCTTTTTATTATTTCTTTTTTTGGTTTGGTGGTTTCCTATGGTAATAAGATTTGATTATTTTTTTCTTTTTTTCATTGTATATGTGTTGTGATTATTTTCTTTGTAGATACACTGGGGCTTAAATAAAAACCTTAAGTTTATAATGAGTATCCTAAACTAATAACAACTTAACTTTGGTTGTATACAGTTAGATTTTTCCCTTTCCCCAAATTTATAATTTTGTTGCCTTAATTTAGATTTATATTGTGTGTGTCCCTTAACAACTTATTGTAGATATAATCATTGTTGATCATTTGGACTTTTAACCTTCAAACTGAAGATTAAAAAGATTTGCCACCATTTCATTAATTAGTGTTGAATTTGATTATGAGTTTATCTCTAATAGTGAGGATTATGCTTTCATACGTTTCATGTTAGTAGTTACTATTCTTTTGCTTCAGACTGAAATACTCTCTTAGGCATTTCTTGTAAGAGCAGTTTTGTGGTGATAAATTTCCTCAGCTTATGTTTGGGAAAGACTTAATTTCTCCTTAGTCACTGAAGGATGGCTTTCCTTGGCATAGTATTCTTGGCTGAAAGTTTTTTTCCTCTTCTTGTTTCAGTTCTTTGAATATATTATACTCTCTCATAGCCTACAAGGTTTCTGCTGAGAGATCTGCTAATTGTCTGCTGGAAATTCCCTTACATGATACTTGATGGTTTACTGTTACTACTTTTAGAATTCTCTTTGTCTCTCGCTTTTGACAGTTTTATTATAATATGCCTAAAGAGAACCTCTTTGGGTTGAATCTATAATGGGTCCTTGGAGACTCATGGATCCAGATATCTCTATCTCTCGCAGCAGTTGGGGAGCTTTTAGCTTATTTTGTTAAATAAGCTTTCCATGCCTTTCTCCTTTTTCTGTCTCCTCCCTCTGAAACTCCTATACTGCCAACATTTATTTGCTTAAGCTTTATTTATTCTTTCATTCCTTTTTTTTCCCTCTTTTCCTTTGAGTGAGTTATTTTAAAAGAACTGTCTTCAGGTTCAGAAATTATTTCTTCTATTTGATCTAGTCTGCTGTTGAAGCTATTATATTTCACTTGTTGATTTCTTCCATTCCAATTTTTAAAATCTATCTCATTTTTGAATTTATTTTAGGTCATTGATTCTTTTTCTGGCATTTTTGAATTGTCTGTCTGTATTCTCTGGCATCTTTCTGAGTTTTCTTAAGATAATTATAATTATTTTTGAATTCTTTTTCAGGAAATTCACAACCTTTATCTGAGATCAGTTACTGGAGAATTATTTTGCTTGTTAAGTAGTGTCATATTTCTTTGCCTTTTAATGTTTCTTGTGTCCCTGTGTTGATATCTTTGCATCTGGTTAACTGGTCACCTTTTCTTTACATACAGTGGCTTTCAAAGAAAAAGACTTTTACCTACAGATGTGTCTAGGGTATCAGTTTGGTAGGGTATGTTGGCTTTGGGTCCAGCTGGATGTAATAGTGTAATTTCCATGCAGGTTTTTCAGCTGTAGTCAACTCAGTGAGACCTGTGAGTGCCTTAGTGATCTAGACTGTTAGAGTTAGTGTGGCTGGTCCCATGGCTTTGGGCAGGGACCACCTGGAAGCAGCATGCCCGGCTGGTGGGTGCACTGGTGGCACATGGGAGCCAGTCCACAGGCTCAGGATGGGGCACCTCTGGAATTGGCATACCTGGCTGGTGAGTGTAAGTACATTAGGTCTGGTCTACAAAGAGTTTGGGGTTCCTTGGAAGTGGTTCACCCAGCAGGTGAATGATACTGTGGTGACAGCAACTGATTCACTGGCTCAGGTTGCGGCTTCCTTGGGAGCAGTGCACTTCACTGATGAACCTACCAACTGTATCTGCAGCTAGTTCAGATTTGGCTTCTCTATGGAGCAGGATCACCTGTTCCTTTGGGGACAGGGTGCCATATGGGCTCCAGTGCTGGGGCGCTGGACTTAGGCTCTGGACTTAGGATCAAGGTGATGCATTCACTAGGATATGTAAGGCAGAGGACCTTGTAGGCAGTTTGCTCTGAGGGTGTAGGAAGCTGTAGCAGTTTAGCAGAAGAATGATGCATTATCATGTGTGAACATGTTATAATGGCAGCATAGCATCTAGAATGAGATGCAGTAGCTACTGGCTCCCAGAGCAGGATGCGTTCTAGCTGTGGCTCTAGTTTCAAGATAGTGCTGTACAGTTGCAGCTTGGGTCATGGGGGAAAGGGAGGACAATGTGGGTTCCTTCACTGGGGCAGTCCAGTTGCATGGGCACAGGGAAGTTTTTTAAACTGGGCTCAGGGATTCTGGAGACTGCAAGATTCTCCAGTAGCAAAGACTGCAAATGTCCACAACATTAACGAGAACTGCTGGGGCCTTCAGCTTACTTTTTCCCCAGTGAGTGAAGTGTCTTCTTGTTCTGAGCTAATGTCATCCGAGAAGACATTGTGGTAGAAGCAGGTTATTTTGTTTTCTTCTATATGTCACCCTTAGTTGCACAGGTTTTTTTTTTCTCTTCCTCCTGTACCCCAGTGCTCTCCTTCAAACACTCCAGTGTAAATATAGTTGTTTGTTCATTGTTTTGGTCATTTTTTGTGGGAGATATGGGCCTTAGCCTTCTCTAGTCAACCATCCTACTCTACCTCCCTCTGTGCTATGAATTTAACTGTGATCCTAGCAAACTTCTTCTTTAAGCCAGTCTCAGATGTATATATGCAATTTTATATATATAGTGTGTGTATATATATGTGCAATTATATATGTATATATAATATATATGCAATCATATATGTATATATAATATATATGCAATCATATATATAATTATATATATAATATATATGCAATTATAACTATTAGCATTTCTAAAACCTACTTTTGTAGTTGATAGTATTTTTTGTTTAGAGAGTGTGTCTACCAGAGTATACAAAATATACTCAGAAGGAAGATTCCACTGAATCAGGAGCTTCTTTGAAAACAAGAGAGAAAAAAGAAAAAAAAATAGAGAAAAATTAGCAAAGGTAGCAATAATCATCCTCAAGGAATAGGTGTAGTTTCCAAGTATTAATTTACTGCAAGCAAGATCTTCTTTACTGGGAAAAAAAAATGTGTTACAGCAGAATTGGAAAATGGAAAAGCAAACCTGGTTAGCTTTATTTCACCTAAAACAAAGTAAAATGTAAAAACAGCAAATTGGGTCAGTTTTCCAAAAGTTCATTACAGTTTAAAGTCTTTGCCTGCCTTTTTTAACTTTTTAATGGGCTGAAGTGCTGGCCCTAATCCTTGGGGGTGGAAAAAACTATATGTTAATGTATAGATTTAGCCCTTAAACAGTAAGTGAGTTTTAGAGGCAATCTCTATGGTGGTCTAATTGTCTAGGCCTTAGAATGACTTTCTGGGAAGAGAGACAGGGAGAAGCAATTTGCATCATGCCTGCCAGGCACCAGAGGGAAGGTTCTTTGAATACTAGCTCACCTGCAGCACAAGACTTCCTAAAGGGAAATGAAATTTCTTTCAAGCATTTTGTTAACTGTCTCATCTGTGTCTTTTCTGGGAAATTTCAAAGAGGGATGCAACACATCAGGTTACAAACTCAAATACTTAAAAAGGCTCGGCAGATAAGCAGTTTGGTATAAATAAAAATAATTTATGGCCGGGCGCGGTGGCTCATGCCTGTAATCCCAGCACTTTGGGAGGCCGAGGTGGGCAGATCACGAGGTCAGGAGATTGAGACCATCCTGGCTGACACGGTGAAACCCCGTCTCTACTAAAAATACAAAAAAAGTAACCGGGCATTGTGGCGGGTGCCTGTAGTCACAGCTATTCGGGAAGCTGAGGCAGGAGACTGGCGTGAACCCAGGAGGCGGAGCTTGCAGTGAGCCGAGATCATCACGCCACTGCACTCCAGCCTGGGCTACAGCAAGACTCAGTCTCAAAAAAAAAAAAAAAAAAAAAAAAAATATATATATATATATATATATATATATATTTATATATATGATTATTCAATTTGTGCCTATTATTAATATATATGTACTTTCACTCAGAACATACTTAAAATACCATTAACTATAAACATTTGTAGCTTGCTAAGTAATCACAATGAGATAAAAACCAACCTGTTAAAAAAGAAAAAAATTCCTAATAAGAAAACTCATATCAGGTCAAATTATTTCAGGAAACAGATGCCAAAAAAAAGTCTAATTTAAAATAATTTCATGAATGGTCTCTTCTATGTGAGTATAGACTGAGTTGAGAAAAACAGAGATGTAAGTCATTCTGAGGGTGGCAACGATGTGTTCACCCTTAAGCTAGAAAGGGAAGTAAGTGGAAAAAGTGTTACCAGGCCCAGAAGAGCTGGGGCCATAGATGGGTGGCTGACTGTGGAGGCAGGGGCTGCAATGAGCATAGTTCCTGCCAGTAGCAGAGCAAAGCAGAAAGGCTATCCAGGGAAGAAGAGATACCCCACCCTCTTTCTCCTCCCACTCTCCAATCCCCTACCAGTATCTCTCATTGGTTCAACTCAACTAAAGATCTGAGAAAAAAAGTGCTTGATACACAGTCCATAGAGGTCAGCCTTCCTGGGCCAAAAAGCAGGAGAGGGAAGGGCAAGATATATTTGGTAGAGACAAACCAAGAATAACCTGCAAAGCCACTAACCGTTCTTTTTGTCTATAAGCTCTGCAAAAATTAGATTGACCAAAAGATCTTGTTCCCCCAATAAGTCAAAAACATGTCTGTTAAGTGAAGACAGACCGAGATGTTCACACTGGGTTATATGTACCACTTTAGTGGAATTGAGCATTTGGTTTATTCAAAAAGGTAATTGGCTACCTGATTTCAAGGGATTTACTGGTTGTTTACTGGTACCTTTTTGGTGTTCCTGTAGATACTGTTACTCTCTCACATTTTCAAATGATATTATAAGGATTGCAATTCAGCCTTCCAAAGATCCATCTGGGCTCCCAGACATTGCTCCTGAAAATGCATTTTGCTTTGGAAATAGAACTTAAGAGTTAAAGGCCCCTAGACCGCTGCAGCACATTTCATCAGCTTGGTAAGTGACTCTCCTGTTTCCTATTGCTTGAATGGGCAGCCAGATTCATGTAGACACATTATGCCCTTCCCTGTGGCAGAGGTATGCTACTAAAGAGAGGAGAGAGAGAGAGAGACATAAAAAATGAAAGGTACTTAAGCAAGCAGGACTACTATTGCACTCTCTAAAAGAAAGATGGTTGCAGTGAACATGATGTCTGGAACTTTAGTTTGACCAAATTAAAGTGGAACATAAAAATAAGAAGGAAAGAAATCTAATTTCCATTTAAACTTGATATCAGTGGTAGTTGTACAATATTCTTTTGTCATACCTTCAGGTGATGGACCTGCAATGCTGCAGAGCTGTGGTAATTCAAAGGTAGCCAGGGGCAAGAGAAATATAAAACTCACATCTGCCAAAATAGATCTGAGCAGTGAGTTGGCCAGAGAAATGTGGCAGGAGAAATAGCAGGATGCAGTCTGAAGAAGTAATCAATTGCAATTAATGGTGCCTGCCTGCATAATAGGAAATGGAGAGGAAAAGAAGATTTTGTATTTTCTTTTATCTGAGAAGAGTTGTGGGAGGATGAAGCTTAACAGTGACTATTCAATCCTTTTTTATTCTTATGAAGTCAGAAAAACTATTTTGCCATTTATATTTCAAAAGAAAAATCGTGTCCTATTTGTATTTTCTCTAAGAATAAAATATAGACTTGTCCCTCTATCCTACTACATAAGCTAATTATAGATTTTTTTAAAATTCAAAATCATGTTAATTCTGTTTATTTTTATTTCTGTGACAAAGATTTTGCCTCAGAGGGGTAGACAGAGCACTGGACTCAAAATAAATCATACTGATTTTATCTTGGTTTTTGTGATTATAAACCGGGCATCAGGCACCAGACATAGAACACTGATTCCTTCAGCTTGGAAAAGTTTTACCCAAGAAGAGACGCTGAATTTATCTTAATATCAAAACTCCTTTTAGAAAATGAATCATCACCTCTGTGACAGAATCCAAAATATTGTCCTACTTTCTGTCTTTTACATTTGCCCACACAAACTTTTATGGATCTTAAATTCAGTTCCCCCGCTCTAACCTCTGACTGCATTCCTCTGGGAGGAATAGGTCTAATTCCTATTCCTAGTCCCTGGGACATAGTCCCTGGGAGATTTAGGTCTAATCCTTTGAGGAATACAGACAATTATAGTTCCATATTAGGCTATGAGAGTGTTAAATATGCTGAAGTAAATAAAATGATACAAACCATAAAAGAAAAAATGAATCAATTAGATTTTATCAAAATTTGACATTTTTCTCTTTCAAAGACATTATTAAGAAAATGAAAAGACAAGATACGGAATGGTAAAAAATAATTGAAATACATTACCTGACAACACAGTTTTATTCACAACATACAAAGTGCTCTTACAAATCAATGATAATAAAAATAATCTAATAAAAATTAGCAAAAGATTTTAGTATACTTCACAAAAGACAATATATGCATTGCCAAAAATCACCTAAAAAGGTGCTCAGCATCATTAGCCATCAATATATTGCATGTGAACATGATGTCTGGAACTTATTTTGCACTAGTCATCTAGTTACCACCACAATGAGATACAACTTTACACTCACTAGAATATCTATAATAAGGACAGAAAATAAAAAGTGTTGATGAGGATGTGGAGCAACTGAAACTCTTATACACTGCTTATGGGATTATAAAATATAACAGCTCTGAAAAAAAGTTATCAGTTTCTTAAAAAGTTAAATATAATCCTACTGTAAGTGTCAGCCATTCCACTTCTAGCTATCTATCCCAAGAAAAATAAAAGCACACAAGGACATGTATGTGAAGGTTCACTGAAGCTTTATTCAGAGTAGCCAAATACTGGAAACAACTCAAATGTTCATCAGTAGGTGAAAAATGGAGAGACGAAATGTGGCATACCCGTAAAATGAAATACTACTCATCTATAAAAACAGAAAAAATTTATTGATACACCTAACGAAATGGGTGAACTCAAAATCATTATTGAGTTAAAAAAAAAACATGTACAAAAGAGCACATAGTGTATTATTCCATTTACATAAAATTATTAAATATGCAAACTAACTACAGTGACAAAAAGCAGATTGATGGTTGCCTGAGAAGAATGCAGGATGGAGTGGACTGCAAAGGTCCACTCCATCCTGAGGGGATCCTTTGGGGATCCTTTGGGGATCCTTTGGGGATGATGGAAATGTTGTGTTTTGATCAAGGTAGTGGTTTCACAAGTGCGTATATCTGTCACGACTCACTGAATGGTACACTACAGATGTATGCAAAACATTTGAAGTGAATTATACTTCAGCCAAGTTGACTTAAAATAATAAAATAAGTAAAGTGCTGAGCTCTGAGCTTGGCTCAAAGTGAAATATCAAAGGAATATTATCCTTCTTATTGTTTCTGCTGTAGTAATTATTATTATCACTATACCATTGACATCTGACTCTGCCCCATCCACATTTGTAGCTTGTTTCCATTCTGCTTTGTGCTCAATGGGTAAGACAGTATTAGGCCAAAGGTAACCCTTCCTGAATTACTTAATAAAACTCTTTTTTCCTAAAAGGGTAAGTGGGAGGATCAAATGATGACATCTTACATGTGGAGGTAAACTATAAATACTCGGTTTGGTAGTTTTATTATTATTTGTTTACTCAGCTGATAGTCCCTGAGAAAGCCAGCTCTGTTTCTGATGAAGGAAAAATAAGTGGACCAAAACCCCACAAATTTCAAGTTTTCTCTCTGCCCTTCTCATGGTTCCATCTACCAGTTGCAACTTGGAATTAGCAAATCTGATGGACATTGAGTGGGCTTGGATTCGAAGCTTGGTTCTACCACTCATCAGTTGTGTGAACTTCAAGGTACTTAACATCTTTTAGACTCAGTTTGTCACCTATACAATGGGCAGAATAGTAATGCCTGATACAGTGGTTGTGAGAGTTTTAAAATATACATATATATTGCATAACACCTTTGATTGAGTAAACTCATAGCAGATGGTAGTTGTTCCTGTATTTTCCCCAATGGTCAGGTATTATGTGTATTTGTTTAGCCACAGTGAGAAGCCAACCCTGGAGCTATGGATCCATTTATAGTGTGTGACACAACGTTGAGGTCTTCTTTTTGCATCTGTACTTTCTCACTTTGTGCTTGAGACATTGCGTGCTAAAGGTCAGAGTGGAAAAAGGTCATACTCTATATTCACCATTCACTCCTCTCACTGCAGGTAATTTCCTCTGTCCATGTGCTGTTAATGATGTGATTATCAGTTCTGGTGGCCAATCATATGACCTAATCATAGCATGGAATCACACTCAATTCATCTCTGTCAACAGCTCCAGATGGCATCTGAACACTCATTGGTAATAAACAGGGAGAGATTATTAAAAATAAAAAAAGACTTCCCTAATCAAGTTGGATAATTACCTCAAAAATAATAATAATTCTGAATCCTCTCCATAACCCATATGGAAAACTCTAAGATTATGAAGAAAAGAGATGCTAATTAGCTATTTTCACTTTACCTAGAAAGAACAGGACCAAAGGCATTCAGTCAGGAAACTAAAATCATGTCTTCAAAAGCAAGTTTGATTAAGGAAAAAGTGAGACAAGCATTCAAGGGCTTGCTGCAAAGAAGCAAGAACTCAAGCAAATGCTAAGGTAGAAAATGGGCCAAGGCAAATGATTTTAAATCACCGTAAATTTAGGGAAGTATAGGGAGACACTCTTTGCTTCCTGTAAGTGAAGACCTCAAAGCATCAATTGTGTTATGCCATAGGATACAGATACCAATTTAAGTCAAAGACTATAATGAAGGCGTTACGTTGTTTTTAATAAGAAGAATCCAACTTCCCTTTGGTATTGCTTAAGCTGCAGAAATGGCAATATTTTGAGTGTTCAGTCTTTCAATGAGTAATGATGACAATAAAGTGCCTGTCACTCCAGGAAAGCTAAAATGAACCATTATGCATCCCTCTACAGGCAGAACCTCGGGTCTTGATGGACATCCTGCGGAGTTTTAGGTACACTTACCAGAAAATGCTCTTGTGTTATATGTAGACGTGCTTAATAAGGCAAAACATAATGGATTCCTTTTAGGCACAGAAAAGCTGCTAAAGGAAATGTAATTGGGCTGGAAAGTTGGGATTTATTGGACTTTTGTCCTTCCCAAATCAGAACTATATCATCCTTATGAAAATATTAGCAATATGGCTAAGAAAAATGAGACAAAGTAATTACTGCATTATTTAATAACCTTGCTCTATTTAGAGAAAATTCTCCTATGAAACCTGTAGAACTCTACACATGAATCTATCACAGCATCTGTAATCCTGGGACCTCAAAAGTACAATGGCTGAATTATGAGGCCTTGTCTTGTCTGTGAAATGAAACAATGGTTTTATTGTATTTTAGGTATCATAAATCCTAAAACTACTTTAAAAAAGTAATTGTATAGGGAAATCAGTCATTTCCTCCTCTCTGTTGTCTATTCCCCTTTATTCTGGTAATAAAATCTTGATATTCCAAGATATTCCTACTACCTCTTAGTCTATATAATTTCTAAGACAGTGGATGCAAATTCTACCTTCACAAGCTCTATGCCAGCAAGTAAGAATATTGTGTCCATAGACCACAATACAATCATCACATGGTTAGAACATTCTAAAATTGAAGCAAACACAGAGCAAAGCAGACCCAGAAGATAGGGATATAAGCTCTAGTGTTATAATTTGAGGGCCTGGACCCAATCAGACCTGAAGCCAGAGCACTCCTGGACTCCCTCATTGTCAAAACCGATAAATGTCCTTATTTCTTTATTTATATTTTTTGCTTAAGCCAGATTGAGTTGATTTCTATCACTTGAAACCAAAAGAGTCCTAGCTAATAGAGGAACGCAATTCTTATTCCTTAAAGTTAGATTGACCAGCATCTAGTAAAAAAGTGTTTAGTTTTCTTCACTTAGAAACTTACTTGAAGATATACCCTGGTTTTTGGGTCAGTGTCACTGCCCATCAGAGAAGGGTGATGTTAATGAGCTAGTGATGATTAAGAACTAGAGATTTCAAGGAACTTAATCCTTTTATAGCCTGAGAAGGGCTGTAGGAAATACATTAGACCCAGAGAGAAGATAACTTGGAAGTTTTTTATTGCTAATAAAAGCCTGCCTAATTTCCATAGGCACAACTGGAAAAAAAAAAAAAAGAGAGAGAGAGAGAGAGAGAAACCCTTGACTGGCAAGAATAAAAACTGCATGGAGAAAAAAAAATAAAAAGATGACTTTTTTTTAATGGTACTTTTATGTTCCTCGCCTCCCCCCTTGCCGCTGCCCACAGTACTTACAGGAAGGCAGTAATTTACTGAGATCTAGTGCAGTATGTTTGATTGAAGGTCATGCAAACATTAAAATATTTCACCAAAAATCTGAGACAAAGAAATGGAGATAACCGGCTCTTCTCAGAACCACTCAAGTATACTTATAAGTTTATTAATGGCTGGTGATTCAAATTTTCCCTTAAGAATGTATGGAAAATATATAGCAAGGTGACAAAAGCCGAGAAGTATTATTTTTGGCATCCATCATTGCTTTATGGGCTGTCAAAAGGAGTCCTTGCAGCAAAAGCAAAACAACAGCACACCTCCCACTTTCAGCATTAGACAGAATGGAAAACAATCATGGTTCCCTAGCCTGTCTTGAGCTAGTACCTGCCTAACTCTCCATGTCCACTAGCCCAGGCTCTTGGGCACTTAACTCTCACCATACTGAATTTCATGGAGCTCCTCAAAGTTATCTTGCCACTTCTTAGCTCCAGATTTCTCCATTTTTCCAGAAAAGCCCCTTCCTATGACTCCTGCAGCCCCACCAAACACACTCCTTCTTCACCTAGCTAACCTCTATATATACTTTTTTCCTCTGGGAAGCCTTTCTTGACTCTCCTGATTAGAGTGAGGACCACTGATTAGCTCTAAAAGCTTCTTGAATTCTGATTCCACATTCCCCAATGGCACTCATCACAATGCCATGTAACTACTACTACATTGTCTATCACCCAATGCTAAACTACACATTTCCTGGAGGTAAACATGTCTGTCTTTTTCATTATTGTAGCCTCTGTCCCTAGACCACAATAGATGCTCAGTTCACGTATCTTACATATTCATTGTACGTCTGGATGCTTAACTCACTTCCAGGATTCTTCATTACAGTGGAATAATCCTTGGCCTCAGACCAAACCTGATCCACGTCCTAATTCAGCCACTTAACAGCTTGAGGACTTTGCTCAAGCTTTCTGAACTTACTTCCTTATCTTTAAATGGGGCATGTATTCTTACATCAGAGTACTGTGATGAAGATTAAATTAAATACATCTAAAACTTCTGGCATTAGCAAATTTCAACAAATATCTGTCCTTTTTCCTTTCTGTCATCTTCTTTGTTCTCCCACCCTTAATGAGTTCCTGCCTCCTCTGCCTCCCTGCCTTCTCCATTATGGCTTTTCCACACCACCATTCTCCTTGTACCTTTATCTGTATCTAGTGCCTTTATCTGTATCCTTGTGCCTTTATCTGTATCTTTATCTTGTGGTAACCTGTAAGGATCATGCACTTTGGCATTTCACTTCTAGTTTTCCAAAGTACTTCAGCAGACTATTGCTAACCAGAGAAAAAGTTTCCACTGTTGTAGACAAAGTAAGAAAGAAAATATGAGTTTTTTCAGAAAGCTTGTTTTTTCCATTTAAAATACATGAATTACATCACAAAACACCGTCTCTATTAAAAATACAAAAATTAGCTGAGCTTGGTGGCAATCATGCCTGTAATCCTGGCTACTTGGGTGACTGAGGCACGAGAATTGCTTGAACCCCCGAGGCGAAGGTTGCAGAGAGCTAACATCTCACCACTGCACTCCAGCCTGGGTGACAGAGCAAGACCCTGTCTCAAAAAATACAATACAATACAATACAATACAATACAATACAATACAATAATTGTTTCTAAAAGAAATAAATGAGCTGATTATTGTTTATTGTTCATTTTTCCTAAAAGAAAGAAATGAACAGATTATTCCTCATTATGAGTTTAGGTTCCCCTACATTTTAGTATTAAATCTCCTTTTGTTTACTAAATGATAATAGATTATATATATTTTAATATTTTTACTTGCAAAATTCAAAAGTGATAACCCAATGTAAGGATGCAATATTTTTACTTTCGTTATGTGAAATTTAAAATCTGAGAAACACTATCACAGATTCCCAAAAACATGGTATGGACTGGGAAAATTGGGGTCATGTAGTTGTAAGAGACAAAACTGAAGTTCCAAAGGAATTTACTGATGTGTTAGATAGTCTCCAAAGACACCTGAAAGAACCACATTGCCAACTACTCATGTTCTTGTGAAGTTATCTCCCCTTTAACCTGGACTCATTCTGTGACTCACTTGTAACTAATGCAGTTCAACAAAATAAATGCTATTTGACTGCTGAGGCATACTTAGAAGAGATTTTGCACCTTGGACTTTTGGTACACCTGCTTGAATGAAAGTCAACCATTATGTAAGAAGTTGGACTATTCTGTGAATTGATGTGCTGTGGGGAAGGCAAACTCATCATGTGAGGGGGCATATGGAGAAAAAGAGATGGCCAGACAGCCCCAGCTATTCCAGCCAACCCTGCCAAGATGCCAGTTATGTGAATTAAGAAACCATCTTATATATTCTAGACCCAATAGATGTGATGTGGAGAGGAAGTGAGGAATCCAGCTAATAGCCAGAACTTAAACTCATCAAGCCATCCAGTAAGACCTGCCATCCCCTCTGTGCTGTGTCCCAATTTCTGACTTATAGAACCATAAGTTTAATAAAATCATTGCCACTAAACTCAGAAGTGGTATGTTATGTATCAACAGATAATTAAAAGAATTTTAAGAACATAGAATAGCTCATACAATTGAAAGAGAGGCTTAAGAAGTAGGTCTCTGAAAGCACATGAAACTGGGGCCCCTGGGAGCTTTAGTAACAAAAACAAATGGACAATCTCTTTTGGACTCACCATCACATATTACTGTTTCAGCCTTTGAGTTACTCCAAGCAAGATGAAAATTCCAGAGAGAGACAATCTGATAGATGCAGCTTATGAATTGTTTCCATTCTTGTACCCAGGGTGGATTTATCCCAGGTAAATCACTTGGACTAAGAGTTTTGGAAGAATTATTTGCCAAAGCAAAATCAAGATGTTCTAGCAGATGAAGAAAAAAATGCATTGGGTCAAGATAACAACAACCAAAAAGTAATTCCGAACATAAAGACTATTCTTAATTGCTATTTTTTGACTCAACCTCTTTGGCTTAGAGGCAGAGCATGCTTAGTTAGCTCTCTCTCAAAATGCAAAGTGGTTAAATATAAACCTTCAAAGAGAGTTATATTTAAGCAAATCTTAAAATATGAGCTCTAGAAAAAAAAGTAGCATTTTATTGTTTGAGAGAATTTGAACTTAATTTGTGTCTAACACTTAAACAAAGAGAATTACCCTCTTTGTAGCCTTTGGAGGAAGCCACTTGTGTTTTCTTTGTCTGACTGTTCAAAGTGCAATCGCATTTCTACCACAGGATGCTTTTCAAGCTAACAGCAGATGAGGAGTTACACAGCAGAGGAGGGCATGAAGCAGTTCATCATCATTTGTTTTTGTAATTGTTTGGAGCTGAGTGCCTTTCATTATGTTCAATGGACCCTCCATAGCCACGCTGGGAGGGCCGCCATGAGCACAGTGGGTTGGGCCATGAATCAGGAAAACAGCTGTCTTTTGTCTGAGAAGAGAAAGCCGTGAGTTAGGAAATACTCTCTGATCAGACATAATCAGCATGGATGGTGCCAATGTGAGTGGGCTCTCTTAGTTTAAAAGATTCTTCTATGTGGAACTTTCAGGAGCAAAGGCAATACCCCACACACAAATTGACCCTTTTCTTTTTCCAGATCAATTATACCTTCCAGAAGAATGATACCTATATCCATAATAATTCCATTTTGCAAAGAAGGAAATGTTCAAACAACTTACTAATATCTGATTTAAATGCAACAGATATTTATGAGGTCTTTGTTAAGTGCCAAGGTGTGTAGCTAGGCATTGAGGTACAAAGCAGACCAAGGCAGATGAAGTTGCTAACTCCAGGGAGCTTACATTCTATTAGGAGAAGCAGGAAATTAACAAATAAATCATTTTAATAGTGATACACGCTATGAGGGAAATACAAATAGCTTTGTGGATGAGACAAATAAGGTAGGAGGTGTCTAGAGAAGTCAGGGGCTGCCTCTCTCGTGTAGTAACAATTTAACTGTGATCTAGAGGAACAGAAGGAGTGATTCAGAAGGAAAACCTTGTAGGCAGATGACTGTGAGCACAACAGCCCCGGGCGGGGGGAAAGCTCAACCTACACACTCCCAGAAAGCTGATGTGTCTGGAGCTAGGCAGGATGTAGCCAGGTGTGAACTTGCAGAGCATGATAAGAAGTGTGAATTTTATTCCATTTGCAATAAAAGGCCATTAGAGTGTTTCAAGTGAGACGTGATGAATACATTTTAAAAATCACTAGCTGTTCTGTGGAAGATCAATTGGCGAGGTCAAATCAGAAGCAGCGAGAAGACTGCTTCAGAAATTCAGGTGAGATTTGGTGTTGGCTTGAACTAAGATGATGGTAGCAGCAATGGAGAAAAGAAAGAAAAAAGAAAATAAAAGAAAAAATATATTTTGGAGGTAGAACAAAAGGGTTTTGCTAATAGATTAGAAGTTAGAGGAAGGGATGGAAAGTAGGAAAGTGAAAGTATGAGCAGGAAGAGAGTAGACAAGAATGACGCCCTGATTTACTATTTTAATAACCAAGTGGTTTGCAATGCTATTTATTGGAATGGGGAACATGTGAAGGAGGAAAACATTCAGGGGAAAAAATAAAACGTTCTATATTTGGCTGTTAAATATAAGATAACTAGGAGATAGCCAAGTAGAGAAAGAAGGTAAGAAGGAATATGGGTACATCAGCCTTGAATTTAAACTTAGGAATGTAAGGATTTATGGGAGGACTTTGACAACACCATGGAAATGTTTTCAGAACAGCTGTCTCTTCTGCTGTTACCTTCCAGAGAGTCTCTGGGACAGCTTTTCTTTAACCTTATCTAGTTGCATGAGAATCACCTTCAAAGCATAATAAAAATTCGTGTGGCTGAGCCCCACATTGAAGCAGTCTCCATGAGAGGGTCCATGAACATGGGCTTAACAACTCCTCATGCGAGTCTAACACCTTCCCAAGTTTGAAAACCTCTGCTATGAGGTATATTTATCAGGAAATTTTACTTCTTGACTCACCTTTCCTCCAAGCTAAAAATACTTCCTTGAAATCTTTACAAGTAATGCAGTAATGCCTATTATTTCCTGGTTCAGTTCTCTGCTCTTCAGAGATATAAGAAGAAACCAGGTGTAGTGGGTGGTCCTGAGATCCTAAGGATTTGTGCCACTGCCACCGCCTATGTAGACAGAAGTGAGTGGAGGAGACCAGGGAATAAATTGTGAATTTTGTTTTTGGTTAAAAACCCCTCAGGCAAAACAAAAGTTAAAGTAATTTAAAGAAAACTGGCAATTTATTGCGTCAAAGATTTGCAGGTTTGAATCATAGATTGTTAGAGGTAAAGAGGATCTGGGAAGCAGCAGAATGGATAAACCAGCAGGATCTGACATCTCCCACTGGAGTTCACCCCTTGCCTTCAGCACTTAACCATGTACCCTTGGGCAAGTAAGTGACTTCACATCAGTGTACCTCAGTGGATGCCTCTGTAAATGGGAGAAATCATAATACCTAGCTCATAGGGTTGGAGTGAGGGTTACGCAAAATAATAGAAAAAAGGTGGGTCCGAAACTACCCATAATCGTAAAGGTAAATAATTTCAAGCCAGAAAAGACTACAAATACCGTGCAATACACTCATATTGTACATAAGGAAACTAAGTCAGCTACACTGGGGGCAAATGAGAAATCAACGCAATGTTTAAAGGATTGCACTACTATAGTTTGCTCTATAAAAAATTTGAATTCATTCAGCATCCATTTCTTTGTATAAACCATATATCATTTAGAAAAAGGGCCATTTGCTGATATTTATTTATAAGTTTTAAAAAATAAGTGCCTTCCCACACTGCTAAAAGGCAGAAATGCTTTCAGAGGATTTCCTGGCTCATTGCACTGAGATCTTTTTGCAAATGAAACATCTGCCCACTGTGTGGTCTGGCCAAGTCCTCTTTCAAGTCAGTTGTCCGGAAGCATTTTAGGACAGGCAAGGTAAACAGACAGATAAGCATATGGTGATCAATTCAGAAAACCAATGTTGGTTTCCACTGTGTTAGGACAATCAACCAAACAGCTTTGATGCCCATTCACTTTGTGAAATCGCAGGAAAACACAAGAACAGCAAGTCTCCTGAAACTGTGTAAACAACACCCAGGCTCAGCTAACAAAAAGAAAAGCAACTGACGACTTGACTCCTTTAGTTCTGCTTTAAGTGTTCAGGGCTGGTTTTGTGCTTTGGTTATCTTAAGGCCTTTTTTTTTTCCTTTTTCTTTTCTTTGCTCAGAATTTTGATCAGGCTTGCTTATGAATCCTGGAGAACTCCCGTTTTGGGGACAGAATCTGTACGAATGGAAATTGGTTTCTAAGCAGCCTGTGAACGATGGCCATGTGATAAATGTCACTGGTGTTGCTGTTCTCATCTGATGGACCTCTAGTGCCTTATATGTGACAGCTAATGAGCTCCACTAATCAAACTGAGGAGCAAATACTACTTCCCACCCTCCCCTCCTACCTGAGGAGGTGAGGAGTGCTAACCCCTTGCCCTGGCAGATTGACAGTGCTGAATGGGAGCAGAATGAGAAGAAACCTGGAAGGTTAATTGAGGTAGTACCCAAAAGTTGTTTTTAAATCAATTTAATTAACCTGTGATCCCTTAAAATTAGAATATGTTGCAACCAGAATGAAGGAGGATTTATTCTATTTTTTTTAACCTCATCTAAGAAAACAGAAACTGAGCAAGTCTCTGGGTAAAGAAGTAGTGGGGAGAGTGTTAATTACCACCTGGACTCTTCACATCTATCTTTATTCCCTGTGTATCTCAGAATAGACAGTTTCCATTCTTGGAAGAAGAATCCATAGCATTAACATCTGGTGCTATTGTCAATCATCCAAGTTTCTGGTAACACATTCCTTCACCAAATGGATGTGCTATTCACTCCTTATCAGGATTAGACATGAGTAATACTGAAAAAGGAGACTATAGTAGTATGGTTAACAGAGTTGGTCAAACTACGAGAGCCCAAAATTAGCCTGTATAACTTTCTAGTAGTTTGAACTTCGGCAAATTACTGAACCTGTCTTTATCTCTTCTTTTTCTCTTTCTATAAAACAGTGTTAACAATAGCACATACCACATAAGATTGTGAAAAGAATTAAAAGACATAATGCACATGAGTTATCAGGCAAAGGATCCAGAACACAGTAAGCCCTTAATAAATCCCAATTATTAGCAGGATTTTTTAAATTTTTTTTGTTGTTTTGTGTAAGCCTCTTGCAAGTATGTGCTAATATATGTGCTACATGTACTGATAAAGTACAGTTTTCAAGAGCTTCCTAAAAGAGGTCTGGGACCCCAATAATGGTAAAGAAGTACTCTTATAAGGCATCAATTTCAAAGGTCCCATCTAACCAGTTTGAGCACTGGGGCCAATACAATGAAGCCACAATTAGCCTATTACTGATTCTTGGGCATTAAATGCTTCTGCCTGCCATTCTGCCTGGTCCCTTTAAGCATTCTTCTCTCTGCCCCAGACTAATACAAATAACAAGAAAACAATCTGCAACACTCTGAAAATCCCCAGGTCCTTAGGATATTGTTTTAATAGGTAACCTTGGTGGTAGAGGGTATAATTTTAGGTTAAGACACAGATGCTCAGTATAAAAAAAGTTGCATGTTTATTTTAATGTATATTAAAAATATATGTGGAATATTGAATACGATATGATCTTATAAATGTTATTGCCTAGCATATGGCTCTAGTAGGCATTTAAGTTTTATTAGTTTTATTTAAGTGAGGCAAACAGTCTAACATATAAGTAGACATATGTTAAATAACAATATGTGTACAATCCAGATATGGCATAATTATGAAAGTTGAATGTGCATGGCTGAAGTTTGAAAAATATAGGAGCATAGGATCTTGGGCATTCCTAGAAAGAGAACTTTGCCCCCAACTCATAGAGGCAAGAACACATTTGAAAGATTCCAGGAAAGGTGAAATGAATCATTTCCCTAAACTAAAGAAACGATCATTTCACATGGCCCACTGAAATACCTTGGAGATGTCAGTGCTAAGAGGAAAGTAGTTTATCAATGTTTTTAAGCAATGCCACCACATGTGTGACGTTTATAAAGATCCAGATTGGCATTCCTTAAATTCTTCAATTTTTCAACTAAAGTAATAGAGGTCTCATTGCTCATCAACACTTGCCCTAGCTGCAGAAGGAAAGATGGTGCACACAGGTACCAGCCTGGCCTTTAAAGTACTCACCAGCTTTTGAGAAAGGTGGACTGATAGACTCATGATGCCAGGGCCTTGTCCTTTCTAGTTCTGCAAAAACACCGTTATTTTTCAGGTAATATTTTTTCACATTCTTTGACCTCAGCCTGGGGTGTGCTTCACCTACACTGTCTAGCTCCTCTCATGGTTTAGGTTTCAGCACTTTACCTCCTCAAGAAAGTCTTTCTAATCATCACACTTAAATATAAACACTCCTTTATTCATGTCTTATCACCTTGTTTGGTTTTTTATACAACTTACCACTAATTATAATGATTTAACTAGCTAGTGTCTTTGGGATTTTTCTTATCCCCCACTGAATATTGGTCTTATAAGGTGAAAGATTGTGAGTCTTAATCAAAATTATATTTCTAGGGTCTAATACAAAACATAGACCACGGTGGGATGTCCTTTAAAATATATTGAATGAATGAATGAAGTGAATGGGTAAACAAGTGAATGAGTGAAGAGCTATTCAATCCTTACCTAAAAAGCACTTAGGAAAAAAGAAGTGAAGTAGAAAGAAAGTAACTGTAGTAGAAATCCTCTTTGAGAAAGTTCTATTTATGCATATAGCAGTTTTGGTCACAAGAGTAAAGGAAGCAAGACTTACTTTAATGTACACACTAAAATTCAATTCATTTAACCAAATCTCAAACACTATGTGAGCTGGTTTCAAAGAAACCACAAATTTCCCATCTCTATAGAAAAAAATAATTAAAAACAAAACAACACAAAACAAAAACAACATTAGCCGGGCCCAGTAGTGCATGCCTGCAGTCCTAGCTACTTAGGAAGCTGAGGCAGAAAGATCCCTTGAGTCCAGGAGTTTGATGTTATAATAATCTGTGACTGTGCCACTGCACTCCAGCCTGGACAACAGAGTAAGACCCTATCTCTAAAATAATAATTATTATCATAAAGCCACAAATTAAGACTAGAGAGAACAATGATGAACTAATATGACGTTGCTAATTCAAGGAGGCAAACAAAGATATCATAGATCAGAAAACAAGGACACTAGAATTTTTCACATGCATCCTCAGCAGCAGAGATTAGTGTGTTCCCAATTCAGAAAGTGTATTACAGAAACACATTCCAAAATCACACTCAGTGCATTCTGTCAGCACCCACATGGCAGTAGGCTGAGGATGGCTTACCTAAGTGTATTAGGCAGGGTTCTCTAGAGAGACAGAACTAATAGGATATATGTATACATGAGAGGGAGTTTGCTAAAGAGAATCGACTCACACGATCACAAGGTGAAGTCCCACAATAGGCCATCTCCAAGCTGAGGAGCAAGGAAGACAGTACTGGCTCAGTCCAAATCCCAAAACCTCAAAAGTAGGGAAGCTAACAGTGCAGCCTTCAGTCTGTGGCTGAAGGCCTGAGATCCCCTTGCAAATCACTGGTGTAAGTTCAAGAGCCCAAAATATGAAGAACTTGGAATCTGATGTTTGAGAGGAGGAAGCATCCAGCATGTGAGAAAGATGAAGGCTGGAAGACTAAGCAAGTCAGTTTCTTTCTTCCACCTTCTTCTGCCTGCTTTTTCTAGCTGCACTGGCAGCCAACTGAATGGTGCCCATCCACCATGTGGCTGGGTCTTCCTGAGGGTGGGTCTTCCTCTCCCAGTCTGCTGACTCAAATGTTAGTCTCTTCTGGCAACACCCAGAAACACCCAGATACACCCAGAAATAATACTTTGCATCCTTCAGTCCAATCAAGTTGACACTTAATATTACCCATCACACTAGTCAAGCATGTGGGGGCCCTAACCAGTGTATTTTGAACCTGTTACAGTTTCCCTCTGTGAAGTGTTAGGCAGGTTGAGTGTTTAAGTTGAAGCCTCCCAACAAAGGCAAGATCACACACAGCAGGAGTTATTTCAGTTATTCCAAGCAGATGTAAATCAGAGTAGAAAAACAGCAAAATTGTCCCCTCCAAAGTTACACATGCAAAGATATTTGTGGGTTTTTCATTTTAATTGTAGCACCGAATACCCCTTAAAATGTAAAAATTAATTAGTTCTTACACAATAAAAGTCATATATGACAGACCCACAGCTAGTATCATACCGAATGGGAAAAAAACTGAAAGCCTTTCCTCTAAGATCTGGAACATGACAAGGACAACCACTTTCACCAGTGCCATTCAACAAGTACTGCAAGTCTCAACTAGAGCAATCAGACAAGAGAAAGAAATAAAGGACATCCACTGTACAGGAAGAAGTCAAATTATTCTTGTTTGCAGATGATATAATCTTATTTTTGGAAAAACCTAATGACTCCACAAAAAAACTATAACAACTGATAAAACAAATTTGGTAAAGTTGCAGGATACAAAATCAACATACAAAAATCAGTAGCATTTTTATATGCCAACAGGAAACCGTCTGAAAAAGAAACCAAGAAAATAATGTTATTTACAACAGCAGCAAGTAGAATAAAATACCTAGGAATTAACTTAACCAAAGAAGTGAAAGATCTCTACGATGAAAATTATAAAACATTGAAAAAAGATATTATAGAGGACATTAAAAAATGGAAAGATATTCCATGTTCACAGATTGGGAGAATCAATAGTGTTAAAACATCCATATTACTGAAAGCAATCTACAGTTTCAATGCAATTCTTATCAAAATGTCAACAACATTCTTCGCATAAATAGAAAAAACAATCCTAAAATATATATGGAACCACAAAAGACCCAGAATAGTCACAGCTATCCTGAGCAAAAGAACAAAACTAGAGGAATTATGTTACCTGACTTCAAATTATAATACAGAGCCATAGTAAACAAAATAGCATAGTAGTGCCATAAAAACAGACTCATAGGCCAACACAACAGCATAGAGAACCCAGAAGCCAATCTATATACCTGCAGTGAACTCGTTTTTGACAAAGTCCCAAGAATACACATTAGGGAGAGGACAGTCTCTTCACTAAATGGTTCTAGGAAAACTGGATTTCCATATGCAGAAGAATGAAACTAGACCCCTATCTCTCACCACATACAAAAATCAAATCAAAATGTATCAAAGACTTAAGTCTAAGACCTCAAACTATGAAACTACCAAAAGGAAACATTGGGGAAACTCTCCAGGACATTAAATTTGGCAAAAAATTTCCTGAGTAATACTCCACAAGCATAAGCAAACAAAGCAAATATGGACAAATGGGATCATATCTAGTTAAAAAGCTTTTTCACAGCAAAGAAATTAACAAACTGTACAGACAACCCATAGATTGAGAGAAAATATTTGTAAACTATCCATTTGACAAAGGGCTAATAGCCATAATAGAGAAGGAGCTCAAACAACTCTATGGGAAAAAAATCTAATAATCCAATTAATAAATAAACAGAAATTTCTCAAAATAAAGCATACAAATGGCAAACAGATATATGAAAAGGTGCTCAACATCACTGATAATCACAGAAATGCAAATCAAAACTATGAGACATCATCTCACCCCAGTTAAAATTGTTTTTATCCAAAAGTCAGACAATAATGAATGCTGGTGAGGATATGGAGAAAAGGGAATCCTCACACCCTGTTAGTGGGAATGTAAATTAGTACAACCACTATGGAGAATAGTTTGGAGGTTCCTCAAAAAACTAAAAATAGAGCTATCATATGATCCAGCAATCCCACTGCTAGGTATATACCCCACAAAATCAGTCTTTCGAAGAGGTATTTGCACAACCATGTTTATTGCAGCACTATTTGCAGCACCCAAAATTAGAAAGCAATCTAAGTCTCTGTCAACAGACAAATGGATAAAGAAAATATGGTACATTTGCACAATAAAGTACTATTCGGTCATAATAAAAGAATGAGATCTTGGCATTTATAACAACACGAGTAGAACTGGAGGTCATTACGTTAAGTGAAACAAGCCAGGCACAGAAAGACAAATTTTTCATGTTCTCACTTATTTGTGGGAGCTAAAAATTAAAACAATTGAACTCATAGAAATAGAGAGTAGAACAATGGTTACCAGAGGCTGGATGGTGTAGTGAGGAGTGAGCGGGAGAAATGGGGATAGATAACGGGTACAAAAATAGAGTTAGACAAAAAATAAAATAAAATCTAGTATTTGATAACATAACAGGTGACTATAGTCAACAATATTTTCTTGTATACTTAAAAATAACTAATTATAATTGGATTGTAACAGAAAGAAAGAATAAGTGCTTGAGGTGATGAATGTCCCATTTACCCTGATGTGATTATTATGTACTGCATCCCTGTATCAAAATACCTCATGTACCCCATATATATATACACCAGGATCCATAAAAATTTAAAAGCTGAAAAAAATCTGCCAGACATGGTGGCTCCCACCTGTAATCCCAGCACTTTGGGAGGCTGAGGTGGGCAGATCACCTGAGGTCAGGAGTTTGAGACCAGCCTGGCCAACATGGTGAAACACCGTCTCTACTAAAAATACAAAAATTAGCCAGGCGTGGTGGCGGACGCCTGTAATCCCAGCTACCCGGGAGGCTGAGGCAGGAGAATCGCTGGAACCCAGGAGGCAGAGGTAGCAGTGAGCCGAGATTGCATCATTACACTCCAGCCTGGATGACAGAGCAAGACTCCATCTCGAAAATAAATAAATAACTATATAAAACAAAAAATTAATTAGTTCTTGTTTATTATATAATTGAGTTGGAGAAAGAGCTGAAGGCTACCGATTCTGCAACCTTCCCCACTGATTCCTTCAAGCAGAAAATTGGTTTCACTAATAAACAACAATATTATGAGAAAAAAACAACTTTCATACCTAGTATCCTTACAAACCAGGAGAAAAACTGCCCTTCATTTCCTCCTTCAGAGCATGGACAGATAGAGGTTGAATTACAGCTTCCTGAGAATATGAGTTCTGAATTCTCCCATCCCAAGGATATTGGTAATAGGTACCAAGAAACTTTAAAAAGTTTAGCCCTGTAATCTTGTAGAAATCTTTCCTAGGGAAATAATCAGACCAGGTGTGTTAGCAAGGATAGTTCTTTATTGCTATGTATGAGTCACAAATTGGAAACAAGAAATGTATACACAAAATATTAATATGATATTCACAGAATGCAATGGCATTCTACTTTTAAATGTCTTAGGGTCAATAATTTTTGTAGTATCTTATTCTGTAAAAAAAGCATTTATCACAATTAGAGTGTCATATTTTGTCACGGTGTGGACTATATTTGATCTATCATTAAGTCTCTAGTATTTAGGAAAGTGACTAAAACAAAGTTTATTCTTTCTCTTTCCCTCTCTCCCTCCCTCCCATCCGTCCTTCCATCTGTCCATCCATCCGTCCTTCCTTCCATAACAATTATAAAATAAAGACTACATGAATACATAAATATTATGTGCATATCAATTGTTAAAAGAAAGAAAAGATCTTAAAATGTTAACAACAGAATTGGGGGGATCACAAGTGATTTTATACTTTAATTCTTTATATTTCTGCAATTTATAGATTTTCAACAATTGTGTATTACCTACATTATAAGCAAATTTTGAAATTAAAAGAAAATTTTATCAGCTACTATTAACTATTCCTCTTTGGAGTTTAGGCAATTGCTGCTATCTTGAGTTGTGTTGATAAGGGGGTCATTTTGGAAACTGAGGTGTTTTAGAATGGTTTCTTGATATTTGGAGGTGAATGTGAGAAGGAGCTGAAGAAGCCTCAGCATCACTCTGATGCCTGCCTGGATGAGATCACATGCTGATGGAGCAGCTTGAAACGGGTCCATGCAGTTCTTATATAGCTCACCTTCTTGAAGGAAATCTGCACTTCATGGAATAATATAACGCCAGAATGTCCTGTTCTAAGGTAAATAAGTATGCAATTTTTCTACTGTCTCCATCTTTGACTTTGTGTTTTATGTATTCTTAAAACACAATATAGTATAGATTATTCTATTAATATATTAGATTTTGATCAAAATATTGACCTATATTTGAACACAACCTGTTTCAAAATATAAGCGCCATCTCATGCATGTCTTGTCTCTTTTAGTAATGATTACTATTATTTACTTTTCTTTTTTAAAAAAATGAATGCTTTGTTTTATTGTTTTGCTTCTCTTAATCTCCATGATAATTGCTATAAGAGCGAATAAAAAAGTATTTGAGTTATTCTCATTACAGCCCTTTATCAAATACCGACTGTGCACAGCAAATTAGATATACTATGACTATATTTTGATTTGTGTTTTTCATAGAAACTATCTACACAAATGCATCACTAATTTAAATTCTACAGTAATAGCATGGAAACAGGGAAAGAGTAGACTAGGAAGAAAAAAATAAAAAGTTCTATCTTCAGCAAAAAAATCATGGAAGTTACCAGCTGAGGAAAATACTGTATCTGAAACCGAGAATTACTAGTGGGGAATTCCAAATTGTCTGCGTAGCTGAAGAGATGCACCTTCACCAAGAAAAGAAGAATAGAAGATATAGCCCAGGGAACAATATATGTGTGTGTGTGTGTGTGTCTGTGTGTGTGTCTGTGTGTGTGTCTGTGTGTGTGTGTGTGTGTGTGTGTGTGTGTGGCGGCGGGGGGTGGGGGTTTGGTGCTGTGTGATGCAGAAGGCCTTGGAAAAACTGTTAAGTAAGCATGAATTCTTGAACTCCAGACTTCTAAGAAGTAAGAGTTCTAATGAATATCAAACAGCAAGTCTTGCAAAAGATTGATGAAGCTCAGTCTTTAATCAAAAATATATTGCAATTTGAACTTAAACCATACTTCCTTTTTTTTTTTTTTTAACTGCTTTTAGACTTGAGCAACACGACTTCTGAAACAAACCTCATTCATCCCACCATGAGGACACTAATGTCTGACCCATTAATTGCCTGTCTGGAGCTTTCTTATTCATCAACGTTTTATACAACTCCTATATTCTCGGAGAACATTCATTTGAGGGCCTCTGTTATCTCATTTTTTTTCTATTATCTATTAACAACATCTATCATTTGATATTTATCTTTCCTCAGTTGTTTGTCAGCTATTTTTGTTGTTGTTCAATGGGCCTTTCTCTCTACTGAATCTGGACCTTGTACAAACTCTTATCATTACATATATTGCAATATGTTTTATTATTTGTCCATGTATCTGTTTTCCTGCTATACTTGATTTGTTAAAAAGGAATGAGTAGGACTGATCCATTACTCTATTCCTAGAATTCAGCAAAAGGCTCTGCCCAAGTGGTTATAGTACATGGTCTTTTTTGCAAAAATGAGTGTTTCTTTCTATTTTACAATCGGACTATCTGTCTGTGGCCATCTGTCTGTAGAATATATTACATGCATGTTCTACTGGGGTTTGTCTGTTGCCACACTAGAACTCCCTTACAACATCGGGTCAAGTAAAGTTGTCACTTCTGTAGGGCACTGGGATAATATACAGAAAATAAAAGCATACGTGGCTATAAGAACTTTAGGAAACATTTAAAAATTACAACATTTTATTTATTTTATTTTTCATTTTACTTTGAGACAGAATCTCACTCTGTTGCCCAGGCTGGAGTACAGTGGCACAATCTCAATTCACTGCAATCTCCCACCTCCTGGGCTCAGGTGATTCTCCTGCCTCAGCATCTGAAATAGCTGGGATTACAGGCGTGCACCACCATGCCCAGCTTTTTTTTTTTTTTTTTTTTTTTTTTTTTTTTTGTATTTTTAGTAGAGACGGGGTTTCACCATGTTGGCCAGACTGATCTCAAACTCCTGACCTCAGACGATCCACCCACCTCGGCCTTCCAAAGTGCTGGGATTATAGGTGTGAGCCACCACACCCAGCCACAACTTTTATTTTAGATAGTGGAGGTATGTGTGTAGATTTGTTACACTGGAAGATTACATGATGCCACAGTTGGGAATATGGATCCTGACCCTCTGGTAGTTAGCATAGATAGTACCTGGTAAGTAGCCTTTTAACCCACCTCCCTCCCTATACCCTCTAGTAGACCACAGTGTCTATTGCTTTCAGGAAACATTTTTTAACATCATGGCATCCAATGCCATTATAAAAACAAATAACGAATATATTAAGACCAGCATTAAGCGTTAATTTTTACTAAATATTATATTCCCCTATTGTGGTATTTTCACAATTCTCTCTCAGTCCAGCCATTTATTATCATGATCATCAATATCCATATTAAAGTGTGGGTGCATTATCAGGAGAGGCAGGATGAGCAAGTCTGCCAATGAGGGTTTTACTTCAATCTAGAAATTTTTCTCTTTAAGTTTTCATTTAAGAATTTTTTCTCATAGGCTCTTGGCAAATTGTTACATAGAGCCCTTCCCAGGAGTATTGCAAAGTTTCTGGATGGTTCAGACTCTCCTGGCCCATTGATATCTAAGCTTTCTCCCATATCAATGTATCAGGAGAATACAAAAAATCACTATGACTCTCAATTACCATAGTAGAAAGGTGATGGCAAAACTTTCTAAGACAAAAATAAAATGTAGATTGTCAGTCTGTGATCCTTTTTAAAACAGAGGCTGTTGGGAAACTATTTCAAGCTAACAAAGCTACTAACCAAGGCAGATTTGACTTATGACTCCCCCTCTATCCCTGCAAGCATCATTGTCCACCATCACTTACCGCCATTTTGGAAAAATTGGGGATGAAAAAAAGCAAAAATTCAATATAGCAATTCCGCTTAGTCAACATGACAAATGTGTAATTTGAACTACTTACTTTTCACTAATTGTTTTGGTAAAATGAGTAACTTGAGTAAAATGAGTAACTTGGTAACTTCTAAGTCAGGAAAAGCCTTGTATAATGGCATGAAGAGCTAGTTTTTCAACTTTCCTGAGCCTCCCTCAGAGTGCATGGCTAAGTCTCTGCTGAGTTGCAGCAGGCCGTTTCCCTAAAATAAGCAAGTGCTCAGAAAGCTTTTAACCTGGAATTAGCAATAACAACAAAAAAGATCTGGGTTCAAAGTAACTTAACCACATTGAGTCCCAGTGTCCTCATTCATCAAGTGGAAATGATTTAATTTATACTGCATAACACAAGAGCTGAACTCAGAATCAAATGAGAATATGGGCATGACAGTGCTCTGGAATTTTAAACAATATGGAAATTCCCAGTGCCTCACTGAAATATGTAGTGGGCACCCCAGCATCTATTTTGCCCTTTTCTCATTGTATAATAGGATGCAGTTTGGAGAGAATTTATCCATCCCAAGCTCCAGAGAGAAGGCCTAGTTGACCCAAGTCAATTGGTACTTGACATTTCTAAGACCACAGGGATTGACTCAAGGGTCAACATATAATCTAAATTGAATCAACATTAGTTAGATTAACAGGTTTCTAATTTAAGTTGGCCATGTCAGAGACAACAAAGAAAATACTTTTGTTAGATGGTGGAAGTACAATGCTGTCTCTCTCTGTATTGCTCTGTCTCCCTCTCTCTCTCAGCTTATTCGGTGCACCTTTGACAGTCATCTTATTACTGAAGCTGAACCAGCCTTAGGATCAAACTGATACCATAGGAAACAGAGAGATGAAAAGGATGAAAATAGGGTTTACCCTTTTGAGTCACTTTTCAAACTCTTGTATAAAACTTCTACCTTTGAACACCATGCTTAGTGAACATGCTTAAATATAAGGCAATAAGGTTCCTATTCAGCTACTCAAAAGAAATACACTGGTCAGAAAAGAGAAAACTGGCTTTTGTTAGCAACCTAGAAAGTCTTTCATATTACAGAATATTTTCTTAAATAATTCATTTTGAAAAAATTAATTCTATTTGAAGAAGACAGATTGGCCTGAGAATTAATCATTATTAATTTTGAGGTGTACATAAAAGTTACTTGACAGATTTGGTTAAAAAAAAAAAACAAGAAAAAAGTTTTACATGTATTCAGTAATTATTCTCGGGAATTGTGATTTTATAATTGCAGGTGTTGGACATCATTGCGAGAAGGACTTTTGCAATCACATTTTGAAGAATATAGTAACTTACATTGTATATATCATCTTTTAGATATATGTATAGATACATATTAAAGCATCATTATCTACCATCACTTACTGTCATTTTGGAAAAATTGAGGCAGAAAAAATTAAAAATTCAATATAGCAATTCTACTTAGTCAACATGATGACAAATGTATAACCAGAGCTATTTGCTTTTCACTAGTTGTTTTGATAAAATCAGCAAGTTATCAGAAAGCTATGATATATATGTGTATATATATAATATATACTTACATGTTACATATATTATATGTTACATATATATTTAATGTTTTATGTACATATATATATATGCACCCAGGAAACTTACATATATATAACATATATGTAAGTTATGTTATATATATGTTATAATAGGCCTTCGGGGCACTTGCTCATTTTACTTGCTTTTTTTATACTGGAAAAAGTTATAATATAACATTTTTTCCTAATACATTATTTAAAATGCATAGGTAATTAATCAATTATATGTCAAAGGTAAACTTTTATAGTTTTCACACATCATAGTTTATATATTCACATTCAGGTGGTTATTTCACAGGCTTCTGGCTGCCATGCATCTTCAGCTGAGTGAAGGTCACATGATGAAATAGCATGGCATAGCATCATAGTTAGAAACTCTATCCCCTCTCTCACCTCAGCATCTACTGTTAGAAACACTCAGATCTCCAGCTACTATGTGATTTTGGCAAGTTTCTTGACATTTACAAACTTCTATTCTGTAAGCGGAGATAATTATCCTATTTACTTCATAAATATGAAAATTCAATGAGATAATACAGGCGAAATGATTAGCACAGACTAGAACATATTTGATTTTAAATATTTATTGAACAAATTAACAAATGACTGAAAGAATGAAATGAAAGAGAAGAAGAAACACTATTAAAATGATTAAAAATTATTTCCTCTACCTTTTTGGTCTTTGAGAGATAATCATAATGTAAGGCCCATAAATCACTCCTTAGTCCAGTCGTCTAGAAATTCTTTCTTGTCAGGTTCATACTCTCTTAGTTGTATTTTACCTTCTGGCCTGTTAATGGAAGCACCAGAGTCCTACTTCTGTACTTTTTATCTGATGGGCATTCCCTAAGCATGAAACTGTCATAGCATATGTTAACAATATTTTGGAGGGATGTTTTGTTCATAACTGTACAGATCACTAGATCTTTGAATAAAATTCTCTGACCAAAAGTTATTTTAATGGAAATATTATTTTAGCAGATTGGTATTTTGGACAATTTTTTCCCTTTATGTTGTGAATATTTTTAAAAAGAATTTTGAATAGAAAATACACAACTTTTCCAAAAACATTGGTTACTTCCTGAATTTATTGTTCTACCTTGGTAACAATCATCTGAATTAGAAATACATTTAGAGTTCAAAATAAACAAAATGCTCTGTGGTACCAAAATGCCTAAGACATAAGCAACTTATCTTTATGTTCATTTTTTGGTAATGTCTATTAAATTGCTAAAATGACATAATTTTGTAAATAAGCTATTTAAAGGAACAGATAATAAAATGGTAGTTAACATTTATAGAGTGTTTTATGATATATATGTTAGAGACTGTAAAAAACACTTTATGTGTATAACTTCAGTTAAACATTAGGACAACTCCATTAGGTAGCATTTTTATTATTCTAATTATATGAGCATAAAAACTGAAATTTAGAGAGGCATAAGTAATAGATCTAACATCACATAGTGGAACTAGGAGTTAAAAGCAGATTATATGATCCCAACAGCCACATTTGTAGCCACTACATCGCACTGGTTTCACTACATTTAGTAGAATGTAGTGTAATAATAGTTTAGTAATAATAGTGTAATAATAGTTTATGTCAAAATATAGAACATTGGCCTGGGAAAATATTCTAAAGACCTCTACATCTAGTTCTCTGTATTTTTCAGTCTTTGTTCAAAATGTCTTTCTTCTTTTTTGTTTTTTCTTTCCCCTTCCTTCCATTAACATAATATCTACTATGTGCCAGACACAGTGCCAAGGGCCATATCATAGAGATGAATAAGACCTACTTCTGATGAATGCCCCTACCCTCTGATGAATACACACTGATTGGAGGAGGAGAAATAAGTAAAACTACTACATAAACTGGGTAAAATGCTATGCTAGAGGAAAGCACAGCTATTATCTCCAGAGCTGTGGTTATCCAAGTATTGTCCTGAACTAGCAGCCTTATCTTCACCTGGGAACTTGTTCCGAATTCAAAGCACTGAGCCCCATCCTAGACCTACTGAATCAGAAACTCTAGGGGTGAGACCCTTCCATCTGTGTTCACAATTCCTCCAGGAGATTCTAATACACTAAAGTTTACGAGCCACTTGTCAGAGTTTTAATGGATGAAGGGAAACTATCTTGAAAAAGACCAGTGTTCCAAGCAAAGGGAGCAATACTGCCAACCCCAGGAGTATGAGGGAGCAAAACACAGCAAGGATTGCAAACTCAGTATGGCCAAAGTTTAAGAAGCTAGTATGCAGGGACTAGAAAGATGCAGCTGGCCAAATGCAATGGAGCAGAACATGAAAATTCTTGAGTCATCTTGACGAGATTAAATTGTATCTTGAAAGAAATGGATCATCACTGAAGGGTTAGAATCGGAGATGGATGGGGCAAGACTGAAAGCAGGAAGATGAAGGAAGAGATTATGGCATAAACACAAGTTGAGACAGAAAGATCCTAATATTAAAAAAAAAAACAGTGGGGAAAGAGATAAAAGGGCATGCTTTAGAGGTATTTTGATAAAGTTATGCTAATTCATGGGAGATGGAGGACTAAAAGAGAGGAAGGGTTAGGGATAAGCTCCAGGCCCTATTTGGAGCATCACCTCACATACCATTCTATATACTTCTTGCCTTTTGTCCCAGGGCTCCCCTGTTGACTCTGAGGTTTGGGAAGCCACCTGACACCCACCCATGTATAACCTGGAAGTGAAGTGGTATTAATGCCACATGGGGCAAATCTATAATCCTTGGCTTTGGATTTCCCCCTTTCTCTCCCTGATGAATGGTCCTGAGACCTGCTTTTTGTTTGTTTGTTTTCTTGAGACGGAGTCTTACTCTGTCACCAGGCTGGAGTGCAGTGGTGCGATCTCAGGTCACTGCAATCTCTGCCTCCCGGGTTCAAGCAATTCTCCTGCCTCAGCCACCTGAGTAGCTGGGATTACAGGCACGTGCCACCACGCCCATCTGATTTTTGTATTTTTTGTAAAGATGGGGTTTCACCACGTTGATCAGGCTGATCTCGTATTCCTGACCTCGTGATCTGCCCACCTCGGCCACCCAAAGTGCTGGGATTACAGGCATGAGTCACCGCACCCAGCCCCTGAGACCCAGTTTATACAACTTCTTGGGTGGCCAACTTACTATTGCATCCTTATATTGGCTTTCTCTCCTTTTCTGCTTTACCTTTGATCCTTACTCCTGATCCATGGGACTGTACTCCCTATCAAATTAGTAGCAGTAATCCTTTGCCTCAGTCTCTGCCTTCTGGGTAACTCAAAATAACTCACCTGTGTTAAACTGAGGAAATTGTGATCATTCTATAATGTGCAAAGTATTGTGCTAGGTGCTAGGGATAAGACAGTAAACCAAACATAGCCACTGCTCTTGTGGGCTTAAAATTGTCGTGCATGAGAAACAAAGTGACAATTAAATATAGTATTTTAAGTACTGTGATGTGGAGACGTGAGTGCTATGGAAACACAGAAAGAGAATTTCCTTAGGAAAAAAGTAGGAAGACAAGTTGAATTGGAGGCATCAATAAAGTGTTCAAATGAGGAAGTCTTATAGGCTCATGAGATTTGGGCTAGAAAATTGGTTTGAGTTTCATTAGTTTATAGGCAGTATTTGAAGTTATCAGAATGGGTGAGGGGGAAGAAAATATAGGAGATAGTCCTGGTTAGGGAGGTAGGAGGGCATTGTAAGAGTAAGCTGAGTAAGGTTCGGTGAAGTCTAAGTAGCAGTTGGAATAGTTGGTGGCCTCATCGCTCCCTAGCCCCATGAGAGTGTGCCAATGAGCTCATTTCTCCAACCTCCTGGGCCCTTGTTTTCCCATCTGTCAGAGGTTTTGTTTAAGTAATTTTCAAGTTTTCTCTCTTCTGTAGTATTTTTTCATTTATTAGCTATTATATTTCAGTCTATTGTTAGAGGGAATGTAGAAGATTGGTCAAACTACATCTTATTCTCAATTCATACCCTACAAAACACTTTTTAAGTAAGTCTCTGTTTCTACTTGCAAAACAAGAAAAATAGACTTCATTTTAGTTGGGTTCCAGATAAAAGGCATGAAGAGTAAAATATAAGCCTCCCTATTATCATGTTTTCTCTCTATTATACACATGGGATAAATGCAGCCAGACATGAGAAGATGGCTAATCAATAGGAGAGGAAAGCAAAAGATTCTAACTTTCTGATCCCCAAATGTCTTGCAGTGCAAATTCTCTTCTCATTCAGGAAAAGCCTTGTATAAAGGCATGTAGAGATGGTTTTTCAGCTTTCCTGAGCCTCCCTCAGAGTGCATGGCTAAGTCTCTGCTGAGTTACATCAGGCCATTTCCCTGAATGCAACTTTCTTTACACTGAGCCCCCGACCACGAGTCCCAGAGATCAGAAGTCCGACTGCATCTGCTGCTCCATCCCAGGTTTGTCAGCCAGAAAGTCGTGTCCTGTTACCTGCACTATGGTGGGAGATGAAGGGGCAACAAAATACCAGACCAGGACCACAGACCTCCTAGGAATCCAAAAAGTGAGGCAATATAAAGCAATAGCTTAGACTGGTGCTTCTCAAACATGTGAATTGCCTGGAGAATTAGTAGAAGTAAAGATTCTGCTTCAGTGTGCCTCTCCTCCAGGGAGCTAATCCATGGTTCACATCTCTTCCTGAACCTGTGGTCAGTGATGACGGTGGTAGCTTGTAATCGGCCATGATGAGAGCATTCAAACCGTAGAAATCTGCAAACACTACAAAGTACCTCCTCGACACACACATCCCCCAAAAAAGCTGATTGCAGAACACTTGCCAGTGCCCTACTGGACATGAGGCCTGAGAGTGCATTGCTAACAAGCTCCCAGGTGTGTGGATGCTGCTTGTTCCCGTACCACACTATGAAGGGTTTAGAGAGGCTCCAGAGTTAAGCAAGTCTAGGAATAAATTCTGATTCTGTCTCTTCAAGTGTAATTTGTATAAACTAAATAAGTTACTACTACGGTATGACATCTCACCATGGTTGGTTGCCTAAACTAGTCTGACATTTTCTACTTTATCTCTCTGAGCTCAGTTTCTTTATCTATAAAATGGGGAAAAGAGATCAGTTCCTACTTCTTAGTATTATTCCAAGCAGTAAATTAAATAATGTACTTAGAGCACAGTGCCTGGGACAGAGTAAACATCAATAAATATGAAAACTTATTATTTTTCTTTAAAAGAAAATAATTCTATAACATCATGATGGTAGGGACAGAAGAAAACAAAGTGAAAAGCAAACATTTTGCTAATGCACGTATATAAGTATCATACAGTATCCTTATATAAATGTTAAATTGTTTATCTCCCATTTAATTCATTTTTTTCTAATCTAACTCCACAATATTAAAATTCCAGATGTTTCGAGGTGAAGGTGGAGGTTAGGGGGAGGGAAAAAGAAGAAAACTAATTTTGTACTAAACATATCATGAAAGATACAAAAGTTGTTTTTTTAGAAAAAAATACTCTCTCTGTTCTCTCTTTCATGAAGATAAAAGTGTTTCTCCTTGACATGGAGACAACATTAGGCATTTTATATTTCTGAAGCCCATCACATGCCTTTCATCCCCAAGCTCATGAATAACTTATGTTCTGGGTTGGGAGGAGTTCTCTTGACTTCCTGTGGAGCAAAGTTTGCAGTTGCACAACCAACTTTCCCAGAAATCACCTGTATGTCTGCACTGCACTCAGGTGATGAATATCCCCTTCAGAAGACAACTGAGTGTTTGTTACCTGCTGGTCTCAGTTACCATAACAAGTCTTCCCGCTAACAATGCCGTGAGGACAGAGCTGGAACATGAATCATGACATAAGGGAAAGAAAACTTCTTTTCATTTTTTCATATAGGATGTGAAAAGACTGGCAACAAACACATCTTATGGTCTTTTAAGTAGGAAAAAAAAGATGATAGATGCAGAAATTTCAAGGAGAGAAATGACTGTATAAAGCCAATTTCACCTGAAGTAGGTGATAACCAAAAAACTGCATCAATGTGATGTTCATGACGGCAAATAATGCTAACAGACAGATAATTTTTACTTAGCCAGGTATTTTATTGCCATGACAGTAATTTGTAACATTTTTTTGTCTTTCAGCACCAACACACTAAAAGAATGAGACACAGTGCCATTCTGACAAATGGCAAAGGTGCTGACAGTACCAATTTCCAGAAAGGCTTGGGGAAAATATTTCAGGGATGCTAAAAGACAATGCAGAGAGGCTATCCAAAGCTCCCACAACTCCCTCCCCAACTCATTCCTAATCAGGAGTTACTTTTGTTAGGAAAAGAGCACATATATCCCAAAATATCACAGTTTATATTCTTTTGCATAAAGTCCTACTTTCTCTTGGCAGAAAGAATAAATGCAAAATGAACAGTTTCTTAAACATGAAGGCCATAAACCCCCCACAAAAAATTGTGCATATATATTTTTCTATAGTCAAGATTCAAAACTTTTTCAGAAGGTCCCCAAGAAGTCTGCGACACCCCTTATGCCCTCCCACCCTCCACCAAAAACCAAAACCAAACCAAACCAAAACAAAAACAAAAATACCTGCTTTCATGGTAATAATATAGAGTTCAGTGTCATAAATACTCTGAGTTTCAGTGTACTAGTTATCAAAGATGAAAACTTCCATTTATATTATTCTCTTTGAGAGTCTTTTTTTTCACCTGTGAAAATGGAATAATACAAACTTTACAGAACTGTTGTAATAGTGCAAATAACCTGTAACAAAACATCCAGTAGAGTTTTTGGACTTACAATACCCTGAGTATATATCAAATCTCTGATAAAAGCAGCTCAGATATCTTAATTAAAAGAGGAAAGGGATGTGGCATTTTCCCCTCATCAGGACAACTGAGTGCAATATTCAGAAGCAATGTTCTTATTTCTGGTCCCCACAGATCATCCAGCCTTCCCCATCCTTCTCTCATTTTGACTGCCCCAGTATCCCTGTCATATTATCTAGTTGCCTTCTCATTTGACATGTTCGCTGCGTGACACTCTTATGCTCCCCCAAAAGTTAAAATCCAAATAAAAGTGGCCTGAATGTTTGGTCATTCAAATAACTCTGCTGAGTTTAAGTCCCTCTGGCTTCATTTCTTTCCAAAGAGTGTTTTTTTTTCTTTCTTTCTTTCTTTTTCCCCAAACTGTTACAAGCTTAATTCTACTCCCCACAGAACAACAAAGGATTAGCATTGAACTCAGTTAACTTTGGTTTTGTTTACACAAATGGGAAAATTTGGAAATGGAGAAGGACACTGGGGAACTTACGGTGTAGGGAAGGCATCATGCTGGAAAGCTTAGAGTTGAAGTAGCTTTAAAGCCCAGCTAGCCAGTGGCCCCATAAATTACGCCTTCCAACCCACTGAGCAAATTGAAAAACCAAAACAGATCAGGTAAGAATGTGAAATGTGGCCAGGGAGAGAAATCTAGCTACAGTAGCAAATGGAAGTGCTGCCCAGGAATTGTCATGGTACAGTGGTGTTAATTTCAGAAAAGCAATACAATTAAATTGCCAGGCTAAATAATAGCCACATGCAGATGAGTACAGATTACCAAACGTAGGAGAGAAGACAAAATCCAAGCAGGAACTGGCTGTTAAATGGCGTGTTTCCAGACCATGTAGACAGAGAAAACTTTAAGATTTTACAGTCCAAATGTCCAGATACAGAGTCTTAGACCATCCCGTAAGGAGTGTACTCGCTGTCAGAAACCTTTTAACTGTGAGATGTCTCTGATGCCCCTCGCTCCATAGGGAAACATAAGGCACTGATGATTTTCACGATGTTCTTCCACTAGTTAGTTCTCTTTAGCATATATCGAATCAGTTTATGGTGGTGATTATGCTCTTTTCTCTTCCTAAATCATATTTTGAATCCATACTTTTACTGTATCTCTATGAGAGATGTTTTTAAAAGATGTATTAATTGGCCGGGCGTGGTGGCTCATGCCTGTAATCCCAGCACTTTGGGAGGCCGAGACGGGCGGATCACGAGGTCAGGAGATAGAGACCATCCTGGCTAACGCAGTGAAACGCCCTCTCTACTAAAAATACAAAAAAAAAAAAAAAAAAAAAAAAAAATTAGCCTGGAGCGGTGGCAGGCGCCTGTAGTCCCAGCTACTCGGGAGGCTGAGGCAGGAGAATGGCATGAACCCAGGAGGCGGAGCTTGCAGTGAGCCGAGATCCCACCACTGCAGTCCGGCCTGGGCGAAAGAGCCAGACTCCGTCTCAAAAAAAAAAAAAAAAAAAAAAAAAAAAAAAAAAAAAAAAAGATGCATTAATTATGCAAAGGTAGATGAAGAGCTTCCACATGAGTTTTTCTTTTTTCTAGACTTCTCTGTAGCCTCACAATAAACAGAAGTTGTTTTTATAATTAGCGAAATAAACTTGAAAATTAGCTTATACATATAAGTGTATATTTAATTATACTTAGGTTTCAAAATGTCAACAAAACATTTAGTATACAAAATATTAATAGTAGCTATTTCTGGGTGGCAAGGCAACTGCCAACTGGTGGTTTCTTCTTCCTTTATGTGTTTTCCAAAAATTTCACTTTTATAATGGTTAAAAAAAAGGCAACTTTTATGTTGTTAACTGATATTGGGAGAGGCCTTATTAAGGCATTGCAACTCACTGTGTTTAATTGCCTAAACTGGTCTGGCAATTTCCACTGACTTTCAAGTCAAGTAATTTTAGAAAAGAACATCTTTCAAAGTGTAGTCCTTGGAGGCCACGCACACAGTGGCTCACACCTGCAATTCCAGCACTTTGGGATGCCAAAGCAGGAGGATCGCTTGAGGTCCGGAGTTTGAGACTAGCCTGGCCAACATGACGAAATCCCAATTCAACCAAAAAATATAAAAATTAGCCTGGCATGCTGGTGCGTGCCTGTAGTCCCAGTTACTTGGGAAGCTGAGGCAGGAAAATCGCTTGAGCCCAGAAGGCTGAGGCTGCAGTGAGGTGAGATTGCACCACTGCATTCCAGCCTGGGGGACAGAGCAAGACTTCATCTCCAAAAAAAAAAAAAAAAAAAAAAGTGTATATCTTGGAACACAAGTTCTTGGGATGTTAATAATTGTTACAGAAAGAAAATGTTTCAGTGGTCAAGTAAGTTAGGAAACAGAGTTACCAAAGTTAAACACATGAGGATTTTTAAGAATCTCTACTAATGTGCACTATGCATTAAATGCAGACAATAGGATATGCTTTATATCTGAACCTTACTAGATTATGAAACTCATTTTTGCTCTAAACATTTAAAGAAATACACTTTGGAGAAGATTGATATTCAAGCTTAAGCAAACATATCAAAATCTGAAGATATATATATATATAAACAGTCATATATATCTGAATTTATATATAAACATATATAACATATATTCATAGAATACATTGTTTTAACTGTAGTCACTATGTTATACAATAGATCTGTTGAAATTATTCCTTGTATTTGACAGAAATCTTTTAACAAATGAACTAATCAATTTTAAATTTATACATCTATGTTTTACATATTAAAATAAATTAATTTTAAAAGATACACTAAGTGAATTTTTAATTATTCATATATTCATATTCATATATATGTTATGTATTTACATGTAAATTTGTATGAAGGTGAGTAAGAAAACATGACCTCAAGAAGATCACAGTTTAATGGTGAAGACTGCTAGCTAGACAAGTACAATGCTTGGATAGAAAGCAATAATGGAGCTATGTTCAAAGTTCTCTGGGAGCACTATCATGTAGGAGAGAAACCAAGAGTTTTATAAACTGGATGTTATTAAACTACACTAAGAAACAGGGCACTTTAAAGAATTAAAAATTTACCTAGTGAATCTTTTAGAATTTATTTTAATGGATACATATAACATATATATTCATGTTGTATGTTATATATTTATATATAACATATATATTCATGTTATATGTTATATATTTATATATAACATATATATTCATGTTATGTTATATATTTATATATAACATATATATTCATGTTATATGTTATATATTTATATATAACATATATATTCATGTTGTATGTTATATATTTATATATAACATATATATTCATGTTGTATGTTATATATTTATATATAACATATATATTCATGTAGTATGTTATATATTTATATATAACATATATATTCATGTTGTATGTTATATATTTATATATAACATATATATTCATGTTGTATGTTATATATTTATATATAACATATATTCATGTGTTATATATTTATATATAACATATATTCATGTTGTATGTTATATATTTATATATAACATATATTCATGTTGTATGTTATATATTTATATATAACATATATTCATGTTGTATGTTATATATTTATATATAACATATATTCATGTTGTATGTTATATATTTATATATAACATATATTCATGTTGTATGTTATATATTTATATATAACATATATTCATGTTGTATGTTATATATTTATATATAACATATATATTCATGTTGTATGTTATATATTTATATATAACATATATAGTCATGTTATATGTTATATATTTATATATACATATATTCATGTTATATGTTATATATTTATATATAAATTTAAAATTCATTAGCCATTCATTAAAAGATTTCAGTTAAATGCAGGGAATAAGGCCGGGCGCAGTGGCTCAGGCCTGTAATCCCAGCACTTTGGGAGGCTGAGGCAAGAGAATTGCCCAGCTCCAAAAAAAAAAAAAAAACAAGGAATAAGTTTAACAGATCTATTGTATAACATGGTGACTGTAGTAAATAACAATGTATTATAGTCTTGAAAATCACTTCCAGAGTAGATATTAAGCGTTCTCACCACACACACACACAAATTATTAGTATCTGAGGTATTCTTACATTAATTAACTCAATGTAGCCATTCCACGATGTATACATATTTCAAAACATCATGAGGTACACTAGAAACATATAAACTTTTATCAATTAAAATAAATATTAATTAGGCCAGGCACGGTGGCTCACACCTGTAATCCCAGCATTTTGTGAGGCCAAAGTGGGCAGATCACCTGAGGTCAGGAGTTTGAGACCAGCCCGGCCAACATGGTAAAACCCCATCTCTACTAAAAATACAAAAAATTAGCTGGGCATGGTGGGGGACATCTGTAATCTCAGCTACTCAGGAGGCTGAGGCAGGAGCATCACTTGAACCCGGTAGGCGGAGGTTGCAGTGAGCTGAGATCGCACCATTGCACTCCAGCCTGGGCGACAAGAGCCAAATTCCATCTCAAAATAAATAAATAAATAATAAATGAAATAAATGCCAATTAATTTTAAAAGATTCATAGAGTGAATTTCGAAATCTTTAAAGTGCTCTTTCTTAGTGCAGTTTAACAGTACTCAGTTTATAAAACTCCTGGTTTCTCTCCTACATGGTAGTGCTCCCAGAGCACATAGAACATAGCTGCATTATTGCTTTCACATTGATGCATTGCACTTATCTATTTAACTTGTAGTCTTCACCATTAATCTGTGATCTTCTTGAGGTCAGGGATGTTTTCTTACTCATCTTCATATTACTAACACGTTAGAGGTGCTCCATATTTATTGAATAGATTAGCCATTGCCTAACTTGAGGTAAATGAGATTGTGTAGGAATAAGAAAGGAAGGCTAGCGTACAGCCAGCATGCTTTGGAAAGAATAATTTTTTTAAAAAGTAAGAGAAATAACAGAGACCTTAGGGCTTACAAAGAAGAACACATGGTTGAATCAAATTAGCCCCATAAAAGTCCTAGAGGAAAATGAAACTGACAGGGCAGGTCCTCCAAATTAGGTGTAAAACTTCTCTTGAACCAAGCTTGTAATAAAATATAATGAAAATATTTGAAGCAGACAGACAGTTGTGTGTTCAAAAGATGTATATTTTACGACGTGGTGAAAAAGTCCATCAAACTGAGAAGAGTTGAAGGCACAGGAGTCAAAGGAACTTAAGTTTAAAGATTGAAAAGAAAAATGTGGCACTGGGGGACATGAATGCTATTGAGGGCAGCATGAGGATTGTTTTCCGAATCCCTAATTGCTTTTTTTTTTTTTTTTTGGCTTATGCTTTGCAAATTCTTAGGGGAAAAAATGCATTGGAAATTTGTTGTGATGCAACTGAAATACGTGACTTCAAATGGATGTGCTACCATGACTAATTTCAATGGCTCTGTTTTGGGTATCAAAACAATACATATGTAAGTTGGAAGTGGAGCCGGGGATCAATGAACCTTCTAGCTGTTTTAAATCTCCTCTATTTTGTCATTGCATGGCCTTTACACTTGACTGAATGAACATCTCTTCAAGCTACTCTCTTTATGCCCTTAGACAACATTCTGCCTAAGGCATGGCTGAAGTGAACCTTAAACTGACTCTGATAAACAGAACACATTATCCCAAGTGAACAAATGCTTTCTCCATGCTCTGTATCTCACTTTACACTGTGCTTTTATATGTCTTAGTATCCCAAATATCACAGGATGGAAATACAAACGTCACCCTCATTTGACAAATACAATACCTCATAGTCTGTGTAATTTGTTGCAGACTAAAAAACCTCAGACAACCAGACACCGAAATTGTCAAATATTCATGTGATAAAAATTAAAAAGCTATTATTTATCAAAAACTTTATTTGCATGATTTCTAAATCCTTTCCAAAGGCCCCATCTCTTAATATTATCACACTGGGGGATAGAGTTTCAATATGTGAATTTGGGGGGACACGAACATTTAGGTCATAAGAAAAGCTTAACTTCCATAAGTGACAATGAACAATTACACATGGCCTCATCATATGGACCAATCTCCACCCTAATGTCTTCATTGTTTTTCCACTAACTCACCCCAGTGCTTAAAACCCCTCCTGCCTTTTGTTTCAGTGGAGTTGAGTTCAGTCTCTTCTATTGCGATAGTCTTGATTAAAGTCTTCCTTGCCTGTTTACTTTTAGTGCAATTTTTCTTCGACAGATAGTAATAAAATTCAGGTTTCAAAAAAGGAGTATTTTAATATTTCATCACAACCTTATATTTTTAGCTCACTGCATCTGAAGACTGACAAGCAATTATTAGAAGATGATGTCTCACAAAAATATTGCATTTTCTTGTTTCTTTGTATGCTTTTCCTCTCTTGAAATAAACTTGATCTTGGCATCCAGGCTTCTTCATAGACCTGGCGCCTCTCTCTGTTCCCAGCCTCTTTTCTGGCCACCAGGAAATACATGCTATAAACGTGCCATGATCTTTCTTACCTTTGAGCTTCATATATGCTGCTCCTTTAGTTTAAAATGCCCTTCGCCCTGCCCTCCTCAACCCTACCAATTTTCCATTTTACTCTTTCTAAGTTCTTTTTCAGTTTGCAAGACATCTCTATCTCTGGGAAGTACCACTTGTCCACCACTGCCCAGAATGCTGCTACATGTGCCTCTTGGTGCTTTCAGAGCACCCTGGGTTTTGTTTTTTGTTTTTTTTTGTTTTTTGTTTTTTTCATCTAGTCAACAGCTAATGCCTTAGAGACAGGAACTGTATCTTATGCCCCTTTGTCTCTCCAGCACAGTGTCTGGAACAAAATAGACACAAAATCATGTTAGTTGAAGGAATGTTAAAATGGGAAGTAGTTTTTTTTTAACTTTCCTTAAATGTGCCTCAAGCAAAATGAACTGTTTCATTTATTTCTAGAAGCTCTTCTGGGTAAATATATATACATATTTTCCTAGCAAATAGTAGGAAGTGATTTGGTGAAATGGCTAAGTGTGCAGGCTTCAGAATTGAGAAAATTTAATATTAAACCCTGTGTTTGAATTCTAGCTGTACACTTGAAATTAATGTGATGCTGACAAGCTACTTAATCATCATTCTCTTTCATTTTTTCAGTAGAATAGGGATTGACTCCTGCCACATCTCTGTCTTCAAATAAGCTACTTTCTCTGTGTGTTTGTGTCTCTTTTCCTAAGGACACCAGTGATATGGTTCAGATCCATGTCCCCACTCAAGCCTCATGTTGAATTGTAATCCCTGATGTTGGAGGTAGAGCCTGATGGGAAGTGATTGGATCACGGAGGCGGAGTTCTTATGAATGCTGCAGCACCATCCCCTTGGTGCTGTTCTGAGGATAGTGAGTGAGTGAGTTATCAGGAGATCTGGTCATTTTAAAAGTGTGTAGAACCTCCATCCTGTCTTGCTCCTGCTCCACCATGTAAGATGGCTGGCTCTTTGTTCACCTTCTGCCATGATTTCAAGCTTCCGGAGGCCTCCCCAGAAGCTGAGCAGTTGTCTCCATGCTTTCTGTACAGCCTGTGGAACCATGAGCTGATTAAAGCTCTTTTCTTTATAAATTACCCAGTCTCAGGTATTTCTATTATTTTTCATTTTTTATTATGCTTTAAGTTCTGGGATACATGTGCAGAACGTGCGGGTTTGTTACATAGGTATACATGTGCCATGGTGGATTGCTGCACCCATCAACCCGTCATCTACATTAGGTATTTCTCCTAATGCTATCCCTCCCCCTGCCTACTCCCTCCAACAGGCCCCGGTGTGCAATGTTCCCCTCCCTGTGCCCATATGTTCTCATTATTCAACTCCCACTTATGAGTGAGAACATGAGGTGTTGGTTTTCTGTTCCTGTGTTAGTTTGCTGAGAATTATGGTTTCCAACTTCATCTGTGTCCCTGCAAAGGACGCGAACTCATTCTTTTTTATGGCTGCATAGTATTCCATGGTGTATATGTGCCACGCTTTCTTTATCCAGTCTATCATTGATGGACATTTGGGCTGGTTCCAAGTCTTTGCTATCGTGAATAGTACTGAAATAAACATACGTGTACATGTGTCTTTATGGTAGAATGATTTATAATCCTTTTGGTATATACCCAGTAATGGGATTCCTGGGTGAAATGGTATTTCTGGTTCTAGATTGTTGAGGCATAATTGTTGCACTGTCTTACACAATGGTTGAACTAATTTACACTCCCACCAGCAGTGTTAAAGTATTCCTATTTCTCCACATCCTCTCCAGCATCTGTTGTTTCCTGACTTTTTAATGATTGCCATTCTAACTGGTGTGGGATGGTATCTCATAGTGGTTTTGATTTGCGTTTCCCTAATGACAAGTGATGATGAGCTTTTTCTCATATGTTTGTTGACCACAAAAATGTCTTCTTTTGTGAAGTGTCTGTTCATATCCTTCACCTACTTTTTGATGGGTTTTTTTTTTCTTGTAAATCTGTTTAAGTTCCTTGTAGATTCTGGATATTAGCCCTTTGTCAGATGGATAGATTGCAAAAATATTCTTCCATTCTGTAGGTTGCCTGTTCACTCTGATGGTAGTTTCTTTTGCTGTGCAGAAGCTCTTTAATTAGATCTCATTTGTCAACTTTGGCTTTTGTTGCAATTGCTTTTGGTGTTTTTTAGTTACAAAGTCTTTGCCCACGCCTATGTCCTGAATGGTATTGCCTAGGTTTTCTTCTAGGGTTTTTATGATTTTAGGTCTTACATTTAAGTCTTTAATCCACCTTGAGTTGATTTTTGTATAAGGTGTAAGGAAGGGGTCCAGTTTCAGTTTTCTGGATATGGCTAGCCAGTTTCCCCAACAAGATTTATTAAATAGGGAATCCTTTCCCCATTGCTTATTTTTGTCAGGGTTGTCAAAGATCAGATGGTCGTAGATGTGTGGTGTGTGTGGTGTTATTTCTGAGGCCTCTGCTCTGTTCCATTGGTCTATGTATCTGTTTTGGTACCAGTATCAGGTATTTCTTCATAGCAATCCAAGAATGGACTAATACACCAGTCATTGGATTTAAGCTCATTTTTTAACTAATTATATGTTCAAAGACCTGATTTTCAAATAAGTGACATTCTGAGGATTCAGGTGGACATGAAATTTCATAAGGATGTTATTGAACCCACAACCCATCACATTCACAGGTACTAGGGATTAGATTTGGTCATATTTTTTTGAGAGACACAATTTCTGGAGGAAGGCACAATTCAACCCAATACAAAGGCAGAAGGTATTCTAAGTTCTAGGCACAAAGTCTAGTACAGAGTGAGCACTGAATTAGTAGTGACTGCTCTTACTATTAAATATTCTATTGTTATTAATTGATCATTATTTTGGACATTTGGTGGTGAGTGGGGGAGATATGAAAATGGGATCCAGACTCTAACATAGAAAGTAGCTGAACCTATTAAAGTGAATGTGCTCTTTCTAAAGGCACTGTAATGGGCCTCTCCTTTGTGGGACCCCAAACAGTGGCACATACTTTTTCCCAACTTCTGCTTTCTGTTGCCTGTTACAAGATAACCTATGAGTCTTGCCAAGAAAATAATGAAAAATTCCAGACTATTAGGCCTTAGCAGAGCTTAATCAAAGACTCAATGATCTATACTGGCTCTGGAGGCCTCTTCAAAGCTGAAATCCAACATGGAATGACCGTGGCATGAACCATAACCAGAAAAGAGCAGCATCTGTGAATGCAGGATGACGTACCTCTTTTCTCGTTAGTTACCCACTGCTCTGCAGAGGTGCCTGTGACTCAGGGGTGAATTCTAACAACACATCCTGATATGTGTATTAGAGTTTATGTGTCTTAAATGCCCTTTTACAGGATAACTAATATAAAAATTCCTGTTGCTTCTATCAAAAATATAGAGGAGTTATTATTTTTGCCTTCTCATCTTTTGAGCAAATGACCTGGCCCCTTGTATTTTCTAGCCTTCTTGCATTAGGCCAGTTTTTACAGTGGAATGCAAAGCAAAAGCCATCTGAGGTCAATAGGTCTTCCTTATTTGTCAAGGGCCTCAGGACATTTAAAAATATATATGTTTGGTGTTTTAGAGAAGGAAGGATGACAGGAGAATACCACAATCACTGAGAAGTGGCAGGTGCTTGGGGATAGGATGTTAATATACGAACCAAGAAAGGCTGGAACCTAGGCATAGCGGTCTGGGTGTTGGCAAATGTTTCAATTTCCCTAGTGAGGAGGGAAACAAGGAACATATGGGTAAATACAACAGGCACCTCTCACTATTAACCAGAGTGGACACAGACTAGGTTGTCTGAGGAGTCTCTCTGCTGCTTTGGTGCAGACAAATATCTTGGTACCATGATAGGGAGGGGAGATCCCCAAAATGATAGAGAATTACTTTTCTGCCAGCCAGCTGGGATGAGCATACAGATTAAGTTTGAGATTGAGATTGAACTAGATGCACTTTAAATAAAACTGATTATTTTTTAGCTCCGGGTTTATGAACAAAGATTCATCACAGTTACACACTTACTTGTTTTTTGTACTAGCCTTTGGAAGTATGTCTTTGGGTATTATTTTCCTCCTTCAACTAATGTAGAAATGAGATCAGAGATGACTCAGCTAAGGCCACACAGTTGATAAGGGGCAAAACAGTGCCTAGAAATTCTGACTCGTAGTTCTTGTTCACTGCACTGTGGCATAAAGCACACCAATAGAAAAGGAAAACATTATGTTCTTCAGTCAGGGCCGCATTGGTGGACATGTGTTAGCTATCATTCTGTATGCTACACTCAATCAGTGCTATTAGGCAGACTGAAATATCTGTTATTGCTAGGAAAATGTTAGGATACTTTGCTATTGATAAAGAGTGATGGCTCTAATGCTGTAACACCATTCCCTTTGTGAGGTACTGGAGGCATCTAAGGAATAATTGGTATTATTGTTGCAGCCATCATCCTGTATGTGTGGCTCATCTTCAAGACAAGGACCATGTTGAACTAGCTCATCCCTGCATCCCCAGAATCTAGGACAATGCCTGCTTCATTTTAAGTATTTAGTAAACATTTCCTAAAATGAATTTAAGGATTATGAGCAAATTATTCCAACAGTTGAGAATAGAGGCCTAAGAAGAGGCTAGAAACTAGAAATATATACAGAAGCAACTTGACTTCACTTGAAAGTGGAAAAATTCTTTTAAAGTAGCCAGTAGATCTGTTTCAAAGAAAGAGTGCCCAGTAATATTAACTGAATTGAGGATTGACATAGGTTCTAGGTAAGCTTTGTGAGTCAAAACACTCTTAGGCCATTAAGACTGGAAAGGTAGTTCTGAGTGACGTGGAAGGGGATACCTGAGAGGTCCTTGAAATATTTCTACTGAATATTTGAAATATATTAATATATAAAATATATTAAATATATTACAAATATAAATTTATAATTTATATAAATATTAAATATATATAACTCTACTGAATATTCTATTGCTCATCTGGAATTTACTTCTTCTACAAACTGTCTCTCCACTTTGCTATAATCTTCATGGCCCCAATTCCTTCACCTCTTAAAACATCATTGAATGTTAGAATTTCATTAGACTTCAGATGCAATGGAAAGTGGTACATCCTAGTGCAGAAAAATAAATTAAAACAGAATATTAGACATCTCACATCCTTTTCTTTCCATTATTAAAAATCTTTTTGCCACTGAGTAGTTTGCCTGCTTTCTCAACTACGATGTAAATATTCACTGTAGCTGTGTTTGTGTCAATCAGCCGCCTTTCATAAATATCCCAACTAAGCCACTCAACTCTTAGAATCTTGACTCAGCACTTCACTTCTCCACTCACACTATCCTTTGCTCCTCCATCAGTTCCACTGTGGCTCCCAAATGGGTTCCTGACATCCAACCTTGAAATTCTGCTACCAATTCTACTACCTCAAATGATAGCAACAAAAATAATAATAATGCTGATAATAAGTATTTTTCCTGAATAATGTCATTAATTCCTCACAACAAACCTGTAATATAGGTATCATTCTACCAGTGAAGATATTGATTATCAAGTGACATAACTGGAGATGACAGGGTTGGAATTGGAACCCAGGTCTGACATACTCTTAAGTCCATCTCAGTCCTAAATATATCTATACCAGTAGCCTTGGGCTTACTGAAAAAGTCTGTCCTCTAAAGTAACAAACCACCCTGAGAATGGAATAAAACAATCCCCACAAAAAGGTCAGGATGATGGTCTCGCTACCCGGCAGGCCACAAGTGGCCGTGCTGAAACGAATAGTTGTATCCCCAAAATATGACTGCTTCAGTTCAATCTTGTTAGGGGAAAGTCAGTCCTAAGTTTCCCTACAGGACTTTATATACTTTTATTTGGACTTATTGTCTTATTTGGTTAATTTTATCATTTTGTTTAGTAAATTTTGTTCAGTTGCCCAGAGGCCCTGAAACACACTGTGCCAAAAAATAAACATTATTAAAATGACAGCTATTAATGTAAACATTGCCAAGGAATAATTTGTAAGGGTGAAAGAAAAGCCAAATGTTGACGAGGGTATGGTTGCCAAAGACACAACATCCTTACTACTTCCTTTAAGTCCCTCTTCTCTGTTCTTTAGGAGAGCAAAGTTAGGAGAGTCTTATAAGATAGTTCTGGGAAAGGATATTTCACATCAAGTGCTCACAAATGGCTAGAGGCACAAATACAAATGCATAACTTATTGCAATTGTGGGAGCTTATCATTTCAGGTGTGAAATTATGAATTAATGCATCCCACAGTTATGTCAACAGACATTTTAGCTATATTGTCAAGCAGAGAGTAGAAGGGCTCAATTGCCAACAAACCATTTTTGAGATGTTCATTTAGGTAGAAACCTGGATCACGACCCAGAACGTACCTTTGGAAAATGAACATCTCTTTTTACATGTCCTTCCTCATCTTTACTGATAAAGATTTGATTTATTGATATCTTTATTGATAAAGATGAGGAAGGACACATAAAAAACCAAGGGTTTAGACCTTTGATGGTTGTGAAAACAAAACAAAATAAAACAAATATGAAGTAGCTTCACAGAAGCATGAAAGAGGATTGTACAGGAGGCATGTAGGATCTTTCATAGTTCCATTCCTTCCCTAGAAGCAGAACTTGAGGGAGGACAAAAAAATAAGAGGAACTGCCTATTGGTATCTACACTCGGCCTTGTTTCTTTCTCTTTTTTATGATGATTGAAGGGTGTACGGATAGAGCGAGGAAGAAGAGGGGACATATGAGAAAGGAAGCAAGAGAATGATTTTGGAAACGTTTAGACATCCTTAAAATCTAGAGGAAAAATTAGAGGCTCAAGAAAGAACATAAGATGTTCTATCATTGCCACTTTAAACACTACCTAGAGAGTCTTCCTCAAATATTAAGAGATGTTTCCCATCTTGGACCTGATCTTGTCACTTCCTAAAAATACTCAGAAGCTGAAGGAAAAACTAACTTTGGCTTAATATCAAAATCCCTGTGGAGTTTAGCAAACCTGTGGATGCCCAAAACCATAGCAAAGGTCTGCCATGAACTTGGCAAGTGACATTGACGCCTCGTGTGGACACCAATCACACGAGGATCTTGTTGAGAAGGCAGATTATGCTTCAGTTTGTGGTAGAACCTGAGATTCTGCATTTGTAGCAGGCTCATAGATGATGTTAATGTTGCTGCCCCCTGGACCACAGTTTGGGCGGCAATGATTTAAAGAATCCATTTTAAATCAGACTGTCTGAATGTGAAACCAGCGTTAAGAATACCAATATACGTCTCTCCTTGTAATGTTGGCCCTTTGGCTCTGGCTAACAACAATTAAAAGGGGTCATTTGGCCACTGGAAGGAAACAGAGATTTTGGTGTTTGCATAGTATCACCCAGGCTTTGGATTTCAAGTTATGATGTTCTGTTAGGATAGACATGGCTGACTTTATAATGTTCAAAAACAACTTTGAAAAGATTTTATTGCTTCAAAATTATAATTTCCAATCTCCCCCACCAATTACAGCTTTTTTCCCAGCACATCACCATAACTATCTAAATGTATTTTACAGAATAGATTTGGGGAGGCAAAGGCAAGCTGTTCTGAAGATAAGTCTAGCTCCTGGAATTTTCTTCTGTTCTAAAATAACTGATCCTTATTTTTACTTGTATAAGTTCTGGGGTACATGTGCAGGATGTGCAGGTTTGTTATATAGGTAAACATGCGCCATAGTGGTTTGCTGCACCTATCAACCAATCACCTAGGTATTAAGCAATTCACGCGGCCAAGAAATATATGAAAAAAAAGCTCAACAACACTGATCGTTAGTGAGATGTAAATCAAAACCACAATGAGATACCATCTAACCCTAGTCAGAATGGCAATTATTAAAAAGTCAAAAAACAACAAATGCTGGCAAGGTTGTGGCAATACAGGAATGCTTTTATACTGTTGGTGGGAATGCAAAATAACTGATCTTTATATGAATAAAGACTGAATTTCCTTATAGACAAAATAAAAATATTTTGGTGTGATTTAAAAGCTTAATCATTGTTAATGTAAAGCATTTACTTCACTGTCTAGCACATAACAAGAACTCAATAAATGGCTTGTTATAATAATATTCTATGTAGCATTCCTTATCAATTAAAAAAGTAATTTTAATTTTTTGGGTGTTTAGTAGGCATGGGATACATGAGATGTTTTAATACAGGCATGCAATACATAATAATCACATCATGAAGAATGGGGTATCCATTCCCTCAAGTATTTATCCTTTGTGTTACAAACAATCCAGTTATACTCTCATTATTTTATTTTAAAATATTATTATTTTAATAATATTATTTTATTATTATTATTATCTCATTATTATTTTAAAATAGGCAGAAGACAGGTGGTAACCATCAGATGGCTTGTGCAAAAGAAATAGGATCAAGCTTAAAGAAGAAAAAAAAAATGGGCTCTTCTAGTTCAGATTGTAAACTGAGTCTACTCTACACCCACCTACCTTCCCAAGGATCTTCCAACTCTCAAGAAGCTGGTCTCATGGTCCAAACTTGGAAGCACTCTCTGGACTTCTCTGATAGAATGACTCAGAAGAGCAGCAGAGGACTTTTTAGTCCAGTCAGCATGTATAATGGCTGAAAATTTACTCCCTGTGCTTGAGAGATGGTTTTAGAAATAACAAAAATGGGCCGGGTGTGGTGGCTCATGCCTGTAATCCCAGCACTTTGGGAGGCCAAGGCAGGCAGATCACTTGAGGTCAGGAGTTCAAGACCAGCTTTGCCAGCATGGTGAAACCCCGTCTCTACTAAAAATACAAAAAATTAGCTGGGCGTGGTGGTGCACACTGGTAGCCGCAGCTACTCAGGAGGCTGAGGCAGGAGAATTGCTTGAACCCATTAGGTGGAGGTTGCAGTGAGCCAAGATTGTGCCACTGCACTCCAGCCTGCACGACAGAGTGAGACGCCATCGAGAGAGAGAGAAAGGGAGGGGGGAGGGGAGGGGAGGGGAGGGGAGGGGAGGGGAGGGGTAGAAAACAAACTTATATGAGGAAAAAAAGAAAGAAAAAACCCTGAGTTTATAATACAGCCTGAAGGTACAGGACTTCTTCTTTGCCAATTCAGACTTGAGCTAAAAATCAAACAACCTACAAAACACTCAGTTTTCATGAGTTCAATTAAAGCCATGGATGCCCAAATGTACAGACTATTCTGCTTTGTGCAGTGATTAGATTGCTCTTGTTCACATGTAATCTGTTTTTACTACTTTTTTCAACATTCAGCCAAATTCTTTACTTGTGTTCAAAAGTCAGGGATTAATTTGATCTCCATGCTGTCCATATTTTCTCCTAGTTTTTTCAGTTAAGCACTTTGACTAATCTTTGCAGAAGAGGAGATTAATGTCAAAGAAATAATGAAACATTTGACTGATATTAGTTGCTTGTCATTCTTCATTAAGTGCCCCTGAGTCACCTTCTTAAAGCCCTGCAAACAGAATAGAATGGGCTATGATGATAGTCCATGTCGCATATTAATAAGAGGAAATGTAAATGGGAAAAGGCTTTCATTTTGCCAGAATAAACAGAGCAATATGCACATCTCCATCTCTCAGCTTTCTGTAGTTTCTCCAAGGACTCAGTCCAATTAGTTATTTCATATTAATCACTGTTTGTGCAGTTGATTCTTCCTATGGAAACTTTCCACTTTCGGTTGCCTGGTAGACCAAAAGACACGTATTTCTTTGGATACTCTACAAGATCCAGGGAAATAAAAATAAGAATACCTTTTGTGTGTATTACAATTTATTCTTTTCAAAGTTGGTTCACATTTTAGCTCCTTTGACTCTCAAGAAATCTCTTAAGAAATGCTCAAGCCATGTGCACACCTTAGTAACTAGTGTTCCACTTTGTACCTAGTAGGTAATCAAAATAGTAAATGAAGCACAGGGATGCAGGATGGAAGAAGACAGAAATACGTAATGGCAACAGTTAGATGAGTTCCCATTTCTCTCGACAACTTGCTTCAATGCTAAGAGATATTCAGACTTCAATAGCTTATAAAAGATTTAATTGAATCACTCTGATCCAGTGAACTATAAGTAAGGGTATGTGCTAAAAGGCCACATCAATAATAAATTGAAAATATTTATAGCACTTGTATTTTCAGACAATATTGCCTTCAGAGTTTTTCTAAAGCAATCAAATAACACAAGTTAATTTAGTCAGTGGTTTTTTCATTATTTGGAGAACTGTTTTAGGTCAATGTAGCTCAACCTATAATTTTAAAAATGCATTAAAAGGATAATGTGTATTGGTTCTTCCTCATATTTATACATGAACATAATAGAGAAATGATTTTTGCTTTTGAAGTTGATAATTTAGATTCAATCCCCTTCGAAGCATATATGGCTATGACTTCCTCAGACTTTCCTTTCATAGAATTGCTAACCATTCTTTTAGTAATGTTTTCATGTGTATTGTATTTTCAGAAGAGCTATCCTCTTATATTAGAGTTACCAATCACTTTCTCCAGTACCATATAGCCTTGGTACTATATGTGCCATTAAATATCCCATGTAATATGATACATGAACCCAATCTCTCTGGACACAGGTGATTAGAACAGAGTGGCCCTTGACTACATTATCTGTCCCATGTTTTTAAAATAATACCTACAATACCGAGTAAGTTGTTTTGAAAAGATAGGTTCAGGAGCTGAGGCTGCCCCTTTTAAGCAGCCACAGTTAGCCATGAGTAAAGAGATGAGTTGGGAAAGGAGAGGGAAGGGGAGGGTAGAATTAAAAGAAGATGGGGTAAATCCCACTTACTATTCCCTACTTGATTAACACATTAAAAGGAGGGTAATCTATTTAATGTGTTGTTTAATTCTATTTGCTAGTATTTTGTTGAGAAAGATCGCATCTATATTCATCAGGGAAATTGACCTGTAATTTTCTTTTTTTATAATTTTACTATCTGGTTTTTATATCAGGGTAACTCTGGCCTTGTAAAATGAGTTAGATAGTAATATTTCCTCTTCAACTTTTTGTATTAGGTTGGTGCAAAAGTAATTGCAGTTTTTGTCATTACTTTCAATGGCAAAAACCGCAATTAATTTTGCCCCAACCTAATAACAATTTGAGGAGGATTGGTATTTTGGCTCTTCCAATGTTTGGCAAAATTCAGCTGTGAAGCCATCAGATCCTTGGCTTTCCTTTAATGGGAGATTTTTATCACTGACTCAAGCTTCTTACTCTTTATTGGTCTGTTCAGATTTTTTCTGTTTCTTCATGTTTCAGTCTTGATAGGTTTTATGTATCTAGGAATTCACCCATTTCTTTTAGGTTGTGTAGATGTCCTTAGAAAGAAACCATATTAATAGAATTACAGAGGTGGGGGTTGAAAAACATTACTGAATCAAATATAATGCCCTATCTAATTCTGTAAATCCTTTTATGCAAACTAGAATCATTCAGCACAACCTGACAGCTTGAAGTCTATTTTTTTTTAAACTACAATATGTTTTAGAATAAAAAGCAAGTCTGAGGTTTTCATTTGAGTAATAGAATAGATTATAGACTTTGGAGGCAGAAAGACTGAGCTTGAGCCTTGGTGCCACCACTTACTGCTGTTTTGTTTTGAGGAATTTAACTTAGCCTACCTCAGGCTGGATTTCTTCATCTAAAAACTGGGTTAATGACAGTTCCAACTTCTTAAAATTGTCATAAGAAATGCATGAGGAAATGAACATGATGGTCTAACAAATAATAAGTGACAAATAGCTTAGCTGTTGCTTTTTCGAAGTGAAAGGAAAATGGTTGGAGATCTTTTATGCATGATGTAAACCTACAGAATCTGAAGCATCATGATGTCACCACATATACAGCAATCTGTGGCTCACAAAGCACTTTCATGATGTATGATAACATTTCTGTCTCTTCATTCACTTACTTATGCTTTTCACAAACATCTGTTAGATGCCTGCCATATGCCTGATTCTATGCTATTCACTGAGGGAGGATTCAGTTATGGAAATAATACAGATAGTCTCAGCCCTCCTGGAGCATACAGGCCCTCTGATACAGATTTGGCCAGTTTTCTTTTTTATTTTCTTTATTTTTAAGATGAAGAAAATGAGGGCTAGAGCACTTAAGTGACTTGTCCAAAATCACAACAGTTGGAGAGGGTGATGACAGCATTGAATTCTCAGTCTGATTCTAGGGATAGAGGAAGAATTGTTCTCTTTAGGTCTGTGGAGGGTTCTCTGCTTTTAGAACTGAGATGCCTTAGACAGAATTAGAATAAGTTATGGTTCTACTGAATATATTTTTACTGATTTAGTTTCATTCACCTCAGGGCTAAAGCCAAGCTGGAGCTATGATTCATAAGCCTCATTTTCCATATGTTTGACTTGGGATTTTCTCTAAACAACAGTTGATTAGCCATTCTTGTGATTTTTAGCTCACTGTTGATAACTTGACCCAATTTCAGTTGATTTCTATTAGCTTTAAGATCCCTGGAGAAAGAAGCAGAACTCCATTGAGAGACTCCAATTCAGCCAAACATTCTCAGCTTCAACCAAACCAACCATCTCCATGTGCCAAGCCTGGTGTCAATGCTGCCTGCAGACTGCTTTAGATGTGAAGGCCCCCTAGTTCTTCAACAAATAATACCCAATACTTGATTAACATATTAAAAGTTGGGTGATCCTTTTAATGTGTTGTTGAAAGGAGTGATGAGTTTCCAAATCTCATACTGCTATAGATCTAATGATAATGAAGTTCTGGTTTATAGTTTTACCATGCAAATATAGGTGAACTTTCTAGCATTTATACCATTTTTTTTCTGGCTGGTCACAGTGGTTCATGCCTGTACTCCCAGCACTTTGGGAGGCCATGGGGGGGGATTACTTGAGGTCAGGAGTTCAAGACCCACCTGATCTATGTAGTGAGACCCCCCAGTCTCTATAAAAAATTAAACAATTAGCTGGGCATGGTGGTGCATGCCTGTAGTCCTAGCTACCTCTGGAGTCTGAGGCAGGAGGACTGCTTAAGCCCAGGAGGCTGAGGCTGCAGTGAACCATGATTGTGCCACTGCACTCCAACCTGGGTAACAGAGAGAGACTGTGTCCCTAAAAAAAAAAAAACAAAAAAACAAAGACAAAAACAGAATGCTTCTCTACTTAATGCCCTTCAGCAGATCCCCACTGCAAATGGAGAAAATCTAACTTCCTTAGCATAGATCTAAGATTTTCATGACCTGGACTTCACACTCTTTTAGAGCCTCATTTTTCATTAATCTTCCCCACATTTGCTATGGTTCACAACAACCAAAATTTCTATGATCCTGCATCCTCAGACATGTTCTGGTGTCTCACATTTCTCCATCTAAACTGGTTATGCCTGTAAACATTGTCTTTCTATTATTATTATTATTATTATTACTTGTACATGCTATGGCTTCTTTCTATGCAATCTTCAATGAAAGAATGAGATCCAAAGCATTTATTTAGGAAGAATATCAATAGATACCAAATGTCATAAGCTCATCTCCTCTCCCACCTCATTTTTATTTAATTGCCATGTACCTGTTTTAATGCAAACAAATATAATGCTATTTATAAGGCAGGTTATTGTGAAAGGAAATCAATGTGAGGTCAGATTCAGTGGCAAAATGGGAAATTTACCAGGTTGAACTGGTTGGCACATTCTGTTTCAAATTGTGCTGCCTAATGTGACTTCGATAGAATTTTGTAAGACTGATTAGCCTCCAGGATATGTAAGTGAAGGCCACAGTAGTAAGAGTTATTAGATATCTAAGCTGTGAACTAAATGAGTGTTGGGTTTTGGGGACACCCAGAAAACTTCCCACCTCTAACCAAAACCTCTAACCAAATTGTGCTTTTTTTGTACAACATATCTGAAGTGGGGAGAAATTGAGATCCTATATCAAGTGCTTTTGACAATACTTCTAAGAACAATACATTTTCTCTTAGAATAGTGCAATTGCAGGACAGTCTGCATCAAGGACATCTCTAAATTTAATCTACTGGAATCTATCTTAAGAGTAATTATAACATAAACAAATGAGAGTTTATGACACTGTGCTGCAACGAGTGATCTTAAGGTAAATCTTATAAATACAGATTCCCAATAAGCTACAAATATTCATCAAGCATCCGGAAACATACATATTTTAGTGTTGATTTGCAGTGATCTAGTCTATTAGAGAAAAGATACTTTGCAAATCTGTCAACTACGTCCCCTTAAAACCTCTTTAAAATAAGCATATTCAGCATTTAAAACTATTCACATTGAAGTGTGTAAACTGAAAAGCATTTTGATTAAGGAGACTATTATGTAGACAACTGCAGTATAGTAAATTTAATAATCTTAGATGCCTTAATAGGATATAATGTTGGCTGCCTTGGCATTTTTTTTCATCCTTCTTAAAAAATGGCCATCCTTTTCTGTTCAAAGTCTACAAGACAGGTATAAATTTTTCAAAGTTAGTTCTACATTAGATAATCTTATTTCCTAGCCAACTCAATATTCAAGGTAGAAAGAAATAATACTTCACCAACAAATACTAACTAAGCATCAGCAAAAGGTAGTTATGAGAATTTTAAAGAAAAGGGTAGAACTTAATGAGCTGGCTCTAGAAGCAGATGGCCAGTATTGAAATCCTGCTTTGGAACTTACTAAGGGCAATCTTGGGAAACTTACTTAATTTCACTGAGACTCCATTTCTTCATCTGTAAAACAAGGAGATAATAATGGTGCCTGCCCCATAGAGTTGTTGTAAGGATTTAGTAAGTTAATCCTCAGCATGTAAAAGCTGAGAAGAGTGACTGGCACATAGTAATTGCTTGCTAAATAACAGCTACTATTATTATGGCCCAAAACAAAAGTAGGGTTGTTTTATTGTTTGGAGAAATATAAATAAGTTTTTGGCAGTGAGAAAAATCATATATGAGACATAGTATTTTTCAGAACCTGAGACATAGATTACCTGTGTTCAAACACCATTATGTTTTCCTTGTGTTACTGCTATGGCGTTATAACTGATATTGCAGTCTTACCTCTCCCTAAGCCACTCTACAGAGGCACTCAAGCAGAGTGATCCTTTCTAACTTAGGTCTGTTTAGATCTGTTTCTTTAGATTACTCCAGCTTCCTCTCCCCCTCACTATGTCACAGTTATTGTTTTCTAATGGGAACACACTCTGATCCACTCCCATCACCCCTCCCCTTCTACACCTACCCCATACAGTTACACAAATTCATCGAGACAACACATATCCATTCTTTGAGTCCAAACCTCACAATTTATCCAGAAACTCTTCTCTGGTCCCTTTAAGATTTGGCAACAGGAAACTTCATCTGTGCCCTGTGGCACTTTGGGCATCTCTGAATAAAGCTAGATCACTGACATATCTATCATATGATAATATTGAGTTCACTTTCCTAGCTAAACTCTAAACAATGAGGGGCAACGAAATTGAGCATACTGTAAATAATCACGTTTTATTTTCAATTGAAAATTCGATGGAATATTTTCAAAAGAAATATGTACATATTATTACTATTTGTTTAGTATTTATGTTTTAAAATGACCTACCTAATGGTTTTATAATGGAGTATAAAAGAGTAGTGCAATGCAGACATAAAATATAGCTCATCAACATACAGCTCAAACCCAATGTTCTCAATTAGTTTTTCACCACATCCCCCTTAATCATTAAGACCTAACCACTCTGAATACTATGTAGTGCTCTGATACTTCCATGCCCTTCTATATGTGAAAGCCTCTTAGCATTTACAGAAGATGCTCTTCTCCCCAGAATTCACACTCCACATTTCTCTGCCTGATAAAGAGACCTCCTCATCTACAGAGCAGGTCAAATGTCTTCTGTCTAGCCAGATCTCAGCGCAAACCCCGCTTTCTCCTTACCTACCTCTTTCCAGAAGAGTTATTCAGGACTCTATTAATATTAAATCCATACTTGTGCTGTCTAATACTGTAGCCACTGGCATATGGAGCTATATACATTGAAATTAATTCACAGTGAATAAAATTTAAAATTCAATTGCCGGGTCACAATAGCCACATTTCAAGTGTTCAGTAATCACATGTAGCTAGTGGCTACCATATTGGATAGTGCAGAATATTTTCAAGTTCTATCAGAAAGCACTGGTCTATACCTTGTGCCTACCAAACTGTCACATAGTAGGCACTCAGTAATATGTCTATGATTGTTGAATAAACGATTAATGAATAGAATCAATTAGTATCTCTAATATAATTCTTGCAACTGTCAAGAGTTTGGGGAGGAAACAAACTTCAATTTAGCCATTCAAGTGAAGAGAGTTTAAATAAAGGATCTATTTCTGGGTTATTGCATGACAAAGGGAACAAACATGAGATGTTCAAGCACCCAGAGAGAAGCAACGATGGATGTCACTATAACTAAAAGAGTTGAAGGAACAAGGGATGAGGAAGTCCTGTTGCCCAGAACCTTGTGGGAGTTGACGCTGCAGAGAAACAGAGAGGACACCAGGAGAGTAATCATGGAGATGCACAGTCACTGCCAGAAAGTAGATGCTGGAACAGGAAGACAGGAAGGAAGAAAAACTCTGGCCCCTCTAATCTCTTGCCAGTGACTCATTGGCTAAACCCAACTTGAATCCAGATGGTAAGTGGGAAATTCATTGATGTCACCCTCCCAGGGCACAAAGCAAGGAAAGGAAGGGTAAAGAATGAGTCTATGGGGTAGATAAGTAAAGAATAACATTCTTATTCATTATACAGCTTCATGCATCTAGTTGCATATCTTTGTCACCCTCTAGACTGGAATCACCTTAACTAAGGGAATGTGTCTGATTTACCCCCAATGCATACCACAGTGAATGACACAGTGGGTATTCAATAATTCATGTTGAATAAATGAAGTAATCTTAATCCTTCCTATGTTAGGTGGATGTTTTCAGAACTTGGGGTTGCTGTTTGTGCGGATTGCTTGTCTTCATATGATTATGGTAAATACACGGACTTCAAATCTTGGAATTATTTGACAAAATAAAAATACTCATATATATTTTAACCATTGAAGCCATGCTTTTGGGTTTTGACACAATTGTCAATATATCCTCTGGCAGGCTTAGCAAATATGTCTTTTTCATTTTCCTTGGCATACATCTTATCCTGATATCATAAGCAGCTGACAACTCAGTCCCCAACAGAAAAGTGATCAAACACTCAACAAAAGCACCACTTTCTTCAACAGTAGGCATGATATGCTATCAGATCTCCTGGCAGAATTTCTGAGAAAATGGATTGAGTCAAAAGGAGCACCAGACCACAAAAAAATGGCTTAAAAACAACATAACGGAGAACCTGCATAACAAATGCAGAGGACTGGGTGATGTTTCATGGATCAACAAAAATATATTTCATTTGGCTTTATTTTCTGTTTGGCAGAATGTCACACATGAAGCAAAGCTCCATATAATTACCAATATGCTGTCATCACACTTAAGTTACTTTTATATAATTTTAAAGAACTCACGTTCTGCCTTCTATCAATTTTAACTTATGTGATACCTCAGCACAATTCCCATTACATAATCAGACTCCTTCACATAATCTATGTCAAGCCTCCATAATAATAGTTCAGTTTGAGGTACTAGTTTGAGAGAGAGAAGAATTTCTACTTTTCTCACTGATGACGTTAATAAGGGCTCTGATTTGATGGTCACAAGCCTAGAGGCCTGTTATTTAATCAGGTTTTCTGTTCAATTTCGAGGGAGTGAATGGAGCCATCCTGTCCTAAAAAGAATGTTCTATCAAGTTTAAGGTAAGAGCGAAAATTTGAAGTTTTCTGAAATTCTTTTAAACAAACTGTTGTATTTGTGTGTTAAGTACTAACTCAATCTTCTAGCGTTATTCCATGTTATCTAAGAATGTCCACGTACCACGGTGTAACTGAGAAAATGATTCTGGAGACAGACTGCCTAGGTTCAAAACCTGTCTCTGCCACTTACTGCTGTGAGGCAATGGTAAGCCCCTTACCTACCTGAGTTTCACTTTCCTTATTAGTAAAATGAGGATAATAGTAGTACCATTAAGTAATTTCAAGGCATTTAGCCTAGGTCCTACAACAGTGAGACAGCCAGGTGGCCTGGCAAAACTCCAACCAGCCTGTGCACTGGGAATGCACACTGGGGTGGAGACACGGAAGTCCGTGCCATTTTCAGCCAGGAGGAGCCTGGCTGTGTGGAAACTGGGATTCAAACTGCAAGGTGGGAAGCTCTCTGTCAGGGATTCTGGCTTTGTGGAGAGTCCCCGTTTACCTTTTTTCCCCTTTTCACTCAACAAAACCCTGCTTTACTCACCCTTTAAACCATCCACAAGCCTAAACTTTTGTGGCCATGGGACAAGGACCCCATCTTTAGCTGAACTAAGGAAAAGTCCTGCAACAACAGTGTTCCATAAATGTTAGATATTACTCTTTTTATTTCTAACTACTGGAAAAAAACAAACAAACCAAAAAAAGCAACTCAATAGTCCCTTTAACTTAAGAGCTTCTATCTCTCCTTCCACTTTCAGCCCATGTGATCCAGCAGATGTGCCCAGGAGAAACATTCCATAAACAAACAATTTGCATAAAATCATCTGTGCCTCTTCAAACTTGTACAGATATTCAGTTTGGTTTCTATTCAAATTTCAAGCTCAAGTTCCTGCCAATTTTATGTTATCAAAACAGGCTTGCTCATCTTAGAAGCTTCATAAAATGATCTGTTGCTTAAAGATTGCTCACCCTTGCAGGGAAATATCAAAACTTAATCCCCAATCAAAGATACAGAAAGTAGTTCTATTTTGCACTTGGAAGTCTGAGTAAGGAAGGCAATTCCAGGTTTGACATACTTCACTAATTGGTGGTAAAACTAGCCACAATACTTATCCAGTCACTGACTTGGCTTCTCAATATGGCAGGCATACAGCAGAATAAGAAACAAACTCAGCTTCCCGGGATCCAAGCAACAACAGATGCTCTTCATTTGAATTATTCCTGAACATCGCCTCCTGAATTTATCATCTCTATTCATTCTCTGCCTCACATGAAATTCTAATTTGCACTGGAAATCGCACTGGAAACCATGCTGATCTGCACAAGATTGGCTATTTTGTTGCCTTTCACTGAAGTGATAACGATTCAATATACTTAACAGGCAAACCCTCTCTCAGAGGATCTTACGTCTCTGCACCGTAGCAGCAGTCAATTCCACTCTTCTCATTCCCAAAAAGAGATGAATATGACCATTAATAGTTTATTGTTACATTGGGACTTGAGAAATGAGCCATAATAACATTAATAAATATAGATGAGCATCTAAAATATTTTACCACAATCAGATATTTTAATTTCATAAGTTAACCAAGATTATATGCCATCTTGGCGAAATTTGTTTTGAAGTCTTGTCTAGACTTTGATATCTTCTGTACATTTTGAAGTCATTTAAAGTTTTTTTTAGTTTTTGTTATTAAAGGCATACAATTCTAAAAGATGCTGAGGTCCAGTTTGTAATGAAGAGAGCCATGAAAGGGAAATGATGAGAGAAAGACTCTCAAATGCAAAATTGAAACAACATGGCAGGCTGAAAAAAATGAAATGTGTTTTCATTTGCGGAGTTTTAAGCAATGCATTTCTTTGGCATTCTTTGGCTGCAAGCAAATTTTGAAATGGGTTATTTGCATATAGTTTGAGGTCTATAAAATATTATTTTGTATAGCAAAGTTGGAATAGTTTCTATTAGCAGATCACAACTTAATAAGAATGGGACCATGTCAAGGAATGCTATAGATTCTTATTGCATGATGCCATGAAACATGCACAAGATTAAAAATTCAGAAACATGAATGCAAATCCCGCAGGTTCTATGATCTCAGAAAGGTCTCTGGATGTCCATTCATTCAGGGAGTAAGCATTAAGTATCTTCTTTGTGCTAAACATTGGTCTTGCGGAGTTGAATGGAAGAATGAATGGGACACAGAAACTGCAATCATAATTCCCTGGAGAAAACTGATAAACATGATAACTTTTGTGTGATGTAATAAACCCTGTGTGTGGGCATCCTTCGAGCTGTTCACGGTTTCCTTCCAGGCAGATTGCACTTCCCACCCCCTGAGAAAATAGATGTGTCCATATGACTTGCTTTAACCAAGGAAAAATGAGCAAAAGTGATTTAAGTTATTTCTGGCAAGGAGTCTTAAGTGCCAGTTTATGATTTCCTGTGTTCCTTTCTCTCTGATATGCAATCATGGAAGTACTTGTCAAGATAGAATTTTCATCACCCTTAGTCTCTTCTGACCTAAACACCTCCCAAAAGGATCTACCTCCCAACACAGTTGCATTGGGGATTAAGTTTCCAATACATAAATTTTGGAAGGCACAGATTCAAACTATAGAAGATAGATAGACATACATATATATGTGTATCCATATATTTATTTGCAAATTATTGTTTTCCCTGAACCATTTAAGAGTAAGTTGGAAACACGATCTTCCTTTACACCTTTGCTTCACACACTAAGAATGATGACATCCTCTTACATAACCAGAGTACAGTTATAAAATCAGGAAATTGTACACTAACAAAATACCATTTTCTAGTTCGTAGGCCATATCTAATAGTTTTCAGTTGTTCTAACAGTGACCTTTAAAGCTATTTTTCTGCTGGCCCAGGATCAAATTTAGGATCACACATTGCATTTAGTTGTCATGTCTTTTTCATCTAGAAGAGTTTCTTAGCCTTTCTCAGTGTTTCTTGGCCTTGGTATTTTTGAAGAGAATATAAAAGTTATCTTGCAGACTGTCTCTCAATTTGAGTTTGTCTGACATTTTCTCACAATTAGATGCAAGTTATCCATTTTCATTAGGAATGCCATCAAAGTGATGTTGTGTCCTTCTTAATGCATCGCATCAAAAGTTACATGATATTGGTTTTCTAACATTGGCATAAGCTTTGAACATGTGCTTCTGGTAGTATTTGTTGAATTTCTGCACTGTGGTGAAATATTATGGTATTACGTAAATATCGTGCTCCCTGACAAATTTCTACCACTAGCTGTAGTGTGCATTAATAATTGTCTAACTCCATCTGTCCATCTATATTTATTAGTTGGCATTTAACTGTGAGAACCTCGCCTTCTTCCCCTTTATGTATGTATGTGTGTATATATATATGCGCATTTGTTTATTCACTCCTTCGTTTGTATTCAATAGGCTATATTCCATTACTATCATTATTTATTTTGATGTTCAAGTCATCCCACATTTAATCAATGGGACTCCCTTCAGCTGGCTTCTGTGTTTTTCTGGTCCATCATAATTTTACCATGTCCTTACCTGCTAGCAGACAATATACTGTAGGCTCATCTTGCACTTATTCTGCCCTACCTCTAGAATCAGCCTTTTTTGCCAGGTTCCTTAGTTCATTTTAATGGAGAAGTATATTTAGAAACCAAGGTTTAAGTATACTATGTCCTGATTGCTTTTGAAATATCATGAAAACATACTCTGCAAGATTTTAATCTTCTGAAATTTATTAAGATGTCATCTTTAGGTGATAATAGAGCAACTGGGACTATGCTTGCCCTCCCTTCATAAATAACTAGAAAAATGAAAAAAAAACAATTATTTTTCGATACTGGACAACAACCAATAAGGACTCCAATACCTGAGACAGATAAAATCCATGAGATGATACCTTAATCATTTCAGCTTCTTCTTTGAAGATCCTTGCCATACCTTGGTATAGAAAGAGGAATTACAAGCAAAGCCCAGCAGTTTTGTTAAGTAAAGAAGACAGAAAAGCCAGGCATGGTGGCTCACACCTGTAATCCCAAGCACTTTGGGAGGCCAAGGTGGGCTGATCACCTGAGGCTGGGAGTTTGAGACCAGCTTGAACAACATGGAGAAACCTCGTCTCTACTAAAAATACAAAATTAGCCAGGGGTGGTGGGGCATGCCTGTAATCCCAGCTACTAGGGAAGCTGAGGCAGGAGAATCTCTTGAACCTGGGAGGCAGAGGTTGTTGTGAGCCGAGATCACACCATTGCACTCCAGCCTGGGCAACAAGAGAGAAACTCCATCTCAAACAAAAAAAAAAAAGAAGAAAGAGAGAGAAAGAGAAAGAAAGAAGGAAGGAAGGAAGGAAGGAAGGAAGGAAGGAAGGAAGGAAGGAAGGAAGGAAGGAAGGAAGGAAGGAAAGACAGACAGACAGACAGACAGAAAGAAAGAGAAAGAAAGAAAGAAAGAAAGAAAGAAAGAAAGAAAGAAAAAGAAAGAAAAGGAAAGAAAGAAAGAAAAGAAAAAGAAAGAAGAAAAAAATATATAGGTGAAAATTCAGGGAAACCAATGTGGCTAGAATTGTTTGTCAAAGTTATAGAGAAAAGGGCTGCAGAAATCTGTGTGGGGGTCTCCTTGAGAATGTTACAAACTCAAGAAGGTCAATAAATTTCAGGCATGATACAAATAAAACTATACCAGAAAACTTCATAATCAATTTTTCTAAAAAAGGTGAGGAATCAAAAAATTTGAAATTAGCCAGAGGAACAAAAAGGGACAGTGCCTGCAGAATAATGAAGATAAGAAAATGACAGGCTTCTTATCAAAAAGTACATGAGCCAGAAGACAACAGAAAAACACTGTAAAATCATGAAAAGAAAAAAAAAACCTGTCATCTTAGAATTTTAGATCTATCAATAATGTCCTTCAAAAATAAAGGCAAAATAAAATAAGTTTTCAGGAACAAAAGTAGAAACAATATCTCATATTCTTACCTGTACTATCATGGTAAAGAAAGTTTGTGGAGTCAAGTGAAAATGACACCAGATGAAAACTTTCATCTACATAAATGACTGAAGAGCTCCAAAATATATATATATTATTTTGTATTTTAAGTTAAAATGTATTTTTAATTAGTTATTTAAGTCAAAAATAATTCTAATGAGTTTGGCATTTATATTATTGGTAGAAATATGATATATGACACCAATAGCACAAATGATAGAAAAGGAGAAATGGAAATATATCACTGAAAGATCTTTACATAGTAGTTATATTACTGAAAAGTAGAATACGTAGAATATTATTTGGAGGTAGTATAATAATGTAGAGATGCATATTATAAATCCTATAGAAACCTTAAAAGCCATCTTAAAAGTATGGATAAAAATCCAATGGTGAGGGAATACTAGGAAAGATGGCAGATAGGAGACAGGGCTGATGTTCAGCTCCCACTTGGAGGGACTGAACAGCATGTGGAGACTCACACTGTAGACTTTGGCTCCAGGAACCACCACAGAAACACACCAGAAAAATCCAAAAGAATTAACAGATCTTTGAAAGAAGCAGCAGGCCACTGCAAATTCCACAAGACAGGTGAAAAACTCTGCTGCTGTCTCGAAAGCACCACCTCCTGGCTGGAGGCCAACCAACTCAGGACATTTCAGCAACCATGACACAGTAACTGTGCTTCAAGGAAGGAGAAAACAAGAGCTAATTCCACATTCTGGCTAACCATTGGTCCAGAGACTGTCCACGTGACAACTTCACTGCTAGCATAACAAGCGTTTGAGAAAGCCAGCACACTAAACATGTATACAACCAAGGACTCCCCACACAGTCTACTTCACTCCCCTGACATCTCCACCAGAGCAGGTGCTGGTATCCATGGCTGGGAGACCTGAAGACAAATTGCATCACAGGACTCTTGGCAGACATTTCCCAGTACTAACCCAGAGCCTGGTAGCCTGGCTGGGTGGCTAGACGACAAGGACAGTAACAATCCCTGCATTCTGGCTCACAGGAAGCCCCATCCCTAGGTGAAGGGGGAGTGCACCACATCAAGGAACCACCCCATTGGGACAAAAGAATCTGAACAGCAGCCCTTGAGTTCCAGATATTTTCACTGAAATAGTCTACCCAAATGAGAAGGAATCAGAAAAGTAATTCTGATGATATGACAAAACAAAGTTCTATAACACCCTGAAAAGACCACACTAGCTCCCTAGCAATGGATCCAAACCAAGAAGAAATCTCTGAATTGTCAGATAAAGAATTCAGAAGGTTGATTATTAAGCTACTCAAGTATATACCAGAGAAAGGCGAAACCCATGTAAAGAAATTTAAAAAATATATATGATATGGATGAAAAATGCTTCAGGGAAATAGATATCATAAAGAAAAAAACAATCACAACTTCTGGAAATAAAAGACACACTTAAAGAAAAATGTACTGGAAAGTTCAACAATAGGATTGAACAAATAGAAGAAGGAACTTCAGAGCTAAAGACAAGGATTTCAAAGGATTTCAAATGAAAGACAAGCCTTTCACATTAACCCAGTCAGACAAATACAAAGAAAAAAGAATTTAAAAATATGAACAAAGCCTCCAAAAAATGTGAGGTTATGTTAAATAGCCAAATGTAAGAATAATTGATATTCCTGAGGAAGAAGAGAAATCCAAGAATTTGAAAAACATATTTGAGAGAATAATCAAGGAAAACTTCCTTGGTCTTGCTAGATATCTAGACATCCAAATACAAGAAGCTAACAGACACCCAGGAAATTCATGGCAAAAAAAAAAAAAAAATCACCTAGGCACATAGTTACCAGGTTATCTAAAGTCAAGATGAAGAAAAGAATCTTAAGAGCCATGAGGCAAAAGCAGCAGGTAACTTGTAAAAGAAAACCATCAGATTAACAGCAGATTTCTCAGCAGAAACCCTACAGGCTAGAAGGGATTGGGGTTCTATCTTTAGCCTCTTCAAACAAAATAATTTGCAGTCAAGAATTTTGTATCCAGTAAAATTAAGCTATTAAGCTTCATAAATGAAGGAGAGATAAAGTCTTTTTCAGACAAACACATGCTGAGAGAATTCACTACTACTAAGCCAGCACTACAAGAAATGCTAAAAAGAGATCTAAATCTTGAAACAAACCCTCAAAACACACCAAATTAGGGCTGTCTTAAAGTATAAATCTCACACATCTGTAAAACAATAACATAAGGACAAAATAACAAGGTATTCAGGCAACAACTAGCACAATGAATAAAACGGTACCTCAAGTAGCAACACTAACATTGAATGTAAATGGCCTAAATGCTCCATTTAAAAGATACAGAAATGCAGAATAGATAAAAATCCACCAACCAAGTGTCTGCTGTGTTCAAGAGGCTCACTTAACACATAAGGACTCACATAAACTCAAGGCAAAAGAAGTGGAAAAAAAAATTCCATGAAAATGGACACCAAAAGTGAGCAGAAGTAGCTATTCTTATATCAGACAAAACAGACTTTAAACCCACAATGGTTGAAAAAGACGAAAATGGACTTATATAGTGATTAAAGGACTAGTTCAAAAGGGAAAATTATCACGATTCTAAATATATATGCACCTAACACTGGAGCTCCTGAATTTATAAAGCAATTATTACTACACCTAAGATATCAGATAGACACCAACACAATAATAGTGGGGGACTTCAATACTCTACTGACAGCACTAGACAGGCCATGAAGACAGAAAGTCAACAAAGAAACAATGGACTTAAACTATACCCTAGAACGAATGACCTTAACAGGTATTTACAGAACATTTTACCCAACAACTGCAGAATATACATTCTACTCATCAGCATATGGAACATTCTCCAAGATAGACCATATGCTAGGTCACAAAACAAGTCTGATTTTGATTTAAGAAAATCAAAATTATATCAAGTACCATCTCAGACCACATGGAATAAAATTGGAAAATAACTTCAAAAAGCACCCTCAAAACTATACAAATACATGGAAATTAAATAAACTGCTCCTGAATGATCTTTGGGTCAACAATAAAATCAAGATGGAAATTTAAAAAGTATTTGAACTGAATGATAGAGATACAACTTATCAAAACCTCTGTGACACACCAAAAGTGCCGCTAAGAGGAAAGTGCATAGCCTTAAACGCCTACATCAAAAAGACTGAAAGACTACAAATAGACAATCTAAGGTCACACCTCAAGGAACTAGAAAACAAGAATAAACCAAACCTAAAGCCAGCACAAAAAAAAAAAAAAAAAAAAAAAAACAAAGCCCAGAACAGAACTAAATGAAATTAAAACAAACAAACAAAAAAAGATAAAAAGCTGGCTGGTTCTTTGACAAAATAACCAAAATTGATAAACCATTAAGAAGATTAACTAAGAAAAGAAGAAGATGCAAATAAGATCAATTAGAAGTGAAATGGGAGATATTACAACCAAAACCACAGAAATACAAAAGATGATTTAAGACTACTATGAACACTTTTACACACACAAACTAGAAAATCTAGAGGAGAGGGATAAATTCTTTGAAATATACAACTCTCGTAGACTAAATAAGAAAGAAATAGAAACTCTAAGCAGACCAATAATAAGTAGCAAGATTGAAACGGTAATTTAAAAATTGCCGGGCTGGGTGCAGTGGCTCACGCCTGTAATCCCAGCACTTTGGGAGGCCCAGGCAGGTGGATCACGAGGTCAGAAGATTAAGACCATCCTGGCTAACATGGTGAAACCCTGTCTCTACTAAAAATACAGAAAATTAGCTGGGTGTGGTAGCGGGTGCCTGTAGTCCCAGCTACTCGGGAGGCTGAGGCAGGAGAATGGTGTGAACCCAGGAAATGGAGCTTACAATGAGCCAAGACTATGCCACTGCACTCCAGCCTGGGCGACAGAGCAAGACTCTGTCTCAAAAAAACAAACAAACAAAAATTTGCCAACAACAAAAAAAGTCCAGGATAAGATGGATTCACAGCTGATTTCTATCAGGCATTCAAAGAAGAATTGATACTAATCTTACTGATACTATTCCAAAAAGTAAAGAGGGAAAATATTAGCTAACTGAATCCAACAGTATATCAAAAATATAATACATCATGATTAAGTGGGTTTCATACCAGAGATGAACGGATGGTTTAACTTACACAAGTCAATTAATATGATACATCACATAAACAGAATTAAAGACAAAAATTGTAGATTATCTCAATAAATGCAGAAAAATCATTTGACAGAATTCAGCATCTCTTTAAGATTAAAACCCTCAGCAAAATCTGCATAGAAGAGACATACCTCAAGGTAATAAAAACCATCTAGGACAAACCCACTGCCAATATTATACTGAATGGGAAAAAGTTGAAAGCATTCCCCCTGAGAACTGTAACAAGACAAGGATTCCCATTTTCACCACTTCTAATGAACACAGTACTGGAAGCCCTAGCCAGAGCAATCAGACAAGAGAAAGAAAAAAAAAGGGCATCTAAATTGGTAAAGAGGAAGTCAAACTATCGTTGTTCACTTATGATATGATCTTATACCTAGAAAGGCTTAAAGAATCACACAAAAAGCTCATAGACCTGATAAATAAATTCAGTAAAGTTTCTGGATACAAAATTAATGTACACAAATCAATAGCATTGATATACACCAACAGTGACCAAGCTGAGAATCAAATCAAGAACTCAACCCCTTTTACAACAGCTGAAACAAAAAAATAAAATACTTAGGAATATACCTAACCAAGGAGGTAAAAAATCTCTACAAGGAAATCAACAAAACACTGATGAAAGAAATCACAGATGACACAAACAAATGAAAACACCTTCCATGCTTGTGGTTGGATAGAATCAATGGTGTAAAAAGAAATCTGGAAGCATCACATTGCCTGACTTTATACTACAAGGCTATAGTTACCAAAACAGCATGGTACTGGTATAAAAATAGGCACATAGACCAATGCAGCAGAATAGAGAACCCAGAAATAAAGCCAAATATTTGAAAACTCAGAATAGAGAACCCAGAAATAAAGCTAAACACAGCCAACAGATCCTTGACAAAGCAAACAAAAATATAAAGTGGGGAAAGGACACCCTATTCAACAAATGGTGCTGGAGTAACTGGCAAGCCATAGGTTGATGAATGAAGCTGGATCCTCATCTCTTACCTTGTACAAAAATCAACTCAAGACTGATCATAGACATTTTTAAATCTAAGACCTGAAACCACAAAAATTCTATAAGATAAGATCAGAAAAACTCTTCTAGATATTGGCTTAGGTAAAGAGTTTATGACCAAGAATCCAAAAGCAAATGCAACAAAAACAAAGATAAACAGACAGGACCTAATTAAACTAAAGAGCTTCTGCACAGCAAAAGATAGAATCATTAGAGTAAAATGGACAACCCACAAAGTGGGAGAAAATATTTTAAACTATGCATCCTACAAAAAACTAATATCCAGCATCTATAAGAAACTCAAACCAATCAGCAAGAAAAAAAAATAATCTCATCAAAAAGTGGGCAAAGGACATGAACAGGCAATTCTCAAAAGAAGATATACAAATGGCCAACAAACATATGCAAAAATCCTCAAAATCACTATCAGATAAATGCAAATCAAAACCACAATGAGATATCACCTTACTCCTGCAAGAGTGACCATAATTTAAAAATTAAAAAAAAAAACAGGTGTTGATGTGGATATGGTGAAAATGGAACATTTTTACCATGTTGGTGGGAATGTAAATTAGCACAGCCACTGTGAAAAACAGTGTGGAGATTCCTTAAAGAACTAAAAGTAGAACTACAATTGTATCCAGCAATCCCACTACTGGGTATCTACCCAGAGGAAAATAAATCATTATATGAAAAAGACTCTTGCACAGGCATGTTTATAGCAGCACAATTCACAATTGCAAAAACATGGCACCAGCCTAAATGCCCATCAACCAACGAGTGAATAAATAGAATGTGGTACATATATACTGTGGAATACTACTCAGCCATTCCAGGAAACAAAATAATGGCACTTGCAGCAACCTGAATGGAGTTGAAGACCATTATTCTAAGTGAAGTAGTTCAGGAATGGAAAACTAAACATCGTATGTTCTCACTCATAAGCGGGAGCTAAGCTATAAGGTGGCAAAGCCGTAAGAATGATAGAATGGACTTTGGGGAGTTGGGGAAAGAATGGGAGGGAGGTGAGAAATAAAAGAGTACACATTGAGTACAGTGTACACTGTAAAATATTTTCAATTTATTCCAAAGAAAAAATAATGTATCAATATTTGCTCATTAATTTTAGCAAATGTACCACAGTAATGTAAGATGTTAATAACAGGTTAAATTATGAAGTGGGGGTGAGGGGATAGAATGATATTGGAACTTTGTGTACTATATGCTCAATTTTTATTTATTTATTTTCATTTTTATTTGTATTTTTTGAGACAGAGTCTCACTTTGTTGCCCAGGCTGGAGTGTGGTATGGTGATCTTGGCTCACTGCAACCTCTGCTTCCGAGGTTCAAGCGATTCTCCTGCCTCAGCCTCCCAAGTAGCTGGGACTGCAGGCATGCACCACCACACCCAGATAATTTTTGTATTTTTAGTAGAGATGGGGTTTTGCCAAGTTGGCCAGGCTGGTCTCGAACTCCTAACCTCAGGTGATCCACCAGCCTCAGCCTCCCAAAGTGCTGAGATTACAGGCGTGAGCCACTGCACCCGGCCTATATATGCTCAATTTTTATTTCAATCTAAAACTCGCTAAAGGAATATATTAATTTTAAAAATAAAAAAATATTTCATAAAAGCTAAAACATCCAATGGTGAAAATAAATTGTAATATGAAAAACTGGCCAATTAACATGAAGAGAACAGGAAAGAAGAAAAAAGAAAGATTTTAAAAGAGCAAGATAATGAGTTTAAACCTAACTATATAATAATTGCATTATAAGTAAATAATTTGAACTCTCCAATTCCTTGCCACCATGACTGACTGCTTCTCTATAATTTTACATACTTTCTTCTATGATTCCATCTACTCTTCTGGGTTAAATCCACTTGCATGATTGTAACACCCAGATTCTGAGTACTATGTCTAAAAGGAAGATTAGGTCACAGTCCTACTTAAAAACTTTATGTTGTATTAATAAAGAGAGAAAAGTACATTTTATTATGCTCTCATGGAAACTCTAATAGCATATCATTGTTTATATTAATACTGCCAGAGCTTAATATACAATGAAAATTTCTCAGAAATCAGAGAATAGGTTTTATACGGATTTTCCCTAGGACTTTATATTAGGTGCTCAACAAATACTTGTTGGTTATTTTATCTACTAGTAAATGTATAAGAATCTCATTGCTGCAACTGGCCAGGTGCAAAAATTACAGACACACAAGCTTTTTTATTTTGGCCCTCCAATTCTTGTAAAACTAGAAAGGAAAACAAAACAAAAATCTCTGACCTATAATCATTTCTTCTGGTAGAAGTGAAAATAAGTATATTATGCATGGTTGACTATCACTTTCATAAAATAAAAATTTCTTTAAAAAAGAATTCACTCCTATAAATCTCTTACAATCAGAAAACAAAATCCTTTTAATGATATGTCTATGTCATCAATTCAGGGATATGCATGTTCCTTACATTTCACTTAGTTTAATGCACTAGTATTAATTACAATTTAAGATTAACTCATTCTCCACAAAACCAAAGAGCTGAAAGAGAATAATTTTATTTATTTGCTTCATATTATCAGAAGTATTTACTACTCAAACAGTGAGCAAAATGGTTTACTATAAGGTTGAGGCTATTATTCATTTAGAATTGAGGTAAAGATACAATACTTTGTAGGCAAAAAAAAGCAATTTAGTAAGACTGTTCCATCTCATTTCGATTTCAATAATGTATTTTTATTAAATAATGGGGGAAAAAAACACTGTGAATGAAAAGGCATCAATAACCTCGTCCACTATTTTGGTTAAGGGAATTTGAAATGTAATTTTTCCCCAAGATTGCTGTTAACATCTGCCATTTATAGTCTTTTAGCATGGTGCTCTATGATTTTTAATGATTTGACTTCAAAAAAAACAACAGTTACTCTTTTCTAATCAGAAAAGCAATACATATTTTTGTTACACAATTTGGAGAATGCAAAAACTGTTAAGAAGAAAATGAAAATCGCCCGTTATCCTATCACCCTGAGGAGTTTTTGTAGCATTTCATGCATATGTATGTGTACTTTGCCACACAAGGATCATGCCGCATAGCAGCCAAGAATTCAAATGCCAGGAAGGTGACATCCACGAGTGCAACAGGTCAGGGGTAATGGTCAGGAGTGCTGCGGAGTGTGGCCAGCTGGAGAACACCTGCCAGGTCTAGGGTCCCAGCCTTCCCAACTCCAGCTGATTGCTGCTCCCAGGTGGTATGCCATGAATGCTACCCAATATCTAGGATTTTAGAAAGGACCTGAACATACAGTTGTTTAAAAGTAAAATATCCTAACTTTTAAATATAGGAAATGAATTTAAATAATTAACACCATGTGTGGCAAACTAAACAAATCTACAGACGAGATTCCACCAGAGAGTTCATCTACCACTTCTACATTTATGCCTTCCTTTCCTACCTTTTTCACTTCGTTTTACCAACTGAGCATTTCCCACGTCATTAAACAGTCTTTGTAATTGTAAACAATAACTTTTATGGAAATTCAGGATTATATAACAGGCATATGCCATTATTTATACTAACACATCCCTAATATTTGGAGATTATATTGTTTCCTTTCTGTTATTCTTACTAATGCTGTGAGGAACATTGTTATACACGAACCTTTGTGTAAAACTCTACATCTGTACTATTAACTTCTAAAAGGCACATTACTAGTTCAAAATACAGTGACGTCTTAGAGGTAAATATATCTAAATTGCTTTCAAAATCATGACACAAATTTCTAGTCCCACAGCAATGTTTTTAAGAACACCATACCTCTGGCAGCCTTAATATTATTTTGTATTATATTTTGTTTTTAATTGTAGAAATTTAACAGATGAAAATGACGTCTTAATGGCGCTTTTTAATTTACTTAATAATGTTGGGGGTTAGACTTTGAGCTAGGAACACTGAGAACATTTTTCTCTTTCCTGGAATTACTATATTTCATAAAACAATAACAACTTATGAGGAAAACAATTACCTAGACAAAACGTTGTTCATTAATAATTACCTTACCATGAACTAAGTGTAAGTCACCTTGCCAGAATGCAGTTTAATGTTTATACACATTCCATTTCTTTCATTTTTTCAGCTTTGGGGACTGATTAAACCAAGAAACAGCTAAGGAAAACTACAATGTTTTTGAAGAGTAAATGACAATGCATATTTCAAAGTGTAAATGTCTCTTGCTTTGCAGGGCCAATACATTTCAGCAAAATTGGCTATAAAGTGAGTCATGTTTCCCTACAGATTTTTGATATAAAATCAGCAATATGTTGTTTTAGCAAGAAAAAAAATGACAAACTTGAGTAATAAAAATAGCCTCAGTATAAATAAAGATTACCAGGTTGTGGCATGTTATATAGATTCATTTGTTCATTCAACAGATATCTGAGAGCCTACCATGTTCCAGGCCTCATGTCAGGGACTGTGGATTCAACAGACAGACACTAAGACTATATGTCATACCTTATAGCACTTTTCTAGCTGCAAGTTCACGCCTCACCGGAGGGACTTGTGTCTCATGCAATGGGCCAACTTTGGTGTCATTTTGTCCCCAGTTTCCAGGATGAGTTGCCTTCCTCCTATGCTCCAATTGTGACGTATAATACAATTAACATGCAATGGTGCAGTTTGCAGGCTGTGTCTGTATGCAGTACATGTCATGTACTCTTAGATGAAGAAGTTGATTTCATTAGGCACTCTATCATTTTGTAAATTTGATTTGGCTAAATAAATTTTCTTGTAATAACGAATACTTTATCTTATCTAAGGACTTATTCCTAATGTTCCCATATTTGCCTGTTAGTACAAGACATTATAGATGCTGAGAAGTGAAAATGGTCAAGCTTTTATAGGCCCCGCTTTATGGGGCTTGCATTATATTAGGGGATTCAGACGCCCAAAAAAATGAATAAACAAATTAATTAATTACATGTTATCATTTTAAGTGCTCTAAAAAGTAAGCCTACTTTAGGTAGGATAGCCAGAAAAAGCATTCCTGAGAATATTAAATAGTATTCAGGTGCCTCACATGTGAAGGCTGGGGGTAATGGTGTTCCAGATGGATTATCAAGTCCAAAGGTGCTGAGGCAGGACAAAAAAAAAAAAAAAAAAAAAAAAAAAAAAGACTGCTATATTTTTAAAACAAAGGGCCAGCATAGTTAGAGTACAATGGGAAAGGAGAGACAGGAAATGCATCAGGAGAGGTACATAGAGACCAGACTCTTCAGGAACTTATAGCTCATGGTAAGGAATTTAGACTTATTATAGGTGAAATGAAAGGCCACAGTAATAGAAAAAAAGCTGTAAAAGGCACACACAAAAATTCAATGGTGTTTGGGGGGTAAGGAGTAGCACTAATGATTTCCCGGGACTCAAGTTGTAACAGAGATATAGGACTGACTAAATTTCACCAGTTGTAGTATAAGAATGGGTATTTTTTAAAGAGAAAAGACAAACTATACCCAAGATTGAAAGAAAAGTTAGGCATGTTATGAACGAACAAAAGAACCGTAAGAGTATGTGAGTAGGTAGCATGTGACTGCATGAGAAAGACTTGCAGAACTTGTTTCCAGGGGAATGGGGGGCAGAGAAGTTTACCAAGAAGGTGATGCAGAATATGAGCACTAGAATTGTAAAAGTCTCCACTGTAGGCAATACCTGTACAGGCAATTCTGCTGTGAACATATCCCCTGAGTATACTGAGAGATGCCTATACACATATCAATACATACATGTATATATAATATCTGTTATATATATATATATATATATACACACACACATATATCTATATCTGTTGATTTACCACATTGCATAGCAACCACACTGCAGAAATTTGAGTCAAGTTTGTGTTACTAAAACAAAAACATACCCTTTATACTATAACTACCAGATAATGGAGAAATACGTGTATTCACTCAACAACACAAATATATATCAGGCTCACTGTACAATGATGAACACAAAAAGACTTGGTCCCTTTTTTCATGGGCCTTGTAATCCAATAAGATAGACAACCAAAAAATTAGACAAATAAATATAAAATTGCCTGCCATTGTGATAAACGCTTCACGGGAAAGTTACAAGGAGATACTGAGCATATATAACAGTGAGAGCTATACTAGACTGCAGGCGAGTAATGATTGACTTCCTTGTGTAAGTGACATCCTAGCTGAGAACTGTACAATGTGTAAAAGTAAAACAGGGAAGAGCAAGATTGTTGGAAAAGGTAAGGGGACATGTGTTTCTTATAGCATGAGGAATGATTCTCTGAGAGACAAGAAGAATACCAGAACAAAAAGAATAAAGAGAAAGGGGAAAGAACTGTGAAGGATGAGGTTGGAAGGATATATAGGGCCTATATTTTTATACATACATGGCAATATCAACTTTTACTGAAATCTTTTTCTGCACTATGTACCATTCTAAACATTTTACTTGTATTACTCACTTGAGACAAAACCTTATAAAGGAGGCACTATTATTTTCCACAGTTAGCTGATAAGGAAACAGAGCCCACAGAGATAAAGCTTCAGCTAGGAAATGGTAGAGCCAGGCTTTGAAGCCAGGAAATCTCCTTTCACAGTCAGCTCTCTTCATCAGTACTCCGTAAGGGCCTCTCCAACTTAGAAAACTACTGAAGAGTAGTGTGTGTGGGCTGCTGTTAATCACTCAACCTCTCTGTGCTTGTTTCTCCATGATGGACTAAATGCATATAACAGTCTGACTTCTTGTGGGGATTTAAAAAATCAGTATACATAAAGCACTTAAAATAGTGCCTGGCATATAATGAGTAGTATAAGATGCCATTTAACATGTTACTTGTTGTGGTGGTGGTGGTTGTTTCTGTTGTTTTGGATAAGAATATAAAGTTGGATGTGTGTGACTTGGTTTGATTTAAGTTTTCAAAAAGTCACTCCAACTACATTGAGAAGATTGGATTGGAGGCAGGCATGCAAGTAAAAAGAGGATCATTTATGAAGACGCTCTATTGTCTAGGAATTAGATGATGGTAGTAAGCGCTAGGGTGGAAGAACTGAATATGAAGAGGATTGAATGGGGTGAATAAATATCAAGTGGTCAGGACTTGTTAAGAATTGGCCGCTAGGGAGGAAGACAGAGTTTGGGGTGTTGAGGATAGCTATCCAGGCTGGTGTGGTGCTTCTGTCCACTTAGGGTGGGAATAACGGATCGATACAGGTTTGGGGAAAAAGATCGCAAGTTTGATTTTGAATCTGCTGAGTTTAAAGACTTTGATATGTCTAAGAAGAGATATATAATTATTTATCAATTTCTATACTGCTTAACTCTAAATAAAGGACACAAAGCTACTTACAAGGTACAAATTGATGAGTCCTATGTACCAGAAACTTCAGTATATGTTTTACATGCCTTATTTCACAACAACCCATGAGTGTTTATTATTCCTCACGTTTTTCAGACAAGTGTTCACTTACCCTGGGGCCTCAATAGTCTTACTTCTAGTACTATCAGAAAATTTAGTCACAAACCCAGTGTAAGTTGTCAGGCTAATTCTTGCATATAGCAGTAAACACATGGAGCTTACAGTGTAATGAAAAAGGCAAGCATTAAACAGGTGAATTCAACAGTGATGAGTGCTATGAAAAAAAGTTGAATGTGTTATAGGAATATGGAGTGGAAGATCTAGGTTCATCAGGCAGAGGAGAAATCAGGGAAGGCTTCCTTGAGGAAGTGACAACCAAGCTGAGACCTGAAAGACAAGAAGCATTTAGACATATGAAAGGTTTGGGTAGGGAGAAAGGAAGAATAATCAAGTAGGGAATATCAGGTTGTGTGAAGATTCAGATTCCATAGAGGATATGGCAGATCAAGGATCTGAAAGAATGTCAGTTTGACAGGAGCAGAATGAAAAAAGTAAAAGCACAAATGTGGCTGAAGAGGTAGGTGGGGACTGGATTATATCAGACCTTATAGCCACTTGAGGGAGTCTGGACTTTTTCTTAAAGACAATGGGGAAGAAACAGTAAAAGATTTCAGATATTTTAGGAAATTTCTCTGCCTAGGTGACATCGCAGCTCCTTCATAGCTCCTTGCTATTTTGAAATAAGCAACTTACTTTTGATAGCCTTATTGGAAGGGAAAAGAGTAGGAACTACAAACTCCTTGTGGTTCTCTCTCTCTCTGTCTTTCCCTTTCTATTTTTGTATCTATCATTTGTCTACATTCTTATTACCTGCATGTTGCCTGCTCTTCCTTTTGGTTTTATTTTTTAAATGTTGCTATCCAGAGAAACACCTCCAATCTCTGTATGGATTCAGATCTTTACCCTCTTCCACCCCAATTTCTGTGGTCCTTTCTCTATTATACCACTAGCAATAAAATTGGGACTCTTTAGTCTGAAAACATGTCTGTTTTCAGTCAAAAGAGAAAAGCCTGTTTGCTTGGTGAGTGTCTTCTTTGTTTTAACAAACTTGAGTCTAAACTGGCAAATATGGTTTTAAACATTAGGAAAATGTCGCATGTCATCTTAAATATCTAACGGAAGTCTAAACATGGTTAACACACACACACATACACACACACATGCACACACACACACTTTGTTATTATATGTTGGCCATTCCTAGAATCTCCATAGAGAGTTTGGTCAAAATGTAATCAGCCCAGAGCACACCATTCTGGCTGTGACAGGAATTAAGCACGTGTCAGCATAAGCCATGAAACAATATACAATCACAGTTCAGAAATAAGCATTTATGGTATTGAATGCTGTGAATGCAATCCCTCACATTTCTCTTTTCAATTATGAAAAATGCTACAGAAGTATGTTAAAGTAGTAGTGATTGAAATATGTTTTAGTTCTAGTTATTAACATAATTCTACCCAAGAAAAGTGGGCCTGCGAACCAAGAGCTTCTCCTTATATTTCCTCAAATAGTAACACTTCTGAATACCTGTACTTCTTTAATTCCCTTTTTGAGAAGAAACGAGACTAACTGTTGACCATCAGTTGGGGTAAGCCAAGAGGTGTTGTCTTCCTACTCTTACTTTACCACCAAGTCGCACAAACCCACAAAGATGAAACAGATGAAAATAGGGGTATATTTTCAAGGATTCTATGAATATTAATAGATATTAATATGGAAAAATTATTGGAAAATTAATATGAAAAATTATTAATATGGAAAAATATTAATATGGAAAATCGGAGTCCTGTGACCGTTGATGGCTTTAATTAACAGATATCTGAGTCACCTAAGCAGTCTTCAATCCCCTTGCCATGATAATTACTCAGGAGCCAAAAAGAGAGTGGGGGGGAAGTATTTGATCTGCAGTTTACAGAACCATTCATGTTTATTAGAACTGACTTAGTGAATATTTTTATAGAATCTTGTATGAGGTTTTTATTTCAGTTACTTTTTTCTGTGTTAGGTGACTGAGTCAGACAAGTGGAGGCTTAGAGAAACACTCTACTTAAATAGAGCTCTGGAGCCTTGACATAATCTGAAAACAGATGCAGGGTTGATCACAGAGGAGGGTCAACTCAGCTGGCAGTTTCCAGATGCAGAATAAAGGGGACAGATGGGACTCACCCTTCCATTGTCCATCTGACCCTGATGGGATGCTGACAAGAATGTTAATGCAGAAGTCTGTTCAGCTTCAGTGCACCCTAAATTCATACTCATTTATATGAATTCCTATCTTAAGAAACAAAATAAGGCATCAATAGCTAGCATTCTGCCATCAGCCTTGACTGAAAGATAAGTTCTGCTACAGTCTAGCCCAAAGAACTGGCCCATGCATGTGGACAGCCAAGGGTAAGTCTTGAAATCTTCCTTCAACCTCCTTCTTAGACCCTGGTGCCTTCCCAGACACTGGTGTTGGTCTGGGGAAGGTCAATCTCCATTGGAACACAAAGGTTTCATCTTACTCCAGAGTTATTTTTTGCATAAGAAAGCATTAAGCCTCTCAGATAATCCTGAACTTTAAACAACTGTGTCCAGTTTCTAGCAAATAGTAAAGGTTCAATAAAACTTATTCCATAATTAAACATCTTTTGAGAAGTTGGTTCAAAACCACATTTCTTGGACCATCACGTACCAGCCTTAACTCCCTAGGGGGTCACAAGATGTGCCACCTTTTCAGAATACAGTTGTTAGCAGCATGGTAGATCAAGTGGCCTTAGTGCCATTGTCTCAGAATAGACAAAAGTCTAAATTATACCAAGTGAGCATATAATCAGGACAGTCATCATTCATCATGTTGTCTTGTACCAGGCTGGCCTATCATCCTTTTCTGAGCCTTCAAGTATATTCTCTCGTGTTCACTCACATCCCACTCCATAGAGCCATAAATTTATGTCTCATTATACAGACAGTGAGAAAGACAAAGGAAAAGAAAACCTAAATAGGAAAAGCATGCTTTTTTCCCATTAATCTGCTTATACAATCTACCGTGGTTCATGGATGCTCTACTGTGGGGTCAGGTCTCAGGACATCACCTGTCTGGAATCAGCTAACCAAAACACAGAATGAAGCTAACCAGAACATAAAATGAAGCTAACCAGAACATAGAATGAGAACTTGGAACAAGACCTATTCTCTCAGGAGGGATTGTCCCCAGTCAGGAGTCATTAGGAAGTCCAACACAGAGTATCTGGCCAGTTGAGTGAGTGGAATGTGGTATCAGAATAGACATAGGTTTCAGGAAGTCAAGCATGCCAGACTGCATGGAGAAATCTAATAACCTGTGACTGTTCTGGCCTCTGGACCAGGTTCTGAAGCAAATTTACATTCTTGGGAAGAGACTAGAGGGAAACCAACACAGAGCTCTAATCCTAGAGGGACTAAACTACTAGATGGATTTTCAGGACTAAGACTTAGGAACAATCCAGAAACCCAGTAATATAAACTGAGTACAGTGAGGCAGCAGAATCCAGAGAGCAAGAAAAAGGCCCAGTTATCATTAGAGCTAGCCTCAAGCATGAGTTGAATCTAAATCCCAGGAGGGATTAGGCTAGATATGGGTAAATGATTCTTTTCTCAGGTAAAAAACTGTGGGAAGACATAGCTTGAAGGTGATAGTGTCTCTCACAATAAAGAAAAAAGACATGCAAAGTTTGGAACCAGGCTTGATGGGTAGGGGAAAAGAGAGAGAACAATGTTTCTTTTCTTATGCTTTCTTGTTTATGATTTTAAGAGCAAATTAATAAAATACCATGTTTTAAGCTAGGAGAGACTTCCACAGGAATGCCCTAATTTAATGCTTCTTAAAGCAAGCTGTGCATCAGACTCGCCTGGGGAGCTGATTAAAAGTGAAGGTGTGCAGGCACCAGACCAGATCTACAATTCAGAATCCCAAGGGGCCTGGGAATCTGTATTTTCTGTTATTTTATTTTATTTTTTCAACTTTTATTTTAAATTCAGGGGCTACATGTGCAGGTTTATTACTTGGGTATATTGTCTGATGCTGAGGTTTGGGGTATAAATTATCTAGTCACCCAAGTAGTAAGCATAGTACCCAGTAGTTAGTTTTTAAACCCTTGCCTCCTCCCTCTCCCCTCTAGTAATCCCCAGTGTCTACTGTTGTCATCTGTATGTCCATGTGTACTCAGTGTTTAGCTGTCACTTATAAGTGAACACGCAGTGTTTAGCTTTCTGCTCCTGTTAATTCACTTAGGATGATGGCCTCCAGCTGCATCTATGTTGCTCCAAAGGACATGATCGCATTCTTTTTTATGGCTGCATAGTAGGAATCTGTATTTTTAACAAGATCTCTTGGTGATGCTTACACAAGGCTAAGGTGGGATGCCATTCCCTAACATATCAGGAAAAGTTACATACAACTCGTACGGAATAGAAAATTTCCAAAAATTAAAATCACCACCATTGCATGATCCATGTGTCTGCCACACCATAAGGTCTGAAATGGTTAAAATTTACTGGTGTTTCGTTCTAACACACACACTTGTCCTTTAAAGTAAATTTCCCACTTAATCTTTTCTGCACTGATCTGTTAAATATTTGAACTCGATTGTTGAAGTGATTATTTGAAATTTGCATCTGGTATTTAAGATCTCCAACTGAATAAATACCATGCTGTTAATCAAACAAATTCATTGTGAAAAGGTAAAAACGTGCGCTGTATTAATTTCAGTAACTATTTCAGGCATTCGTCAACAAATAAATACCCAGTGTAAGTTAATCGTCTAATCCAAACTTCCCAAAAGTTCACAATCAAATAAACCAAAACCCCAGCAATGATAGATTCTTGTAATTATCTTTATCACGTTAATGTCTGTGTATAATTACTCACAATATAAGATTATGTGAAAACAGTCAGCTCTGGGACCGGTTCCCGAAACAACAAACGCTTTATCTTATAAATTAATAACAACAATTAGCACTTTACAGACCTTTTCATCCATTGGTCTCATTGCAAAGGCGAATTAATTTGATTGTAACATAACTTCCTGGAACAAAAGCATCATCCTTGAGATTAAAAAATGCATTTAAGTCATTGTCATGATGAGAATCCATTTTTTGGTACAGTTTCTTTAAAAAATGTGTTTTCTAATTATAACCCTATCCCTTAACTGCATTAAAAGGCAAAAAGAAAAATGTCTTTGGCGAAAAAAATATTTCATAATTTTATTTCATTTATTATTATTATTTTTGAGACAGGGTCTCACTCTGCTACCCAGGCTGAAGTGCAGGCTCAGCTAACTGCAGCCTGGCAGCCCAGGTTCAAGCAATCGTCCCACCTCAGCTTTCCAAGTAGCTGAGATTACAGGTGGGCGCCATCAAGTCCAGCTAATTTTTTTTTTTTTACTTTTAATAGAGGCAAGGTTTCACCACATTGCTCAGGCTGATCTCAAACTCCTGGGCTCAAGCAATCTGCCTGCCTTGGCCTCCTAAAGTGCTGAGATTACAGGCTCACAGCCACCACTACTGGCCTATTTTGCAATTTTAAATATATCTCTGGTGGGAAGTAGGACTGTAAGCCAAGCCTCTTCACTATAAGATCAAGGTTCTGTCCACAATACCACCTAGGAAATGAGAATGTTGTATGGAATGTTTCAGAGAACACGGAAGCCACAGCTACTGCACATGTCTAGGAACTAATTTCTCTATCCAATTAGTCTTCACTCATAATGTCCCTTCTGAGTCCATAAGGAGTTCTCAAAACATCCTCCTCTCCTAAATCTTTCCTGAGTACTAAGAATTAGGCATCAATCTCAGTACTTGACACATTTCTTACCCTTAAAACCATAGAGGTTGACTTTTATGGATTTATTGAAACCAAAAATAATGTCTATATATCAACCATGCAAGCAAGATGTATGTTGTTAAACCTGAGGGATTCTTGTTAGAGCAAGGATACTATGCCCATCAGCTAAAGATAGGTCCTCACATGGTGTTCATAAGACTAGCTGGGCTTCCTAAGTATTCCGTCCTCCATACATGCCACAGTGTGATTCTGTACTCAGTCCCTGACCTCACAGCCAGCCCAGGAACAATTAGAAGTTGGAGGTGCTAGCAAGGGGACATATAATCCCTGACTTCAGCAACTCATCAATTTCTTTGTGTGAGTCTATTTTCTTAAGAAAAAAAAATGAAGAGTCACCTGCTCTGTCGCCTGCCGCCGCTGCTCAGGCCCGAGTGGTTCACTGCACCGTGAAGACAGATTCCAGACACCGGGAACTCACGCCTCCAATCCCAGATGCTATGTCCAGCAAAGGCTCCATGGTTCTGGCCTACAGTGGTGGCCTGGACACCTCCTGCATCCTCGTGTGGCTGAAGGAACAAGGCTATGATGTCACTGCCTACCTGGCCAATACTGGCCAGAAGGAAGACTTCGAGGAGGCCAGGAAGAAGGCACTGAAGCTTGGAGCCAAAAAGGTATTCATTGAGGATGTCAGCAGGGAGTTTGTGGAGGAGTTCATCTGGGCGGCCATCCAGTCCAGCGCACTGTATGAGGACCGCTACCTCCTGGGTACCTCTCTCACCAGGCCCTGCATCGCCCGCAAAAAAGTGGAAATCGTCCAGCGGGAGGGGGCCAAGTATGTGTCCCACAGCCCCACAGGAAAGGGGAACGATCAGGTCCAGTTTGAGCTCATCTGCTACTCGCTGGCCCCCCAGATGAAGGTCCCTGGAGGGCTCCCTGGAGGATGCCCGAGTTCTACAACTGGTTCAAGGGCCGCAGTGACCTGATGGAATATGCAAAGCAACACGGGATTCCCATCCTGGTCACTCCCAAGAACCTGTGGAGCATGGACAAGAACCTCATGCACATCAGCTACGAGGCTGGAATCCTGGAGAACCCCAAGAACCAAGTGCCTCCAGGTCTCTACACAAAGACCCAGGACCCAGCCAAAGCCCCCAATACCCCTGACATTCTCAAGATCCAATTCAAAAAAGGGGTCCCCGTGAAGGTGACCAGCGTCAAGGATGGCATCACCCACCAGACCTCCTTGGAGCTCTTCATGTACCTGAACGAAGTTGCAGGCAAGCACGGTGTGGGCTTATTGCCATCGTGGAGAACATCTTCACCGGACAAAGGCCTGAGGTATCTACCAGATCCCAGTAGGCACCATCCTTTACCATGCTCATTTAGACATCATGGTCTTCACCACAGACCGGGAAGTGCACAAAACCAATCAAGGCCTGGGCTTGAAATTTGCTGAGCTGATATACACCAGTTTCTGACACAGCCCTGAGTGTGAATTTGTCCGCCCCTGCATCGCCAAGTCCCAGGAGCCGGCAGAAGGGAAAGTGCAGGTGCGGGTCCTCAAGGGCCAGGTGTACATCCTTGGCTGGGAGTCCCCACTGTCTCTCTACAATGAGGAGCTGATGAGCATGAACGTGCAGGGTGATTATGAGCCGATTGATGACACCGGGTTCATCAACATCAATTCCCTCAGACTGAAGGAATACCATTGTCTCCAGAGTAAGGTCACTGCCAGATAGACCCCTGTACCATGAGGAGCTGGGGCCTCCTCAATTTGCAGAGCCCCCAAGTACAGGTGCTAATTGTTGTGATAATTTGTAATTGTGCCTTGTTCTCCCCAGCTGGCAACCTAGTGGGGCTGCCAGGCCCCAGCTTTGTTCCGTGGTCCCCCCAAAGCCTGTAAACATCATCATGGAAGGGAAGGGTGTGGGGAAGCTGTGGTGGAGAGCTATAAAATGACAATTAAAAGAAAAAAAGGCTGGGCGCAGTGGCTCACGCCTGTAATCCCAGCACTTTGGGAGGCTGAGGTGGGTGGATCATGAGGCCAGGAGTTTGAGACCAGCCTGACCAACATGGTAAAACCCTGTCTCTACTAAAAATACAAAATACAAAAATTAGCTGGGTATGGTGGTGCACGCCTGTAATCCCAGCTACTCAGGAGGCTGAGACAGGAGAATTGCTTGAATCTGGGAGGCGGAGGTTGCAGTGAGCCGAGATTAAGCCACGGCACTCCAGCCTGGGCAACAGAGCGAGACTCTGTCTCAAAAAAAAAAAAAAAAAAAAAGAAAAGAAAAAATAATGAAGAGTCTCTTGAAAAAGATTTGTCAAAATAGGCTAGTACTGTGTGATTAAAAAGAAAAATCGTGGGTTAATACAAGAAACATTTATGTCAGCATATCTGTGGGTCTGAAATTCAGGAGCTGCTTAAATGGTTGGTTTTGGCTCAGAGATTTTTCAAGAGGCTGTGCTCAAGATGTCAGCCCAGGTTGCCACCATCTGAAAGCTTGAATTGAGCTGTGAAATCCATTTCCATGATGGCTCACTCACATGGCTGTTGGTGGCAGGCCGCAGTTTCTCAACACAAGGACCTCTTCATAGGTCAGCTTGAGTGTCTTCATGACAATGTAGCTGGCTTCTTTCTGGAGAGAGATAACAAGGAGAAAGCCTTATATACCCTTATGTCAAACATTACACACTTTCACCTCAACCATATTCAGTTCATCAGAAGCGCGTCACTAAATACAACCCACAGTTAAGAAGAGGGAAATCAGAGCCCATCTTTCAAAGGGAAGATTAACATTGTGTTGACATATTTTAAAAATCACCACAGGGTCTATTCCAGGCTTTTGCTATATTCTGCAATGCCTGCATTACAAACCAGGGCAGCTCCTAAAGATGATCCACTCTTTTTTTTTTTTTTTTTTTTTGTCATGACTTTTGACATTATATTATTATTTTTTAATTCCACAGGTTTTGGGGGAACAGGTGGTATTTGGTTACATAAGTTCTTTAGTGGTGGTTTGTGAGATTTTGCTTCACCCATCACCTGTGCAGTAAACACTGAACCCAAAAGATTATCCACTCTAAACTGAATATAATGCTGATCCCATGCATGCCAGTAACAGCGGCCTACACTGAGGGAGAGAGTCAGGAAACAAGGGACAATGCAAGGCACTATGGTTATTTTTAAGGCTTTATAACGTGATTTAAAATCTGCACTGGCAATTTCAGGACAGTTTGTATAAATAAGTAATAGGATTAAACAGTTGCACCTCTCATGGACAGTTTGACCACCCACTAGAATTGAGTCTGAAGTGCTTCACAGGATATGCTAACATTGGACAGTCAACCTCTGAATCCCCCACACTTATCTGAGCACGTTCAACTTTACCATCTTCTTCTCTCTGCTAAGCTGAAATCAATGTATTGATGTCTTGGTGGGAGAGTGGAACAAGAGTTGCTAAACTATTCCCTGGATGGAAAACTGAAGAGAGAAGGTGTCTTCTTGTTCCTATGAGTCAGGATATTTAAGCCAAACTCTGCTAAATATTCCTCTATGGAGCAATGGAGGAGACATCAGCCCCAAAATGAATATTCTTCTCTGTCTACTGTTTTTGTGGCTTACTCTGCTTGGATGTTGCTCCCAGAATGCTGTATTCAGGGAGTAATTTAGAAACCTCTCTCTCTGTGTCTTGCACACACGCTCACTCATGCATACACCACCCTAGCTAATGTATCAGATTTTTTAAAAACACATTGAAACTTTTAGGACACTAGTGTCTCGTGTAGAGGTTAATGGAACCATAATATATCCTTGGTTATGCTGAGTGACGCCTTTGTGAGATGTCTAGCATTCCCAGAGTACAGAAAGTATTTTTTCAAAAGTAATAATGATGTTGATGATGACAATAAAGTGTATATTATGTTCCAGAAGTTGTATTAGCAGCTTAACATACATTCTCTTATTCATTTCTCACAACACTGAGAGGTGAATAATATTATTGTTATGCCCACTTGACAAATGAAGAAACTGAACCTTGAAATTCAGTGGCTTGCCTGAGGTCAGCCAGCAAATAAGTGGGGAAGTAGGGCTTCCAACCCAGGAAATCTGAGGCCAGATTCCACACTGGTACCTAGCCCTGACCTTAGAATGAGTGCCCCAGATGATTACTTAGTAGAGGAGCAAATGGATGAAGAAGGAAAAGAAGAGTAAGGTCTTGTTGAGTCTTTCTCTCTAAACAGTATCATGGCCACCAATTATAAGGCTTGATCACTCGTTATTTGGACATATATTTTTGTGTCTCAAGTAGACTGGCAACTTAATGAATAAATCTTGTCTCATGGGACTATCTATTCCCTCCTGGGTAAACAGAAAATTCTGGATAAATTACCTCTATAATAGAAAAAAATTCATGTGACTCAGAAGTCTCAGAAGACTATATCACCTCTTCATGTTCAGTAATTTATTCTTTATTTCTGAACTTCTTAATCTACCAAATAATAGTACCCACCTCCTAAACATTCATGAGTATAAAACTAAATGAGATAATATACATATTAAAAATAACAATCTATCACATAGTAGGCACTCAGTGTAATTTATCATTAATATTATTCTACAAGTTTCCATTGGTCCAAAATAAAATATATATGTATGTATATATATATATATATACGTGTGTGTGTGTGTGGATATATATATATATACATACATATATATTTTTTTATACTACTACCCCTGCTATTTGAAATAACTACCATTTATTATGTATTTAATATCTTGCAAGCATTTTAGAAGGTGATTCTTATATATTACTAATTTTAACAATGGCACTCTGAGGCTCAGAGAGGTCTGCCAATTTACCCATGATCATACTGCTAGAATGTGCAAGAGGCAGAATATAAACTTAAATCTGTGTGATTCTAAATCCAGTGCTATTTCCGCTAAAAGGAAGAACATAATCTGAACCAGGTTCTCTTTGTCTGCTCCTCTCAAAATGTGAAGTTCAGATTTTCACCACACATACATAGTATTCCAGGTAGGAATTCTGCTTGTCTCTCATTCCACAGGCATGCCCTTACATCCTATCCTGAGATAGAACATTGTTTTCAGAGGAGAAATTCCACCTTTTTCATGAGGCTATTGATACTGCCATGCTGTCATTTCAAAGAAGACGGACTTGGAGAAGGCAGTCACCACAACCCTGTTGGACATTAGAATTCCTCACTGATGTGAGGAATCTAAAATCAAAACTAGAAAAGGTAATCTACTCTCATTGACCTACAGCTGAGAAGATAGAGCAGCCTTGCCTCTTAAAAAGGTCAGAAATGCTGACCCAGCATCTCTCAGGACAGTTACGGAAAGGAGAAAGTCCATTCAGGCCACAGCTACCTGTCTTCTGTGGCAGTAAACATCGTTTCTATTGCAACAAAGGGCACCTAGTATCACCCCCTACTGAGTAATCACTAAGAAAGCAATTCTATTAACAAAGGCCACAATGTCAGTTTCTTACAAGCTAGCCTAAGCATTATGTGTAATTAATAACTCCTCCCTTATCTTAAATCAGATTAATAAAGCAAGTGTGTTTTTAAAACGTAACCAGCCTTGGGATCTGAATAGGACAGGGGTAGGGGAAGTGTAATGTTTACCAACCACACTGCTTTCAGAGTCTTTGCATTTACGTTTATGCTACTTTTCTACAAAGCGAGTGGAAAATAGACATCCTTATTTGAATACTGATTATATTTACATGGAGTATTCTTAATTTGTTGTCAGTAGTGGAAGGTTATATGCAAGAGAATATAAGTTATGAATAATTTTTAATCATATGGCCTTCTGAAATCTGCTCATAGACACTTAGTAGCTTTACTTCATTTTCCTGACTCTTCTTATTCTGATAATCAAATCAGAAATATACTAATTATTAGCAATATCAACTGTAACAACTAATAACTACTGAGTGCTTACTCTGGCCCAAACACTCACCATCTCACTTACTCATCCCAACAACTCCATGAGATAGGTATTATTATTTATTCTATTTTACAGTTGAGAAAACTGAGGCTTAGAGGTTCTAAACCAACTTGCTTAAAAAGTCCTTACTCTTTAGTTTAATTAGATCCCATTTGTCAATTTTTTCTTTTGTTGCCATTGCTTTTGGTGTTTTGGACATGAAATCCTTGCCCGTGCCTATGTCCTGAATGGTAATGCCTAGGTTTTCTTCTAGGGTTTTTATGGTTTTAGGTCTAACGTTTAAATCTTTAATCCATCTTGAATTGATTTTTGTATAAAGTGTAAGGAAGGGATCCAGTTTCAGCTTTCTGCATATGGCTAGCCAGTTTTCCCAGCACCATTTATTAAATAGGGAATCCTTTCCCCATTGCTTGTTTTTCTCAGGTTTGTCAAAGATCAGATAGTTGTAGGTATGCGGCATTATTTCTGAGGGCTCTGTTCTGTTCCATTGATCTATACCTCTGTTTTGGTACCAGTACCATGCTGTTTTGGTTACTGTAGCCTTGTAGTATAGTTTGAAGTCAGGTAGTGTGATGCCTCCAGCTTTGTTCTTTTGGCTTAGGATTGACTTGGCGATGCAGGCTCTTTTTTGGTTCCATATGAACTTTAAAGTAGTTTTTTCCAATTCTGTAAAGAAAGTCATTGGTAGCTTGATGGGGATGGCATTGAATCTGTAAATTAGAAAAAATTGACAAATGGGATCTAATTAAACTAAAGAGCTTTTGCACAGCAAAAGAAACTACCATCAGAGTGAACAGGCAACCTACAAAATGGGAGAAAATTTTCGCAACCTACTCATCTGACAAAGGGCTAATATCCAGAATCTACAATGAACTCAAACAAATTTACAAGAAAAAAACAAACAACCCCATCAAAAAGTGGGCGAACGACATGAACAGACACTTCTCAAAAGAAGACATTTATGCAGCCAAAAAACACATGAAAAAATGTTCATCACCACTAGCCATCAGAGAAATGCAAATCAAAACCACTATGAGATACCATCTCACACCAGTTAGAATGGCAATCATTAAAAAGTCAGGAAACAACAGGTGCTGGAGAGGATGTGGAGAAATAGGAACACTTTTACACTGTTGGTGGGACTGTAAACTAGTTCAACCATTGTGGAAGTCAGTGTGGCGATTCCTCAGGGATCTAGAACTAGAAATACCATTTGACCCAGCCATCCCATTACTGGGTATATACCCAAATGACTATAAATCATGCTGCTATAAAGACACATGCACACGTATGTTTATTGCGGCATTATTCACAATAGCAAAGACTTGGAACCAACCTAAATGTCCAACAATGATAGACTGGATTAAGAAAATGTGGCACATATATACCATGGAATACTATGCAGCCATAAAAAATGATGAGTTCATGTCCTTTGTAGGGACATGGATGAAATTGGAAATCATCATTCTCAGTAAACTATCGCAAGAACAAAAAACCAAACACCGCATATTCTCACTCATAGGTGGGAATTGAACAATGAGATCACATGGACACAGGAAGGGGGATATCACACTCTGGGGACTGTTGTGGGGTGGGGGGAGGGCGAGGGATAGCATTGGGAGATACCTAATGCTAGATGACGAGTTAGTGGGTGCAGCGCACCAGCATGGCACATGTATACATATGTAACTAACCTGCACAATGTGCACATGTACCCTAAAACTTAAAGTATAATAAAATAAATAAATAAATAAATAAAAATAAAAAGTCCTTACTCTTAACCAAAGGTGGAGTAAATACTTAATACCAGGTATGTCAGTCATTAGTCTCTGCCCTTAACTACCACACTAGAGTACTTCCTTATAAAGAAAGGAGAAGCCCAGAGCAGTAAAAAATGTTGCATTCTAAACATGTCTGCTTTGGTCAGAGTATTTCCTATAAAGCGTTCCAACTCCCATTTCCATTTTCTTGGTGGCCTAGTCCAACCCAAGAACTTTCCTTGGTCTACAAGACAAGAACAAGCAACTGCAGTAAGAATTCATTTATGCCATCTATTCCATGAATACTTACTGAAGACCTAGTCTACATCCAAACCTGTAGACTAAACACTGAAGAAACGTTGCCTCAAGAAATAGAGTCTGCCCATTCAGTGCACAAACTACACATAGAAGCGCATAGCTGGACACCTGGCTCAGAATGACCCAGGGGAAGTGTCATCACAGGTGAGACCTGAGGATGATGAGGGTATTTTCCAAGGCAATGTGTATTTATATGAGCTGTGGCCTCAGTATGTCCTCTTCTTCCTCCAGAATATTGAGACTGGTCCTCTTTGTGGATTTTGCAAAATTAAAACAACAATTCTAACCACCTATCAGTTAAGTAAAAAGAAATGTAATATTTTGTATCAAAAGGAAATGTAACAGGACCATAATATTATGATGCAGGAAGTGAAGACAGATGCACAACTTTCAGTGACCTTAGCAGACTATCAGCATTTCACTGAGCCATTCTCTTTCTTGTCATTGCTGCATAAATATGTATATAAAAGCATATATAAATACACAAGTAACTGAGGGCCAAACACTCAGCCCTTCAGAGTGTAGAAAGGAAAGAGGGTCACAGGCCGATATTCTTATGGTAAGGTGACAGAGCCCCTCAATCCTGTGATTGTAGCATGTTCTTTTATTTGAGTAAGGTGTACAGTTGTTGGAGAATTATATAGCTGTCACTCAAAATGGTGTAATTTACTCATTGGTCAACCCAAGCATTAAGTACATTTGCTCCTTCAGTTGCTGTCAAGCCCAGAGGGAGTGCTGAAGTCAGCTACTGCCCTGGCTGGAAGGCCTCAGGGAAATAGAGAATTGGGTGCTTTCCTTGCAACAAGAACTGGCACTCAAATCGTCCCTGGTGGGGATGGCAAATTAGGATTAATGAGAACAATGTGTCTGTGCTCTTTTGCTGACACATTGGTTCATTTCTGTTTCAATTGACACCCAAGATTATTTTTTTTTGCTTACAAAGATTTTCTTATTAGGGAAAAAAGTGGCAGATTTGCCATCCTGGAGCCTGCTGAATGACAAATGCCACACTTATGTGTGTACATAGGATAAGATGGTAAGCTTTGCAAATGTTTCCTAGCAGGAAACATATCCCAGGCAAAGGGGAGAGCATATGCAAAGAAAACATAGTATGTTCCTAACTTCAAGCAATATTTTTGTCCTATAATAAAGGTCCTGGTGAAGAATGTCAAAAATGTTTAGAGACTAAACAGGAGCCAGTGCACAGGTCATGTAAAGAATTTTGGCTTAAGTTAGCTGGTCTAATTAGATCATGCTATTTAGAGTGTAGTGAGAAGTTTCCTAAAGAGAAGGTGCTAGCCCACAATCTGAGAACTTGAATGAGTTGCTAGAAGATGCTTGACCTCAGATTTCCATAGGTTCTGTCTTCATTGGCATTGAGGAAGAATCCTGAAAGGTGCTTAGTTACCAACTATGGTGCATAAATGGTTTATGCTGCCTTAATAAGATTACAAGGAAGGGATCTTCAGTGGTAGATTGCATGATCATTTCCTCTCCACCCTGTAAGAGGATGATATATCCTCAACCACAGCTGTGTCTCTTGCAGTATCCCTGCCCTAAAAGGAGTATACATCCTGTAAAGGAAAATTTTAAATCTCAGGACCTCCCAAACTTCTTATGCAAAAGGATGCTTAAACCCAGAGGAAGCTGAGTCATTGCAACACCCTCTTCCAAAGAAATAGCTGTTACTAACGCTGTGCATCAGCAAGATCCTCATGAAAAGGTAAAAGCCTCAGACATCTGCAAAGGGCTGCCCCCTCAGATCATTCACAAGTAAATAAATTGCTGGCCTCCCATAAACGAGGACATGCCAACTGTAACTTTAGGTCTACGATCTAAGTCTAGCTCCTAAAACCCACATTGATAATGTTCATTACAAGCTTATTTTCCCAAGTGCAGAACAAATTCAAGACTCATTTCTTCAATCTACCCAGAGATGTCTGCATAGTTGACTCTTTTTACTTCCTTTTTTCTCTTCAGAAATTTACCTTATCTCATGGAAAATGTAGATTTACTGGGCACTGACCAAAGTCTCACAGGAATGTAACTATTCACCTTACTGCCCACCTGCCCCTCTTCCTACATGCCTTCCACACCTTTAAGGAAATGTATAAATACTAAACTTCCTGACAACCTCTTTGGAAAAATAGCCACAGTTATGTCTGTGGCACTTATTTTCCTCAGATGCATTCTAAAGCTGGCTTAGTAAACCTCCATAATTGAGACCTGCGTCAGTCACTCATTTTGGTTATCAATCCCCACTGCGTTGATGTTGGATTTGGCCTTGAGATGTGCTTTGACCAGAAGAATGTGATGAACTTGGCATACACATCAGAGCGAAAGTATTAGGAGGCATCACTTGTTTCTGCCAACCCTCTTGTTCTTCTGTCCTCTACCATAAAAACTGCGTGTCCCAAATTGGGTCTGCTCCTTGAGCCTGTGTCCTGCCATGCAGCAATGAGGAATTGCAGAGCAGAGCCACAGCAATTGACTCACAGTCCCAACACATAATGTAAGCCAGAAATACACTGTTATTCTAAGTCACCAAGACAGTGTGGTTATTTGTTACTGCAGCAAATCTGCATAACATATCTTCTAAGACAGCTCTTTAGATTTCATTGCCAGCCAAACAGAAAAATAACAAGCAAAACAAAACAAACAAAAACCTCTGGGTGGGATAGCTATATATGCCTATGGCTGAGCTTTCATACCATGTGTCAATTCCTATGATTTTGTAGTGGTTGTCTGGAGCGCTATGACAAGAATGTTTGTGTAGTCATTTCTAATCTCAACAGGGAAAATTGGCATAATCAATTATTAATGTCTGCCACGAGCATGAAATTCAGAGGTGGTGACACAGATGACACGTTTGCTGGTCTAAAGCCAACTTCTCCCACCCTTGTAGCCTTTCAAAGAGAGAAATATTGTGTTTTCCCCTGTATGCATCATCTTTCCTGGTTCCTTCTAAAGATTCATTCCCTCTCACAGGACTCTCACACCTCTGGTTGCAGCAGCAGAGAGTGTGATGGCAAATGAGGCTGGACTTTTTCTACCACTGATAATAAAGGATCAGCATAAATACTTATTTTTTCTCCTTGGATGACCTATCCATGTGCTTCCCCATCTGATCATTCCTTCCTGTGCTTCTGGAAAGAAGTGGTCAGTGTTACTGATCCTCTAACCAGTCTTACACAAAATACATACAGCTCTTCACATGGCTGAAATGAGTATGGGTATTTTTACAGAACCCCAACCCTCCAATCCTACTAGCTTACTCGAGGTTAGGCTGGAACGGGGCATATTTCATGTGGTAATCAGGCACCTGGCATATGCCACATTCCTTCTCACAAAGACCTAACCTCCAACAACCTCTCTTACATTGCTAGAGCGCCACCTAGAGTTCACTGTAACAAATGTGGTTCCCCAAGCCTCCCTATTAGCTTGCTATGAAAAGGGCCACATTACAGAAGAGAAAGAGGACAGAAGAGAAGCAATTTTTGCTATACATTTCTATGTGCTAGGGTGCTATTCTAGGAGGCTAAATGCTTCACTTATCCATATAAGGTAATTATTATCCCCATTTCACAGATGACAGTAGTTTGCTCAACAAATAGAGCCAAGATTCAAAACCAGGACTTGCTGACATCAATGCGGATGTTTCTTCCATTATTCAACACTTCCAGCTCTTAATTTCATTCAGCACTCCTCGATTTCAGGACGTTCTATGACTCCCCCACAGAATATGTCAACCTCAGTGGAGAAAATTTGTCTATGTAAAACCTAAATGCATTTATTTACACATTTCCTATTGCTACTTTTCCATGCCTTTTTCTCCTATGCCAGATATGTACTAAGCATCTGTTGAATAAATAAATGACTAAATGAATGAAATGTTTTTTTCTTGACTTTTTTCAAAACCTTTTCAAAATTCACATACCCAGAATAGCTACACCCACATCTGACTACTCTATTCCTTTATATTCCCACCTTGTGAAAGGTCTCCCCTGTTATGTCCCCACTATCCTATAAATGAACCTCATATTACCACAATCCATACATTTCTAAGAATGAAGTGATTAAAATTACTTAGGACACTTCCTATGCAAATGAAAGCCTACACAAAACTACTTTCCTTCAATAAAGAAGTCACGTAATTATCTGAATCATCAATTATCTAAATCATCACTTATTTACCTGCTTTATTGAGCTAATTTCCTAATACTAGTTTATATTAAATAATGTGTGGGTATCTATCTGTCTCTATCTACCTACCTATCTATCTATCTATCTATCTATCTATCTATCTATCTATCTATCTATCTGTCTGTCTGTCTATCTATCTATCTAACACACACACATTAATGTGAATTTTTCAGTGACATGCAGTTAAACATCTGAAGCATTTTTTCTGGGACTATGTGCACTGTCTCAGTAAGAGTGTGAGCTCTACGAGGGCAAGTACTAATTTTAAAATTGTGCTATAATCTTCTAATTCCAACTGTAATTTCTTCAGCTATCCCATTAAATGTTTATGACTGACCAATGATTCCTCCTCTTTTCTAGCTATTCTCTAGCAATTCCTTTGAAAGAAATACTAATGAGCAATTAAATGTTAAAAAGGGGCAAAAGAATGAGGAGTGGATTTTCCCAGAATGTAATTATGAGTGCCTACCATGTTCCAGGAATCACTTGGAGTGATGGGAGGACATAGTCTCTGGCCTCAAGGATATTGTCTCCTGGGATAAACAGACAATTACAGCACAGTATTCTGGGTCAGCAGAGGCCCAAAGGTATCCTACACTTAGACAAAAGGCAAAAATGACTGACTGCTGAGGTCTCTAATTACTGAGATTCCTCCTGAAGTGATGGTAAATGCTATAATGCAATTATAATAAATATAATGCAATTACAATAAATGTCTGTTGAATTGAATTAAATCAAATTGATGCCTCACTCTCCAGAAGCTCAAATATACAACATGAAAAATGGAAATGCCATTATTTAAAAAGAAATTCAAGGCCTCCCAGTAAGTTATCCATGGAGATATTTCAGAAGATTTTTAACCCATAAGAGTCCTTAAGAAATTCTATAAGCTTCTGCCCTCCTCAAGTGGCCCTCTCATCTGATGAATGGACCCTTATAGAAGCTTCTTTAGAATATTCTCAGACATTTGAGGTAAGGTCCTGGCAAAATGAGAATGATTTTTCTGCCACTGAATAACTTAAGGATGATAATGACAACTAAATGTGATTGATAGCAGCCACAATTTGTGCTAAATTATTTCATATAAAAATATGGCCCCCAACAAAGCATATCTTTGAATGCTGTTTTCTCAGAATTTGGTACATCTTTTGCCTCTTTTCTCCCTCCTAAATAAGTTCTTTGACAACAAGGTTGCATCTTTCTTGTTGATAATAGGATGAATGAGCATATGATAATTGAATGCATGAAAATGAATTTAATAGATGGTTCCTCATAATGGTCTGACGTTTTATGGCATTTATAAACTGGTACATCTCACTGGCACTCTCCACATTGAGCAAATGTATTTTCTTTTTAATTTTCACTTTCTGCTTTATTGCTTTCTTTTTTTCATCAGACAGGGAAAGCATGCTTTTATAGAAGTATTAGAAAATAAAAATAAGCAACATTTTTAAAACCAAAGATTTCACCACCTAGCATTAATCAATATTAACATTTTGTTTCTGTCTTTTCCAAGGTTTTCCTATACAAATATACACTTTTTAAACAAAAATATTTTTTCTGATATATACAATATTTTGTAATTTACATATTTATAAATAGTAAATAAACATACTTTATGTCATAAGTATCCATGTGCATCCTCATCTTTAGTAGTTACAAAATAATCCATTGTGTATATCTCAACATTTATCGAAACTATACTTATTATCAGGCAGCTGGGTTGTTTCCACATTTTTGCTATTTTAAACAACATTATAATAAATGTCTTTCTACATACAACTTCTTGTATTTATTTGAGGGTTTTCTTTAAAAACCGGTAGAATTGCTGGGCCAAAGGGCAAATCCCATTTTAAAGGTTCCTGTTGCTTATGACTGAATTTCATACTATAACTGCTTTATACCACCACTGTGTCAATCCTAGATGTTATGATCTTATAAGCTTAGATGACATATAAAAAATTAACAAGTTTATTTATTTCCTACATTTAGCAAATATTATAGTGATTCCATAAACCTTGTTTATGTGTATAAAAGCAGAATGTGTAATGATTTCGAAGCTGGTTTCTCAAGCCAGATTACTTGATCTCCTATGCTGGCTCAGCTATTCACTAGCTCTATGACTCAAACAGGTTAAAGAGCTTCCTTGGGTGGGCTTCAGTGTCCTCATCTGGAATATGATATAATTAAAGTATCAATCTCTTAGGGTTGTTCTCAGAATTAAGTGATTTGACCCATAAAGTGGACACAGAACAGTACGGGGCACAGGTAAGCATTCAATAAAAGCTACTTGTTCTCTTGTTTCTAGGAACACAACTAAATTAATTTTTCAGCCTTTCTTGCAATTAGATACATCTATGAAACTAGACTGTAAGATAAATTGATGTGTGTCATTTACTGGTTTGGCTCATAAATACCTTCAAGACACGATTCTCATTCATTTCCTTGTCAACCAGCAGAATAGAGATCACCCAAAGGACCTAGAGCAGGTGGAATCACAAGATAAAAGGAGCCTGGATGTATAAATGACTATTGAAGAGAGCTCCACCACCACCAACCACATGCAACCATCATTCACCAATGAGAAATAAATGTATATTGCATTGCATTTTACATGTTTTGTTGCTCTTGTCATAGCACTCAGCCTTTCTTGACTAATAGAATGGCCTATTGTTATTCCTTTATCACATATTATCCATTTTTTAAAAGGAGAGAATTTTATTTCAAAATATGAAGAATGGAGAGGCGAAAAAAGTTCAGGACTTGAAATCCACTGTAGAAAATCTACAGCTTGATAATATATGAGGCCATGGGTCATTTATCTATCTAGAATGTATATTATCCCACATCTTTGTTTCTTTATATTCCACATTCTGGCTCCAGGCTACAGAGGTTAATTTCAATACAGCTAAATGTATTTATTCAGCTTACAGACACAGATTCCTCATATTCCCTCTTACACTGACCAGTGAACATTGTTTTCTTACATTTACTAAATCACTTAGGCCATAAATATCAAAGTACCAGCTGAGAAAATCCAGAAGGAAACATTCTTTGGGAGAAAGAGAACTATTCAAAAGAAATGCTATTGCATAAAAAAAAAAAAAGTTTCCCATAATGGTTCTGCAGTTCTGAAATGTCTACAGGAAAGTCATACCAAATAGGAATATATTTCCCAAGTTTTCCCCTTGAGGATCCTAGACATGAAAGAAAAATGCTCAATTTGAAGCATTGTTCATTTTGCAAAAACTATTATTTGTTACCAAAGGAAGGGAAAAGTAGAAGGATACCAAAAATGATTTTATATGTGTGTGTGAATATATATATATATATGAAATTTTATGAGCTTTCAAGCAAAAATTTATTCAAATATAAACCATGAAACACTTTCCACATGGTTTACTTTCTAAGGTTAGAACTTCCAACTGAAACTAGCTGGAGTATTTTTCAGAGTGTTTTGAGTCTTCAGGGACCATAAGACATTAAATAACACTATCAAATGAATCTTTCTAAATATAGAGTTAAACGGCTCTCCCCTTACATTTGCATCATGCTCCACAATGAGTTTTCTGTGTAGGAAGGTATTATCATTCCCATCCCACAGGAGGGGATACTGTAATTCAGAGATATTAAAGGGTCTGTCCAAGGTTATCCGGATAGTGCTACAAGGCAATCCAAGTAATCCTCCACTAAGTAATCTGCAGACTTCAGTTTTCACATATGAATTTTCTAAAAATGTTCAAAGTGACAGCTACAATCAAGTTAATCAATGTAACAGTTACAGATGTGTCTATGAGAGAAAAAGGTAACCAATAGGATGCATTTGACCTAATCCCAGTTTGCATCACAGAAAAGAACAACTAAATAACCTGTGGGCAATAGGTTAAACCCTAATCCCATAATTCCAGTGCAAATGCCAGAAATGTAAAATGTTTATCATTCCCCACCCTAAAAGCATACTTGTTTCAGGAAACAGTAAATAAAACAAATGTCTAGGCTAATAAAGTGATTTGAAACTTTTAGTGGTATGATTTAACCACCGTATGTGTTCCTGAGAAACAGCTATATAACAAATATTTATATACATATTTAAATACCATTTCCCATTTATTTTCATTCTATTTGAAGTATAATTCTTTAGAAAGAGAAGAGTGGCTAAGAGACCTTTTTATAAAATCACACAAATATAAAAAAATTGTAAATAATTGTGCATTTAACAGAAAATTATACTTTCTTGAAAATGTATTAAGAACAGTCCAAAGAAAATACAAAGTAGGAATTCAGAGTAAGAACTAAAAGACATTTCAACCTGTTTCACTGTGTAATTTTTATGCTCAATTGAACAAACACAACAACAGAACCACAAAAGAGTTGGAAATGCCTTTCTGTCCTACATCGGTTTGCCAAATGTGCTTAGAATATTCTCTATCAGTAAGCGTGCCAGCAGAAAACAGATTTCACCCCAGAAGACTCAAATGAAGACACTTTAATAAAAGTGCTATTTATGAAGGTATAGTCAGGGTTAACAGAATGAAAAGGGAATGATAAAACTAGGTAAATCTTTCTTTTCATATTAAAAAAAAAGAAAAGGAAAAGGAGAGCAAAACATTGAAATAGTAAAGTCCATTTTATGTATTACAATTAGCACCTCAATTTTGTTTTGATGTTTTGGCAGGTAAGGTTAAAGAAGGCTATGAAAGCTATGTTTGGTTACATCATCTTTCTCAGTGTCATCATCACCATCATCATCCTCATCATTATTCTCTTAAAAATATTTCCTATTCATTGAGTGCCAAGGGCCTGGTGAAATCATATAGTATATATAGCCTTTTAAAATTGGCTTCTTTCACTTGGTAATACACAATTAAGGTTTACAGAATTGCTTGAATGTCTTGCCAACAATAAGTATTCAACAAAAGTTAACCATCATTACTATTATTATCAGCATTATTATTTTATAAATGTTCCATTTCCCTAGGGGATCAAAAAGAAGATCATACATTTTTCTAGAATCATGAAGGTCTTTGCTAGTTCCCTCTGTCATATTTACTTCCTCAGCACCTTTTACTTCCAAGTTTCTTGTTTGTTTGTTTATTTGTTTGTTTGTTTTTTGAGATGGAGTCAGTCTTGTTCTGTTGCCTAGGCTGGAATGCAGTGGCACAATCTCAGCTCACTGTAACATTTGCCTCCCCAGTCTCAAGCAATTCTCCTGCCTCAGGCTTTTGAGTAGCTGGGACTACAGGCACAAACTACCCTGCCCAGATAATTTTTTGTATTTTCAGTAGAGACGGGGTTTCAGTATGTTGGCCAGGCTGGTCTTGAACTCCTGACTTCAAGTGATCCACCCATCTTAGCCTCCCAAAGTGCTGGGATTATAGGCCTGAGCCACCATGGCTGGCCCCAACTTTTTTGTAACATGCATTTCACTCTTAATATACTTGCCCAGTCCTCTACTTTCCTCGAAACTGACAGCTTTTTGAGGACATAGACCACTTGTACTCCCTGTCTGCTACCCTATTCCAAGTATTTAGCAAAGTGCCTGGCAGGTGGCAGGTGCTCCTCGAACATCTACAAAGTGATGAATGTTTGGCATGGTGGCCTGAATTGAAGGTACAAAAAGATGCAGTGACACAGCCTTGGGGGAATGAACAGGAGGGAAAGGCTGTTATGAGACCATATTCCCTGGAGCAGAATAATGGTGAAGACTCACTACAGCTTCACGGCACACAGACCCAGGGACTCAAGTACTTTCTACAGGGAGACTCTTCATTTGCATTATTCCCCAATTTCACCTCATAGTAAGTAAAATTTCTTCATAGCAGGGAAGGTCTTAAATGAATTTAGATAATATATTTAAATATGTTACTCAAATATGTAAAATTTAATATCTAACCATTAACTTTGGGAATTGCTGTTACTTACCGAAGTCCAATTCAGATCAGAGTTAATTTCACCCTAATTTTCTTTTACATGCAAAAAAATTTTGCCTATCCACAGTTCTACCTAGAATAAAATCAGCACTGCAGTATATGAGTCTTCCTCAGGATTTACTCCACATAAAAGAAAACAGAATTGTTATTTTTAAAATTTATATTTCTTCTCTGACTCATTTCCAAAGTATTCAAAGCATCTCTTTTTGTTCCGGCACATTTTTCTCTTTATGTTATTTTTATTTTAAACTAATGGTTATGATACTTCATTGACGTCACTATAGCAAAAAGACTAAGAGAAAGCTTTTTTTTAACTAAAATATTTCTTTAACCCACTACAAAACTCTTAAAGCTAGATACTAATATGTCCTGTAATTAAGAAATGAGCTTCCCAATAGGATTTATTTTCATAGATTTAGATTCAATGCCAAGAAGCTACAGTTTAAACTGTCACAGTGCCCAATAGTAAAAACTTGCAAATCCTCAGAGACCAATTTTAAATAAATTTGTATTTCAGAAAAAAATAAAGTTCAATGAAGATATCCTTCTATTCCTTCTGTTACCCTCAGTTCCTCCCAAAGTAAGGCAGACACGGAAAGAGAAAGTGAGCGGGTAGAAAAGAAAGAGAAAGAGAGAGAGAGAGAGAGCACATTAATATCCAAAAAACATTACCCTTGGTTTTGCTGTGAGAACTTTGACGTGGTTTTTCTGGCTAGGCCTGCTCCCCTGAAGCCCAAAGCAGTTACAATTCCATTCCCTAGGGTGCCTGCAGTTAACTTAAGAGTGAGAAAAAGAATGAATGACAAGGTCAGGGGTCCTGATTAGATTCTTCTCCGCTGCCCTGAAGGACTAAGGATGACTGCAGAAGGCAGGAAAAATCCTTCCTGTTGATTCAAAAGAAACGGAAGTTCAGTGGATTCAAGCAGCTCTTAAATGTAATAGTTAACAGCACAGGTTTTGGAATGAGACCCCATATTAGTTGTGTGAATTTGGGTATTTCACGTAATCTCTCTGAGCCTCATTCTCTTCAGCGTAAAATACAGAGGATGATTCTTCCTTTCACTAGACTGTGCATGTCAATGTAAAAAGCACCGTGGCACTCAACACATTTTTATTTTTGTTTTTGTTTTTTTTTTTTTAATTATACTGCCTTCAGCTAATCTTCGAAGAATCCTCTGGAAAGAGAACAAGGGAGGTCAGGAAACTCCCAAATTGTCTTAATTTGGGACACAATGAAACAGATCAACTGCAGTTACGAGGACCTTGAACCGAGGAAACGAGATTTTACTTAGAATACACAAAATCGAAGTGAAGAAATTCGATTAACAACAATAAACCTGGTAAATGGGAGGATCAATGAAATTCTGTTTTATCCTAATTAATGTCACGTGTCTAAGAAAATCAGAGACAATAACCCCTACTGCCAAAAAAGATGAAATAGAGAATATAGCTTCTGACAGCCTAGACTGCAGAAGTGTGGGGTTTAGAGGAAAGTTTTAAAATCACATTCACTATTTTGTTTATCTGATACATTTTTATTAAGTACCAGGGATATAATAGTGAATCAAAATGACATGGCCTTTGCTTCAAGGCTCTTACACTCAAATGGGGGAAGAGAGTGATAAATATGTAGTCGTACAAATAAAAAAATGTAAAGATACTGTAACCACTCTAAGATAAAAGTGTGGTATATTCATAGGTATTCTAGTTTAGATTGAGAAAGCCTCTCTGGGGAAAGGCAATTATATTCCTTCCTTCCTTCCTTCCTTCCTTCCTTCTTTCCTTCCTTCCTTCCTTCGCATGGGCTCTCCCAAGGCTAATCTTGTGATAAAAGCTTATGCATAAATAGTTTATTTAGGAGCAGGTATGAGAGACATGGTAAGAGAAAGAGAGCCAGTACAAGTTTACATTATCAAATTTGCCACTGCTCTACGAGACTGAAACTACCTTTGCAAAAATGATAACTAAGGAAATTATGACAGTGAAAAAGATAAAACCTAACCAACTCCATCTTGATTCTAACCTTTAATCTGTCCTTGTTCATTCCTGGGTGTAGGCCAAACTAACCTAGGGAAGAAATTTAGTGTATGGTTTGACTCTGAAACAAAATTGATAATGGCCCTTTCCGGAAAAGACCCTCTTCTTTCCTGGGGACCAGTCTGCCTTTGCAGGACTAACAAATTAGCTACAGGATGAGAAATTTTGGTTTAGGGGTTATGCAGCCTCTGGCTGCAAGAGTCTGAACCTCCCAAATTGCTCCTGTGGATGATATCACTATTATAAAACTTCAGATCAGTGCTTGAGATATTTTGCAGACTCTTCACTCAGTGAATCAGCTGACACCACACCCAGACTTACAATCTGACTCAACCAGTTCTGTGATCCCACCCAGGAACAGAAGACAGCAAGAAAACCTCACTTTGACCCCATTTGATTCCATCTCCAACGTGACCAATCATCACTCCTCAATTCCCGAGCCCCTACTCACCAAATTACCTTTAAAAACCTGATCCCCATATGCTGGAGACTGATTTGAGTAATAATAAAACTCCGGTCTCCCACACAGTCAACTCTGTGAATTACTCTTTTTCCATGACAATTCCCCTGTTTTGACAAATTGGCTCTGTCTAGGCAGCAGGCAAGGTGAACCCACTGGGTGGTTACAAGACAAGTGGCTGCTTAGGCCACAGTGCCAGCTGAGAAGTCTTAGGAAATGCCTCTTTGAACCATCTTCTGAAAAAAGAACAGAAAAGGATTTTTCCATGGTCTTCTGTCCTACATTACTCAAAGGTTGCTCTGTATATGCTAACTTCCCCAAATCCTGGGTTGCACATACACGAGTGGCTAGTATTGAATGCCAATCAGGCATGCCCAGGCCTGCAGCAGAGAAGTCCCTGGGCAAAGCAAGAAGTATAGAGAATGGTTCCCAAACAAGGTACTGCCATTTGCACACAGATAAAGCTGTCCCCCAAACAGGAGCTAGAATTAGAAGAAAGGCCAAGAAAATCTGACATGGACCACACAAGTGTTCTGATGTACCTCCTGTTTCTGAGACATCCTACATTCTAGTTCAGATTAGTCACTCAGTACGTTTTTATCATGTCTCTTTATTATACTGGCCTCAGCTAATCTGAGGCCAAAACTTGCTAGTGGTTCCCTGTTACCTACCTAAAAAAGGGCCATATGCTTCAATATGAAGTCAGGGATTATCAACATTTGGAGAGTAGCTAGAGTCACAGGCGTCCCTGAAGAAAATCATGACTAATATACCTTGTGAAATATTTGAATGTGTCCAACAGTAGGGAAGTAGTTTGATAGATAATAATAAAATATAAAATAGCTATTAATAATGATACTTCAACAAAATCATAAAGGTAGAACTGCTCAGGATGTAATAGTAAGTACAAATGCAAAATTCCTATATTTTCATTCCTTCATTCCCCCCTACTTCTTAACCCTTGTATATGTATGGGGGAAAGAGGCCCTTGGTAAAACAGAATAAGGATACAAACATGCTTATGTTGTTCTCTTTGCTTAAGTGTAGTTTTTCAAATTTTGTACCATAGGTTGGTTTTATTTTATAATTAAAAAATATTAACTTAAAATTATGATTATAAAAATGTAAAATGTATTTCAATAGAATGAGAAGCCAGCTCTGAGTTTATGTCAGAAGAGAATCTGGGAGTCAAAAATATCGCTGCTCTAAGTTTATTCTTGGCCATTCTTTGTAAAATCATATAAGTTGGCCAGGTGCAGTGGCTCACACCTATAATCCCAGCACTTTGGGAGGCCAAGGCAGGCAGATCAAAAGGTCAAGAGATTGAGAACATCCTGGCCAACATGGTGAAACCCCATCTCTACTAAAAATACAAAAATTAGCTGGGCATGATGGTGCACACCTGTAGTCCCAGCTACTTGGGAGGCTGAGGCAGGAAAATCACTTGAACCCAGGGGGTGCAGGTTGCAGTGAACCGAGATCTCACCACTGTACTCCAGCCTAGCAACAGAGCGAGATTCTATCTCAAAAAAAAAAAAAATCATGTAAGTTTTTCTGCACTCTGGCATTGTCTCCTCATCTTAATCCCTAGGGAGCCAAACTCACTGAAGCAATAATCAGGTGCCAACAACTAAATTTCAGAAGGAAATGTCTCAGGGACCACAGTAAAAGTTTTCAGTGCCAGCCTATTATTTGAGGCTATCACGTGTTTCACTTATATAACCTCAATAAATGTTATGCTGATGTTTGTTCGGATTTAGAAGCTTTTTTCATCCTATTGCTACCAGCATATTTTCTGCACATTAATAAGCATCACCACATTTTATATGAAATATGACCCTCATTTTTAAACAAATTACAAAGCCACAAATTAGCTATTTGCTGAAGAATAGAGAAACTTAGAATTCTCATGTCTTTGCTTTTGCAACAAGCCCAAAAGAGATGAAGCTGATTATTTAACACGCCCCTTCCTGGCACACAAGCTCTTGTTAGTCAATAACTATTTTGCTGTCATTTTTTCTATGCTTCCGCAAATTTTAAACCTTTTCATCCATCCATTATTATTAGTTGATAAGATTAATTTGGTAGTATTTGGGCAGTCTGATCCTTATACTCAATTTTGAATATTTTGAATATATAATACTGTCCTATAATTACCTTCTAAAATCCTCAGAGGATTGGACAATGGACTGTTACATTCCCATAGTCTATTTTCCCCTTTTACCAATGAAAGCCAAAATACTTGTTTTTTTCTTTCTAGAGTTTTGTCCATTCCAAATAGAATTATATTTTTTCTTCTCTACATAAATCTAGGAATATTGCAACGGTTGCCAGGAGAAATAAATTACAGTGTTAAGCTGCAAATCTGTAGGTTTAAAGGTTCACCTTCCTTCAACATTATTTTAAAGGGAAAATACTATATTTCAGCCAGCAGAGAAGACAGGTTCTTGGTTTTATTCTCTAGTATTAAGTTCAGTTCTCTGTTTTGTAATGCCTAAAGGGATATTATGATTCTTTACAGAAAAGAGACATAATTTTAAATCCTTGTGCTTTGGCTGAATGAAGAGTGAGGTGATTGAACCTGGTGGAGGGAGGGGCAATAGGGGAGTGGGAGGGTTCCATTCTTTGTCCGTATAGTTTCCATGCCTCTCCCTCTCTCTCTCTCTCTCTCTCTCTCTCTCTCTCTCTCTCTCTCTCTCTCTCCTTTCAATGCAGAGCCAATTGCAATCTGCACACAATTTAGATGAAGACATTTAACTGAATATCCAAAACCTAAATTTTCTTTTCTTTATAGATCTAGAATTTTTCAACGATGTTGCTTTTGTAACATAGAGTTTGGGAAGGCAATATTATTGGATAAGGTTTTGTGTTCTTTCAGGGGAGAAACCATTACTCTTTAGAATTACAATGATCAATGTTGAAAGATATTCTCAAATACACACAGACAACCTTCGTCAGCATGAATTATGTGGGGGCAAGAATCAGGTTGGCAATATGCAGTATTTTGCTTAAAGGACTTTCACCTAATATATCTGAGTTGATGAGTATTTTATAGTCAGCAATACATTAAACATATTTGTAAGAAGCTTATTCTGTGCCAATGGTGCTAGAATTCAGAGTTTCTGACTTCATTCAAAATGCAAGTGTTTGAACCAAGCCAACAGCTTCAGAGGGAATCAGTGTAGTATAAAACATGGCTAAAAAGAAGCTGCTGACTGACCAACTTGCAATCAAATCATTGATATGAAGACTAGGAAGTTAAGAATATTGATGAAAAAGAACTTGAAGTTGTAGACCATGGGATGTTGGGTTGTTCTGAGGGTACCAAGAGACTTAGATAGATGGTCTAGATAAGAAGTGGCAAGAGGTAGTGGTTAATAAGTGGAATAAAGGTGTTCAGACTTTTGAGATGGAATACAAACACTATGCAGCAATTAGGTAATGACATTGGGATATTTTCCATGAAACACTGTTAAGTTTTAAAGTGGGATATAAAACAGTATGTGGAGCAGGATCTTGATAAAGCCAAACAAAAATAAAACAAACAAACGAATGCTAATGGCGATCACTTTTGGGAGGTTAGGTTGTGGATACTATAATAACAGTTCACCCTTATATCTGCAGTGCCTGGAAGAGCACAGAAAACAATATTTAGTGGGTACTTACTTTCATTTTCCATCCAGTTTCTACAATGACACACAGTGCCTTTGCAATCAGAAAAATAAAAGTTATTTTAAAACATACTTGTTTTTGAAATGAGGTAATTACAAGGAATGATGAAGAATAGATTATCATAACTACCCATAGTTGCTAGATAACTTCCCCTAGTCAGATGTACATCTAGATAAAAGAGGGAGTATAAGGGAGAAATCAAGAAGATTTTCTTGATCACCCCAGTAGTTTCTTATCTTGAAGACATTATAGGCAAGTCTCCTTCAGATCAGCAGCAGAGGGCAATGGGAGGCATACTCCAGGCTAGGATCATATGGATAATACTATTGCTGAGCATAGTAAATTATTTTCCCACTTGTGACCTCAATTATTTTGCATTTACAGAATACACAATAGCATCATACTGACCCTACTGCCCAAGCAAACTTTTTAAGTGGGCCATGAGCCCAAGTTGCTGTTAGAATATATCACCAGACTCTTGCCTTCTGTAACTGCACTCCATGAGTTGGAAGCTCTCAGGGGTCTTGATCTCAGTTAGTGTAATGATTTCTAACTAAAATAATTTGCAGGCACTACAAATATTGTAGAAGAGGAGACTAGCCTGGTGGCCTTCATCATCCCAACCACCTCAGCTGGTGATGGGTAGTCAAGCACAGCTGTAACATCTCTATGTGGGATCAATACTCCCCATAGTCTTTTGTAGATTATTTGAGCCCTGGATACCCTTGACAAAATAGTTGGGCCCCTTTTCTGCATTTTCTGTCTCTAGGTCCTAGTTTTGGTTATGGACATTGCACCTTGTTTGATGCCCACAGTTTTCATTGACAACCTTGCCTCTTCCCCAGCTTGCCTCATTGAGTGACACTTTTACCTGGTAGTCAACCAACCCTTGGCCTGGGAGCCTGGCCTCTGCCTAGACAGTCTAGCCAAGCTCTCAGCGGATCTCTATTGACCTTCTCATCTGTCAGGGGTCCATGTCTGAATAATTTCCTACCCTTTCCCTCTTGTCTCAACTTTTCTGGTGTTTGACCCAAACCCAGAAGCTCCTTCCTTTTCTCTGTAGATAACTCTCAGCTAACCAATTAACTATGCAGATAATTTGAAATAGTGATGTTTTTCAGAGTGATCCACACCACCAGAATCAGAAACGCCTAGAGGTTTGTTACTCAAAATCTGGCCAGAAACATTGGCATCACCTGGGAGCCTGTTAAATATGCTGACTCTCAGGTTCCACTCTAAACATCCTGAATGAACCTCTCTAGAGGTGATGGATGGGAATCTCTGTTTTAACAAGCCTTCCTGTTGTTTCGTATGTTAAAGTCCAAGAAACATCGTCTATTATGCTTGCTAAAAATGTAGATTCTCTGGCCCTGTCTTAAACGAAAATCTGCATAAATAACAAATATTCCAGGTAATGCCTTCCCATATCAGATTTATAGGGCTTGAGCTCAAATGCCAGCTCTGCCTCAAGCCATCTGTGCAATCTTGGACAAAGCTATTTAATTTCTCTGTGCTTTGATTTTCTCATTTTTCAAATTAAAAATTCTTCATCCTAGGTTTATTGAGAGGATTAAATTAGATAATGCCTTTGAAGTGCTTAACATAATTCCTAGTACAAAGGAAGCACTAATAAATGTTTGTCTTTGTATTGTATTAATATTTATCAACTGTAAGGTGTTAATGTGCTAGCCTTTCTCCATACCCAGGAAACATATGTGCATTTTTGGTGACAGTTTCTGATGACAATACCTTAGATCAAAGAAATAACCCAAGGAGGAGGGAGGAATTGGGAGTTATTGTTTAAAAGGTACAGAGCTTCAGTTTAGAAAGATGTAAAAGTTCTCAAAATGTATAGTGATAATGGTTGTACAACCATGTGAACACACTTAATGTCACTGAACTGTACATCTAAATGATAAAGTCATATATTTTATGTATATTTCACCCAATAAAAATAAATAAATACATGCATTAAAAAGAATGGTTAAAATGATACATTTTATGTTAGGTAAATTTTACTATATTTTAAAAAACATTTTTTGAGGAATAACTCTAAGGACAATCATTGAAGGAAGCATCTTAAGATTGATAGAAATTATTAGGATGCAACAGAAAGAGAGAAAAATGATTGGTATTGCTGAAGCTTTGTGTTGCACTGAATTTCTTCTGGATTTAAAGGAAAATATCAAGTTGGCAACCAACTTAGTATTTCCTATGTAATACCGGGCCAAATCTCATTTTCTGGCTGGAATGCTAGTAAAGGAATTGTAGGATTCCCAGAGAGATGATAAACTAAAAGCAAAAATTTAGGATATTCTATTGAGGTAGAACCTGTGGTTGACTATTTACTTAAAAGGTGCTACCATAGAGTGGAAGAAGTTATCATGGAATACTTATGCTGGGCAAGACCTGTTACAATATTATCTTATTTGATTTTCATAGTCCCCATGTAAGGGTAAGTATCAGACCTATTTTATAGATGAAACAATCTGAGAAAGACTAGGTGATATTCCTAGAGGCCATACCCATAGTAATCGTAAAAAGCAAAGTCAGGCTTTAGGAGGAGATCCATCTGACATCCATGCTTTTTCTCCTTTGCATTCATCAGAGCTTCCCAGTATGGAAATACAAAACTTTCATAAGAATCCCTGCAAGTCATGGCTTCAGGATGCAATCTGTCAGCCATCTCTGTGGTGCCTCTGTCAGATTCTAAATCTCCGTCTTTGCCTCTCCTTGTAGAAGGCATTCAACAAACTGGGTAGCTGAACTGTTAGAGAGGTAGGCATATGTCCCAAACTAAGCCAGTTTGGTCTTCCATCATTTGAACGCAGTTATTCCTCTAGAGACAATCATGAAACATAAGCCAAGCCAACTAAAGTGGTAAAGTATAGTTGCTAAGAGAGTGAGATCTAAAAAAAACAAAACTAAACAAAAAATCCAGTCTTCCTTTGAATGCAACTTTCGTCACTTTTATTTAGTGTTTGTATGATCTTAGAGAAATGTCTCTGAGCCTTAATTTCCTAAAAAAGAAGACAAAAAGATAATAATAGGAGGTATCTCATATGATTGTAAGGATTCACACACACACACATACACACACACATAATGACAAGAAGGCAGTGTCACCTTATTCCTCGGCTGAGAACTTGTGCATGAGGTGAATTAAATCTTTTGCTGTTCTGTTACGTGTGCCCATGAATGACCACAAAATTTCAGTGAACTTTCAAATACAAAATTCATGAATAATGAGGATTGACTATATTTATATATACATATCATTTTATTTCTACTATGATATGCCTATTATGTAAATATCCATGTTAAACATATAGAGACAGATGCTTAACAATTGCCTTGCACACATTGTATATCCAATAAATATTAACCTCTGTTTTTCGAATTATTATTTGTTATTACTACTCTGAGGGATTTAAAAAAACAAAACTAAACTAAAGCTGCCAGTGGTGATTATTTTGCCCTCTGTTCAAAAAACTACAAGTATTTGAGCCCCAATCTGCTGGCAGCCAGATCTCCTGCCTCAAGGAAAAGATACCAAGTCAGAGAGAAGATAGAAGAGCAATGAAGAGAAAGTGGTGACTCTGAAGGCACAGGCTCATGTACCTGTTTAATTCTGAGGGCAAAGCAAGAGAACTGAGAGAAACCCTACAGGTCATGGCGGCCTTACACTGAGCTTGAAGAAGTGACATTCTGAACCTAGGGAAGATTCAGGAGAGCTAAAGAAAACCACATTGTGATACAGATTTGCAAAACTTACTGAGGTATAAGGGTAGAGAAAGAGAATTTCAAAAACCCAGCGGCATTTTGAACCTTACATATAATTAAGAACTAATCATCTATGACTGAGAGATGGGCAAGAGAAATGAGAAAGATTTACACTGATTTTCAGGTGCATAGGTCTTGTTAAAGTCTGATGGCCAAATACGAGAAATGAGACATTCCTCCTAGGTAGTCAGAACCCAAACTCTGAATTAAAAAAAAAAATGACTCCACCCACAATTAATTTGATGCTTCTAAAAAGCTGAATTTAACTAAAGCAACAGCAAATCTCAGAGCCAGCTCACCTATAGACTACAACTAAATTGCTCCAACACACCCTGCCACCCCTCACACACTAACAGTTTGATAAAAGAAGAACAATGTCATTTTCTGGGTATAAATATTATTTACTTTAGTCTCTGCTATTCTTTTATATGTAATATTTGGCATTCAATTAAAAATTATGAAACATTCAAAGATGCAAGAGAATATGGCCTACTGTTAAGGGAGGAAATAATTAATAGAGACAAACATAAAGATGACTCAGATGTTAGAATTATGAGACTTTAAAATAACTGTGATAAATGTGTTAACAAATCCAGTGGAAAAAAAATACACAGAAAGGATAAATGGAATAAAAACTATAGTAAAAAGAAATAAAACTATACTAAAAAGAAATAAAAAACTATAGTAAAAACATATCAAGTGGAAATACTGAAAATATTTTTTAAATGATAACAGAGGGGAAATGATCAGAGAACTGGAATACAGGTGAAAACAAATTATTGGCTCGGTGCAGTGGCTCACATCGGTAATCCCAAAGTTTTGGGAGGCAGAGGTGGGAGAATTGCTTAAGCCTAGTAGTTTGAGCCAGACTGAGCAACATAGTGAGATCTTGTCTCTATTAAAAAAAAAAGAAAAAAGAAACTGGCAAGGCATGGTGGTGTGTACCTATAGTCCCAGCTACTTGGGAGGCCAAGGTGGAAGGATCTCTTGAGCCTGGGAAATTGAATCTGTAGTAAGCCATGATTGCACCACTGCACTCCAGCCTGGATGACAGAGCAAGACTCTGTCTCAAAAACTATATATATATATATGTTATTAAAACTTAAACACAGAGAGAGTAAAAATAATAGAACATCCAAGATCTGTGAGAAAATATCAAATTGTAAAATATACATAAAACTGGAATCCCAGAATACATAAAGAAACAGAGAGAGAGAATGGGGAAAAAAGAAATAGAGATAATGGCCAACAATTTTCCAAACTTGATAAGAGACATTATATTAGTTTTTTGTTGCTGCTGTAGAAAATTATAACAAACTTAGTAGCTAAAACAACACAACTTACCTGACAATCATGGAAGTCAAGGCAAAACAGGTCACACTGGGCTAAAATCAAGGTGTCACCAAGGTAGTGTTATTTTCTGCAGGCCATAAAAAAGAATCGATTTTCTTGCTGTATCAGCTTCTAGATAATGTTCCCATTCTTTTGACTTATTTCCTCCTTCCATCTTCAAATCCAGTAATGACTGAATCTCTCTCACATCTTATCTCAGTAACACTGAGTCTTCTGCTTCCCTGTTAAACACTTAGATTTATTAGCATATTTATTATTTTTTTTAAATCTTTGTCATTTGACATTTTTGTCATCTGAGTCACTTCTATGTTTGACCTCTAAGTCATTTCTATGTCTGTTTCTATTGATTATTTTCTGTTGTGATTACATTGGGTTCACCCAGTTGATCCAGAATCATCTCCTTATTTTAAAGTCTGCCAATTAATAACCTTAATTTTATCTGCAACCTTAGTTGCCCTTTTCCATATAATCTAACATATATACAAATCCCAGGAATTAGGGCATAGACATCTCTTTGTGGGAGGGGACATTATTCTGCCTACCACTGATGTGTGTTCATAAATCCATAAATCTCAGCAAATCCCAGACAGGAAAAACACAAAGAAAACCATACCTAAGCAGATAATTATAAAAACACTGAACTACTAAGATTTTAAAAAATTCTTTAAAGTAGCTAGAAGGGAAAACATACATTACATGTGTGGAAAAAAGAAGAATGTCAGCATACTTTTAATCAGAAAAGTAGTTGAGGCTAAAAGACAATGTAAACGTATATTTAGAGTGCTGAAAGAAAAACAGTCAAACTAGAATTGAATTTTATATTCAGTGAAAATATCATTCAAAAATGAAGATAATTTTTTTTTTAGAAAAAGCAACTTAAGATATCTTCAATAGGCTTGCACTACATGAAGTGTTTTTAAAAAGTTTCTTTGGCTGAAGGAAAATAATCACATAGAAAACTGGTGATGCAGAAAGAAATAAAAAAATTCTATAAAGCATGAATATTTCAGTAAATATAAATGCATTTTAAAAATTATTCTTGGAAATAGCATGGGCCGAGGAGTCAAGATGGCCGAATAGGAACAGCTCCTGTCTACAGCTCCCAGCGTGAGCAAGGCAGAAGACTGGTGATTTCTGCATTTCCATCTGAGGTACCGGGTTCATCTCACTAGGGAGTGCCAGACAGTGGGTGCAGGCCAGTGGGTGCGGGCACCGTGCCCGAGCCGAAGCAGGGCGAGGCATTGCCTCACCTGGGAAGCGCAAGGGGTCAGGGAGTTCAGTTCCCTTTCCGAGTCAAAGAAAGGGGTGACGGACGCACCTGGAAAATCGGGTCACTCCCACCCGAATATTGCGCTTTTCAGACCGGCTTAAAAAATGGCACACCACGAGACTATATCCCACACCTGGCTCGGAGGGTCTTACGCCCACAGAGTCTCGCTGATTGCTAGCACAGCAGTCTGAGATCAAACTGCAAGGCGGCAGCGAGGCTGGAGGAGGGGCGCCCGCCATTGCCCAGGCTTACTTAGGTAAACAAAGCAGCCGGGAAGCTCGAACTGGGTGGAGCCCACCACAGCTCAAGGAGGCCTGCCTGCCTCTGTAGGCTCCACCTCTGGGGGCAGGGCACAGACAAACAAAAAGACAGCAGTAACCTCTGCAGACTTAAATGTCCCTGTCTGACAGCTTTGAAGAGAGCAGTGGTTCTCCCAGAACGCAGCTGGAGATCTGAGAACCCGCAGACTGCCTCCTCAAGTGGGTCCCTGACCCCTGACCCCCGAGCAGCCTAACTGGGAGGCACCCCCCAGCAGGGGCACACGGACACCTCACACGGCAGGGTATTCCAACAGACCTGCAGCTGAGGGTCCTGTCTGTTAGAAGGAAAACTAACAAACAGAAAGGACATCCACACCAAAAACCCATCTGTACATCACCATCATCAAAGACCAAAAGTAGATAAAACCACAAAGATGGGGAAAAAACAGAACAGAAAAACTGGAAACTCTAAAACGCAGAGCGCCTCTCCTCCTCCAAAGGAACGCAGTTCCTCACCAGCAACGGAACAAAGCTGGATGGAGAATGACTTTGACGAGCTGAGAGAAGAAGGCTTCAGACGATCAAACTACTCTGAGCTACGGGAGGACATTCAAACCAAAGGCAAAGAAGTTGAAAACTTTGAAAAAAATTTAGAAGAATGTATAACTAGAATAACCAATACAGAGAAGTGCTTAAAGGAGCTGTTGGAGCTGAAAACCAAGGCTCGAGAACTACGTGAAGAATGCAGAAGCCTCAGGAGCCGATGCGATCAACTGGAAGAAAGGGTATCAGCAATGGAAGATGAAATGAATGAAATGAAGTGAGAAGGGAAGTTTAGAGAAAAAAGAATAAAAAGAAATGAGCAAAGCCTCCAAGAAATATGGGACTATGTGAAAAGACCAAATCTACGTCTGATTGGTGTACCTGAAAGTGATGGGGAGAATGGAACCACGTTGGAAAACACTCTGCAGGATATTATCCAGGAGAACTTCCCCAATCTAGCAAGGCCGGTCAACGTTCAGAATCAGGAAATACAGAGAACGCCACAAAGATACTCCTCGAGAAGAGCAACTCCAAGACACATAACTGTCAGATTCACCAAAGTTGAAATGAAGGAAAAAATGTTAAGGGCAGCCAGAGAGAAAGGTCAGGTTACCCTCAAAGGGAAGCCCATCAGACTAACAGCGGATCTCTCGGTAGAAACCCTACAAGCCAGAAGAGAGTGGGGGCCAATATTAAACATTCTTAAAGACAAGAATTTTCAACCCAGAATTTCATATCCAGCCAAACAAACTAAGCTTCATAAGTGAAGGAGAAATAAAATACTTTACAGACAAGCAAATGCTGAGAGATTTTGTCACCACCAGGCCTGCCCTAAAAGAGCTCCTGAAGGAGGCGCTAAACATGGAAAGGAACAAACGGTACCAGCCACTGCAAAATCATGCCAAAATGTAAAGACCATCGAGACTAGGAAGAAACTGCATCAACTAACGAGCAAAATCACCAGCTAACATCATAATGACAGGATCAAATTCACACATAACAATATTAACTTTAAATGTAAATGGACTAAATTCTCCAATTAAAAGACACAGACTGGCAAATTGGATAAAGAGTCAAGACCCATCAGTGTGCTGTATTCAGGAAACCCATCTCACGTGCAGAGACACATAGGCTCAAAATAAAAGGATGGAGGAAGATCTACCAAGCAAATGGAAAACAAAAAAAGGCAGGGGTTGCAATCCTAGTCTCTGATAAAACAGACTTTAAACCAACAAAGATCAAAAGAGACAAAGAAGGCCATTACATAATGGTAAAGGGATCAATTCAACAAGAAGAGCTAACTATCCTAAATATATATGCACCCAATACAGCAGCACCCAGATTCATAAAGCAAGTCCTGAGTGACCTACAAAGAGACTTAGACTCCCACACATTAATAATGGGAGACTTTAACACCCCACTGTCAACATTAGACAGATCAACGAGACAGAAAGTCAACAAGGATACTCAGGAATTGAACTCAGCTCTGCACCAAGCGGACCTAATAGACATCTACAGAACTCTCCACCCCAAATCAACAGAATATACATTTTTTTCAGCACCACACCACACCTATTCCAAAATAGACCACATAGTTGGAAGTAAAGCTCTCCTCAGCAAATGTAAAAGAACAGAAATTATAACGAACTATCTGTCAGACCACAGAGCAATCAAACTAGAACTCAGGATTAAGAATCTCACTCAAAGCCGCTCAACTACATGGAAACTGAACAACCTGCTCCTGAATGACTATTGGGTACATAACGAAATGAAGGCAGAAATAAAGATGTTCTTTGAAACCAACGAGAACAAAGACACAACATACCAGAATCTCTGGGACGCATTCAAAGCAGTGTGTAGAGGGAAATTTATAGCACTAAATGCCCACAAGAGAAAGCAGGAAAGATCCAAAATTGACACCCTAACATCACAATTAAAAGAACTAGAAAAGCAAGAGCAAACACATTCAAAAGCTAGCAGAAGGCAAGAAATAACTAAAATCAGAGCAGAACTGAAGGAAATAGAGATACAAAAAACCCTTCAAAAAATCCATGAATCCAGGAGCTGGTTTTTTGAAAGGATCAACAAAATTGATAGACCGCTAGCAAGACTAATAAAGAAAAAAAAGAGAGAAGAATCAAATAGACACAATAAAAAATGATAAAGGGGATATCACCACCGATACCACAGAAATACAAACTACCATCAGAGAATACTACAAACACCTCTATGCAAATAAACTAGAAAATCTAGAAGAAATGGATACATTCCTCGACACATACACTCTCCCAAGATTAAACCAGGAAGAAATTGAATCTCTGAATAGACCAATAACAGGAGCTGAAATTGTGGCAATAATCAATAGTTTACCAACCAAAAAGAGTCCAGGACCAGATGGATTCACAGCCGAATTCCACCAGAGGTACAAAGAGGAGCTGGTACCATTCCTTCTGAAACTATTCCAATCAATAGAAAAAGAGGGAATCCTCCCTAACTCATTTTATGAGGCCAGCATCATTCTGATACCAAAGCAGGGCAGAGACACAACCAAAAAAGGGAATTTTAGACCAATATCCTTGATGAACATTGATGCAAAAATCCTCAATAAAATACTGGCAAACCGAATCCAGCAGCACATCAAAAAGCTTATCCACCATGATCAAGTGGGCTTCATCCCTGGGATGCAAGGCTGGTTCAATATACGCAAATCAATAAATGTAATCCAGCATATAAACAGAGCCAAAGACAAAAACCACATGATTATCTCAATAGATGCAGAAAAAGCCTTTGACAAAATTCAACAACCCTTCATGCTAAAAACTCTCAATAAATTAGGTATTGATGGGACGTATTTCAAAATAATAAGAGCTATCTATGACAAACCCACAGCCAATATCATACTGAATGGGCAAAAACTGCAAGCATTCCCTTTGAAAACTGGCACAAGACAGGGATGCCCTCTCTCACCACTCCTATTCAACATAGTGTTGGAAGTTCTGGCCAGGGCAATTAGGCAGGAGAAGGAAATAAAGGGTATTCAATTAGGAAAAGAGGAAGTCAAATTGTCCCTGTTTGCAGATGACATGATTGTATATCTAGAAAACTCCATCGTCTTAGCCCAAAATCTCCTTAAGCTGATAAGCAACCTCAGCAAAGTCTCAGGATACAAAATCAATGTACAAAAATCACAAGGATTCTTATACACCAACAACAGACAAACAGAGAGCCAAATCATGAGTGAACTCCCATTCACAATTGCTTCAAAGAGAATAAAATACCTAGGAATCCAACTTACAAGGGATGTGAAGGACCTCTTCAAGGAGAACTACAAACCACTGCTCAAGGAAATAAAAGAGGATACAAACAAATGGAAGAACATTCCATGCTCATGGGCAGGAAGAATCAATATCGTGAAAATGGCCATACTGCCCAAGGTCATTTACAGATTCAATGCCATCCCCATCAAGCTACCAATATCTTTCTTCACAGAATTGGAAAAAACTACTTTAAAGTTCATATGGAACCAAAAAAGAGCCCTCATCGCCAAGTCAATCCTAAGCCAAAAGAACAAAGCTGGAGGCATCACACTACCTGACTTCAAACTATACTACAAGGCTACAGTAACCAAAACAGCATGGTACTGGTACCGAAACAGAGATATAGATCAATGGAACAGAACAGAGCCCTCAGAAATAACACCGCATACCTACAACTATCTGATCTTTGACAAACCTGAGAAAAACAAACAATGGGGAATGGATTCCCTATTTAATAAATGGTGCTGGGAAAACCGGCTAGCCATATGTAGAAAGCTGAAACTGGATCCCTTCCTTACACCTTATACAAAAATCAATTCAAGATGGATTAAAGATTTAAACGTTAGACCTAAAACCATAAAAACCCTAGAAGAAAACCTAGGCATTACCATTCAGGACATAGGCATGGGCAAGGACTTCATGTCCAAAACACCAAAAGCAATGGCAACAAAAGACAAAATTGACAAATGGGATCTAATTAAACTAAAGAGCTTCTGCACAGCAAAACAAACTACCATCAGAGTGAACAGGCAACCTACAAAATAGGAGAAAATTTTCGCAACCTACTCATCTGACAAAGGGCTAATATCCAGAATCTACAATGAACTCAAACAAATTTACAAGAAAAAAACAAACAACCCCATCAAAAAGTGGGCGAAGGGCATGAACAGACACTTCTCAAAAGAAGACATTTATGCAGCCAAAAAACACATGAAAAAATGCTCATCATCACTGGCCATCAGAGAAATGCAAATCAAAACCACTATGAGATATCATCTCACACCAGTTAGAATGGCAATCATTAAAAAGTCAGGAAACAACAGGTGCTGGAGAGGATGTGGAGAAATAGGAACACTTTTGCACTGTTGGTGGGACTGTAAACTAGTTCAACCATTGTGGAAGTCAGTGTGGCGATTATTCAGGGATCTAGAACTAAAAATACCATTTGACCCAGCCATCCCATTACTGGGTATATACCCAAATGACTATAAATCATGCTGCTATAAAGACACATGCACACATATGTTTATTGCGGCATTATTCACAATAGCAAAGACTTGGAACCAACCTAAATGTCCAACAATGATAGACTGGATTAAGAAAATGTGGCACATATACATCATGGAATACTATGCAGCCATAAAAAATGATGAGTTCATGTCCTTTGTAGGGACATGGATGAAATTGGAAATCATCATTCTCAGTAAACTATTGCAAGAACAAAAAACCAAACACCGCATATTCTCACTCATAGGTGGGAATTGAACAATGAGATCACATGGACACAGGAAGGGGAATATCACACTCTGGGGACTGTGGTGGGGTAGGGGGAGGGGGGAGGGATAGCATTGGGAGATATACCTAATGCTAGATGACGAGTTAGTGGGTGCAGCGCACCAGCACGGCACATGTATACATATGTAACTAACCTGCACAATGTGCACATGTACCCTAAAACTTAAAGTATAATTAAAAAAAAGAAAAGAAAAAAATAAAATAAAAATAAAAATTATTCTTAATGTACTATATAATTTTTAAGCCTATTTAAAAGGCTATTGACTCTTTAAGGAGAAATAATTTAACAGTGTAATGTGTGGTTTAGAGTGTGTGTAAAATTTAACTATTTAACAAAAAGAGTACATGAGTCAGCAGAGCAGTAACTATATAATACATTTTTAACATTATTATATTGATTGTGAAGAAGTAGAATATTTTATGAAAGTAGGTGAGGAGAAATTAAATATGCTTATTGTAATTTTTAGAGTCACTACTGAAAACAATTAACAGAGGAGGTTATAATTAAAATCAAAAGAGAAGATAAAAATGAATATTTTAAAATACTCAATTTATGCAAAAAGCAGGCATGAAAGAGAAAACAGAAAAACAAAAAGTAGGTAGGACTTATAGAATCCACATATAAACAAATAATTTCATGAAAGCAATAAAGACTCAAATTATAAGTCGGAGATTGCCAGACAATATAAAACCACAAGACACAACTAATGATGTTCATAAGAATGTATAAGAATATAGAATGTTTGAGAGTAAAAGAAGATAACTGGTATAGCATGCAAACATTAAGCATAAGAAAACTTGTATTGTTTTGTTAATATTAGAAGTAGACTTCAAGATGAAGTTTATTATCAGAGACAAAGAAAGGGCATTTCATAATGATAAATGGGTCAATTAGACAAGAATACAAACCAATCTCAAGTGCATATAATATGGTTTTCATACGTGTTCCCACCCAAATCTCAAGTCAAATTGTAATCCCCAATGTTGGAGGTGGGGCCTGGTGGGAGGTGATTGGACCATGGTGGGGGATTTCTCATGCATGGTTTAGCATCATTCTCTTGATACTGCTGTTGTGACAGTAAGTTCTCGTGAGATCTGGTTGTCTAAAAGTATGCAGCACATCTCCCTTCACTCTCTCTTTCTCTTTTTCCTGCTCCTGCCATGTAAGGCAACTTTTCCTTCTTTGCCTTCCATAATTAGAAGCTTCCTGAAGCCTCCTGAGAAGCAGATGCTGCTATGCTTTCTGTACAGCCTGCAGAACCATGAGCCAATTAAACAGCTTTTCTTTGTAAATTACCCAGTCTCAGGTATTTCTTTACAGCAATGTGAGAACAGATTAATACAGAAAATTGGCACTGAGGAGTGGGGCATTGCTATAAAGATACCTGAAAATGTGAAAGCAACTTTGGAACTGGGTAACAGGCAGAGGTTAGAAGAGTTCGGTGGGTTCAGAAGAAGAAAGGAAGATGAGGGAAAATTTGGAACATCTTAGAGACTGGTTAAATGGTTGTGACTAAAATGCTGATAGTGATATGGACAGTTATGTTCAGGCAGAGGAGGTATCACATGGAAATGAGAAACTTATTGGGAACAGGAGAAGATGTCACTTTTATTATGCCTTAGCAAACAACTTGGCTGCATTGTGCCTCTGCCCAAGGGATAGGTGGAACTTTTACCTCGAGAGTCATAATTTAGGGTACCTGTAGAATAAATTTCTAAGCAGTAAAGCATTCAAGATGTCACCTGGGTGCTTCTAACAGTGTTTGTTCATATGCAAGAGCAAAGAAAATACCTAAAGTTGAAACTTATATTTAAAAGAGATACAGAGTATGAAATATTGGAAAATTTGCAGCCTGGCTGTGTGGTAGAAAAGAAAAGCCCATTTTCAGGGGAGGAATTCAAGCAGACTGTAGAAATTTGCGTAAGTAAAAAGGAGCTAAGAGCCAAGACAATGGAGAAGAGGCTTTGAAGACATTTCAGAGACCTTCAGGCCAGCCCCTCCTATCACAGGCCCAGAGTGCTAAGAGGACTGAATGGTTTCTTGTACCAGGCCCAGGGCCTTGCCACCCTGTGCAGTCTCAGGACATTGCTCCTTGCATCCCAGTCACTCCATCTCCAGTCCAGGCTCAAAGGGGTCCAGGTGCCTCTCAGGCCACTGCTTCAGAAAGTGCAAGACATAAGCCTTGGCAGCTTCCACGTGGTATTAAGCTTGTGGGTGCATAGAATACAAGAGATGAGGTTTGGGAGCCTTCACCTAGATTTTAGAGGATGTATGAAAAATACTGGGTGCCCAGGCAGAAGTCTGCTGCAGGAGCAGAGCCCTCATGGAGAACCTCTACTAGGGCAGTGAAGAGGGGAAATATGGGATTGGAGCCCCCACACAGAGTTCCCACTGGGGCACTGCCTAGTGGAGCTATGAGAAGAAGGCACTGTCCTGCAGACCACAAAATGGTAGATTCACTGACAGTTTGCATTCCTGCACCTGGAAAAGCCACAGGCACTCTAGACAAGCCCTTAAAATTAGCACCAGGGGCTGAACCCTACAAAGCCATAGGGGCAGAGCTGCACAAGGCTTTGGGAATCCACCCTTTGCACCAGCATTCTCTGGATGTGGAATATGGTGCCAAAGGAGATTATTTTGGCACTTTAAGATTTAATGACTGCTCTGCATTCAGTTAAGTCTAAGTCAGTTTTCGACTTGCATGGAACCTGTAGCCCCTTTCTTTTGCCTATTTCTTTCACTTTCGGAATGAGAATATCTACCCAGTGCCTGTTCCCCCATTGTATCTTGGTAGTAACTAACTTGTTTTTGCTTTTACAGGCTCATAGGCAGAAGGGACTAGCCTTGTCTCAGATGAGACTCTGGACTTCGGACTTTTGAGTTAATGCTAGAATTATTTAGGAATTTGGAGGATTATGGGGAAGGCATGATTGCATTTTGTCATGTGAGAAGAACATGAGATTTGGGAGGGGAAAGGAGTAGAATGATATGGTTTGGATCTGTGTCACTGCCCAAATCTCATGTTGAATTATAATCCCCAATGTTGGATGTGAGGTCTGGTGGGAAAGGATTGGATCATGGGAGGGATTTCTCATGAATGGTTTTAGCACCATCCCCTTAGTGCTGTTCTTATGATAGTGAATTCTTGTGAGATCTGGTTGTTTAAAAGTGTGTAACACCTCCCCTTGCACTCTCTTTCTTGCTCCTGTTCCTGCTCCTGCCATGTAAGATGCTTGCTACCCCTTTGTCTTCCACCATGATTAGAAGTTTCCTGACACCTTTCCAGAAGCAGATGCTGCTTTGTTTCCTGCACAGCCTGCAGAAGCATGAGCCAATTAAACCTCTTTTCTTTATAAACAACCCAGTCCCAGGTATTTCTTTAAAGTAATGTGAGAAAGGATCAATTCAGCATATTTACCCAGTAAAAAGGCATCCAAACACATGAAGCAGAAATCAACAAAACTAAAGAGAGAAAAAAAATCTACAAAGTTGAAGACTTCAACTCCTTTCACAGGGACATAATAAACAGGGAAAACTGAGTGAACATATCAGAAGACTTAAACAGCATTGTCAGTCGACTTACATAATTGAAATTTATAGAATAAGAATGTACCCAATAACAGCCAAATAGAAATTTTCAGATACATGTGGAACACTATTTTTTGTTTTGAGGATTTTCTAAAAAATTTTTTATGTTTAACGTTTGTGGATACATAGTAAGTGTGTGTATTTATGAACTACATGAGATGTTTTAATACAGGCATGCAATGCATAATAATCACATCAGAGAAAAGGGCAGAAAAAAATGGTAGATAGGAGGCAGGACTAACTTGCAGCTCCCACTTGGATGGACAAAGCAGCATGTGGAACTCACACCATGAACTTTTGCTCAAAGAATTACTGCAGGAATATACCAGGAATGCCAAGAAAATCTACAGACTCTTTGAAGGAGGTGGATTGCTGCTGCAGGCTCCATGGGACAGCTGAGGAACTGTGAGTAGGCTTGCTTTCTCAGCTGGGTGGCTTGTAGCCTGGGGCAAGTTCTCAGCCCTGCTCACTGGCTGCCTGGAAATAAATTTGGTGCTATTGAGTGGGGGCATGGTGGGAGTGAGATGCCTTTTGGGCTGTGGGCTGCATGGGAGCTAGGTGAGGCCTGTGGCTGCCAGCTTTCCCCAACTTCCCTGGTGACCTATATGATGCAGCAGAGGCAGCCATAATCCACCCAGGAACGTAATTTCATTGGCCTGAGAACCACACTCCCATCCCCCACAGCAGCTGCAGCAACTCATGCCCAAGGAGAGTCTGAGCTCAGACACACCTAATCCTGCCCCTACCTGATGGTCTTTCTCTTGGTAGTCAAAGACAAAGGACATAATCTCTTGGGAGCTCTATGGCCCTGCCCAGAGCCTGACCCTAGGGCAAGCTTGTATCCTCCCTATGTTACTGCAGCTAATCTGCTCTTGAAAGCGACAACTCCTGGCTGGAGGTCAACCAACACAAAACCAGTGTACAACAAAAGTACAACCAAGGACCCTCACAGAATCCACTTCATTCCCCCACTACCTCCACTGAAGCAAGTGCTGGTACCCATGGCTGAGAGACCTGAAGACAGATCACATCACAGGACTCTCTTCAGTCACATCACAAGACACTCCCCAGTACCAGCCCATAGCCTAGTAGCTCCACTGGGTAGCTAGATCCAGAGGAAAAATAACAATCACTGCAGTTCAGCTCTCAGGAATCCCCGTCCTTAGAGGAAAAGGGAGAGCACCAAATCAAGGGAGTACCCTGTGGGACAAAAGAATCTGAATAGAAGCCGTTGAGCCCCTGATCTTCCCTGTGACATAGTCTACCCAAATGAGAAAGAAGGAGACAAACAATTCTGGTACTATGACAACAAGGTTTTTAACACACCCAAAAGATCACACTAGCTCACCAGCAATGGATCCAAACCAAAATGAAATCTCCGAATTGCCAGAAAAATAATTCAGAAAGTCCATTATTAAGCTAATCAAGCAAGCATTAGAGGAAGGTGAAGTTCAACTTAAATAAATAAATAAATAAAAAGATACAGACTATGAATGGAACAATCTCCAGTGAAATAGACAGCATAGATAAGAAAACAATCACTACATCCAGAATGAAGGACACACTTAGACAAATGCAAAATGCACTGGAAAGTCTCAGCAATAGAATCAAACAAGTAGAAGAAAGAACTTGGCAGAGCTCAAAGACAAGGCTTTGGAATTAACCCAATCCAATAAAGACAGAGAAAAAAGAATTTTAGAAAATGAACAAAGCCTCTAAGAAATTTGGGATTATGTTAAATGAACAAATCTAAGAATAATTGGTGTTCCAAAAAAGAAGAGAAATCTAAGTTTGGAAAACATATTTGAGGGAATAATTGAGGAAAACTTCCTAGAGAGCTAGACATCCAAATACAAGAAGCTCAAACAACAGCTGGGAAATTAATCACAAAAAGATCATTGCCTCAGCACATAGTCATCAGGTTATCTAAAGAAAAAATGAAGAAAAAAATATTTAAGAGCTGTGAAGCAAAAGCATCAGGTAACCTATAAAAGAAAACCTATCAGATTAATAGCAGATTTCTCAGCAGAAACCCTACAAGCTAGAAGGGATTGGGGTCCTATCTTTTGCCTCCTTAAATAAAACAACTATCAGCCAAGAATTATATATTGACTGAAACAAAGCTTTATAAATGAAGGAAAGAGACAGCCTTTTCTAGACAGACATATGCTGAGGGAATTCGCCACCACCAAGCCAGCATTACAAGAACTGCTAAAAGAAGCTTAAATCTTGAAACAAATCCCAAATTACACCAAAATAAAATCTCTTAAAGGATAAATCTCACAGGATCTATGAAAGAATAACACAATGAAAAAAAAAACACAAAGTATTCAGGCAACAAATAACACAATGAAAAGAATAGTACCTCACATCTCAATACGAACATTGAATATAAATGGCATAAATGCTCACTTAAAAGATACAGAATGGCATAATGCATAAAAACCACTAACCAAGTATCTGGTGTCTTCAAGAGACTCACCTGACATATAGGGACTCTCATAAACTTAAAGATAAGGGGTGGAAAACAATATTCCATGCTCATAGAAACCAAAACAGAGCAGGAATAGCTATTTTTATATCAGACAAAAACCAACTTTAACAGCAGTTAAAAAAGATAAAGAGGGACATTATGTAAAAATAAAAAGACTCACCCAACAGGAAAATACTACAATCCAAAATATACGTACATCTAATACTAAAGCTTCAAAATTTATAAAACAATTACTTCCAGACCTAAGAAATGAGATAGATAGCAACACAATAATAGTGGGGGACTTAAACACTCCACCAACAGAACCAGATAAGGCATCAACACAGTCAACATGGTATAAGAGAAATTTAATACCATACCCTGGAACAAATGGACTTAACAGATACTTACAGAACATTCTACCCAATAACTGCAGAATATATCTTATTTTCATCAGCACATGGAACAGGCTCCAAGATAGACCATATGCTAGGTCATAAAACAAGTCTCAACAAATTTAAGAAAATAAATTAAAACAAAAAAATTGCAAAGCAGAATTAAATTAAATTGAAACAAAAAAATTAAAAGATAAATGAAACAAAAAGCTGGTTCTTTGAAAAGATAAAAAAAATTGATAGACCATTAACAAAATTAACCAAGAAAAGAAGAGGGAGGATCCAAAGAAGCTCCATTAGAAATAAAATGAGAGATATTACAACCAATACCATAGAAATACAAAAGATTATTCAAGATTCAAGGCTACTATGAACACCTTTACATGCATAAACTAGAAAACCTAGAGGAGATCAATTCCTGGAAAGATACAACCATTCTAGATTAAGTCAGGAAAAAATAGAAAATCTGAACAGACTAATAACAAGCAGCAGGATAGAAATGGTAATTAAAAAGTTACCAAAAAAAAAAGTCCAGGACTAGACAGATTCACAGCTGAATTCTTTGTTTTTGAGATGGGGTCTCTCTGTCACCCAGCCTGGAGTGCAGTAGCGTGATCTCTGTTCACTACAACCTCCACCTCCCAGGTTCAAGCAATTCTTCCATCTCAGCTTCCTGAATAGCTGAGATTACAGGGGCGCCCAGCCTCACAGCTGAACTCTATCAGATATCCAAAGAAGTATTAGTATGAATCCTATCAATGCTATTCTAAAAGATAGGGAAAGAGGGAATCCTCCCCAAATCATTTTATAAGCCAGTATCACCCTAATACCAAAACCAGTAAAGGACATAACAAAAAAAAGAAAATTACAGACCAATATCCCTGATAAACATAGATGCAAAAATCCTCAACAAACTAACTGAATTCAACAGCAAATCAAAACGATAATCTACCATGATCAAGTGGGTTTCATACCAGGGATGTAGGGATGGTTTAATATACACAAGTCAATAAATGTAATACACCACATAAACAGAATTAAAAACAAAAATCACATGATCATCACAATAGATGAAGAAAAAGTATTTGAAAAAATCCAGCATCACTTTATGACTCAAACCCTCCATAAAATAGGCATAAAAAGGACAAATCTTAAGGTAATAAAAGCCAACTATGACAAACCCACAGCCAAAATTATACTGAACAGGGAAAAGTTGAAAGCAACCCCCCAGAGAACTTCGACAGGACAAGGATGCCCACCTTCACCACTTCTATTCAACATAGTACTGGAATTCCTAGCCAGAACAATCAGACAAGAGAGAGAAATAAAGGATATAAAAATTGGTAAACAGAGCCAGACACGGTGGCTCATGCCTGTAATCCCTGCAATTTGGGAGGCCGAGGTGGGTGGATCATCTGAGGTCAGGAGTTCAAGACCAGCTTAGCCAACATGGTGAAACACCATGTCTACTAAAATTACAAACATTAGTCAGGCATGGTGGTGGGCGGCTATGATCCCAGCTACTCAGGAGCCTGAGGCAGGAGAATTGTTCTAACCCAGGAGGCAGAGGTTGCAGTGAGTCAAGATCATGCTATTGCACTCCAGCCTGGGCAACAAGAGTGCAACTCTAAAAAAAAAAAAAAAAAAGGGAAAGAGTAAGTGAAACTGTGGCTATTTGCTGATGACATTATTGTATATTTAGAAAACTCTAAAGACTCATTCAAAAAGCTCCTAGAACTGGTAAATTAATTCAGCAAAATTTCAAGATACAAAATTAATGTATAAAAGTCAGTAGCTCTGCTATACATCAGCAGCTACTAAGCTGAGAATCAAATCAAGAACTCATCACCTTTTACCGTAGCTGCAAAAAATAAAATAAAATACTTAGGAACATACCTAACCAAGGAGGTGAAAGACCTCTACAAGGAAAACTCCAAAACACTGCTGAGAGAAATCATAGTTGACACAAACAAATACAAACCCATCTCATGCTCACACATGGGTAGAATTAACATCGTGAAAATGACCATACTGCCAAAAACAATCCACAAATTCAGTGCAATTACCATCAAAATACCAACATCCTTCTTCACACAACTAGAAAAAACAATCATAAAATTCATATGGAACCAAAAAAGAGCCTGCACAGCCAAAGCAAGACTAAGCAAAAAGAACAAAACTGGAGACATCACATTACCTGGATTCAAACTATACTGTAAGTCCATAGTCACCAAAAGAGCATGGTACTGGTATAAAAATAGGCATATAGACCAATGAAACAGAACAGAGAACCCAGAAATAAAGCTACAGTCAACTTATCTTTGACAAAGCAAGCAAAAACATAAAGTGGTGAAAAGACACCCTATTCAACAAATGGTGCTGGGATAATTGGCAAGCCACATGTAGAAGAATGAAACTGGATCATCATCTCTCACATTATACAAAAATCAACTCAAGATAGATCAAGGACTTAAATCTAAGACCTGAAACCATAAAAATTCTAGAAGATAACATTGCAAAATCCCTTCTAGACATTGATTTAGGCAAAGACTTCATGGGCAATAACCCAAAAGCAAATGCAACAAAAACAAAGATAAATAGACAATAGACGGGACTTAAACTAAAAAGCTTCTGCACAACAAAAGAAATAATCAGCAGAGTAAACAGACAACCCACAGAGTGGGAGAAAATCTCCACAATCTATACTGCCAACAAAGGACTAACATCCAGAATCTACAAGAAACCCAAACAAATCAGCAAGAAAAAAAATAAAATCCCATCAAGGTCTCAAACTCCTGGCCTATTTTAACATTTTTTTTTTCTTTCCAGGGAATGTTGGGGAAGCTACTGCTACTTAGCTGTGTAGGGGAAATCTGTTCTTACAAGAAATGAGGAGGGGGATAATCCTTAAAAATTTCCCCTTCAAATCCACCCTCTGGTTGTTTAAATAAGCATCTCTTGTAAAATGGAAAAGATTAAAAATAAAGAGAAAGACAAAAAGCAAAAAAAAAAAAAAGGGCTAAGGACATGAATAGACAATTCTCAAAGAAGATATACAAATGACCAACAAATGTGAAAAAATGCTCAACATCACTAATGATCAGGGAAATGCAAATCAAAACCACCATGTGATACCACCTTACTCCTACAAGAATGGTCATAATCAAAAAATCCAAAAATAATAGATGTTGGTGTGGATGTGGTGAAAAGAGAACACTTTTACCCTGTTAGTGGGAATGTAAACTCATACAACCACTATGGAAAACAGTATAAAGATTCCTTAAAGAACTAAAAGTTGCTCTAACATTTGATCCAGCAAGTCCACTCCTGGGTATCTACTCAGAGGAAAATAAGTCATTATATGAAAAAGATACTTGCACACATGTGTTTATAGCAGCACAATTTACAATTGCAAATATATGGAACCAGCCCAAATGCCCATCAATCAATGAGTGGATAAATAAAATTCCACACCATGGAATACTACTCAGCCAACAAAGGAACAAAATAATGGTATTTGCAGCAACATGGATGGAATTGAAGGCCATTATTCTAAGTTAAGTAACTCAGTAATGGAAAACCAAACATTGTATGTTCTCACAAGTAGGAGCTAAGCTATGAGATGCAAAGGCATAAGAATGATACAATGGACTTTGGGGACTTGGGGAAAAAGGAGTTTATTAAGTATTAACTCACACAATCACAAGGTCCCACAATAGGCCATCTGCAAGCCAAGGAGCAAAGAAAGCCAATTCAAGTCCCAAAACTGAAGAACTTGGAGTCTGATGTTCGAGGACAGGAAGCATTCAGCACAGGAGAAAGATGTAGGCTAGGAGGATAGGGCAGTCTAACCTTTTCACATTTCTCTACCAGCTTTATATCTTGGCCATGTTGGCAGCTGATTAGATGGTGCCCACCCAGATTAAGGGTGGGTCTGCCTTTCCCAGCCCACTGACCCAAATGTTAATCTCCTCTGGCAACACCTTCACAGACACACTCAGGATCAATACTTTGCATCCTTCAATCCCATCAAGTTGACACTCAGTATTAACCATCACACTGTGCTTGGCTTATTTCACTTAACACAGTGACCTCCAGTTTCTTTCATATTGTTGCAAATGACAGACTCTCATTCTTTTTAATGGCTGAATAGTAAGTACTCCATTGTGTATAAGCACAACATTTTCTTTATACATTCCTCTGTGTAGACACTTAGGTTGCTTCCAAATCTTGGCTATTGTGAACAGTGCTGCAATAAATGCGGTAGTGCAGGTATGTCTTTGATGTACTGATTTCATTTCTTTTAGGTATATACCTAGCAGAGGATTGCTGGATCATACGGTAGCTCTAATTTTATGTTTTGGGAAACTTTCAAACTGCTCTCCATAGTGGTCGTGCTAATGTATATTCCTATTAACAGCAACAAAGGTTGCTTTTTCTCCACAACCTCACCACATTTGTTATTACTTGTCTTTTGGATAAAACTAATTTTAACTAGGGTAAGGTGATATTATTGGAGTTTTGATTTACATTTTCTGATGATCAATGACGTTAAGCACATTTTAATATAACTGTTTGCCATTTGTATGTCTTTTTTTGAGAAATGTCTATTCATATATTTTGTCTATTTTTAAATCAGATAATATTTTTTATAGATAATTCTTATACATTCTGGTTATTAATCCCTTGTCAGATGGACAGTTTGAAAATATTGTCTCCCATTCTGTAGGTTGTCTCTTTACTTTGTTTTTAGTTTCCTTTGCTGTGCAGAAGCCTTTTAACTCGATGTGATCCCATTTGTCCATTTGTTCTTTGGTTGCCTGTACTTGTAGGGTATTACTCAAGAAATCTTTGCCCAGTCCAATGTCCTGGAGAATTTCTGGAGGGTTTTCTTTTAGTCATTTAAGAGTTTGAAGTCCTAGATTTAACTCCTAAATCTATTTGCTTTTATTTTTCTATATGGCAAAAGATATGGGGCTCTAGTTTCATTCTTCTGCATGTGGATATCTACTTTTCTCAGCACCATTTATTGAAGAGACCGTCCTTTCCCCATTGTGTGTTTTTAGCACCTTTGTTGAAAATGAGTTCATCCTCCATGCCGCCTTCCTGGGTTTCCATGCACCACAGGTACCTCCCCACTCCTCCTCTGAACTCCGGTACTCTCTCTTTAACACTGTAGTAGAATCTTAGTTGTTTATTCATTGCCTTGAATTTCTTCTTTCTTGTGGAGGAGGGGGATGAATGCCAGGTGCCTCTAGTCAGCTTTCTTGCTGATGTCACTCTGCCATTAAGTATCAACAGCTAAATTTATATTCAGCATTATATAAGAGGTCCTAACCAGACAAAGAAGAAAACTAAATTAAAAGTATAAAGGTTGAAATAAAAGGAAAATAACTATCTATATTTGTAGATAACATAATTGTGTATGTAGAAAATACTAAGAAATCTCAAAAAATATTACTTGGTCAATGAGTAAATTGAAGATCATAGAATATAAAGTCATTATAAAAATCAATTTATTTCTTTATATTGACAATAAGAAATTGGAAAATAAAATTAAAAACAGTATTATTTGTGATATTATCCAAAAACATAAATGTGACTTAAATTAATTTAACAAAAGTGGGCAAAACCTCCATGCTAAGAACTAAAATAGCATTGATAGAAATTAAGAGCCTAAATAAATAGAAAGATATGCCACTTTTATAGACTGAGAAATTCAATTTTATTAAGATGCTAATACTCTCCAAATTAATCTATACATTCATACAATCCCAATCAAAATCCTGACAATTTTTTTTATAGATATTACAAGCTGACTGTAGAATTCATGTGAAAATGCAAAAAACTATAGTAGTCCAAAGAATTCTTTAAAATAAGAAATGCGGAGATTTACTGCAAAACTACAATTAGTATGTTCATGCAGTATTGGCAGAAAGTTAAGCAAATAGATCATTGAAACAATAAATCTTCCAGAAATCAATTAAGACATATGGCCAAATGATTTTTGACAAGGCTACCTAAGTAATGTAATAGTGAAATAAAAGTCTTTCCAACTAAAGATACTGGACAACTGGCTATCCATATAGGAAAAACAAACAACCCTTACCATACCCCATACCCCAATTAATTCCAAATAAATCATAGACAAAATACAAAAGCTAAAACTATAAAGCTTCTAGAAGAAAATACAGAATAATTAACTTTTGTGCCCTTGAGGTGGGCAAAATTTTTTAAAGAGGAAGCAGAAATCAATGATCACAATAAAAAATTTTTCATAGAATCTACCAAACTTTAAAACTTCTGGTAAACAAAACACACCATTAAGAAGAGAAGACAAGCCAAACTATACAAACTATATATATATATATTTATATATATGTATACACACACACACATACATACATATATACGCTATAATTAAGTATATACAACACTTGAACAGATACTAAAAGAAGACATAAATGGCTTATGAGCGCATAAATATATGCTTGAGATTATTAAAATGCAAATTAAAAGCACAATAAGATACAATTGCACACAGGCTAGAATGATTACTATTAAAAGACTTATCAACATTAAATGTTGATAAGGATGTGGAGCAACCACATCTGTCATACATTGTTGGGAGGAACTGGTAAAATTATACAGCCACCACTTTAAAAAAAAAACTCTTCAGCGGCTTCTTTAAAAAGTAAACGTATCTACATTTTAAACAGCAATTACTCTTGTAAGTATTTATCCCAGATCATTGAAAATATGTGACCCTAAAATACACTTATAAAAATATTCATTGTATAGCAGCTCAAAACTAGAAGCATTCAGGTGTGCATCAATGAAAGAATGGATATGTAACTTGTCCCATATTCAAACAATGGAATATTACTCAGGAATAAAAAGGAACACTTTTTACATAAGCATAACAGCATGGATAAACCTCAAAAACATGCTGAGTGAAAGCAGCCAGCCATAAAAGAGTGCATAGTGTGTAATCTTATTTATACAATGTTCTCAAAAGAGCAAAACAAATGTGCAGTTCTAGAATCAGAATAACACTTTTAACTATTATGATTAAAGCTGCTATAAATATATTTCTTATCTATTATGATTAAAGCTGCTATAAATATTTAAATAAATAAATATTTTCTTGTAAACTGTTTTCTAGGGGCATACCTTGTTATAAAGAAGGATTCTACAGAAATTTCTAGGATGATAATAATGTCCTATTACTTAATAGGAATGTGTTATGTAGAACTGTAAAATTAATATCCTTACATGTCACTACATGTAAATAATGTCTAAAATCATGATTGTGTGTGAGTTCCCACTTTCAATTGTCCTGTATTAGTTCATTTTCACGCTGCTATAAAGAAATACCCAAGACTGAATAATTTATAAAGGAAAGAGGTTTAATTAAGCCAGTTCCCCATGGCTGGGGGAGGCCTCAGGAAACTTACAATCATGGAGGAAGGCAGAGGGGAAGCAAGGATCTTCTTCACATGGCAGCAGGAGAGAAAAGAGTGAGGAGCAAACGGGAAAGAGCCCCTTATAAAACCATCAGATCTCATCAGAACTCACTCACTATCACAAGAACGTCATGGGGGAAATGATCCAATCACCTCCCACCAGGTCTCTCCCTAGACAGGTGAAGATTATGGGGATTATCATTAGAGACGAGATTTGGCTGGGGACACAGAGCCAAACCATATCATGTCCCTAAGGCAAATTCTACACTTATTTATTTTTTTTTTTTTGAGTTGGGGTCACACCCTGTCACCCAGGCTGGAGTGCAGTAGCTCATTGCAGCCTTGACCTCCTGGGCTCAAGCGATCCTTCCACCTCAGCCACCTAAGTAGCTGGGACCACAGGCATGTATTACCATCCTGGGAAAAACTTTGTAGAGATGAGGTCTCACTATGTTGCCTAGGCTGGTTTCAAACTCCTAGGCTCAAGTGATCCTCCTACCTCAGCCTCCCAAAGTACTGGGATTATAGGTGAGCCCCCAAATTTGGCCCTATACCTATCTTTATTAAGATTTGGTAATCAAATCTAACACATTATCTTTTATGTGTAAATTAATTCTAGTTAAGTTACTGTCATTCCTAAATGAAGAGGTGTGTATTTTTTTTTTTTTTTTTTTTTTTTTTTTTTTTTTTTTTTTTTTTTGAGACGGAGTCTCGCTCTGTCGCCCAGGCTGGAGTGCAGTGGCGCGATCTCGGCTCACTGCAAGCTCCACCTCCCGGGTTCACGCCATTCTCCTGCCTCAGCCTCCCGCGCAGCTGGGACTACAGGCGCCCGCCACCACGCCCGGCTAATTTTTTGTATTTTTTTGTAGAGACGGGGTTTCACTGTGTTAGCCAGGATGGTCTCGATCTCCTGACCTCGTGATCCGCCCGCCTCGGCCTCCCAAAGTGTTGGGATTACAGGCGTGAGCCACCGCGCCCGGCCAAGAGGTGTGTATTAAAAGCAGGAGAAGCATTACTTTTTTCTTCCATTGTTTTGCCCTCCTTCCTGGTTTTGGAAAGTGGCTATGATTTACTCTTCCTCCTCTGTGGCTTTTCTTGATTATTGACACCTCCAACCAAACAGTCAAATCCAGAAACCTGGCATCTCCCTTACCCGCCAACATCCAATTCATCCCCAAGACATATCTCTAAAACTTACAGAATCCCATAACTATCTCTCTGAGGTGTCAGATTTCACCAGTTCTGTGAGTTATTGAAGCATTTTATCAGTTTGTTTGAAAGTCTCTTCATATGTGAATAGCAGGGCTTATTCCATACCAAATAAACTCCCTGCAGATTACTTCTCTGATTGCATTAAGTCTCTCTGGTGGCTTTCTTCTCTGTGGATTCTCCACCCATTTGGTGTGGAAGTCTTGGAATCTGGTAGTATGGGATGGAGACATATTGGATGGCAACATATTTTTTTGTTTTATTTCTGGAGCAGCAAACAATCTACCTTAGAACTGTACTACATTCATTTATTAGTTTAACTTACTGAGAACACACACTCCACCTCTGAGCACAGAAACAGCTGCAATAATTAAATTTGATTATACTGAGAAGATTAACATTTCAATACTTAGCTGAAAGATAAGATAGACGTCATGGGACTTGATCAGGCAAGGAAGCCAGCCTCCAAAATTTGTATAAATTAAACCAAAGGTAAACTCAGCAAATATAACCATATGATAAGGACTGTGGTAATGCGTCAGGCTACAAAAATTAAGCAGAATCATCTCTGGTCTTGGAGCACTCAATCTTGTAAGGAACACAAATAAAATCTTGTAAAATGGTGTGATGCCTGCACGCAAAGTTAATAGGTGTTCATGTAACACAGCGCTGCAGAGGTAAATTGGGTGGTGGTAAATATCATGGGCTCTAGAGAGATTGGTGAGATTCAAATCCCCATTCTACCCTTATGAAACAGTGGGACCTTGGATATGTAACTTCAGTTTAGAAGCCTTGGTTTCCCATCTACAAAAAGGGTTATTGAGACAATTAGATTTAAATATATATATACATGTTTTAGTTACTAGTTCAAATGTGTTTATTATATATTAATAATGTTAGTACTCTATAATTTTAGACCATTGATAGATGATAGAAATTTTTCTAATAAAATCTTATATTCCATTGTAATATAGACATATATTTTAATATTCTATAACTTTTTCGCTTACTCGTTATGGGCTAAGAATCTGTGAAGACCTCACAAATGGAAAGCCTCTCAGTAGGGACCTGAGGCCTGAGGGAATCAGCACCTTCTGGAGAGTTTGAACAGGCCCATGTTTCATGGGCACAGAGTGCATGGGACAAATACAGAGTAGCAGCAGGTGGGGCCAGAGAGGCAAACCAAAATTAGCTCATCAGAGAGCAGGGATCTTGTTCGCCATGCTGGAAAATATGGACATTATCCTACATTATCCTAAAGGGCAAGGGAAACCACTGAAAGATTTAAAGCAGAGTTCGGGCTCATAATTATATTTTAGAAAAAGTCACTCTGGTAGGGAATGAACTGAAAAAGTATTACCAAGGACTATCTTGAACTATTTTCCTAGGGGTTCTACTATAAGAAGTGGCCAGTATTACCAAAAGAGCAATTTCTTGGTCTTTCAGATGTTCCTCTCTGGCTGGACTGGGAGCAAATGCTTTTCTGTATCCTGCTTTTCAGGTCTTAAGCACTCCCAACCCTCCAGTTCACCACCTGCTACCACCTGCCCTTAAATACTGAAGGAAAATCCGATGTAACCAAATGATGGATTGTCAGAGCCAGAGGTTGAGAGGAAGAAAGGAAACCCCATAGATGGTGATGATGGGGATGCAGGGCCAAGGCACCCTAGGGAGGAAGGAAAAAATGAAGGACCCAGAAAGGAGGATTGGGTGTGACTCATAAATCACTCAAAGAAGAGACAAAAATGCTTTTCAGCATCCTCTGGATACATGTGTATGACTGACAGTCTGAAAATAAAATAGCCTATGTTTTTGTCCTTCCAAATATTAGGGACAAATATTAGGGAGCTAACAAGTTATTGATTATGAATATCAATATTTAATGTCATTGTCACCAGTACTCTGAAGAAAAAAATCATTCTTACTTTGGGAACAAATATGGGACCTATTATATCCTGGGAAATTCAGGGAAAGCTTCCTCCAGACGGTGGCAGGGAAACAAGCCCTATGATCTGAAGTAATCAGAACATGGGGTAAGTGGCCATAGGCATAGGCAATGACATGGACAAATGCACTGAGGTACTGAGGTAAGAAGGAGTTTGATGATTTCAAGGAGTTAGAAGAATACTGCAGTGGCTGAAGCATAGTGAACAAGAGGGACAGGGGTGCGTGATGAGGATGGAGAGGTAGGGCCTGGCAGGATTGGAGCTATAGATTTTAAATAAATGCATAACACTCTAAATGAGCCAAAAAGTGCAAGCATTTGGGTATTTTATAAGATTATCAAATTCAAATGAATCATTTCCTATATTTGACCACCTTCCATGAAAAATTATACTTAGTACATCAGATAAAGTACAATTATTGTTTTGCTTCTGTGACTATTAAAGGCTATAGTTACGACAATAGAATGGTGTATGATCCCTTCTTTTTCATAGCTCTGTTTCTAATATGAGATTGTATTTCCATTGCTAAAGACTTTTTACTAGGTAGGGAGATTAACAAGCAGTGCAGCAGAAATATGACCGTCATTACTGCTGATTAAATGATAATTTTCTAGAGCGACATTATGCATCAGAAAGAAAATAATGAGCTCACTTGAATTTATGGACCCCGCGGCAGCTGGAGAAGTTTTCTCATTTGCTCATCAACAGCTTCCACACCAAATATTCCAAAGGATTATACAGATACTTGGGATAGGCACAGTCTTAGAGGTTAAAAAGTAGGCACCTTGGCAGGGAGGCTTACATAATTGTAATCAGCCTGCTGGAGGTAATAAATAATGCTAGTAAAGACAATAAAAATATTTGCATATACATTGTAGTCTATCCATTACTTTAAGTCAGGAAGAGACAAAAACAGAAGCTGGTGGATGGAATGTAGTAAAGAGGAAAGCATAGTTTGACACAAGGAAAGCAATGGAAATAGAGTCAAAGAAAGGCCAGTTTGACATAGAGAATGCGAGTCAATTATCCAATACATTAGTTTGCTGGAGCTGACATAAACCACCACAGACTGGGTGGCTTAAAGAACACAAATTTACTTTCTCACAGTTCTGGAAGCTAGAAGTCTGAGATCAAGGTGTCAGCAAGTTTGATTTCTTCTGAGGCCTCTCACTTTGGCTTTTGGATGGCCAGCTTTTCACTATGTCCTCACTCTGTCTCTGTTTCACCTGTGTCCTAAACTTCTTATAAGGACACAAGTGATATTGGATTAGGGCTCACCACATAACCTCATTTTACCTTAATCTCCTCTTTAAAGGCGCTATCTCCAAATAGTCATTTTATGAGGTACTGGGGCTTAGGATTTCAACATATGAATTTTGGAGGACACAATTCAACCCAAACATACGACAAAAATTAATTGAGTACTTACTCTGTGCAGGGCATTGTGCAAGGCACTGCAGATAAAGGAAGACATGGCCCTGTCCTCATGGACCACGGGAGATAGGGGGAAGACAGGCATCCAATAAGGGATCGTATATAAACACATTATTTAACAATTAATCACCCCTGTGAGACATACTGCAAAGAGGAGCCTGAAATAGGGGAGGGTCCAGGAGGCATGTCTGGAAGAAGGAAGCTTTAAGCTACAACCAGAAGAGGGTGTAGGCATGAGCTGGAGGAAGAAAAGGACACGAGTGACCCAAGAATGAGAAAATAGCATGTTTCCTGGGGGCAAGCGGGAGAGACTGCTGTGTGTTGGAAGGGTTGCATGAAGCCGGTAGGACTAAGAGAAGAAAACAGATTTGTGCAATGAGTATGGAGCCATAAGCGGATGTTAGACCATTTGGAGAAAACTGAAGTATGATTGCTGGGGAGAAGTGTAGCCTGTGCAGAGTGGCATGCACTAGCGTGAGTACTCTTTATTGGTGCATTGGGAGGTAAATGAGAAGACAGTTGTCTAATAATTTTGAGAGGCTATTTAGTCCAATGGTTAAGAACTAGAGCTCTGGTTCAGACTTTATGGATTAGTTAATCCTGCCTCTACCACTTACCAGCTTGTGACTTTTGGTGAGTTACTTAATCTCTCTGTGTATCATCATCCTCAACTCTGCATTTATCCTAATCACCGTATGCACCTCATAAGTGGAGTTAAATGAGTGGATGTACATAAAGTACACACGTAGATGTACATAACTAGCAGTTTCTGACACAAAGTAGCATTCAGGACATGACAAGTTTTATCATTAGTAGAAATAACAGAAGATAAAATCTGCATAGCACATGAAGAAGTTGCTTAAAGGTAAGATAAAGGTAAAAAAGCAGAACTCTCTCTTAATGATGAATTCAGCAAGCATTTGTTGATTAATTCCTCTTTCACTCTCCAATAACCTTTTTGATAACGATGGAATTTTCCTTTAAAAGACCTTTTAAGCAATTGATGGAAGCACATTAATGACAAATGTGCATTGGTTCTAAGTACTGCTGTGGTCTTAGAGATTAAATGTCTTCCACCTACAGCTTTCCACTAAAATATCTCATCTAAGTTGCCTTTCTCTCTTTCTAGCAGTTTAAAATTTCTCTTTTCTACCTAGCCTGTTGTTTCACATGGTCACAGTGTACATATTTGACAAAGGAATGACTACAATAGAAAGCAATTGCCTCCAAATGAAAGAACGGGTCTAAAGGAAAATCCTTCAAATATTGGTACTCTCTGAAATCACTAGCGCCAACAAGATTCACTGTGTAAAATGCTATCCCTAAAGTTAACAGTGTAATCTCCTCCCCCTCTGCCAGAAGACAAGTTATCAAAATCCCAACTTTATAAAAAAAGTCACCTCAATTTCTTATTCTTACTTGTTTATAAAGAATTACGTGACTCATCTAGTTGGTTCATTAATAGCTGTGATGCTGTCATGAATTGCTTTCTGCTATAGTACATTTTCATATCTGACAGTATGGTTGCATTTTGAAAGTTCTATCATTACTTTCCTGTTGAATGCAATGATAGAACTTTCAAAAAAAAGTTCATATGGAGTTGGGCACTCAATAAATATTTGTTGAATTAATGAATCAGAAATAGTCCTCAGAGCATTTCTGCAGGACAATGGTTATTTCCCCATTTAACAAATGTGAGAGCTGAGGTTGATGGATGTTAAATAACTCATTCAAGGCAGCACAGTGGTGAATGACAGGAGAAATGAAGTCCAGGTCTCCTAGATTCAAAAGCTGCACCATGCCTGTTCTGATTTTTATGAATGATGCCACAGAGTAGAAAAATCCCTGAAGACTGTGGTTTGAGGGTACCTTCTCTGTGCCACACCAAGCCTAGGACTTGCTACAGGACACATAGGTTTCTATTTCCTGCCATAACCCTCACCAGACTGCATGGATTACTACTGTGTCCCAGCAGTAACACAGTGATTAGCACTTACTAAATGTTCAGTAAACAAAATTTTCAAAAAATAATAAGATCGCAAATACAATGTGAAAACAAAAATAATTTTGACTTCATGTATCTTTTAAAGTCTGCATATCTAATCTATTAGATCTCATAAAAATAAAGAAATATGTTTTGTGATATAGAATATGCACCTCATATTTGATGCCTCTGAAACTTTAGAGTGTTGCTCCCATTCATAAGGCTCCCATTCATTTAACTCTTCAACAATATCTTCCCATTCTTCACTTCAGGGTGACCTTAGTGTTCCCGATGATTCCATCCCTGTCCTTGTCTCTCTTTACCTCTTAGCCTTCCAACTCCCTGAGGGGACTCATAGCTACACCCATAACTGTGGCTGCCAATTTAGTGACACTGTCATGGATTCCTAGCTTTCCTTTACCACTGAAGGATTTATTCCTCCAGCTGCTGGGAGTGCTGACAGATAATAAACCTCAGCTCTCAGCCTCCTCTAGGAATTACCCTCAACTGAAGAGAGCTATTTTACCCAAGGCCACACCTTCCCAGGGGCAGTCAGCATCCAAAAACTGGCAACAGAGGATGTAAAGGCTGACTCTCCTCACTGGGCCATTCTAGCTTGAGTTTCCCTTGGGATCAGCAGTAGCTGATGTTGAGTCTGCATTACACACATACCTTCCCTCTAGGCCACCCTGTGGCCTTCTATTCTCACACTAGTGTTAATTTCAGAACATTTCTAATACGCCTCCTGCATATAAATTTCCATCTGAGCCTGCCTATGGGAAACCCAGCCTGCAAGAACCAATGATTCTAAAGTCTCTATTTCTAGCTGCCTTCTTTGAGACGCTCCAGAACCATATATTTACAGAAATCTATTGGACATCTTCCATTTGGGCATCATTGGCAATCTGAAGCCCAACATGCTCAAACTGAACTCATCTTGGTTTTTGAATCCTCACACTTTTGTTCCCTCTTGAGTTCTCCTTCTCAGGGAATATCACTAGCATCATCTCAGCCTCCCAATACACAAACCTGGTGCATTAGTTATCTATTGCTGTGTAATAATATTACCACCAACTTAGCTGCTTAAAGCAACATGCACTAATTATGTGACAGTTTCTATATATCAGTAGTCCAAGCACAGCTGGGTCTCCTGTAAAGCTGCAATCAAGATGTTAGCCAGGACTAAAGTCTTATCGTGACCAAAGGATCTGCTTCCAAATTCATGAAGTCATTGGCAGGATTCAATTCCTTGCAGGCTGCAGGATGAGGACCTCAGATTTTTGCTAGATGTTAAGCAGACATCACTTTCAGTTACTCACTCTGTAGTCCTCTCCATAGACAGCCCACAACATGACAGCTCGCTTCTTAAAAGCCAGCATGGGAGAGAGAGACAGTTCAAACAGGACAAGTGTTAGAATCCTACATAACATAATCATGGAGGTGACACGCTGTTACACTTGCCATATTCAGTTGGCCAGAAATAAGTCACAGGTGCTGTCTACAATCAAGGGGAGGGGTCCATCCAAGGAACACAAGGAGGTAAGGGTCATGGAGGTCACCTTAGAACTTTTCTACTACCCTTGGGGTGTATTCTGGTTAATTTTGCCCTACCCAGAGTGATGGTCTTACTCTTAATAGCAAAAGCCTGGACTGGTAAGCAAAGAAAGATATTTGAAGATCTTCTAGAGTTGAGGAAACATACCTAAGAGTAATTATTCTGAGGAGTAAGAGAAAATCTGAGCATGAGTGGCCCTGTTCTCTCCGACCCCGAACAAAAACACTGCAGCAGTGTAACACGGTAGGCAGTGCAGAGTAACGGGAGCCTGCTATTCAAATTATCCAGAACAATAACTCTGGCACCACTTTTTTAAACCCATAATATAAACAAAGAGTTCTCAGTTTCTGCAACCTTTTTGGATTCTGTCAGTCTATGCATTGTCGTATCTGAAAGGCTTCCAGAATAGGAGGCTGATATTACTTTCAACTGGCATTGCTTCCAATGGCAAAAACTGCACTAACATTTGCATCAACCTAATAAATTCTTTCCTCCATTCTCATTTCAGTATCTACCAGACATCATTGCCAGGTTTCTTTTCCCAAACTGGCTCAAAAATATGTCACCATTATCATCCCTGATCTAGCAGATTCACATTCTGAATGACAGGCATGGTAAAGTTCTTATGAACAAGCCGTTTTGTTCACATAAATTTGAGTTCTTTCACTTGGTGATGGTGTGATTTTAGGCCAACTTCTTAACCTGCATAGGCTTCAGTTTCGTCACCTGTAAAATGGCAATAATAATTGCCTCTATGTGGTAATGTTAAGGCCAGGTTTAAATACACAAACCATTTAGCACAGTGCTTGCCAAATGGCTAGCATTTCACAAACTCTAGTGCCTAAAATTAACATTATAATTATTGCCAAGAACAGTAATTAGTTGCCAGGCCAATAAAAATGTAAAAAACACAGAGTTGCCAATTTTTAGTTTTTCAATTAAATTCATTTTTTGAAACAATTATTTAATGTCACTGCTATTTTATCAAAGAAAAGAAACACATTAAACCAAAAAATTAGAAGGACATATTCTTGAATTAAAGAGGATTTTTTTTTAATGGAACAAATTTAGTTTTTGAGAAAAAAAAAAAACTTCACTATTTAACTTTGCTTTTTCTTATTTTGCCACCTCATGGTGAAAACTTCATCATGGATTTTCAATGATTCATAGCCCAAGGTCCCATCAGACCGGAATAATAGTTGCTGCCCTCTTGTATCTCAATCACTAAATGAATGATTGGCTTATCTTACATCAACACACGTTTTTCGTTAAGATACCTGAAATCAGACAGGGCCTCAAATTTTCAAGCCATTTTGATTGATTTACTGTGAACCAAACCAGTGACTTCTTAGCAATTGGCTATCTTATTTTGGTGACAGATAGGGTTCAGGGGAGCCATTATACCTTGATGAGTTTGTTTGAAACATGCCGGCCCCCTCCCTATGTCACGGGGAAAATTTGAGGGGGTGGGAATTGTTATAAAAACCTCACACATTTTAAATACAGAAACATTCTGCAGTTTTTCTGGTAAATTACACTTGATTGGGCTAGAAGATAAATGTCACAATTGAGAGCAATTTGTAAAACTGCAACTGGAAATAATTTCTTTGCTCATGCTGTTAAAAAGAAATACACTCTACTCAATCGTAAATTTAAACAGAGTAGTGATGTATGGCGTGCATTAACTGAAAAATCATGCAACTCTGTATGACAGTTTATTTACATATAGATGCATGTGAGTGTCTATGTATTGGCAGTCATGAAATGTTTGGATAGCTTTAGGAGATATACCTAATGCTAAATGATGAGTTAATGGGTGCAGCACACCAGCATGGCACATGTATACATATGTAACTAACCTGCACATTGTGCACATGTACCCTAAAACTTAAAGTATAATAATAATAAAATAAAATAAAATAAGAGAAATGTTTGTATTTTAATCCACTATTTCTGTCTGGATGGGAAAAGAAAGAACAGAGATGTGCTTTTTAGACCTTGGCTTTCTTGTAGAACCTTTTAGTAATGTGGTGCAGATTGATTCATGAAAAAAAAAAACAGATTGCTACATTTTTCTGTATATTTTGCAGATTTCTGGATTACTCAGAATAATTTTAGTTGCAAATGACAGCAACCCAAAACTGGCTTGTGATGGCGGGGGTTGGAGTAGGGGAAATGCATTTTTTTTACGTAATGGAATCCTGAGGTATTTACCTTTAGGAACAGCAGTATCTAGATGCTCAAATGTTGAAATCAGAATTCTCACTCTATCTCACCATTCTGCATTCTTCTTTGTTGGCTCCATTCTCAGGCTCTCTCCAAGAAGTAGCAAAACTGGTAACTAGCAAATCAGAATTATATCCTATCAGCCTTTACAACATCAGCTAGAAAAGCATGCCTTTTTTCTTAGCAATCCAATGATTAGTGGGCTTCTGCTAGGTCCAAATATCCAACCCAGAATAAATCACTAGGCATGGAAAGGTGGTAAATTTATTTATTGGAACTAGATCAACTGTTTATCTCTCAGACCTGGAAGTGAAGCCCAGTCTCCCATTCCAGAACCCATGTAATCTATAAATGGAGAAGTATGTCTCTTAGAGAGAGAGGTTTCTGCAGAAGTACAGTGGGTGATCAGACGTAGATAGCCCCTACCCTTTAGTGATTATTATATCTGTTTCTGTGCACAACCAATTTAAGCAGCACATGCTAGAACTGCTACACTTTCAATAAGTGACCCTATAGCGCTAAGATAAAGCATGTTATCTGCCTGGGTTAAAACTGGCAGCTTATCTGGCTGTATCTACCACGAAATAAGACAGTAATGACAACACCTTCAAAGAAAATGGATTATGTGGACCCATGAATGTTTCACAGTGTTCCCACATGGAATGAGCAGAGATAACATGTCTGCTCTCACAAGTAGAAAGCCTTGTTTGTATGTCCATTGTGTGAAAATCTAGTTACTTAACAATTACAGCTTTTTATTCCAAATGAGAAAGAGTACGATCAATACAGTAGAATAAGCATCCAAATTAGAATTGTATGGACTTGGGTTAAAATACTGTCTCGGATCCACAATAAATAATAGCTATTTATTTTTTAAGTCCATTGGCTATGTCATATTAGAATAGTTGTTTAACCTCTCTAAAACTAAACTTTATCATCCTTAAAATAGGAAATAATGATATCTACCTTGCAGATTCGTAATGAAGATTAGACATAGCAGAAATTAAGCGCAAGAGTCACGTAGACATGAAATAAATAATAGCTGTTTTCCTCAGGAATAAGAATAGCCTTTTTAATACTGATATAAAAAGCTACTTGTGAAGATCAAGTGATGTAATCACCCAGTGTGTTTAGTATATTGTCTGCTTTAAGGTAAGAAGTCCACAAATGTTAACTATTGGTGTTGTTAATAATAATACTCATTTTTATGGCTACCTTGAAGTTGAAATGATTGAATTTACTTTCATTATCTTAGCACCATACCAAGTATAGAGTAAATGTTCAAAATGACTCTAGGGTTTGCTTACTGTATTTATCATTATTGTGCCTAACCATTTGAATAGTAGAATGAATATGTAGCTACTAAAAGGTGAATGTCTTGATACAATAATCTCCTGTGCTTATTATCAAGTGTGAAATATAACTACATTTAAGACATTAAATGGAATCTTTTCTCTGACTTTCTCTGTTTAACCAAAGATACAGAAGCCAAACTGTAATGGGATAAATTGACTTCTGAGACAGCTCTTCTTTTTTTTTTCTTTTTTGAGACGGAGTCTTGTTCAGCTGCCCAGGCTGGAGTACAGTGGCATGATCTCGGCTCACTGCAACCACCGTCTCCTGGTTTCAAGCGATCCTCCCGTCTCAGCCTCCTGAGTACCTGGGATTACAGGCACCTGCCAACATGCCCGGCTAATTTTTGTATTTTAGTAGAGACAGGGTTTCACCATTTTGACCAGGCTGGTCTTGAACTCCCAACCTCAGGTGATCTGCCTGCCTCTGCCTCCCACTGTGCTAGGATTACAGGCATGAGCCAATGTATCTAGGATTACAGGCACCCGCCATCATGCCTGGCTAATTTTTGTATTTTAGTAGAGACGAGGTTTCACCATTTTGGCCAGGCTGGTCTTGAACTCCTGACCTCAGGTTATCTGCTTGCCTTGGCCTCCCAATGTGCTAGGATTACAGGCATGAGCCACCACGCCCTAGCAGAGACAGTTATTCTTAAGTGTCATTTGCATATGTAGTGTTTGTATATTGAAAATATTCCCTTCAATACTTTGCTTCAATTTTCTTCACTTTTTATTGGGTCTTCATTAGTGAAGGTTCATCTTTACATTTAGGGGTGGGATGGTTAAGAATAAGTTTCCAAATATCTAGATTGTTTACCAAACCACAGATGGAAGAGAGTTTCAAAAAGCTCTGGCTTTCATTTTTCTTGCTTCCTCTTAAGGCCACAGCTCTCCATCTTCTCCATTACAAGTTCATTTCAGCCACCCCTAGAATCAGCATTAAGGGGCTGCTAAACTTTAATTGGAATGAGGAAGTCAAGACCCTCTCCAGACAGAGCAATGCACCTTAGTGGTTTGGGAGCTTCTCCAAACTCATGCCACCATATTAACAGTCTCATTCCAAAGCATAAATATCTTGGAACAATTCTCCGGAAATACAAGCAATTTGAGTGACAAATGTAAAATTACGCAACTGGGGGGGAAAGATTGTCAAGCCAAAACATAGAAAGTAATGATTCATTTTAGAAAATAAAATGCTCAAAGAAACATCAGGGAACTTGTTTTCGGCTGCAGTTAGCTTAATGAAATGGTTCTCTAAGTGGATGTTTATTGGAAATCTGTGTTTAAAAGGCTGGAAATAAATTCCATTTTTAAGTTATGCTTTTTTCTCCCCTCTCCCTCTGCATTTGCTGGCCCATTTTATTCAAAGCTGAACACCAGATATAAATAAGGATTTTTGAACTGCTTTTAAACTGCTGGCATCTGTTAGATTAGAAGGAAGTCTGATTTAGCAAAACTTAGAACAGTACAGAACAATTGCCAAAGCAAGAGGATCTTTTATTTATGTTGTACAACAATGTTATGTAACCAGGCAAGTTGTTCATCTTAATTCTTTATGATGAGTATATGGGGCAATATATCTCTTAATGTTTGGCCAGCTGAGAGCCCATTAGCTGGTGTTGTATTATTTAGATGTTAAATTGATTTGAGAGGAAATTAATTATGTATGTTCAGCTAAAAACCATCACTACATTCAGTAAGCTCTTATATAAGATATCTTTATATTTTTAATTTTTGTTTGGTGGGGGGAAGGTGGTGTTTTTTTCACTTTCTTTACCAATTTCCAGAGTCTCCCGAAACCAAGTAGTTAGAAGTAAAAGTGCCACGGTCAAAGAGATCTTGGTTTAAAATCCGGCTTACTGTTTTCTAGGTGCTTGAATTTCAAAAGTTATTACTCTTTCCAAGTGTATTGCTCATCTATAAAATGGGGATAATAATAATATCTTCCTCATGTGTTTGTTCTGAGGATTAATGCAGATAAAGTGCTTAGCACATTGTCTGACACATAGTATGTATTCCATGAATGCTAATGCTATAAAATTATCACTACATTCTTATGAATACAAAGTTCTGTAACATGATTGGGGAGTAGTTTTGCTTTTTTGTTTGTTTGCTTTTAACAATCTATCTAGGTTCAGTAGAGAAAATATTAGCTAAATCATTTTAGCTATATAGGGACATAATAAACAAACCTCACAACAGACTGAGAAAGAATTTTTGCCATGACTCTTTTCTGTATGTTAAATTTCATCAGTCACAGCCGGGCAAGAAATGCTAAACAATATGTATAAGGAGGCAAAAGATGATTACAAACTCAAGACTTTTTTTTCTATTATTTTATTTAAAGGAAGGGCCTCTATCTGTTGAAGTCTAATGAAATTATACTCTGGAAGTGGGAGAAAGGAATCCTATTCTTCAACTTTAGAAAACAAATCCAAGAAGTTAAATGACTTGTCCAAACTAACACAATGAAGGTAGAATTTATTCTAAAATTCAGCTATTTAAATCCCAACTTTCTGTTCTTTCTCCTACCCTCAATCCTAACCTGGCCCCCACCAAGTCAGTATGAAAGTGGCTGGTTTGGATTCTGCTAATATTACTTTCTATATCAAGGAATTTTCTTAACTAAGAGTAGACGTTTTATCTAAACTCTTCAAAATTTTAAAAGATATTTGAGAAAAATTCCTTAGAAGAATTTAATTCAGGAGGGAAAGAATGCATTCAATATAATTATTATTAATATTTTAATAATGAAAACTAATTTAAATTGAAACTTACTATGTGCCAGGCACTGTGACATGCATTTCACTTGTACTGGTCCCATTTCATCTTCACAACAACTCTGAAGTAGGTATTAAGAACACTGGAGTTTAGAATACTTTCCAAGAGTCATGCAATTGGTAACGGTCAGAAACAGGACTCAAACCCGAGTCTATATAATCAAAAGCCATGGCCTGGGTGATTCAACTTTTTGTCTTCTTCCCTGTCTCAAGGGATCACAGGACTGTTATTCATACTATCAGTCTGAGGCACATTTAGAAGATGGCATTACTATCAGAATTGACTACAAAGGGGAGCTAAATTGGGACTATAATGTTGGGAGTTGAGATTTAGGAATATGACTAGGGCGGATGCTTATTTTTGAGGTTATGCTAAAGATAGCACTAAGAATAGAGGTACTGCCTCCAGAGTTCTCCATCCCCGAAGCTCCCCCGCTCTGCCCAGTTTCCCTTGAATCTCCTCAAACAGCAGAATTAAGCTTGCCTTTTGCATTATCTGGGTCAAAACTGGCAATCAGTAGATTCCAGAAAAGCTTATCTTAAATGAACTACTCTGGTCTGTGGTACATTTTAAACAATCAGTTTTTGTAAGTAAAATGTATTCAAACATGATGTAATTAGTAAAAACAAAATCATTTTAAGTGGTATTGGCTAGAGCTCCAGCAAGAAAACAACAACAACAGCAAAAAACCCTCCAGCATTAATCTCTGCACAATTAGACTTTAGTAGGAGGTAGAGATTACCTCTAGCACACAGGTTTCCCTCTGAAGACCTTATCAGGTTCCAAGGTTACATCCAACAAAGAGGTAGAATGTCAGGTCACCCTTCAAGTGGCAGAGATCTTAAACAATTCAAGTAAAGGTTTAAAAGGATGGTCTATGACAGTGTTAAGCAAATGTCAAGAAACATCTGAAAATGGCTCCACTCTACAGATCTTTAGATGATTGCCCAGGTGCAAGAGGCTAAGGACTGGTTGCTGTATTTTCGGCTCTGAGCACACAGATTTCAAAATAAATTTGATTTGACTTCTCAGTCCCAGCAAAACCAGTTAGCCATTTGGCTGGAGGTCTTTTCATGCAGGTACCTCTATAATAATTATAATTAATGTAGATGCACCTGCTGCCATGTGCCAGTCACTTTTCTAAGTGATTTACATCTGCTAATTCATCTCCACCACAACCCAGTGAGGAAGGTACTATTATTAGCACTGTCTTAAGGTAGGAAACTGAAGCACACAAAGATTAGAAACACACCCAAGGTTGAAATGTTAGGAAAGGGTGGAACAGGGGTTCAAAACTAGGATGCCTGCAGAGCCCACACTACTTACCACTATGCTTGTTATACTATCCTTTGCCATATTCATGGCAGTCGCTGTTTTTTCAGGATTTACTGTGTTTCAATTTAAATTATACTGAGAACTTTACATGTTATTTCATTAGAGCAATATGACAATTCCATAGGGTAGATGCTATTATCACCCCCAATTTATAGATAAGGAGACTGAGGCTCAGAGATGATGTGTAATTTTCCCAGTCATGTTGAGTCGGATTGAAATTCAAACTCAGATCATCTCACACAACCCACATACGTAACTCCTCTCAAAATACCTCTCAAGAAGCACTCTTTTTCATCAGTAAATCTTAAGTGCTGTAAACCACTGGGAACTTATTTCCAGCTGAAAATAAACAAGGAAAATGAGATTTGACTGCCAACAGAGAATTTTTTTTTTTTTTTTTTTGAGACGAAGTCTCACTCTGTAGCCCAGGCTAGAGTGCAATGGTGTGATCTTGGCTCACTGCAACCTCTACCTCCTGGATTCAAGCGATTCTCCTGCCTCAGCTGGAATTACAGGCACGCGCCACAGCACCCAGCTAATTTTTTGTATTTTTAGCAGAGATGAGTTTCACCATATTGGCCAGGCTGGTCTTGAACTCCTGACCTCAGGTGATCTGCCCGCCTCAGCCTCCCAAAGTGCTAGGATTACAGGCGTGAGCCACCGCACCTGGCCAGAACTTCTTATTGTTACACTTAAACTGTATTCTCCTGTAAATATGTTTGAACTATTAATACATTTTTTAACACATTTTACTTTAAAATATAGTTGTCTCCTCTTATCCATTGGGGATACATTCCAAGACCTTCAGTTCATGCCTGAAACTGCATTCATTTCTATGCAGCTTACATAGTACCAAACCCCATATATACTATGTTATTTTCCTATGTATACATAGCTATGATAAAGTTTAATTTATAAATTAGGCACAGTAAGAGATTAACAATAATTAATAATACAATAGAATAGGATAATTATAACAATATACTGTAATAAAGGTTATATGAATGTGGTCTCTTGCTCTCAAAATGTCTTATTGTACTGTTCTCTCCCTTCATCTTGTGATCTGTTGATCTGATAACCAAGGTAGCTACTAAGTGACTAACAAATATGCTGAAAAAAGGGATGGAGTGAGATTTTATCACACTACACAGAATGATATGCAATTTAAAACTTATAAATTGCTTATTTCTTAATTTTCCATTTAAAATGTTTGGACCATGGTTGATCATGTGTAACTGAAACCACAGAAAGTAATATCATGGATAAGGGGGAACTGATGTAGATTTAGATTTATACAAAAATTTCAAAGAGTTTTTCTGTATCTTACACCAGATTTTCCTTATTCCTAACACCTTACATCAGTATGGCACTTTTGATATAATTTAATGAATCAATACTGATACTATTAACTGAATTCTATATCCAGATTCCTTTAGTTGTACCTGATGTTCTTTTTCTGTTCTAAGATCCCACCCAAGATATCACATTACATTTAGTCATAATGTCTCCTTAGCTGTAACTTCTCTTAGCTGTACCTATTTCTCAGACTTACCTTGTTTTTGATGACCTTGACTGTTTTGAGGAGTAGTCACGTGTTTTGTAGACTGTTCCTCTGAGATTTCTTTGAGTTTATGTCATAATTAGACTGGGGTCATAGGTTAGGAAGGAAGACCAGAGAGGTAAAGTGCCTTTTTCATCATATCATATCCAGAGTATATGCTGTTAACATGACTTGTCTATATGAATGTTAACCTTGATCTTCTGGCTGAGGTACTATTAGGTTCCTACACTGTAAAGTTACTCTTTTGCCCTCCTCTCCACACTCTAGTCTTTGGAAGGAAGTTACTATAAGAAGCATACACTTTAAGAGGTAGAAAGTTATGTGGGAGATTTGTGGATTCACCCCCAATAGAGATTTAACTATTTACTCAATAATTTATTTATATCAATATAGACTCATATATATTCATTTTTTACTTTTGTTACAATCCAATACTACTTTATTTTGTGAATCACATTATTCCAGCTTTGATCTTTGAGAGCTCTTTTAGGTGGCTGTTTTGTCCTTTTGATGTACCCCCATCACTGTATTTTACTTTTGTTTCTGAGCAGTTTCTTAAATTTTGACAATATAAGGCGATCCGACTTCATCTTGTATATTTTCTGCCAGAACCTTAGAATCAGTCATTTCTGCAAAGAGCCCTAAGTCATTTTATTAGAAAATGGTATTAAAAACCAGCATCTGTATGTTAGGTGTGCTGGTTGCTACCGAGTATCATTGCTTCTAAGCTTTCTTAGCTGACAGAGCAAGGAAATAAGTGCATGTGTATACATATGTGTTTATTAACATATGAATGTACACATATCTATAAGTATAAAATATTCATGTGCACTATATTAATCCAAACATGAGTTTATACTGAGGTATCAAACTCTAATCTGTTAGAGTTGGATCATTCTAGACTTTTCTCATTGTATGTCTATAACTTCTTACTCTAACAATGAGAAACCTGGCTTGCACCATTTGCTATTCATTTATTTAATTTTTCCATCAGGGCACATGTATGGCAATATCATATTGCTAACAGATAGCCCATGGGCAACAATTTTTTCAACTAAATTACAGTGCTTTTGTGGTACTTTTGCCTTTAGTCTTAAGATTTCACCCATTACAAAGTTACTTTTGTTGGCCCCGTTTCCCATTACTTCCTTCAATAAAGTTTCATACATTTGTAATACAGTTAGATTCCTTTGTCACAGTTTGCACTCTATCCTGGGTTCCCCTAATCTCCTAAATGATTTTTTTTAATGTGCATACATCAGGACTTTTGCTTGCTGTAAAGTCCTATGGGTTTTAACAATTGCATAACATCATATGTCTACTACTACAGGACTATACAGAATAGTTTCTCTGTCTGAAAAAGTCTTCTGTACTCAATCTCTTTCTGACCTTTCTGTTATCCTTATAGCTTTTCCTTTTCCAGAATATCATATAAATTGAATAATACAGTAGGTAGCCTTCTAGACTGGCTTCTGGAACTTAGCAATATGGATTTAAGACTCACACACATCTTTGCATAACTTGATAACTCATTTCCTTTTATTGCTAAATAATATTCTGGTGTATGGGTATACCACAGTTTGTGCATCCATTTGTTTAAGGACATTTTGGTTGCTTCCAGTTTTTGGTGATTTTTATTAAAGCTACTATAAATATTTGCATGCAGACATCTGTGTGGACATTAATTTTCAAGTTAGTTGTGCAAATACCTAGGAGCACTATTCCTAGATCATATGGTAAGACTATATTTAGTTTTGTAAGAAACTGCCAAATAGTGTTCTAAAGTGGTGGTCTCATTTTGCATCTGCACCAGTAATGAATGAGAATTCTTATTGTTCCACATCTTCACCGGAAAATGGTACTGTCTGTTTTATCTTGTTAATTTTAGCCATTCTACTACATGTATAGTGGCATCTCATCATTGTTTTAATTTGCATTTATCTAATGATAAATGACATTGAGCATCTTTTCATAAGCTTATTTGGCATTTGTGTATGTTTTTTGGTGAGGTATTTTGCCAGACTTTTTGCCATTTTTTAATTGGGTTGTTTGTTTCCTTATCTTTGTATTTTAATCAGCCAACAGACACATGAAAAAATGCTCATCATCACTGGCCATCAGAGAAATGCAAATCAAAACCACAATGAGATACCATCTCATACCAGTTAGAATGGTGATTATTAAAAAGTCAGGGAACAACAGTTGCTGGAGAGGATGTGGAGAAATAGGAACGCTTTTACACTGTTGGTGGGACTGTAAACTAGTTCAACCATTGTGGAAGACAGTGTGGCGATTCCTCAAGGATCTAGAACTAGAAATACCATTTGACCCAGCGATCCCATTACTGAGTATACACCCAAAGGATTATAAATCATGCTGCTATAAAGACACATGCACACATATGTTTATTGCGGCACTATTCACAATAGCAAAGACTTGGAACCAACCCAAATGTCCATCAATGATAGACTGTATTAAGAAAATGTGGCACATATACACCATGGAATACTATGCAGCCATAAAAAAGGATGAGTTCACGTCCTTTGTAGGGACATGGATGAAGCTGGAAACCATTATTCTGAGCAAACTATCACAAGGACAGAAAACCAAACACCACATGTTCTCACTCATAGGTGGGAATTGAACAATGAGAACACTTGGACACAGGAAGGGGAACATCACACACTGGGGCCTGTTGTGCGGTTGGCGGGGGGGGAGGGATAGCATTAGGAGAAATACCTAACGTAAGTGATGAGTTAATGGGTGTAGTAAACCAACACAGTACATGTATACATATGTAACAAACCTGCACATTGTGCACATGTACTCTAGAAGTTAAAGTATAAAAAATAAAATAAAATAAAAAGTTCTTTGTATATTTGGGATACAATATGTAATCAGATATGTGTTTTGTAAACTTTTTTTTTTTTTTCAAATCTGGGGCTTATCTTTTTATTGTTGTAGCAGTGTCTGTCACAGAGCAGAATTTTAAACTTTTAATATAATCCATGCTGTGGGTTGTCCTAATACCCAGTATCTATGAGTGTGATCTTGTTTAGAGATAGGTTCTTTACAGAGGTAGTCAAGTTGAGATAAGGTCACAATGGATTAGGGGAGGTTTTAAATCCAATGACTGACATCATTACTTTAAAAAAAAAAAGGGGGTCGGACGCGGTGGCTCACACCTGTAATCCCAGCACTTTGGGAGGCTGAGGTGGGTGGATCACAAGGTCAAGAGATCGAGACCATTCTGGCCAACATGGTGAAACCCCATCTCTACTAAAAATACAAAAGTTTGCCAGGCCTGGTGGCAGGTGCCTGTAATTCCAGCTACTCCGGAGGCTGAGGCAGGAGAATTGCTTGAACCGGGGAGGCAGAGGTCGCAGTGAGCCGAGATTGTACTACTGCACTCCAGCCTGGCAACAGAGTATCACTCTGTTTCAGAAAAAAAAAAAAAAAAAAAAAAAAGAGGGGTATTTGGATACAGACAGGGAAGAAGACCATGTAACCCTGGAGGCAGAGATTGGAGTGATGTATCTATGAGGGTTCCCAGGAGCTAGAAAGAGGCAAGGAAAGGTGCCTCCTAGCAGCTTCAGAGCGAGGATAGGACTGCCAACACCTTGATTTTGAACTTCTAGCCTCCAAAAATATGAGATAATAGATTGCTGCTATTTAAGCCACTTGGTTTGTGATGCTTCATTATGGCAGCCCTAGGAAATGAATCCAGTTCAAATTACCATTGTTTTATTTTTTTCTTTTCTTTAAAGGATTATGTTTTTTTGTTGTTTCTAAAAACTCACCACCAAACCCAAGGTTACTTAGATTTTCTCCTGCTTTTCCCTAGAAATTGTATAGATTTTTATTTTACACTTAGATCTATGATCTATTTTCCATTAATTTTTACATAAAGTATAAATTCGGTGTCTTGGAAAAATGTTTTGCATGTGGACATCCAGTTGTTCCAACATCATTTACTGAAATGACTATCCTTTCTTGATTGAATTGCCTTTGTGCCTTTGTTAAAATAAGTTGACTATATTTGTGTGGGTCTGAACAACAAATTTTAATACTTGGTTATTTTTCCATATATGATATAATCCATTAAGGTCCTTTCATAATTTTTTTATGTTTGCAACAGCAGATTTTATTACTCTTCCTTTCCTCTAGATCATTCATCAATAAAAACCACTTCAATTTCTGTAGGCTCTACAAAAAAAAGGTGATATAAATTTCTTACATCAACTAAAAATGATTCATAATCATTTTCTTATTTTCACCCCTAGGCGACGAGGAAGATAAACTCCCTTTCGAGTCACAGATTTAGAAAAATACATATTATGAATTTTAAAAGTTGGGAGGTATGCTTTCTATATCAGCTGTGGAAGAATTTTGCATTCAGACTAAACAAGACAAGAGAGGGAATTATTATGAAATATGAGTTTCTGCTCCACGGCTGACTTATTTTATGACTTCATGAAAATGCATAGTGGTTTGTGTGCAGGGGCAGGGGTTGTGACTCTGCCCCTGCACCGACCATGCACACAAACTGCTATGAGATACACACATTGTAAAGCAAGCTCTAAGAGGATGAGGACTTCACCTACTCCAAGCAGAGTCTCTCACACACAGTCACAGCTCAGCAAATATTTGGTAAGTGAAAGATGATGGCAAAAGCTTGAATAAACTAAATTCAGTGAATAACATAAGGGTGGACCAGGAGCTGCATCTGGGTCACAGATGTGTTTTAAGTTTCTCACACTTAAGAACATAAAACACAGTGTTTCTTAAAAATCTGTACTCATTTCCAACACTTTTACTTTATTTTTAAAAGACAGGGTCTCTCTCTATCATCCAGGCTACAGTACAGTGACATAATCATAGCTCACTGCAGCCTAAATATTCTGGGCTCAAGTGATTCTCTTACCTCAGCCTTCCAGGTAGCTGGGACTACAGGAGCATGCCATCGCACCATGCTAATTTTTTTTATTTTTTATTATTTTTTTTTTGAGATGGGTTCTCATTTTGTTGCCTAGGCCAGTCTCAAACTTTTGGTTTCAAGTGATCCTTCTGCCTCAACCTCCTAAAGTGCTAGGATTACAGATGTGAACCACCATGACCATTCTCCAACACTTTTAAATGGAAAATTCTCATGAAAATCCAGAGAATCCAGCAACACAGAGCCTTTATTCCCATTGACTATAACTGAGTAATTGTGCCCTTTTAGAGAGGACAGGTGCTCTACCATTTGCCACAATTGCTACCACTCCTACTTGTCAAACACATGGCCAGCTTTACACATTGTCTTCATCTGTATTGTCCCCACATACACATTTGAGTTTGCAACCCTCGTTATATAGACTTGGGTATCTAAGTATTTAGACAGATTTCTGGGGATTAGAAAAACAAACAAATGATCTCATAACAATAATTTTAATAATAAGAAAATGTCTAATTTGTTTAGAATTAGAGCTATGCCAGGCCTAATGTGAAGTACTTGGCATAAATGTATGTTTTATTATTTACAATAATCCTAGATAGTAGCTACATATGCTGTTCCTTTTTATGGGTGAGAGGTAACCACCTTGCTCACAAGTATAGCTAATATAAGGCAGAATAGGCATAAAAGCTCAGGTCTAAACTCCTAACCATTTAACTATTATTTAAACCACTTTGTCATTTTCTAGAGAGCAGGAGAAATTCATTGCTGGTGATAAAAGGGGTTGAATATGCGTATATATTAAGGTATTTTCTCATGTAAAGGATGGTTTAATGTTATTAATATGATAAGTAAATGGCCCACATTGTGTTATAATTAACATGTATAGAGAATAGAGGGCTGAGATTAACATATTTAGTCCTACAGGCATAATAGTGAAGTTAGATCAAGACAATGAGGCTATGGTTACAAAGAGTAACCAGATGCTGGGATTAATGTTAGCAGACATCAGACATAGCCGTATCAGGAATTATCTCAACTGCAGAAAGCTACCTGGCCAATGGCATCCATCCAATGACTACTTGATGTGTCAGTATAAAGATTGGCCACCTATGCCCAATGCTTGACTATACTGAAGTACTATTCTAGCTCCAGAGCTTCAAGTTGTGTCAACTGAGGAATCTTAGGGCCAGTATCACAATTAAACTCCTCTCTCTACTTGATTATGCATCCTTCTCTTTTAAAGGTTTTGTCCCAAGAGCACATCTTTTTGAAAAATTATGCACATTATGCTTCAAATGTGAGTCTGTTTTCTGGGCAACTAGTGACAATTTTCTTCCACATAAGAATGCCATCATGCAGCCCAGGTGAAGCAATGTGCCTCCATAAATACATTTCATTATTATTATTATTTATTTAGCAATAATGACTAACATCTATAGAATAATCAGAATTTCTAAAATGCTAATGAATTAATCTTCTGAAAGTTGTCACATATGCTCATTTAAATAATCTTAGTTACTGAATCAGAACCCATCAGCTAGCATGTGTTACATCATTGACTTGACTATAGGGAATCAGATCAAATGACTTTGAGTTTTTAAATGTTTCAAAACTAAAAGTTCTGTATCCACACTGTACACAGCTGTAGAAACAGTTCTACAATTCCACTGCTAACCCTGTATGACCAATATTACATCACTTTGACAACTTCACAACAATAAGGGCTGTGTTTCCTATATCAAGATTATTAACTCAGCTTTTATTGGATACCTGCTAAAGTTTGTCATTGTTTGTAAATACAGCAGAAGATATTAAAATTATTTTGTGATTAGCCATATATTTGTAACTTGTATAAGAAACTTGTTTACTTGGAATGGACTTACCCTGATCCATGTAGTTTAGGTGATAGAACCATGAATCCCTACAGTGATGTTCTATTTCTGCATTTAATGCCATATTTCCCTGAAGTTCTCATAACTTATAAGTGAATCTCTGCTTGGGGATACCACTAGACTATACTGGCCTCAAAATGAGAATTTCCAGATGAATGAATTTCTTTTTGAAAGATTTGTTGAGAAGGCTGCTGTCCAAACAACAAACATGTTTTTTATTCTGTGAGAGCAAAAAACACATCAGAGTTTCACAGCCATTTTGCTGTGAATGAGATACTAGGGAACATAGATATTGATTTCCTCAACCCCAGGGCTGCTCACCAGCTCTGAGCTGGTTGCCTCCTCTGAGCTGGTTGCCTGTCCTGGGCTGATTGCTTTTGATTATTTGCCCAATGTGTTATACTAATGTGGAAACATTTATGATGCAGCAGAAAACATTGTAGCAAACTTTAGATTATACAAACACAAGGATTAACATTGAGTTAAAATTCCTGCATGCGTAGCCCTGCAAAAAAAAATTGATTTCTAAGTTGCCTCTGATGAAAAATTTATTTTGTAATTATTTTGTTATAAAGACTCAATTATAAAACTTAGTGATAAGGTAAGAAAAAAAAGAAGAATCATGGTAATATAATTTATTTTCTAAGTAGGAGGGTGGTTTAAGTCAGTGTTACACACTTTCTAGTATTTCCCAAACATAGTTAATTGTGAAACCCTTTACACTGACTCATTGGAAAGTGGTGGTTGAAGTAAAGCCTGTTTTGCTGCAATAAACAAAAAACTAAAAGAAATTGATTGTAGATTTCATGATGATCCAAGTGTTGATATAGTACAGAACACAAGGCATCTCCACAATGTGGATATAAGTACTGAATGCCAGATAGAAATAAATGATTGAATCGTTGTTTTGTAGAATTTTAAATCTGGAAGAGTTCTTTAGAGATCTTAAGACCCACACACATCATTTTTCAGATTTGAAAACAGATGTTCTAACTGAAAACAAAGATTTGCCTATGTTCATGTAGTGAATTGATGGAAGAGCCAGCTATGAAGGCAGAGACCTTGTTTATCTTATCTACATGAATTTATTAAGCAAATACATTAATAAACAAAACAAGTAGACAATGTAATTTAAAAACCATATTTTACCAAGAAAAAGAGAATCAAAGGGATGATTTGTGAGAATTTGAGAAAAGTGAATTAGGACTTAGGAAAATGAATTAGGACTTAAGACTTTTCCTTTATACTTGGAAAAGAAATATAAGAATAAATCTTGGTGCAAAGCTACTAAGATTTCCAGACAAAATATAGGGAAGTGAGATTAATTGATTAATTTTGTGAGGCCAAAATCTCAGTGACAACAGAAGAAATTATTCTTTTAAAACCTATATGCTATGGCTTGACTTCTTGTTACCTCCAAAACTCATGTTGAAATTTAGTTGCCATTGTAGCAGTTTTTTTGTTATGTTTTTTTTTATTTTATTTTATTATTATTACACTTTAAGTTTTAGGGTACATGTGCACAATGTGCAGGTTAGTTACATATGTATACATGTGCCATGCTGGTGTGCTGCACCCATTAACTCGTCACTTAGCATTAGGTATATCTCCTAAAGCTATCCCTCCCCCCCTCCCCCCACCCCACAACAGTCCCCAGAGTGTGATGTTCCCCTTCCTGGGTCCATGTGATCTCACCGTTCAATTCCCACCTATGAGTGAGAATATGCGGTGTTTGGTTTTTTGTTCTTGCGACAGTTTACTGAGAATGATGATTTCCAATTTCATCCATGTCCCTACAAAGGACATGAACTCATCATTTTTTATGGCTGCATAGTATTCCATGGTGTATATGTGCCACATTTTCTTAATCCAGTCTATCATTGTTGGACATTTCGGTCGGATCCAAGTCTTTGCTATTGTGAATAGTGCCGCAATAAATATATGTGTGCATGTGTCTTTATAGCAGCATGATTTATAGTCCTTTGGGTATATACCCAGTAATGGGATGGCTGGGTCAAATGGTATTTCTAGTTCTAGATCCCTGAGGAATCGCCACACTGACTTCCACAGTGGTTGAACTAGTTTACAGTCCCACCAACAGTGTAAAAGTGTTCCTATTTCTCCACATCCTCTCCAGCACCAGTTGTTTCCTGACTTTTTAATGATTGCCATTCTAACTGGTGTGAGATGGTATCTCATTGTGGTTTTGATTTGCATTTCTCTGATGGCCAGTGATGGTGAGCATTTTTTCATGTGTTTTTTGGCTGCATAAATGTCTTCTTTTGAGAAGTGTCTGTTCATGTCGTTTGCCCACTTTTTGATGGGGTTGTCTGTTTTTTCCTTTTAATTTGTTTGAGTTCATTGTAGATCCTGGATATTAGCCCTTTGTCAGATGAGTAGGTTGCGAAAATTTTCTCCCATTTTGTAGGTTGCCTTTCACTCTGATGGTAGTTTGTTTTGCTGTGCAGAAGCTCTTTAGTTTAGTTAGATCCCATTTGTCAATTTTGGCTTTTGTTGCCATTGCTTTTGGTGTTTTAGACATGAAGTCCTTGCCCATGCCTATGTCCTGAATGGTAATGCCTAGGTTTTCTTCTAGGGTTTTTACGGTTTTAGGAAATGTAATCCAGCATATAAACAGAACCAAAGACAAAAACCACATGATTATCTCAATAGATGCAGAAAAGGCCTTTGACAAAATTCAACAACCCTTCATGCTAAAAACTCTCAATAAATTAGGTATTCATGGGACGTATCTCAAAATAATAAGAGCTATCTATGACAAACCCACAGCCAATATCATACTGAATGGGCAAAAAACTGGAAGCATTCCCTTTGAAAACAGGCACAAGACAGGGATGCCCTCTCTCACCACTCCTATTCAACATAGTGTTGGAAGTTCTGGCCAGGGCAATTAGGCAGGAGAAGGAAATAAAGGGTATTCAATTAGGAAAAGAGGAAGTCAAATTTTCCCTGTTTGCAGATGACATGATTGTATATCTAGAAAACCCCATCGTCTCAGCCCAAAATCTCCTTAAGCTGATAAGCAACCTCAGCAAAGTCTCAGGATACAAAATCAATGTACAAAAATCACAAGCATTCTTATACACCAACAACAGACAAACAGAGAGCCAAATCATGAGTGAACTCCCATTCACAATTGCTTCAAAGAGAATAAAATACCTAGGAATCCAACTTACAAGGGATGTGAAGGACCTCTTCAAGGAGAACTACAAACCACTGCTCAAGGAAATAAAAGAGGATACAAACAAATGGAAGAACATTCCATGCTCATGGGTAGGAAGAATCAGTATCGTGAAAATGGCCATACTGCCCAAGGTAATTTATAGATTCAATGCCATCCCCATCAAGCTACCAATGACTTTCTTCACAGAATTGGAAAAAACTACTTTAAAGTTCATATGGAACCAAAAAAGAGCCCACATTGCCCAGTCAATCCTGAGCCAAAAGAACAAAGCTGGAGGCATCATGCTACCTGACTTCAAACTATACTACAAGGCTACAGTAATCAAAACAGCATGGTACTGTTACCAAAACAGAGATACAGATCAATGGAGCAGAACAGAGCTCTCAGAAATAACGCCGCATATCTACAACTATCTGATCTTTGACAAACCTGAGAAAAACAAGCGATGGGGAAAGGATTCCCTATTTAATAAATGGTGCTGGGAAAACTGGCTAGCCATATGTAGAAAGCTGAAACTGGATCCCTTCCTTACACCTCATACAAAAATTAATTCAAGATGGATTAAAGACTTAAACATTGTAGCAGTTTTAAGAGGAGGGATTTTAAGAGGCAATTGGGCCTTGAAGGCTTTGTTCTCATAGGTGGGATTACTGCCATTATAAAGGGACAAGTTTGGGCCCATTATGTCTCTTGGCCCTTCCATTTTCTGCCATGTGATGATGCAGCAAGAAGGCTCTTGACAAATGCCAGTACGTGTCAAGACAAATGCCAGGCTGGACTTCCTGTGAGCCAATAAATGTATGTTCATTATAAATTAACCAATCTGTGGCATGCTACAGCAACACAAAATAAACTAAGACAATATACATAGTATAGTATACATTTTAAAGTTATATATTTTACAATGTAACATATTTCAATAGGTTACATATTTGTTATTCCTTTCATATATTTACATCGTAAAATATGTGAGACAGTATTTTAAATATTTTATTTTGAAATGTTGCATGTATAAAACAGAACATTATCAAAAACAACATAAAAATATGAAATGTGTGCCCTTATTACATATTGCATTTTGCAATATATATTTCTAATTTTTTATTATAGAAAATTTTAACAGAGACAAAACAGAATAATTAACTCCCAAATACTCATCACCTAGCTTCAATAATTATCAACTCAAAACCCATTTTGTTATACCTGTACCTTACCTCTGTCTTTCATATCATTTTGAAACTAATCCCAAACCTTGTATATGTTTCCTTTTTGTTAACATAACAATATCATTCCCACACCTCTTAATAATATGTTCTTAGTATTATCAGACATTCAGCTAGTATTAAGATTTTTAATTGTCTCATAAATATCATTATTATTATTTTGAAAGTTTGGTTGATCCAGAATAAAAATAAGATCCACATATTGAGATCAATTGCTACTACTCTAATTGTGATGTTTAATCTATAGGCTTTCCTTCATTATTTTCAGGGGAATTTTGCAATGTATTTGTTGAATAAACAAGATTGTAAAATTACCTTCAGTTTTGATTTTCCTCATTCCATGGTTATTGTATTATTGTATTGTTTAACATGTTTCTCTGCACTGTGTATGTCCTGACACCTGATCGTTGCATCCTGAGTCCTGATTGGACACAGGTTCCATTTTTTTTCCCTGCTGAGACCACTACATATATATGTGTGTGCGTGTGTGTGTGTGTGTGTGTGTAATATAAAATAAGATTTTATGAGACTCCAATTTCGTGATATTAGCAGCTATTATTGATTATCAATAGCCAGATCAATAATTTCACTGGGGACTGCAAAATGGTGATATGGTGATAATTTCTTTCTTCCATTTCTTCTTCATTAACTAACTGGAATCCTTCTATAAAGAGAAAGGCTCTCATCTACAGTTTAGCCACCCAAAAATGAAATTTGTATGGGAAAGACAGGATAGATACATGATTCTTTACCTTTAGCGGTTTTAAATCAATGAGTTGATTTTCTAGTATTTTTCAACAGTAACAAATTTTTGTCTTTTTTCATTTCATTATGAACTCAAGATTTAAATATATTTGATGCATTGTAATATATTGAAAATATTTTCTTTATTGATTATTACATTGTCCCATCTTCACTGCTCTGTGTATATCACTAACTGTACGTACATTTTTCTTCAGTTAAAAAAAATGCCATCTTTGACCAGTTCTAGCCATTTCAAATTCGCTCTTGTCCTTTTAAATAAAATGGTGATGCTTGATATCTGATAATACCTTCTTATCTGTTAAAACAAAATGTCTCAGGCTTATCTTGGACACTTCCTACCTCATACCTGAAAATAGTCATTTCTCCAAGGACCACTCGTTTCTAATAGAAAGTAATACATTTTAAGGCCACAATCTGAATTCTACGGGTGCTCATTCCTACTCCATTAGTATTGTTTCTAAACCTTTTTAGTATAAAAAGTTTAAGAATGCTTTAAATAAAATACAATCATTAATTTATACTGATAACTACAAATTCAAATTTTAAAATATAAGTTGTTATTTAAGCTCCGTTATCTTAAATCTGAATCTCCTTTCTTTAAAGTCAAGAATCCCAGTCCTCAAAACACAAGGAATGATGGAATTAAAATATTATATCACTATACATTTGTTTTATCCCACAATACAAGCACAACAGTCAGAATAAGACTACCAAGATTACAAGGAACATTATAACTACTAAAAGCACTTTAAGATTTTTATTTTATTTACTTTTTTTTTTTTTTTGGCAGTTCAGCTTGTCCTTAGGGTATATCCCACTAAGAATATTGACGTGTTGTATTTTCTTGAAATAGTTCCTTTCCTTCTGTTTTTTGCCACCACCTAGTCACAAAGTTGGTATATTTATTGTTAAGGAAGTCTTCTTTATTTATTGTTAAGGAAGTCTTTCGATTTTGTTTTATAATTGGGCAAATGATTTATATGATTTTTAAGCCAAACCTACAAAACAAAGCATATTCAGAGGAGTGTAGCTTCTCACGTCCCATCAAACCCATTATGTAAAATAGATTTTTATTATTCTATCACCTTTTGAACAATAAATGGAGCATATTGTGCATACCTTTTCCCCTTTGCTTGTTTGCCTAACAATATATCCAAAAGAGTTATCCCAATGTGATTGTGTTATTTTACATCCCCACTAGCAACATTTGTGAGGTTCAGTTGACCCACATCTTAGCACATATTTAGTGCTGTCAAATGTTTTAATTGTAATTACCCTGACTATAAAATTGTGTAACATTGTGGTTTTAATTTTTATTTTCCTGAAACCTAATGATGTTGAGCATATTTTGATGTACTTTTTCACCATTCATGTATTTCCTTATATGAATGAAATACATTCATGTAGTTTTCTTTTTGTGAAGGGTCTGTTCAAGACATTTACCCATTTTTATAGGTTTGTCTTTTTATTGCAGATTTATAAAAATCCTTCAATTATTATTCAATCAGGCATGTATAATATGGATATTTTCTGCAAGTTTTTGACTTGCCTATTCATTTTCTTACTCGTGTTTTTTGAAGAGTTGATACATTTTGTTTAAGTGAAATTTATCAGGTTCTTTTTCTTTTATGGTCTGTGCTTTCAGCTCCTTTCTAAAAGATCTTTGCCTACCTCAAGTTTACAAAGTTACTCTCCTGGATTTCATTCTAGAAGCTTTGTATTCTTAGCTCTTATGTTTATATCTATGACCCATCTCAAATTAATTTTTGTATATGGTGTGAAGTAGGAGTTAAGATCGTTTGATCACATTTGTTGAAAGTACTTTTCCTTTCCTCATTAAATTTCATTGGCATCTTTGTCCAAATTAATCCATTGTATATTATAAAACTTATTTCTAGTCTCTCAATTCTAGCCTATTAAGTTGAATATCCTTACATCAAAACCATATAGTCTTGATTATTGTAGCTTTTTATTAATTCTTGAAAGCAGGTAACCTAAGTCATCCAACTTTATTCATTTCTTTTTTTTTTTTTTGTTAACCCTGGTAATTTGCATTTTCAAATAATTTTAGACTCAGATTGTTAGTTACTACACATAAAAAAAAGATGGCCAAGATGTTCATTAGTATTACATTGATTCATTAGTTAAATTTGGAGAAAATGGATATCTTTAAAATATTGAATCTTCCAATATTCCATATATTTTCTCATTTATGTAGATCTTTAATTTTTTTATTCAAATTTTTCTTTCTTTATTTCTTTTTCTGAGACAGAGTCTCACTTTGTCCCCCAGGCTGGAGTGCAGTGGCTCAATCTTGGCTCACATCAAGGCTTTTGCCTCCTGGGTTCAAGCGATTCTTGTGCCTCAGCCGGGCACCACCACGCCTGGCTAATTTTTGTATTTTTAGTAGAGAGGGGGTTTCTCCGTGTTGCCCAGGATGCTTTCAGACTCCTGACCTCAAGTGATCTGCCCACCTTGGTCTCCCAAAGTGCTGGGATTACAGTCGTGAGCCACTGTGCCTGGACAAATTTTATCTTTCTTGATATCAAGAGTTTTATACTTGTTTTCTTGTGTTTGTATTTGTCTGGTATATATTTTTATTTTTTACCTTTTTGAATCTCTTTTAAATTGTGCCTTTCAATATAGATAGAGTTGAATTTTGTATTGTTAGCCAATATTCTTTTTTATTTTAGTAGGTGTGTTATGCTCATTCACATTTACTGATATATTAAGAATATATATTAATATATTAAGAAAAATTAAATGTAATTAGTATTAATATATTTGGTCTCAATTTCCTCTTTTTAAAATAGTATATAAGTATATACAAGTCTTCCATATAATTAGCTTGTAAATATGTGCTTCATTTCATTTAAGGCACAATTGCATTTTTTTTCCTAGTAGTAATAGTAGTAAAGGTTCTAATAGTAAGGTCAGCTAATCAAGTAGCTGTTTCTTCAAGCTGACCCCTAGCTTGTTTGTTTGTAAAGTTATTGATGGAAACAGCCTTCAACAGTATTACGATCATGGGATCTGGGGAGCATAACACATATCTCCTCTACCTGATCTTTTAAGCTTTATAATCACAGGTAATATTAGAAATAGCTCAACCTTGAAGTCAACAGTTATAGATCCAAATCTCAGGTCTACCACTGACTAGCTGTGTGAACTAGAAGAGTTACTTTACTTCTCTGAACTTCAGAACCTGACAACAATATTATAACTACTTATAATGTCATCAGAATTAAATAACATTTGTAAAGCACCCCAAAAAGTAGGAGAGTGATAAAATGTTAGGTACACTTTGGTTTAGAGGTAGTGCTGGAAGCTTGTTTCTGATACTTACCTTCTCACCACTGACAGTAAAAACAGTGAAGTCAATACGGCTACCTTAAGTGCATTGTATTACCTGAATATGATTGTAAGCCCCCACCAAAATGTGGACACTAAACCTGTGTGACAATGTTCTACTTCAGACTGTCACCCAAAAGATTTAGAAGCTTATATTGCTTTTATATTACCAGCTAAATAGAAACTAATCATTTTTAAGCTCTTCTTATAGAGAACTCATGGTGCCCTGGGATCACATCTGTAGGCTCCAGGCTGGGAATCACAGGTTTGCTGTGTCTTACTCTCTGCATCTCTCTCTAGGAACAGCAACATAGAAATTTGACAGTTATGATTGGGCAGCCATCTGTGAGCTTTGATGGAAAGCACTGTGTGGTCTGGTATGTCTTTATACAGAAACATTAATTAATAGAATTCACTCTAGGTTCACCAATATTTAATTAATTGGATTAACTGAATTTCCACTGATTACAAAAAGTATAACAGCACCAAGTTGAAGGGACTACTTTACTGTTGCAATTACAAATCCTCCATTTCATGATGGTGCTTGTCCTCTAAAACCCCAAGGATATATTCGGGGACAAGAGAGTCTGTTGGAAATGACCATCTTTGTTGCATGTCCTTTTATTCATTCCCTGGCACTTATGATGCCCCTGTTGAAGCTTTGTAATTATGCTCAGCGACTATTATCACAGTATGATAGAATCGGTGAAAATGGTATCCTGCTTTATTTTCGCCTTCTTAATCTATCTCCCACTTGGAAATATGCAGGTGAAGGGGCACTTTCTTCCAAAAACAATAAAGTTCATTATTTACTTTTTATGATTAAGAAAACAAAACAGGTCATTTATAGAAAATTGGCAAAATACAGCAAAATAAATAAAAATAAAACATAATGGATAATATATGTATTAAACACTTACTATATACAAGCAATGTCCTAATGCCTTATTTTCAAAATCTTATAAATCAAATGTTCACAGCAATTCTATGAAAGCATTATTATGATTATTACTATTGTTGTTACCATTTGTATAGTAAAGGAAATTGAGGTTCTGAGAGGTGAAATAGCTTTTCCAAAGTCACGCAGCTAAAAACAAAATTTATTTATAATCTCATTTTCGAGAGACATGCACTTTTAATATTGTAATAGTTTTTTCTCCATGCATACATATTGTTTGTATCATGACTATGCTAGGCAAGTTAAACACTTCATTTCTGTTTATCTTTATGACAAAATTTTGAGGTGAGGTTAATCATTCCTATTATAGAGATAATGAAACTGAAATAATTCAAGGTGATTAATTTGCTCAATGTCATACAACTATTAAGTGTGAGAGCCTAGATTACAACCCAAGTACTTCTGACTGCAAACAATATAGCCTGTCCGATATATATTGCTGCCCCATTTTTTTCAACAATATTAAAATTATATCAGTGCTGAGATTTAGGCCTTAGACTTCCAGACACCAAGACTATGTTCTGTTCATTTGGTCACACTCCCACTTAAAGATTCATGTTCTGTTGGACACAATTCTCCCTACATAGTATAGAAAAGGCATCAAAATTTTGTAAACAAAATTTCAATGCATTTAAGTTATATATGCACACACACATATATATAGTATGGTACCTGATAGAATAGGAACATAGTGGAGATTTGGAAAATATTTGTCGAACGAATAAATGAGTAAGAAAGTACTAATAATCCATCTCCTATTGTGGATATGTAGAATTTTTTAAATTTATATCCATTACAAACCGCACTGTCCATGAATGATGGCAGATTGAATGCATACAACTATTTCCACTATCTCCTGAAACTTCACCGAAAATTCCAGTCATGGGAATTTTAAAGCATAAACATAGGCACAAAGGATAGAGAGAATAGGATAGGAGAGGGTAGGAGCAAATTTTTGAAAGCTGGAAAGCAAAAGGATGAGTAGTAACTGAGTTAGTAGATATGATAATGTAAAATTGTAAGCTGGCAGTGAAAAACAAATGGAAAAATCAAACCAGTTTTCAATGTAGAACCCACCAGGGATTCAGAAATCAGTAGTACCAAGTACCTTGGCAAGTAGAAATTAAGATTCTGCTATAGAGAGAAAGATTGCTTGAAAGACCCAGCTCTGTATTTCCACATGACTGACCTTCCTACCCTAAGGAGAAGATTGTAGGTCAATTTTCCACAAAAGGAAAAAGAGACTGACTTGAGACTGGAGGATGCCAGGCACATTATGATGTGCCATAATGAACACGCAACTGGTCACTTGAGGGCAGGCCATAGGTAACAACTACTCACCAGCATAGTCTATCAGTGGGAAGGAGGAAAGGAATTCGTCTGTGGCCTCATTCCCATCCAGCTTTTCACTGGTCAGGGCAAGAGAGGTCCCTGACCTGGGTCCTGTTTTTTCAAAGGCCCTGCAGAACTTACACACACACATACAAACACACACACACTTATTACAAAATACAGGGCCACCTCTGTCACTCAGGATCTACCACATCCTGGCACAAAGCAACCCTTAACTCCAAACAGTTACTGTCATGACAAATACTACACAGGCCCCCAGGGAAATGCTTCCCCACATCTCTCACCCTGTGTATCATTTTTGTGCAGATGCCCACGGTGGGCCGCTGCTAATGCAAAGATGAATATGCTGTAGGATATGACAGGATTCCACCGGTGGGAACACTGAGGTCAGAGAAAACACAAATAGTGAACTTGCTGAAGCCTTCTTCTCAGATAGCAGAAGTACAGCAGACTCTTGCATGACAAACTATTCCTTTATGAAGTCCTGAGTCTCCCTTTCCTTTGGGTACCTATTTTATGTACTTGAAGTGCCCACATGCTTAGCGTTCCAATAATGGAACACCAGTTAATGCAGTATTACAAAAATGACTTATGGAGTTTGAAGGACATTTTACAGCATTAAGCAATAAATATATTACTCTTAGGTTTGTATGAATATTATGTCAGTCGGAATATAACTTATGTGAAGTGTGTTGTCACTTGTTTACATTGGTAACTAGATGAAGTTTGAACACTTTTCTTCAGAATAGTTTTTTTAATAACAATGTTTAATGAGTTAATTATATTTTTTAAAAATGAAATAAATATTTTAAAGTTTACTTAAGTCAATTTGATTTAATAATTCCATTAATTACAATGGCATTAATTCATATTTGCCTTTTCAGTTTAATAGAAAAATATAAAACTAATTTTATATTAGTTACTTAAAAGAAAAACATTTTTGAAAAATCAGTAAAAATAATTTTACTTTTCATTCTGTTACATTTATTTTAAATTACTTCTTTGATGAAAATACACTGGATTCTTGTACAGTTGAGTAAATCATATTTCATATTTCAATCTTTTACAGTACTATTATCAGTTCAACCTAAATTATATGAAAATCTTGATTATAATAATATAACTAGTGATTTTTCTGAAAGTAGGCAAAAATAAGGATTATATTAGTTTATGAATTACGTATATATGTTAATTTTTAATACTTATTGAAACATCACCAGTCCATCAACAGAATATCTACACATGCTTCATAAGTTACTAAATGTAGTCATCTTTAGTATTTTACCAATGTTTATCCATATAAATAATGTAGCTTGATTCATCTCTTTATGTCTTGTTATTTTGAATGTATACTTATCAAAATAGGAGATACAACTACTTTTAATATTATAGTTGGTTAATTTGGCATAACTTTTTAATGTTTCTATATATGATCTTTATAGTCTTGCCAGACTTTGTAATTTTTCGCAATGGACCTGGTCAAAAATTGTCACATAGGGCATTAATTTTCTTCTATTCCTTGCTTCTGTTGCTAAGTCCTTCCAGGAAGCTGCAGAGGAAGTCAGACCTCATGGCCTAAGGCATGCCATTTCATTTCAGGAGGAAGCAATGTGAACAGCCGTAGTTTAATAGGTATAGTTGGGGCAGTCATGGATACTGGAGCCTCCAGAGCTGCCTCTGCAGCAGGTACCATGGAAGCCAGGCCGAAGCCCAGTCCTCACCCTGAGGGAGGCTCACACAGCAGGTGGCCAGAATCTCTCCATGGCACAAGCAGCTAAGATCTATGGCTGGACAGAGCCAAGTGAATCTAGGAAGACACATCAACTGGGTCTGATTATACTTGTTAAAGACCTTCTGTTACTCAGTGCAAAATTAAGAATACCACATCACCCTCAACATGTCAATCCTAACCCACCTCTACTTAATCCAGAGGCCCTGGGAAATAGAGTATAATAGCTGCCTCTCAATCCTCTGTGTGCCACATGCCTACTCAACTATCCTCCACTCACACCCAACAAAAGTGTACATTAGCTCCATGTGGCATTTAGTCATTTGAGGTCAAGTACTGAGGTCATTCAGTTCAGCATGGAGCCCACCAGTTTGGCTGTGGGCAGGAGAGAGATTATCTGAGAGCTATGCCCAACAGCAGCCATGTCTCCTTAGCGCACCGGCTAAGCACCTGAGCCATAAAAGCAAGACCATTGGAGCAGGAAAAAAAAATTTTTGCTCAGAGGTCATTTGCTTTTGTCATTTCTTTCCAAAACTACAAGGAAGAACCTTGACCTGGACATCTATGTACGGTCATTTACCAGGCCACCTGGCAGAGGTGCTCTGAGTCCCACATTCTTGGGCCTGTCTGTTTGACATACGGTTTCCCTGAACTCTTCATTGCTCTAGCACTCTCTGTGTGTGGTCAGTCTAATTAAAGTGAGAGAGCAGCACAGTGAAAGAAGGAATCATTTGAAGGGAGGAAGCGGTAATACACTCTCTTAAAAGCCACCACTAACTACTCTAGCAAGAATGTATGAGCCATTATCAGACTGAGAGGGCACCAGGTGCCTCAAGGTGACTGATGGTCCCCTACCTATCTTAGCCATTATTCTTTGAGACAAGCGTAGAACCCAAATGCCCAGCAGTCCCAGGATATGTACATATATATCCTGTCCATATGGATGGGTTTGTGATTTAATGCTAACAAACATATTTCTAGGAGAAAAATAGATGTAATAATCGACAAAGATTTAAGCTGAGGAAAGAATCATCAATCTTCTCTGCTGTAACGATCACTTTGCCTTCCTTTTCTGTAACGTGATATTTTAAAACACATTTTTTATTGCCTATGCTTACTTTTCAGTTTTTACACATTATAATTCCTAGTCGAATTTCTTCTGACTATACTGCAGAGTACTTTAGGTGCATCAATTCAAGAGTCTATTCTAAGAAATTAATGTGAATTTAATTACTCTGCCACCATATAGATCTATCTATCTATCTGTGGACATGTAGGTGCAGATATTTTTAATTTAGAGGTTAGAGTGTATTTTTTTTTTGCCTAATACAATGCATTCTTCTTTCAGTAAATATTTATTAAGCATTTAATAGTTTGAGGAACTCTAGTTGAGCCTTAACACATAGTAGATAATGACATATATTTTCTAGAAAGAACAAAAGCAATGAATGGCAACAAAGAATTCAAATAGGATGGGAATGCTTCCTGGAAGGCACTTGTTATTTTGACAAACCTGCTTTCTCAAAGCCATGTTAACTGCAGAGACCTTGATGCTATCAACATTTTTTTCTTTATTGTAAATTAATGGGCAGAGCAGACATTTGCTGTATTCCTTGGCCTCACTCCATCCCCGACTCCACTCAGAAGATAGAGTAGAATTCAAGAATGTATTGGACAGCAGGGATGAAGCAAGAGTCTGAGGTCTCTTTTGTACGTAAAACTGGATCATTAAAAATTATTCTTACATTTTGACACATTAAAATATCTTTTCCTCAGAGTGGTCAAGTCAAATAATAGAGCTTAATCAGCTAATTTGAAGTGTGGTGTTTGATGCCTGAGGTCTTTATCTCTCCTATGTATTTGTAAGCAAACATGGAGAAAATACTACAGGAAGTAATCAACACAAGAAATATTAGCAGATTGGTGTTCTTGAAGCTCAAAAGAGAAGGACATTGCTGGAGAACACAGTATTCCAAGGAGAATTGTTAAGACGGTGAGATCTGGGCTGGATCTGAAGAATGAAGAAGAGAAATGATATGAGCAAAGGCACTGGGGTTTGTTTGAGGGGCTGGATTGAAGTGTTCATGTTGGATAGTAGTGAAAGATAGGGAGAGAAAGAAAACTGATGCAGGATTGCAGAATAGCTAAGCTAAAGAGATAGAACTTTGCCCTGCTGACGGAAAGGATTCCTTGTAACTTTGGGAGCCAGTTGTACCAAATATTTAAAGAAAGTATTTGCTGAAAATATTATAAGATGGGCCTAATAAAATAATCAAAAATTCCCTTTTATTTGATTCTACTCCCACTAACAACAATAGCTAACATTGATTGAGTTCTTAATATGCCAAGTGCTATGTTCAGTCTTCCTATCTCACTTATCTTTACAACTACTCTATGGGATCCATGTTTTACAGTTTAGGGAACAAAAAAAAGGTTCAGTAATTTGCACAAATTATGCAAGATGAAGTTGGTGGAGCAAAAGTGTGATCCCAAAAAATATGACTCCAACACCCACACCTTAACCATGAAGTTATTCTGCCTCTCCAAGCAGCCTTATAAGAAAACAGCTTCCCTTGTAGCTTACCTAAAGTGATAGGCTAAGCTGACTGGACAAACTGGAGTAGTCTGTTTTTGCTAATGGTATGATATCAGACTACTTCTCTTAACCCCAATGCCACAGGAAGGACAAACATTTGAAATCATAAACATTTGAAATCATAGACTATTTATTACTTATGCAGCCTTGGACAAGTTAGTCTGTCTCTAACTATTCTTACCTGAGAAAATGAAGACAACAAGAATCCTGCTTTCATGGTTGTTGTGAGATTTCAAGAAATAAATGTAAAGCATTTAGAAGGGTATCAGGCACATAGGGAACACTTAATAAGTGTCTGCAATTATCTTCATTTCTTTGGGGCAAATATAGTCAATTATCAATACAGTTTTAAATTAGCTTCCTATGTAGTTTGGATAGAGGGAGAGAATGTGATTATCTTAGTCTGCTAGACATTTCGATTTTTCCTTACAATATCAGACTTTTGAGTTTTCAGGGATAACAATCATTATTTGCACTGTGGTAATTTTATCAAAGAAAATGCCACCTTTGGAGACCTTTCTAAGTGGCCAGATGCCCTTTCCCAAGTGACAATCACCATGTACGACTTTTTAAACCTACTTGAAACTGTCAAAATGGTCATGATTTATATTAACAGAAAAATCAGTTCTTAATTACAAAATGATGATACTCTTTAAAATTTAACTCAAACTACCATTTTAGTTCATGATATCAGGCCACATCTTCCTTCCATCCCCTCTGGCTCCATCAGTTGGGTTACTCAACTTCACCCAAAGGTTAATTCATATCCTCTTTGTACCTTTGTACCTTTTTGGTACATATCCTCTTATTCATCTTCTGGTGGTCTCTTAGAAGGTTTTCCACAGTAGTTATTTCAAAATGCATCTTCGTAAACTCTTAAGCTCACTTTCCATGGTTATCAGGTGTTTTGGTTATTTCACATTAATTAAGAAAAAAGGCAGACATCAGGTGGAAGTTTCTTTCATCTCCCTTTTTTTTTCAAACTTTCTCTAAATAAAAATTCCAATCTTCCCTTGAATATTTTTCTGTTACAAGCCTGAATATTTCAGTTCTGTTCTCCATACCAACTCTTCATATTTGCTTCCTCAGTCTCCCAGTTGTCTTTCAATCTCTTCCTCTCAATTTGACTCATGTATGATTGGCATGTATAAGTAAAATCGGGCCAGATGACAAGAAGATGACAAATGAATTCTGAAATCTCAGTGGTTTGCAGAAACTAAAGTATTTCTCATTTACTATATAAAGAGTGTTAGCAGGGGCTCTGCTCCCCATGGTCACTCAGGGACATAGACTGACCAAGACTCTAGCACCTTACCATGCTACCATCTCACACATGGTTTCAGGAGTTGCCAGTGCCAGGGAAGGGAGGTGCTAGAGTGCAGCTGGCACTGGTTGATAAGCGTGACACCAGAACACTGTAGCACAGCCCCCACCCATTCATTTCTTGCTGAGAAGAGACTTTTTTTTGGTTTGTTGCTCTGCTGTCACCATCTTGAAGTCGGTAGTTTTGGACAAAGAAGCCTCACATTTTATCTTACCCTAGGTCTCACGAATTGTGTAATCAGTCCTAATGAGTGCACAGGAAATCCTGTGACTGTGAATTCTATCTGGACCCTGTTGGCTGGTTAGACTCAGGGCATGGCCTTGATTTTTGCAAGGACAGCTGAGAAATTTAGATTTTTATGCACTATTTTCTGACGAACACATAGTATATTTTCTTCTACTTGAAATTCCCTAAGCAATAACACCAATTCCATGCAACAGTACTATATTTAAAGTTAAATAGCATGGTAAACAAACATTCTTCATGTGCCCAGCATGTTGAGTGATTCCCATTACTAGCAGGTGCTACATGATATGGATGAACACAGAAAGATGTGACATGCCTGCCCTCTAGAATCTTAAATTCTAGAGTAGTGCATTTCACACTTTAATACAAATCTTCTGAGTAAAATGCAGATTCTCATAACAGATATGAGAAGGGGCCCGTGGTTCTGCACTTTTATTATAGTTTTAATTGAAATGAAAAATTGTATATTCATGGTGTACAACGTATTTTGATATATATGTATACACTGTGAAATGATTAATCAAGCTGGTTAATATACCCATAACCTCACATACTTATCATTTTTTATGATGAGAACATTTAAAATCTACTCTTAGTACCAGGTGTATTGACTGATGTCTGTAATCTCAGCATTCTGGGAGGCCAAGGTGGATGGGTTCCTTGATCCCAGGAATTTGAGACCAGCCTGGACAACATGATGAGACTCTGTCTCTACTAAAAATACAAAAAAAAAAATTAGGTGGGCATGGTGGCATGTGCCTGTAGTTCTAACTACTAGAGAGGCTGAGGTGGGATCACTTGAGCCCAGGAGGTCGAGGCTGCAGTGAGCCAAGATCATGCCACTGCACTTCAGCCTAGGTGACAGAGTGAAGCCCTGTCTCAAAAAACAAACAAAAAATTTACTCTTAGCAATTTTCAACTATACAATACATTAGTATTAACTGTAGTCACCATGCTGTACAGTCAATCTCCAGAACTTACTTCTATTGAAGTGAAACTTTGATCCCTTCAGCCAACGTCTCCCCATTCTCTATCTCCTTTACTCTCACCCTCAGCCCTTGGTAACCATCGGTCTACTCTCTACTTCTATGAGATCAACTTTTTAAGATTCCACATATAAGTGAGATCATACAGTATTTGTCTTCCTGTGTCTGGCTTATTTCACTTAACATAATGCCCTCCAGGCTCATCTATGTGCCACAAATGACTGGATTTTTTTTCTTTTTTTAAGGCTGAATAGTATTCCATTGTGTATATATACCACATTTTCTTTATCCATTCATCTATTGATGAACATTTAGTTTAATTCCATATTTTGGTTATTATGAATAATGCTGCAATAACATGAGAGTGCAGATATTTTTTCAACATGTTGATTCTATTTCCTCTAGCTATATATACAGAAGCGGAATTGCTGGACCATATGATAGTTCTATTTTATTTTTTAAGAATAAATGTTATTAAAATGTCCATTCTAACTAAAGTAATCTATAAATTCAATGCAATCTCTATCAAAATTCAAATAACATTTTTACAGAAATAGAAAAAAAATTCTAAAATTCATATGGAACCCCCCAAAAAACCAAATAGCCAAGTGAATCTTTAGCAATTCTGCATTTTTAACAAGCTCTCAATAATTCTGATGTTACTAGTTCATAGAACTGGACTTTAGATAGCAAGGTGCTACATAATGCCATAAAATAAATATATATAAGGTAACAAATTAATGCAGTTATACCTTCAAAGGCATTTATGCTGACAATTCATCCAGTTAAAAAAAAAATAAGAAAATGTTTATTATTATTTTTTAAAAAGTGAAGTTTTTTCTGCTCTAGATGTCTATCTTTCAGCAAATCTGTTTTCCTTTTGCATTTCCAATATGTTTGCCTTCTTAATTTAAGAAGGGAGGAAAGGGCTCTTCTCATTTGCAGGTTTATTCTTGGTCTGCTTCCATAATTGGTAGTATCAGAGGATTGTGATTAATGCTCCATTTGTGAAAACCTGCTCACCTTAGAATATCCCATTTGGCAAAATCTTTTCCTGCATCTGCTCTCCAACAATAGCCTCTTTATGCTGTTTAGCCCAATGAAAATGGCTACTGTGGGACCCCTGTAGGTGGTGTTGGCAGCAGACGGACTGGAAGGTGTGCTCATCTGGAACTGCAAGAGAGAGGACAGATATCACGTTCGTAGGAGGCGGCGCAATTCTGAGGCTGGGCAACAGCTGGGGTATTCTGAGGAATGTTTCTCTTCTTTCTTTCCCATCCCTCACTTCCCAAAGAGTTGCAGCATTACATTACCTAACTAGTTTCACAGTTTACAAACTGAGAAAAGTCAAATAATTTGTCTCAGTAGCAAGGTGCACCAAAATAACATAAGGAAATAAAATGGAAAGAATTCTGGAAATTCTCCCAGGAAGTCCCTATTTTTAAGCAGAGAAAAGAATCTGTGAACATCAAAAGCTAACAGTATCTAGACTCTTGTTCTGATGGCCGTTTCAAAGTGCCTATTTTCCAGTTGGAAATTTTAATAGCCTGGCCATATGTACTTATGTTATGCTATGAGACATCGTACAGTTTCCCAAAGCATTTTAAATTATGTCATATCACTTTATAGTCAGGGAAACATTTGAAGAAGGCAGGAACCATGAGACCTTCATCATGGATGAAGAAACAGAGATGCCTAGATAGTTACTTAGCCATGGGTATGGCTCCACAAAGCAATGGTGCTGGAACTGAAGCCCAGGTATGATTCCTAATCCCAGCATTTTTTAAGAATTAAAGTGTATGTCTAGCCTTTCATTTTTAATCTCACTCTATCTTTCACTTTATGTGTGTGTTACATAAGTAGCATTGTTAAATATGTCTTGTTTAGCTTAATACATTTAAATAAGCCATTGATTTTAATTTTTCTATTTTACATGAGGGGAAAACAGAAAGAGCAAAGTCTGTTTCAATTGTACTAGAAATCTCTTACAGTTATTTATTCACTTTAGAAATACAGTGCTATAAGTTATAAAATTTATAATAGCATGGAAAATTTTTTAAAAAGTAACTGATTTACATGGGGTTTTGAAGGAACTTTTATTTTTTTTTCCAAATTTTTTATCACTAAAATTTTTTAAAATACAGAACAATATAAATAATACAATATCCTTACACATGCCATGTATATTCAATAATTATTAAGATTTTGCCATAGTAGTTTTCATTATTTTTCTGTATCATTTCAAAGTAAGTTGCCAGGTCATCCCTGGGCACTATAAATTAAGGTTAAGTTTTCTATATAAAATTGTTATGGCACAATTTTGTAAGTTGTAGGTAAGTTGCCCCGTCATCCCTGGGCACTATAAATTAAGGTCAAGTTTTCTATATAAAATTGTTATGTCACCTAAAATAATTAACTTTTGACATTTCTTTTTATTCATATCTGAGATTCTGACTTTTAATAGGATAAATTTATATAATTTACTCATATTGCTTTTCAGCCATCTTTTATCATCTCTCACCTTACTATTTGGGTCTGAATTTTATATTTATCTATTGTTATTGTTTAATTCTAATTTTTATTGTATGGCTTATGATTTCTTTTGTTTTTTGATCTTAAAAGGTAAGTAAATTTGGAAGGTTGTAGCTGCCTATTAAATTGTTAGCTAATTAACATACTCTACAATAATTCTTTTTTTGGAGATGGAGTCTGGCTCTGTCACCCAGGCTGGAGTGCAATGGCATGATCTCAGCTCACTGCAACCTCCGCCTCCCGGGCTCAAGCGATTCTCCTGCCTCAGCCTCCTGAGTAGCTGGGACTACAGGCACGTGCCACCACGCCCAGCTAATTTTTGTATTTTTTAGTAGAGACAGGTTTCACCATTTTGGCCAGGATAGTTTCGATCTCTTGACCTCGTGATCTGCCCGCCTCGGCCTCCCAAAGTGCTGGGATTACAGGCACGAGCCACCGCGCCCAGCCTCTACAATAATTCTTAAATTTATACTTATTCATATGGACATATCTAATCAGAAAGAATAACTTCTAGTTCCCTTTCATATAGAATGAAGAATTATGAACATTTTAGTTTCACTCTCTCCAGATTTTTCTTATTCATGACTACTTTACCTGGATGTCCTAGTTTGCTTGCTCTTTCAGGGTGTGTGTGTGTGTGTGTGTGTTTGTGTGTGTGTGTGTGTGTGTGTGTAGCAATCATGCCAGTTGGATCTTTTTATTTGAAATAGCCCGTCCTTACACATGTCCACCAAGTGTCATTTTTTAATGTAGCTGACAAGAGAGAAATTTTGGAAACAGTGAAGATACTAATGAAAAATAGTAAAGTATGGCACATCCATATAATGGAATGCGAGGCTGAATCTACACATGGAATGGAAGGTAATGAAAATGGTAATAGGTGGAGGTAACAGGTATGTTAATTAGCTTGATTGTGGTGATAATTTTACAATGTCTATCAGAACATTAAGTTGTACATCCTAAACATATACAATTTTGTATATTGTCATACTTCAATTAAGCTGTTAAAATATACTCAGAACTCATAATTTCTTAATTTTTTACCACATTTACTATTATCTATACTTTTGAGGTTATTTACCTCTCTTGTATTTATATGATGGAAATACTATATAATGGTGGACTGTTGTGTTTCTCTTTCTATCTCCACATTCAGCAATGTTAGATATGTAGCTTGAAATTCGCCATGGTAGAATATTTACACCATAGGAGCCGGCAAACACTACAAATAAGGGTCTGTATATTGCTGTTGGTTTCTTGGTCTTTTGGGTCTTTATTGTTTAAACTTAATGAAGTGAAGAAAACATTAGTAATGTAGATTAAACTTTAAAATGTTTTGTAACAGTTAATCATGCAGAGCACAAAAGAGAAAATAGCCTTTTAGTATTCAGTAAAGAAGCCATTGATAAACCAGTGACATTCTGACATACGTATTTCTTGTTTCAATTTCACTGTCCTCTTTCACATAAATGAAAACATCAACCCATATTCATGTTGGAACTACACCTGGGGACTAGATTGTTAAACATTTACCAACACACCATAATCAATCCCTCAGTCATAAACCACGCAGCTAAAAATGTTACCTCTTCTCCACACCCAATGTGCAAGAGAATAGAAACCTGATGCAGAACTACTTAAAGAAGGTTACCACACAGTGCTAAACAAAAGGACTAAGACAGTTCCTGTTAAGATACCACTGCCTGCAGTTTTTGCAATGGTGAATTCTATATTTACTGAACTTAGGCCTAGATCTGAGAGTTAGGGCTACTCCCCAGAGCAGGGTACATTTCTACTAGAAAAATATACCTAAGAAAATACCATGTTTCCCAGCTTGTTTGAATGAACTCCATTTTTTCAGTTTCTAAAGCCATTTCATATAAACAGAGTTCTGCAAAAACCACCAACAATGTTTGCTCCTCTTTGCTAACATGTATATATGCAAATGATGTCTCATTTCATCCTTTCTCTCTCATTTACCTCAATTCCGTTTAACTCTGAAGAATTTAGTCTTGTTCTCACAAATCATCACAGTTCTAAAAGATCATTTAATTCAAGAAGAAATCAGATTCCACCAGGATATTTCCTGCACTTCTGTAATCCACCGGGGTCAAGAGTGATAGAAGACAATGGTTTCTAGCTGGAAGACAAGTGCTTTAATTGTCAGGTTGCAGGAGACACGATGTCACAGTTCTTTACCAGACAGTTGGAAGGCTGGTGTGGATTCAGAGCAATTTCTTGTGTTTGTCCAGTTTAATAGGTGCTTTCAAGCACATCACCACATTGGGTCCTACAATGGTCCTTTGAGAATGTCAGTTCAGCAACATTTATTAAAAACCACTGAACCAGCAGTTACTCTAGAAGTTGAACACACAAAATTGGATAAGACGTTGCCATCATACGAAAAGGGTGCTCCTGAGCAGTGCATTTTAAAATGGCTTTGCAAATGGGGAAACTCTGGCAGCTAGAAAGCTGTTGAATAAGAACAGCCTGTGGCCCCAGAGAGCAAGCCCTATCTTGTAGACCAGCTTGTGCTGTTCCTGAGCCTGTTGGCCCTCAGATCTCTCTGTTATCCTTTGTCTGACATACTCTGTAACAAAGAGTGAGGGAGGACTGACCCTTGAAATCTTTGTTTACCAGTCTGCCAGGTCATTAGGCTTCTTAGAGAAACTGGTACAAGACTGGGGGGGTGGAGAAAAAGGAGAATCCAGAGTATTTCTCTCCTCTCTGTGTCATGAGTATCTTCCCCATCATGGCTAAATCTCTTCTGTGACTCCAGCTCACTCCAGAAAGTTCTTCTGAGGTTTACACTTCTGTCAGGTGACTTTGTCCCTGGGCTCCAGGAACACCTGCTCCCTGTGTCTCACCAGCCTAGGAATGGTATTACTTTCCTGCTGGTGCTCATCTTTAGGTAACCTCACTGTGAACTGTTTGATGAGATTTCTGTGTTACTATTTAGATCCTAATACAGAGATCATCAAAATTCTAGACCCATAGATCTCACTATAACGATAATAATAATTAACAATAATAGCAGCTAACATTTGCTGAAACTCCATTAGGTGTCAGGTACTATTATGACGACTGGAGATTCTCAGGGCAGGCATTATTGTTATTCCACTTTACAGATTAAGAGACTGTGGCACTGTATATTTGTCTTATATTATCCTCAAATTTATAGTACATTTTATTTAGAGTTCCAGTCAAGTCTCAAGTGGACTACTAGGAAGCAAGGGAAGGGTATTTTTCAGTGTTTCTACAAAGCATTATAGAAATATCTATGTTCTCAAAAGGCTAACATACTGGTGCCTTCTATATTAAAGAAGATAAATCAAAGGCATTCAAATCTCAGAGACCAAGCCATTGTTGTCTATGTCAGCCACCCTTTTCCACACACTGAATTGCTTTCCTTTACTAAAACTCTCATGACCTGAGTTTTATTTTGTTAATGAAGGCAGAAATATGAAATGTATTATGTCTACATCAGTTGGGATATGTAAAGAATCATAAAATAACTCACAATCTAGACTAGAAAAGGAGGGTTTCCCAGAGCAAGGTTAATAACATGCCTTCGTATGCACTCACAGTACTCATAGATTCTTTGGTATTGTATTAATAAAACAGGATAGTTCCCTGGCCCCCTCACAAGATGTGCAACAGGGGTGTGGCTTGTCTGTTTGGCTGCTGTGCACTCAAACCCCTTACAGGAGGGGGAGCATGCAGATGGGCAGCTGCAGGAACTGGGACAAGTGCTTTTGGGCTCCAGCCCCATGGTAGTGTCTAGGGGTAGGTGCCTGTGACTCCCAAAGTCTCAATGGGTGTGTTACAGTGCTCTTTTAGCTCTACCATCCACAGAAGGCTTAAGTGTTAACTAGCTCAGTGCCCTCTTGGTACCCAGGTTCCTGTCTGGCATCCAGGGAAAATCAGGTCACACAGACAAACTGAAGGATGGTGAATGCAGGGGATTTTATTGCTGGATGGAGGTGGCGCTCAGCAGGATGGATAGGGAGCTGGAAAGGGGATAGAATGGGAAGATGATCTTCCCCTGGAGTTTGGCGGTCCCACAGCCGATCTCCTCTCTGACCATCCCTAGCCAAACTCCTCAACATTCAGACATTCCTTCTCTGCTTCTCTGTCCTCTGCTCTTCTGCTCATGGAGGTTTGGGGTGTATATGGGTATGGTATAGGGGGGCGTTGTGGGTCAGAAGGCAACATTTGGGTGTGAAAAAAGAAATGCCTGTTCCCATTTAGGGCCACGGGTTTCCAGGCTTGAGGGTGGGGCCTTTGCTGGGGAACCACACTTTTCTACTCAATATCTCCCTGCTTCCTGTCCATATCACTAAAAGGATGGGAATTTCCCTGATAATGTCAACTGAAGAAAGTGGTGTCCACCCCTCCTATTCCCGAATCTTGTCTCAAGTAATGCATAGTTGTATGAAGTTAAAAAGTAATCCCACCAGGCTGGGCACAGTGGCTCATGCGTGTAATCCCAACACTTTGGGAGGTTGGGGTGGGTGGATTGCCTGAGGTCAGGAGTTTGAGACCAGCCTGGCCAACATAGTGAAACCCCATTTCTACTAAATATACAAAAAAATTAGCCAGGTGTGGTGATGGGCGCCTGTAGTCCCAGCTATTCAGGAGGCTGAGGCAGGAGAATCCCTTGAACCCGCGAGGCGGAGGTTGCAGTGAGCCGAAATCGTGCCACTGCACTCTAGAACTCCAGGTTGGGTGACAGAGCGAGACTCCATCTCAAAAATAAATAAATAAATAATTTTTAAAAAGTAACCACCAATGATTAAAGGTGCTTATTCATAAAATCACCTTAGTTTCTTGAAGCTGAGCACAACTCTGGATGATAAGCACACCACCAGAGTCCAGGTGTCAGAATATAAAGCATCTCAACTTTTTACCAGAGCAGTACTTTATGTTTATCACCTCTGCAAATGTGTGTGAAATATATACCACTGCCTTTTGTCAATACCATTTTCATCACCACCAAAAGCCAATTTAATAAACTCAGTTCATCAGACCTATCCCTTTGACTACTTCCTTTCCCAAAGGGAAATATAATCCGTTTTAACCATTTGAATATTTAAAAGATTCTTTTATGTGCAGTCTCAGTTCATTATGAATGGAATACATTTTATTCTTCTGTTCCATTTAGTCTGGCTACACGCTGGATTGGATTGAAGATGCAATGTCTCATTGTACTTTTAGTCAGGGAATAGTTTTCCTGAGTGCTCCTTAAACTACTTGCACTTGGCATTTCCTGCCTGCAGTTGTCACATATCAAAACCCAACAGTACTCAACAGCTTTTGAAGCTAAGTGTTGAACAATGACCCAGGAGTTAGGTTAGCACGAAGTGGCCCTCTGGATAAGCCACACCAGAAGCACACATTTCCCTGCACGCATCATAATGGCATTCTCCACTTGATTTTGCCTGTATTGCTATAATGCTGAAAGAATAATGCTGGGAACAATATGCCTTTTTTCGATCACTGTTAATAGAAAACAAGGAGATATTATAATTTAGGATATTTGTACCATAAGCAGAAAAGACTGAAAAAAAAGTATGTGCTGACTTTTTGTTGTTTATTGTTATTGTGTTTGGTTTTAAGACTATATTTATGTGTGCAATCCAATTAGACATTTGACTTAAAAAGTTAACTCAGTTAAGGCAACCTCTGTCATTGTTACTGGAATTATTAACTACTGTCTGTTGAGCATTTTCTATATGCTCAGCATGGTACTTCTATGCATTATCACAGTTAATTTTTACTCCATCTCTAAAATTATTATTTACCCCATTTTACATACGCAAAAATTGAGGCTCAAAATATATTGGTCAAGATCTCACTACTATTTAGTCCAAGAGTTGAAACGAAAAACAAGGCCTTTTGCTTCCAAGCCCCAGGTTCCATACCATTATTATCTCCCTTTAATAAGTCAATATAGCACAGTAGCTGTGTTAGTAATTGACATTGACTAGGAAGAAACCCGTAAATGATTATTATAAAATTTAAGAAAACCATTCAAAGCCTATTACATACATTTTTTTTTTACCAAAGTTACTAAGGAGGAAGTTACCTATTAATGAGAAAACAGTTTTATAGGCAACACAAATTCCATTTCTAGAGAAACAATTTAGGTAGCACTCTTTCTTGAAATTTCTTCCTGGATAGCTGATTACACTATAGAAACCAATTGAAACTGCCTGATCCACCTTCTGAAAGACTCTGCACATGTGTCCCAATAAACTTTAGTACATAGCTTATGCTGTGTAAATACTGGGCCCAGATTATTTTTGTTGTCCACAACAATAGCAGTTGAGAACAGAGAGATATTTTGCTACTCCACTGGCAGACGCCCCTTAAAAATGCTTTGGTTTCTTCTTCACTTACCCTCAAGCACCCTATTTTGTTTTATTGGACATAAGAGGGAATGGAAAGCACTGACATTTGGATATTGATTTAAACTCATCAAGCCATAGCAATTGTCCCCTTGGTAAAACTAAGCCTTCAAAGTTATAATTTGCCAAGCTTTTGTCTGAAGGGAGAAATACAAAACTATCTTTGTGCTGAGAAGTTCTCTCGATGGTATGTGCTGCCCTCCCTTCCTCATACAAATAAATTAAAACACTAAAATGTAATCTAGAAAGCATTGCTGTGTCCAATAAGGATATAACATGCAGGTGGCCCAATCCAATTTGGAGAGACCACCATGATGTGGCGCTGGAGCTCACCATCCTCAACAGGAGATGTGTGTACACTGAGTTTGAGATTTATTTTGATCGATTTTTGTTTGCATACAGATCATTTTATGGTCTGGAGTCTGCTGAGAAAAGATATTTATTCTAATTTCTTGGCATGCTCTTTTTCACTCCAAATAAATATTAATAGCTCTTGGCTCCTGTCTGTGAATTGCTGAGATAATTCAAAAATGGCTAGAAAATGTCTGTAGGATCAAAAATTATCTGAGAATAAGGTTAACCATAATCCATCTCCTTACCCTTCTCAGTCCATTTGAAAGCACTTGTCACAAGAGTTTATATTTCATTATCTCAAATATCCCTCTTATATCGAGATACTAGGCTATTTTTTCCATACATATAAGGACCTCTGAGGACCAGGAGAATAGGGTTTCAGCTCTCCACACTGAAAACTTAGTTAGCTTGTTTCTTTATAACTTCTTTTTGATCTGATGCATTCCTTCTTGAAAGACATAAAGCCCTCGTGGCTAAACAAAAATTGAGAAGTCTGAACTTGTAGCATTGAGAGGACTTAATTTTGGTTTAGCCAAAATCTAGCCATTCACATCTACTAACACACTTCTATGTTAGTGTATGTTACCTCCAAATGCTTGGTTCTCTGCCTAGCAAGACAGAAAAACAAATGCAAATTAAATTTGAAAACTTCAACTGATATATAATTATTTCAATAAATACTTACTAGAAATAGCACTGTCCTTGGCCCTGGGAATATAATAGAGATAAACATGTTCTTTACCTCATAAAACTTACATGCTACTAGCAAGAAAACAAACCAAAAAGAGCTCATTAATAAATACAAAATTGGCCGGGCACGGTGGCTCATGCCTGTAATCCCAGAACTTTGGGAGGCCGAGGTGGGTGGATCATGAGGTCAAGAAAGTAGAAAGCTGGGCCTGTAGTCCCAGCTACTCGGGAGACTGAGGTAGCAGAATTGTTCGAACCCGGAAGGCGGAGGTTGCAGTGAGCCGAGATCGCGCCACTGCACTCCAGCCTGGTGACAGAGTGAGACTCCGTCTCTAAATAAATGAATAAATAAACGAATAAATACAAAATTAAGAAATAATAGTATGTGCTAAGAAGCACACTACAGGGTCCTGAGATACCAATTAAAGGAGGGCTTCTTCTTTAGATTGGTTCTCTGGGAGGATCTGAAAACAAGAAAAAGCCAGTATGGGAAAACTAATGGGGAAGACAGCACCAGCAGAGGGGGAAAAAAAAAAAATATATGTGCAAAGGGCTTTAAAGCTAGAAAGGGCATGGCAGGGGACCTGAAAGAAAGCTAAGAGTGACTGGAGCACAGAAAATGAGTGGGAGAGTGGCTTCAAACACAACTGGAAGGTTGGCAAGGGCTGAAGTAAGAAGGTAGAACAATGGGATATGGCTTAGACTACAAGTCCAATGAGAAGCCATTAAAGAGTTTTAAGCAGGGAAGATATGTGATCAGACTTGTATTTTTTAAAGACGTCTCTGGCCACTGTGTAGAGAATGTATTTTTAAAAAAACACTTTTATTTTAGGTTCAGGTGTACATGCATGGGTTTATTATATAGCTAAATTGCATGTTGTGGGGGGTTTGGTGTACAGGTTGTTTCATCACCCAGGTAATAAGCATAGTAAATGGGTAGTTTTTCAATCATCACCCTCCTTGCACCTTCCATGTTCAAGTAAGTCCCAGCATCCATTCCCTTCTTTGTGTCCATGTGTACTCAATGTTTAGCTCCCACTTATGAATGAGAACCTATGGTATTTTATTTTCTGTTCCTGTATTAGTTTGCTTAGGATAATGGCCTCCAGCTCCATCCATGTTGCTGCAAGGAACATAATCTTATTCTTTTTTATGGCTGCATAGTATTCCATGGTAGATATGTATCATATTTTCTTTGTCCAGTCTACCACTGATGGCCATTTAGGTCAATTTCATGTCTTTGCTATCGTGAATAGTGCTGTCATGAACATACACATGCATGTGTCTTTATGGTATAATGATTTTCATTCCTTTGGGTATATACCCAAAAATGGGAATCCTGGGTCAAATGGTAATTCTATTTGAACTTCTTTGAGAAATCACCAAACTGCTTTCCACAATGGCTGAATTAATTTACATTCCCACCAGTGGTGAATATGCATTCCCTTTTCTCCATGAAGAATTCGGACTAACGGGGAAATCAGACCTAGTAAAATAAGCAGTTGCAACAGAGAGAGTTACATTCATTTAAGGTAAGTATAAGGTGACAGGGAATCACTGTGGACACTGTGGATGTCACTGTAGGGGGGAAAGAATCCCATCCCTTTCCTTTCACAACTCCCAGCCTAGCCTGGGCCATGTCCAAAAGACATGTCCAAAAATGCAGAGGCATTCCTGTTTTCCTACCTACAAAGCCAGTGGAATGTCTAAAACTAATGAAGGGACTTTCAACTCTTAGGAGCCAGGGTCCAAGTTGTAAATCACATAAACTTAGCTATTCTATTCTTCCAAACAACTGACATGTTCAAATTTGTGAAGGGTGAGTTTTAGGAGTTCCTTGTTTCTGGAACAAAACTTATTTGTGAATATCAAGATTCCTGTCTACCCAGTTCAGGTCCTCAAAACTTAGAATAATTCTTGCCAAATAAGTCTTGTACTATGTACACTAAAAGAACAGCACAAAAAATAACATGAAGTATTTTTATAATAATGCATATTGAATGCCTACTCTGAACCTGCCATTATGGAGAACTTACCACATATAAGGCATTGTTCTAAATGCTTTATATTATTAATTTATTCAATCCCAAATCAACCTTGTGTGTTTGTATTTATTTATATCAGCCCATTCTATAGATGAGGAAACTTATGCCTAGAGTGGTTGAATAACTAATAAAAGAAGGAGCTAAGATTAGAAAAAAGTGTGTCTGGCTTCCAAACTTCATAATATAAAGGAATAATTAGGGAAAGCAAAGTATTTGTAGGTTCTGTTTCATTCAATACACTGAGACAGGGCTAGCGCTTATTGAATGAGTAAGCATTTCTGAAAAGTCATGGGGTTCAAGTCTCCTGGAGATGATAATACCAAAACCAGAATAATTTCTGTAATCAACAAATTCAGTCATGACACTTTCCTATAAGCAATAATTAAAGTTTCTTATAAGCAATAATTAAAGTTTAATTTTAAACTTTTTAAAAACATGCACAAATAGTTTTTAAATAAGGAAATCTTATAAAATCAAAACCATCTTTTTCCTTTCTAAGTGAAAGTAAACATGTTTTCTTGCTGTTGGTTTCTTGATTGGCTGAAAGCCCAAAGTATATTATTTCTCAGGCATAATTCCATAGAGAGGAAGAAAATTTTCCCTACAGGGCAAATGCTTTGGAGAATGTTTCTTTTCAACTAAGTGCTACAACATCCTCCCTCTCTTACTGCAAACTATAAGAGGAAAAAAAGAGGCATGAAAGAATCCTGAGCCAAATATCCAGATAATTAGGGAGGTAGAGAGAAAACAAGAGTTGTCTGAGAGGACAGAATTTTATTTTATTCAATTACAAAAGTAATTTTTAGTTGTGTTCAGTGCCTTAGAGTTTACAGAGTATTTTCATATCTATGCACTATTTTACAAGGGACTTAAAATAACCCTGTGGAAAAATTAGAGGAGGACTAACCCCATGTTTTCTAATAAGAAAGTTAAAGTTAAAAGACATTACATAGTTTACCCAAGACCATACCAGCTTAAAATGAACCAAAACTCAAACTTTGGTCTTCTAACCTTATTCCCTTTCATTTACCTGGCCTGCCTCTACAGTGATGAATTTTGGCAATCTATCTTAATTAGGTTTTTCTCGTCTTTTTTCTGCTTTTCTATGTCAAAAGGATGGGGGGAAGTATTAAAACTAAAACTAGTAAAACTTGATTTGCAGTTAGAGAAAAATTACTGGCAGTGGCCTCTTCAGAATTCTGTTTAAAATTAGAATTGTCAGCTTCCCACTCCTGTCATGACAGAGAAACTGACACCACATGAACACTCCAAAAATATATGAAAATATATTTACAGACATTGGACAACAACACACAATTGGAAGACTCAAAATATTTTTTTGAGGCAGGGTCTTGCTCTGTTGCCCAGGTTGGAGTACAGTAACGTGATCATAGCTCACTGCAGCCTCGATCTTTGAGCTCAAGCGATCCTCCCATCTCAGCCTAAGTACCTAGGACTACAGGCATGTGCCACCATACCTGGCTAGTTTTTTAATTTTTAGTAAGAAGAGGTCTTGGTATGTTGCCCAGGCTGGTCTCCAACTCCTGAACTCAAGTGATGTTCACACCTCAGCTTCCCAAAGTGCTGAGATTACAGGTATAAACCACTGCAGTCAGCCACAGCATTATTAAAGTGTCAGTTCTCCCCCAAATTGATCAACGTGATTTCAATAAAAAGCCAGCAGGTTTATTTGTATAAATACACAAGCTGATACTAGAATTCATATGAAACGTAAAGAACCTACAGTATCCAAGATAATTTTGAAGAAAAAGAACAAAGTTGGATAATTATACTACCTCATTTCAAGAATTACTATAAAGCCATTGTTTTGTCTCGTATATGTTTATAGTTTTGCATTTTATAGTAATAAAACAATGTGGTATTGGAGTAGGTATAGATCAACTGAACATAATAGTGAGTCTAGAAGAAGGCCTACATATATAAAGTTGATTGATTCTTGATAGTGGTATCAAAATTAATTAATAGGGAAAGAATCAGCTTTTAACAAGTGGTGAAAGAACAATTATGCATCCATATGAAAAAATAGTAACCTCAAACTCCTACCACACACTATCAAAATGGGTCATAGACCCATAGACAATGATTTATTAGAGAAGACCAGAAAAAAAGCATTAACTATAAAAGAAAAAAAAAAGAAACTGATGCATTAGAGTTTTAAAAATTAAAGCAGCTGTTTTTCTAAGAGCATAAAGAAGAAACTGAAAATGTAAGCCAAGAATTGGGAGAAAGCATTTGCAATATGAGTTGGGTCGTAATCCCAAAAGACACAGTCACAAACGCCATAATTTTAAATGTTGAAATTCTAAAATCTCAAAATCTCTTAAGGCCTAAAATCCTAAAAATCACAGTACTATTCTGCTATTGTTGGAAGAAACATTCTGTATATGTCTTCAGGTCTATTTGGTCTATATTGTTATTCAGGTCCACTGTTTTTTTACTGATTTTTTGTCTGTATTATTAATTCATTGTTGAAAACAGGGTATTGAATTCTCCCATTATTATTGTATTGCTGATAATTTCCCTCTTTAATTATGTGAATATTTGCTTTGTACATTAAGATATTTTGATGTTGAGTGCATATTTATTTATAATTTTTTCATCAGCTTGATGAATTGGCCACTTTATTATTATATAATGACCTCTTTTTTCTCTTGTGACAGTTCTTAAAGTCAATTTTATACGATATAATTAAAGCCACTTCTGCTCCCTTTTGGCTGCTATTTGCATCGAATATCTTTTTTCATCCCTTCACTTTCAGCCTATGTGTGTCCTTAAAGCTACAAGAAGTATCTTGTAGGAAGCATATTACTGGATCTTGTGTTTTAATTCATTCTGTCTTTTGATTGGAGAATGTAAACTACTTTCAATTAAAGTAATTATTGATAGTTAACAATTTACTATTGCTATTTCCTTGTTTTCTGATTGTTTTACAGTTCTTTTCTCCCTTTATTTCTCCTTTGCTGTCTTCCTTTGTGACTTGATAATTTTTTATATTGATATGCTTTGATGTCTTTGTCTTTACTTTTGTGTATCTACTGGAGGTTTTAAAAAATTATTATTTTTTTAATACTTTAAGTTCTGGGATACGTGTGCAGAATGTGCAGGTTTGTTACATAAATATAAACATGCCATGGTGGTTTGCTGCACCCATCGACTTGTCATCTACATTAGTTATTACTCCTAATGCTATCCCTCCCCTACTCCCCCCATCCCCCAACAGGCCCTGGTATGTGATGTTCCCCTCCCGGTGTCCCTGTGTTCTCATTGTTCAACTCCCACTTACAAGTGAGAACATGTGGTGTTTGGTTTTCTGTTCCTGTGCTAGTTTGCTGAGAATGGTGGTTTCCAGCTTCATCCATGTCCCTGCAGAGGACATGAATTCATCCTTTTTTATGGCAGCATAGTATTCCATAGTATATATGTGCCATATTTTCTTTATCCAGTCTATCATTGATGGGCATTTGGGATGCATGCGAGTTCATCAGATATATAACCTATTGGTTTTTATACTCCTGTGACCCATTTCTGACAAATTGCTGTTTTACCTGTTAGGAAGTTAATAACATTTGACATAAACTTGAAGTAAATTTGCATAAGAAACTTTGATATTTAATATGCCATCACCTGTCATAGGTAGATATATATTTTTAAAGATCTTGCCCTATATATATTGAGTAATCAGTTGCTACCACTTTTTGAGTCTTTACTCTGTGACAGTTACAATTCCTACCACATGCTATTTGATTTTCAATCATAGTGAGAATTATTCTCAAAATAGTTGAAACACTGGCCCAATATCACACAGCAATTAATCCATGGTTATGGGATTTTAACTGACACTTGTCTGGCTCCAATGCCTATGTACTATTCACTATGCTCTTATGTTCATGCTTTTAATGGCAGTATATGTGAATCAAGGTGATGTAAATAATCAACTAAATCAAGGCTTACTGCGTGGAATTGAAGTAGATACTAATTTTAGTCATAATTATCTACATTTTTCAAGTAAGTGGCCCATATTATTAAAATAGCCCAATTTTTATAAGGTTTTAAACAGGTTAGATTATATAGCTGCCTCATTATCCCCTAAAATGTGGATAGGGTAGAAGAGGCATTTTAAAGTGAACTACAGAACTTAAGAATTGACTAGCAGACTGGAGGCAAGATGGCTGACTAGATGCAGCCAGTACATGCCTCTGACACATAGCTAAATCAAAGTAGTAAGTAGATATTCACACTGCAAGTAAATTTTCTAAGAGAAAACAGTGAGATTCAACAGAGAAGTGACAGACAGCACTGAAAGCAAGTAAAGAAAGAGAAGTGAGGCAGCTTGCTCAGCCAGGATTGGCGGGGAGCTTGGAGAGGCTTCCAGACCTGAGAAAAGGGTAAGAGAGGAATATCCAGGGCTTCACATTCCCACCATGGTCTTTTACAATCTTAGCTATGAGAGAACCCCTTGACCCACACAAGCCTCAAGACTAACATATGAAGCTGCCTAGAGGTTGCACAGAGACATTGCTCCAGATAGAGAACTAACACACAGCCCCACACGTATCTGAGCAGCTGCATCTTAGTGCCATTCTAAGAGCCTAGTCTACAAATATGTGTCTCCTGCCCTGGGCCTTGGATGACGTTGTTGCTGCAGGGCCAAGAAGGAAGATGAGAAGCTATACATTCCCATGCACTCTGAGAAAAAATCCCACTGCTGCCAGTGTAGGCTGCAATGGGATCAAAGCACAAGAAAACTGCACTTCCCGCAATTATCTGCTCCCGCTGCTCCAGCTGAGAGGGGCTTTACTCTACCCAAAGGCAAGCCCTCAACTGGCACCATTCTGAGAGCCTAGCCTCTAAAGATCTGTATCCCGCCCTGAGGCATGGCTGACACTGTTGCTGCTGCCACAGGGTCATAAAGGAAGAGATGAGGCTAGATACTCCCACACATGCAAGGACAAATCTTATTGCTGCTGCTGTGTACTGCTCTGAGACCAAGGTGTGGGCTAACTTCACTCTCCATGACTACCTGCCTACGCTGAGCTAGCTGAGAGGGGTTCACACCTGAGCATTCCACCAGTGACCTTGGGACCACTCCACCTCTTCCTACCATAGCCAGCACCTGAATGCACTACTAAGGGGCCTGAGGACAAGTTTATCAGCCTGGTCCCATCCCCCAAATACTTGAGCATCCAACCCATGAGCCTCAAAATTACCCAGCTAAGTCTACCACCATTGGCACCTGATCCCTCCTGCTGCGGTCTGTGGTCTGGCTGACTCAACCTGCCAATATCACCACAGCTGAAACCCATAAGCACCGGCCTGCCCAACCTGTCACAGTCACCACCAACATAGCATGGACTGCACGGGTTCCGCTGGTTGCTCCAACAGTCCCACTGCCATCAGCCACATCACACCAGCTGCCCAGTGGCTGAAGAACATGTCCACATGCCCAGCCCACCACTGCCATGACCAGCACCCATGCAAGCCACCTGAAGGCCTAGGAATCAGGCTTTCAGGCTGGGCATGGTGGCTCATGCCTGTAATCCCAGCACTTTGGGAGGCTGTGGTGGGCAGATCACTTGAGCCCAGGAGTTCAACATCAGTCTGAACAACATTGTGAAACCCCATCTCTACAAAAATTACAAAAATTAGCTGGGTGTGGTGGCACATGCCTGTATTCCAGCTACCCAGGAGGCACAGGTAGGAGGATCACTTGAGCCTGGGATGCAGATGATGCAGTGAGCTTTTATCATTGCACTCCAGCCTGGGTGACAGAGTGAGACCCTGCCTAAAAATATACATATATATATCCTCCCTATATCCACTCACACTGGTGCCAGTGTAAGCTGCTCTGGGGCCCAAGAACAGGCATGCTGTGTTTAACACTGCCACCACTAGGGCCCAAAAACTGGCCTACCAGCATCCTAGTCCCCAGCAAAACTTCATCACAGCCTCCCCTAATAACTGCACCCTAATCACAAAGGAAGTCACAGATAATACTGAGGCTGTTGACAGCTGAAGAAATCATACAGAGATCACACTACTGCAGGCACCCAAAATCAAAACCAAAGCACCCTACCTAACCAACAATATATATACATCTTCAGGGAAAAGTACTCCACTATGAAAAGAAATCCAAAAAATTGGAATAAGTGACTGTTATACCAGATGTGCAAATATCAGTATAAGGACATAGAAAACAAGAAAAGAAAAAAAAATGACTCCCCCAGAGAAATACAATAATTCTCTAGCAACAGATCTCAATCAAAAAGAAATTTTTAAAGTCTCAGATTAATACTTCAAAATATTAATTTTTAAAGAAGCTTGGTGAGGTACAAGAGAATTCTGAAAAACAATACAAAAAACTTAGAAAAAACAATTCAGTACAGGAGTGAGAAATTTACTAAAGAGATAGATTTTTTTTCTGTAATATCAGCTACTCAGGAGGCTGAGGGATGAGAATCGCTTGAACCTGGGAGGTGGAGATAGCAGTGAGCCAAGACTGAGCCACTGCACTCCAACCTGAGCAACAGAGTGAGACTCCATCTCAAAAAAGAAAAGAGAGAGATTTTTTAAAACAACCAGGTAGAAATTCTGGCACTGGATAATTCATTGCGGGAAGTAAAAAATAAATTTAAGGGCTTCAATAATACATAAAATCAAGCTAAGAAGGAACTTGAAGACAGATTTTTTAAAAAAAAATTTAGTTGACAAAATTTTAGAAAAAAACAAAAGGATGAGCAAAGCATTTGTGACATTTGGGACAACATAATGCAACCAAATATTTGAATTATCAGTATTGCTGTGGTCAAAGAGAAAACGAAAAGATTAGAACATTTATTTAACAAATAATTTGATATAAATTTCCCAAGTCTAGCAAGAGATTTAGACTTTCCCATACAGGTGGCTCAGCAATCCCCATGCAGATAAAATGCAAAAGGATCTTCTCTACAGCACATTGTAGTCAGACTCTCTAAGGTCAAAGATAAAGAGTGAATCCTAAAAACAGCAAGAGAAAAGTGTCTAGTCACCTACAAAGGAAATTCCATTCTGATTAATAGCACATTTCTCAGCAGAAACCTTACAAGCCTGAAGAGAATGAGATAATTTATTCAAAGTGCTGAAAGAATAAACTACCAGTGAAGAATACTACATTCAGCAAAATTATCCTTCATGAATGCAGAAGAAATAGTCTTTCCAAGATAGACAAATCTTTAGGAAATTCATTACCACTAGACATTCCCTACAAAGAAAGGTTCAGAAGAGTCCCAAGCCTAGAAGCAAAAGGATGACATTTACTATCATGAAAACACATGAAAATATAACACTCTGGTGAAGCAATCACACAAAGGAAGAAGAGAAAGGATTCAAATGATAACACTGCAGAAACCCACCAAATCACAATTATAAACAAGAGAAAAGAGAGAAACAAAGAATATGTGAAACAACCAGTAAACAATTAAAAATGTAACAAAACACAGTCTCATATGTCAATAATAATCTTGAATGTAAATAGATTAAATTATCCACTGAATATATATATAAAATGTGGTTGGATAAATTTTTAAAAACAAGATTTACCTATATGCTGCTTGGTATCTCACCAGTCTTCTTTAAAATTAATATTTTGAAGTATTAATCTGAGATTTAAAAAATTTCTTTTTGATTGAGATCTATTGCTAGAGAATTATTGTATTTCTCTGGGGGCGTCATTTTTTTTTTTGCCTTTTCTTGTTTTCTATGTCCTTGTACTGATATAAGGACATACAAGACACTCATTTTATCAGTAAAGATCCATATAGACTGAAAGTAAAGAAATAGAAAAAGATATTCCATGCAAATGAATACCAAAAGTGAGCAAGAGTAGCTATATTTATATCAGATAAAACCAACTTTAAGTCAAAAACAGTAAAAAAAAAAAAAAAAAGAAAAAGAAAGTCTTATAATGATAAAGGGATCAATCCAGAAAAAGAATAAAACAATTTTTAATATACATGCATCCAACACTAGAATACCCAGATTTATAAAACAAGTACTAATAGATCTAAAGCACTGAATAGACTGCAATACAATAACAGTGGGGGATTTTAACAGCTTACTTTCAACGTTAGAGAGATCATCTAGACCAAAAAAATTAACAAAGAAACATTGGAATTAAACTTAATTTAGACCAAATGAGCTTACAAGACATTTACAGAACATTCTATCCAATGACTGCAGAGTATATATTCTTTTTATTGGCACATCAAACATTCTCTTAGATAGGCCACATGTTATAGGCCACAAAACAAGTCTTAACAAATTTTTAAAAACCAATATTATATCAAGTATTTTCTCAGAACACAATGGAATAAAGCTGTAAATCAATACCAAGAGGAATTTTAGAAACTGTACAAATATATGGGAATTAAGCAACATGCTCCTCAATAACCATTTGAGTCAACAAAGAAAATTAAAACAAAGAGTTTATTAAAACAAATGAAAAGAAAACACAACATGTCGAAACCTGTGAGATACAACAAAAGTAGTACTAAGAGGGAAATTTATAGCAAAAAATGCCTACATCAAAAAATTAGAAAGATTACAAATTAACAGTCTAAACAATGTACTTCAAGGAATTAGAAAAACAAGATCAAACCATACCCAAAATTAGCAGAAGAAAAGAAATAATAAATATAAGAGCAGAACTAAATGAAATAGAGACCAAAAAATACAAAGAATAAATAAAACAAAAAATTAGTGATTTGAAAAGATAAACAAAATCGATAAACCACTATGTAGATGAACCAAGAAAAAAAGAGTATACCCAAATAAGCAAAATCAGAAATGAAAAAGGAAGCATTACAACTGATACTACAGAAATACAAAGAATAATCAGAGACTATTATAAACAGATATATACCGACAAACTGAAAACCTAGGGGGAATGGATAAATTCCTGGAAACATACAACATACCAAGATTGAAACAGGTAGAAATAGAAAACCTAAATAGACATAATGAATAGCAAGACTGAATCAGTAATAAGTCTCTCAAAAAGGAAAATCCCAGGACTGGAGGGACTCACAGCTCAATTCCACCAAACATACAAAGAACTAATACCAAATCTCCTGAAATTATTCCAAAAAATTTAACAGGAAAGTGTTCTCCTTCACTCATTCTACAAGGCCAGCATAACCATTATACCAGAATAAGACAAGGACACAACAACAACAAATTATAGGCCAATATCCCTGATGAATATAGATGCAAAAATCCTCAACAAACTAATAGCAAACTAAATTCAACAGATATCAGAAAGATAACACATCATGAATAAATGGGAACCATCCCAGGAATTCAAGGACAGTCAACATACGCAAACTGATAAATGAGATACATCTCATCAACAGAATGAAGGACAAAAACCATATGATTTATTTTATCATAATTGCAAGATTCTAATATTATATATCATAAGCTATTGAATAAGTCTCCTGTTTTGGAACATTCAGGCTGTTTCTAACTTTTCTTATATTATAAACCATGCTTTAGTAAATATTTTGCCTATATAACTTTGCTCACGCTTCCATACATTTCTTAGAAGTGTAATTGTTGGATCAAAAAACAGACTTCATTTTATGAAACTGTATACATAATGTAAAATGTTCTTAACCATACAGAATCCTACTTGTAGTGCATGAGAGTGATGCTCCTGCCAAGCTGAGTATTACTATGTTCTCAAAATCTATGCCAGTTAAATAGTTACAAATAGTGCTTCATTGTTGTTCTCCAATATGCAAGTTTTCTTACTGATAATATTTAATATGTTTTCATATTTATTAAGCACTTATGTTTCTTCTTTAGTGAATTGCCTGTTTGTCCTTATTTCATTTTTTCTATTGGGATGAATAATCATTACTTTTACTGATTTTTAAGAATTCTTGATAATGAGGATTTACCTGTGCTGTGCAATTCCAAATCTCATTCTTAAGTTAGAGTCTCCTTTTAAACTTCATATTGGATTTTTTATACAAAAATTGTTTATTTTTACCTGATAAAAACTATCTAAACTTTACATGTGGTTTCTGCCTATGATGTTACTCCAAATTTAAACAAATACTCACCAATATTTTACTCCAGCACTTTTCTGTTTTGTTTTGACATTTTAATTTTTACTTATCCATCTGGAATTAATTCCACTTTCAGGTATAAGCAAAGAAGTATCAGTCTTTTTATTTCAAAATGTACTTATTCCATTCTCACTAAGCCCTGGAGACATAAAGGGGAATAGGACAGCCCCTCTCTTCAAGCTCAAGGAAGTAGATAAAGACATGCTCTTGTCTTTCTGCTTGCTAGTCTACTGATTCATGACCACAGACTCATTTATTGAGGACCTGATGCCTTGACACAAGAGACTCCAAACTCACCTACAATTGGAATCAAACAGTTGAAGCCCACAAACTCAAAATGTTCCTCCCTCTCTAGAAATACTGCAAGAAGAATGAACAAGCTGAGAATAAAGTCAGGATGGCAGAAAGATGGAAAATTCTGTGCTCCCACAGCAAGCCTTTCTCATCATCTTAGCTTATAATATCCAAGTAAAATAACACTCTATAGCTGGCATTGCTTACTTCCAAGCTAATAATAACCTTTTCATTTCAGCATCACATATAAACAGACTGCAATATCTACAAGTGAAGTGCTTTGAAGGAAAAAAACACATTAACGTAATCTGAAAATAATTGCTGAATGCTGGGCTATTAGAGTATTTGACTTGTGAAATATAAAGGGATTCAAGATTCAAGATTGATGCAGATGCAAAATTTCAACCACCACCACCCCGCACCCCCACCCCACCCCACACATATATGTACACATTTAGCCATTTTACACACTTCTCACTAGAATCACAAATACACTGTGGGGGGAGGCACTTTTATCCCAACTTTCAGATATATAAACTGAGTCCCAGCTGCAAATGAGCATTAAGGCAAACTGCAAATAGCTAGGAGTCTGCTGGTCCTAGGCTTGTGTAAACAGTGACAAAACAGAGAAAGTTAAAGACCATTTCTCTAAGAGTTCTCACTCTAGTCTCTTTTCTCCTTCTCACCAGTCTGTGACCTAGGGCAAATTACTCAGCCTTTGAAATTCTGTTTATTCATCTGTGAAGGAAAGGGATTGAGTTATGTATTCTTAAAGTACCCCCAGCACTAACATTCTATGAGTTAATTTTACAGTGTTAATATTAATAATTCCTCTAAAGATAAAAACTCAGGATTCCAAAAAAGACTCAGAGGAAGTAAAGCTCACATTTGAATTGCAAACAGTCAGCATTTGGTGATCTTAATCTCATATCTGTTTGATTGCTAAGATGTGTAAGATTGACAGCACTGATAGCTTCTACTCAAGAGACAGTTTGAGGAACAGGTTCACTAACATTGCCCATTGCATTAGCAACATCATTTAAGGAAAATACTATCCCTTCTCCTATTCTTGGCCCAAGATAATGCACTAAATTGTTTTAGAATGGGAAAGGAATTATTGACTAAAGATAGCCTAACAGGCCTGTTCCATTTTAGGGGCTTTAAAACTAATAGCAGCTAAGAATAAGATTTAGAAGGGCTATAATTGCAAAATGAGCATCAGAAACCTGGATCTTTTCCTAGAGCCCAGCTATTTCTACACTGTCAGAGTAAATTATTGACAAAACCATCTGGCTCTTTTCAAGAGAACACTATACTCTCAGTTCTGGACAGGTGATATGTTTTAGTCTGTCAATGGAGAAAGAAGCTGATTTTAGCCTCAAAGCATTGATAATTCCTCTGGACTTGCACTTCCTATGTGTGAACTCTGCTTATCTTTACATGCCAGAAAGGAAGAACATCCATTTTAGGCCTAAGAGAGATGAAATTGAAAGCAAATAAATTAACTGTGAGCATCCTAGACTATGGTCTTAAACACTGCTTGATCTGGATAAAGAAATATATCCACATTCTTTGAAGTGGATATGGTCAGTGTTCCCCCTTCATCTGATTTTATAGTGTTAAAGCTTCTATGTGTGTATCAGAAGGGGAAATAGCCGGTCCTGTGGGGAAAAGAGAAGTTTTCCTTCTTAAAGAGCTGATCTCCCTGGGTGGACAGGGGGTAAAACCACAAAGTTCTACATCTAAGAAACTTCTGCTCAGAAGGTCAGTGCATGTTTATTTCTGTTCAGCTAATATTGCCCACTAGTGGCGAAGCTAGATCTGTGTCTATGGCCAAGCCTGGCCTTCAGGCTGCCACTCCAATTCAGAAAGCTGAGTTGAAAAAAATAAAAATGGTACAGCCATGTGATCTTTTTATTCCCACCTCTTTGAATGCTTTGTAGTGAAGAAATGAGCCTCAAGGGGAATGCATCTTTCCAGTTCACCCACATTAGTAGTTATGTCGAGTGGAGCATTTATATGGCCTTTTAGAGACCATTCTTGAAAATTGCTGTTTCCTCAAAAATAGGGCAGATGCTATCAACCTGGGCTTCCTCTTTGGATTTGATTCAAATTTCATTGTAGCTCACAAAGATTCTGGAGTTTAAATAAGGGTTTGTGGTGGCTATTTTATTATCCATGGAGTTTTCTTTTTCTATTTTTAGCTATTTGTGCTAGTTTTTGAGTTTTGCAGTTTCAGAGCAGTGAGGTGGTTGAGGGTTCATTCTTTCCCGCTTCTTAGTAGCAGCTTTTACCCCCTTTGAGTAAATAATACCACCCCTGTTTGAAAGGATTCTAGAAAATATTCTGTATGATACTGTAGTGGTAGATAATATAAGATGTTAATAATAGGGGTAACTGTCTGTTGGCATATATTGAAACTCTCTGTACTATCTCTTCAGTATTTTTGAAAATCTAAAATTTCTAAAAATGAAAGTCTATTTTTAAAAAGACAAGGTTTACCCCTAGCAGAACTATTGAGGGAAAGACGCTTTACTATTTTGATTCAAATGGTTCCCATGTTTTAGGTCAGAGTCACTGTGTATTTTTAGCAGAAAAAAAAGAACCTGAACAAGTAGGCAGTAACATCTTCTAAAGAACAAGGTCTTAGAACATTAAGAAGCAATAAACAGGCAATTTATCCTGAGGTCCTCTATGTCAGCAAGGAATCCATGATCAGTTAAAGACATCAGAAAACTTAAGTGGCAACAAACAAGAGAAATAAAAACATTGTCAATAATGATAAACATATTAGTGAATGTGGCTGAAATCTTCACATCACATTTTGTCATTGCCCTACCATTTCCCTTATGCAGAAGTCCATCAAAACATAATCAGTGAGTCTAAGAATAAAACCACAGTATTCTCCTCTAACTCTGGGCTCTTCCTTTGTTCCTAATCTGAGAGAATAGAATCATGACCAATCCAAGTAGCAAGCAAGAGATTTTGAAGCCAACCTTATAGTCCCTTTTTCTATGCTATAACCAAATCTGTCCATTTACCTCTTAAATATAATGATCAAATCCATCAATTTCTCCCACCCCCAGTAGCATTACAGTCATCACCAACAGAAACATTCTATACCTGCCATTGTCTCTCACTTAAATTAATGCAATAAATTCTTAATAGTACAAATACGTTAAGACAAGAGGGTATTGCTTTTCTTTCTTTTTCCTTTTTTAGGATTTTTTTCTATTATAAATTGCAGCCATTTTTTTTTACAATCACTATTCTACATATTTTATCTTTGCATCCTTTCCAATAATGGTATAATTGTGTAGAGACATTTAGAGAGTTCTAATTTGTTCATGCACTTCTTGCAAATTTGACTCCATGAAAAGGCATTATCACAATGTTGATTTTGTGTGTAAGCACTGTATGTGTATGTTAAAATGTTGAAACTTTTCAACAAATGGAGAGATGTCATTGTACATCTGCATTTATAAAAGATAAAATTTCTTGAGATCTTGGCTTTTTGGGTGACTATATATGCAATGTTGATCCACTACAATTTTTGATAGATCTCATCAAAAGGGTTAGGTTTTTTTGTCATAGTATTTCAGATGACTGCAGTTGTAAATCTGGGTGCACATAATTACCAAACATAGTGATATATGTATTTATACATGTCCTTTTTTGACCTATTTCTTTGTGAACATGATTTATCTGCTCATAATTCTTATACCCATGCAACTGTTGTTAGTATACTTGAGTGCTTGCAAAAATACATATGCTATTATTGCCTATTTTATTGTGAAAATACCCTATGAAGTGTTCAGTTCTGTTTTTATATGTTTCTCAAATAAACCCCCTTTTTGAAATGTAAGTAAATGTCTTCTAAAGAATTTTTAAATTTTTTTTTCAGAATTATATTTTTGGGACTTTGCTGTTTTGAGATTTCAACATTTGCCATTATGGCTGCAAGAATTGTGTCTTTTGGGATTATGATTGGTTCCCATTTGAAGTAAGCTTTAAAGTCCAAATTCAACAATCAAATCCCAAGTATACCTCCTAGTGGAGGTACACAGAGGAGGAAGTCACTCATTATTATATGACTTCATTTGTTTTTTACAAATCCTGTGCCTAGCAGGATAATTGTTTCTTGAAACCATGAAGAGACACTCATACAGCAAATCTCAAAGGACAAAAACATATTATCTTCCCACTCCACATATACAACCATCTTCAATTAAAGAAGTAGAGAAATTAAAAAGAATTCTCTATAGTTAACTTTATATTATGCATTATATAATAGCATACATTAAAGACTAAAATCCATGGGACCTATAGCTATTTTGGAATATGGTCTTTATTATAAGTAAACACATGAAGAAATAATAATCTAACTGTGAAATCACAGGGCCATTAATGTACTACAGTAATAAGGAATACTGCATATCAAATCATCTAAATTTAAAAACTACTGCTTAGCCTTTATTCACTTGACAAATATTTATTTAGGATTTACATCGATATTTATTAAGTAAACAATTATTAAGCTCATATTATGTGCCAAAGAGGGCTCCCAAGAGGAATAAAAATGAGGAATCTCAGCCTATTGGAGGGGTAACCATGCCATAAAATAAATAGTGCCCTGGTAGGTAAGAGCACAAGCTTTAGACATACATTGAACTCTGCTTACTATATTTGTAACCCTGGACAAATTATTTAAATATTCTGAATCTTACTTTTGTCTTCTGTAAAATGGACATAAGTTTATATGTGCATCAAATAAGATAAAGCCTGACGACTCCTTAGCATGTAGTAGTTTCTCAATCATGATAGTCTTTAACACTTAATTTTATTTTGTTATTTATTCAATGCCAGAAAACATAAATGAGGCATAGACTATCAGTCTAGATGACATGAGAAAAGATTTCACCAAAGAGTGGTATTTGGCCTGGGTCTTAAAGGATGAGTGGGAACTCATTAGGCAGGTAAGAGACAAGAAAGGCACAGGGCTCCAAGTTTCAAAATCACACAAAGTTTAGGGGAAACCAGGAGGCAGGGGCAATGTGATAGTGAACAGGAAGATAGCTAGCCTGTGGTGAGACCAAAATGACAGGTTGAGAGTTGATTGAGGCCATTATGAAGCCCAGCCACGGAGACTGGAAAATAAGTGTATTCACTCCTTTCTTATTCTTTTGAGGAGCCTTCACTCACGATTCACTCTAATTTTTCATACATGATTTCTCTTATATAAATATACATGTCCACAGGTATGCATGCACAATTTATGGCAAACTGCCATACTCACAATGAATCAGAGTTGAGGGGACCACTGGCACAGAGCTGAGATGATTCAGGGGCTGGACTCCTATATGTAAGATTCCTGTGCTCCAGGAAGGAAGGCAAAAATTTGAATATGTGGCAGCCGCCCAGACTATGAGAAGCCTGCAGGCTTCCAGGTCTAGCCTGAGAATTTCCTGGAAGGGAGCATCCTGGCTTGTGAGACTTGGTCTTAGAACATGCCCAGTGAATCTACTTATTGATCATGATGAAGACATATTCTGTGTAATGATAGTAGCAGGCAGTTATTGAGCACTTGATATAAGCCAGTCAATGAGATAAATATTTGGGATATTTAGGTAATTTAACTCTCACAACACAGAGAGTAGGTGCAATATACCACAATTTACAAAAGAGGAAATTGAGGCCAAAAGATAAAGTGACTTTCCCAAGCTTACAAAGCCAGTAAGTGGCAGAGGTAGGATTCAAACTCTGGTCTGTCTGATTTCAGAGCCAAAAGTTTCATTCACTCATATTCTCTGGGAGGGGTGTATTAGTGTGTTCTCACACTGCTATGAAGAAATACCCAAGACTGGGTAATTTATAGAGGAAAGAGGTTTAATTGACTCACAGTTCCACATGGTTTGGGAGGCCTCAAGAAACTTACAATCATGGCAGAAGGGAAAGCAAACACATCCTTCTTCACATGGTGGAAGGAAGCAGAATTGCCAAGCAAAGAGGGAGAAGCCCCTTATAAAACCATCAGATCTTGCGAGAACTCACTCACTATCACAAGAACAGCATGGAGGGAACAACTCCCAAGATTCAATTACCTCCCACTGGGTCCCTCCCACAATATGTGGCAAATATGGGAACTATAATTCAAGATGAAATTTGGGCAGGGATACAGCCAAACCACATTATTCCACCCTTTTCCCCTCCTAAATCTCATGTCCTCACATTTCAAAACACAATCATGCCTTTCCAACAGTCCCCCAAAGTCTAGCTCATTCTACCATTAGCCCAAAAGTCCAAGTCCCAGGTCTCATCTGAGGCAAGACAAGTCCCTTCTACCTATGAGCCCGTAAAATTGAAAGCAAGTTAGTTACTTCCTAGATACAATACAGGTAGAGGTATTGGGTAAGTATACCCATTCCAAATGGGGGAAATTGGCCAAATAAAGGGGTTACATGCCCCATGAAGTCCAAAATCCATTAGGGCAGTCATTAAGCCTTAAAGTTCCAAAATGATCTCCTTTGACTCCATGTCTCACATCCAGGTCATGCTGATGCAAGAGCTGGGCTCTCATGGCATTGGGCATGCATCTCCACCCCTGTGGCTTTGCAGGGTACAACCCCCCTCTCAGGTGCTTTCATGGGCTGATGTTGAATGTCTGTGGCTTTTCCAGGTGCATGGTGTAAGCCGTCAGTGGATTTACCATTCTGGGGTCTGGAGGGTGGTGACCTTCTCCTCACACCTCCTCTAGGCAATACCACAGTGGGGACTATATGTGGAGGAGGCTCCAACTCCACCTTTCCCTTCTGCACTGCCCTAGCACAGGTTCTCCATGAGGGCCTCACCCCTGCAGGAAACTGTGGCCTGGACATCCAGGCATTTCCATACATCCTCTGAAATCTAGGCAGATGTTACCAAACCTCAACTCTTGACTTCTGTGTACCCTCATGCCCAACACAACATGTAAGCCACAAAGACTTGGGGCTTGTACTTTCCGAAGCAATAGCCTGAGCTGTACATTGGCCCTTTTTATCCATCACTGAAATTGAAGCAGCTGGGACACAGGACACCATGTCCTGAGGCCCCATAGAGCAGGGAGCCCCTGGGTCCAAACCAGGAAACCATTTCTCTCTCCTAGGCCTTTAGGCCTGTGATGGAAGGTGCTGCTGTGGAGGTTTCTGACATGGCCTGGAGATATTTTCCCATTGTCTTGTTGATTAACATTTGGCCTCTCTTTACTTATGCAAATGTCTGCAGCAGGCTTGAATTTCTTTCCAGAAAATAGGTTTTTCTTTTCTATCCCATCTTCAGGCTGCAAATTTTCCAAACTTTTATGCTCTGCTTCCTCTTGAATGCTTTGCTGCTTGGAAACTTCTTCTACCAGATACCCTAAATCATCTCTCTCAAGTTCCTAGTTCCACAGATCTCTAGTGAAGGGGCAAAATTCTACCAGTCTCTTTGCTAAAGCATAACAAGAATCACCTTTATTCCAGTTCCCAATAAGTTTCTCATCTCCATCTGAGATCACCTCAGCTTGGACTTTATTGTCCATATCACTATCAACATTTTGGTCAAAGTTATTCAACAAGATTTTAGGAAGTTCCGAACTTTCCCACATTTTCCTATCTTCTTCTGAGCCCTCCAAACTGTTCTAACCTCTGCCTGTTACCCAGCTCCAAAGTCACTTCTACATTTTCAGGTATCTTTATAGCAGCACCCCATTCTCTGTGGTACCAATTTACTGTATTAGTCCATTCTCATGCTGCTATGAAGAAATACCTGAGGATGGGCATGATGGCTCATGTCTATAATCCCAGCATTTTGGGAGGCCGAGGTGAGTGGATTACTTGAGGCCAGGAGTTTGAGACCAGCCTGGCCAACATAGCCAGTTTCTACTAAAAATACAAAAAAAAAAAAAAAAAAAAAATCAGCTGGGTGTGGTAGTGCACACCTGTAGTCTCAGATACTTAGGAGGCTGAGGCAGGAGAATTGCTTGAACCCAGGAGCCAGAGGTTGCAGTGAGCCGAGATTGTGCCACTGCACTCCAGCTTGGGTGACATAGCTAGAATACATCTCAAAAAAAAAAAAAAGAAAAGAAATACCTGAGACTGGGTAATTTGTAAAGGAAACAGGCTTAATTGACTCACAGTTCTGCATGGCTGAGGAGGCCTCAGGGAACTTACAATCATGGTGGAAGGGGATGCAAACACTTCCTTCATCACATGATGTTAGTAAGGAGAAGTATCAAGCAAAAGGGGAAAAGTACCTTATAAAACCATCAGATCTCATGAGAACTCACTCATTATCACAAGAACAGCATGGAGGTAACTGCCCCCATGATTCAATTTACTCCCACTGGGTCCCTCCTATGACACATGGGGATTATGGGAACTACAATACAAGATGATATTTGAGTGGGGACACAGGCAAACCACATCAAGGCGGAAAAGCACCTCAATTATGATCATAAAAGATTTTATGAGGTCCTTCTCCAACTTTCTATATTTTTCACTAACTTGGCTAATTTGTCCTTACCATCCTTACCATCTCCAGTGGTTATGGTGAAATTTAACATCTGTGCTTCTTCTCTTGACCAAGAGTTAGGAAGAAAGGACACTCAGAAGTTCAAGTCCCTGGAAAAGCAGCCAAGTAATCTGGCTTCAGCATCATAACCCATGTCATTTAGATGGTACTTTGTGGTTTCAAACTGTTTTACAAACACTCACTCAATCTTAGCAAACAAGGTTGCTAAGAGGCTGTAATTACCATCCTACCTTTAGAAATAACAGAGGTCCCACATTATTCGATGACTTTCCTCGAGAAGGCACAGCCAGGATACAGCAGAAACAGGCCTCTTAACCAAGATTCTGATTCCTAGCCCACTGTGTTTCTCATAATATGAACCATATTTTGTAAAATTTGGAAAGGTTGCCCCATTCTATGTTTACATTTTATTTTGGTGGTGTACGATTTTTTTATTTTCCATTCTTGACAAAGGAGCTATGAGGTAACAACGCTCAGGATCCATAGAAGATGGGAAAAGAAGAGGATTCCTGGTTGAAAACAACCTCCCTACTTTCATATATTTGTTTTTGCTAGTTTACTGATTCCTCTCATTAACAAATATTTCCACAGCCCATCTGTGTAATTTATTAAGGCAGATAACCACTGCAAATTTCCAACCTCAAGAGAAATACCTATTTGCTTCCTGTCTCACCTCCTGTGCAGAATTACTTCATATTTAACTTTTAAAACCCCAACAACAATAATAAAACCCACCATATACATGAGCTAATATAACAAAAAAGGTAGGTTTCCTGAGTAAACTTGTCCCAAAGTATGTCATAGAGAGGAGTAGATAGGTGAATCTATATAATTTTTAATGAAATAATGAATCATCTTGAACTTTTTCATTATGCCACTTAGGGCAGGGGGAGATTAGTGGAACCTAATTAACTGGGCAAATTAAATTATCACACAATGTCTACATTGTTCATTTGAGCTGCTCAAATGATTGAATAAGCTCTCTTTTTATTTGTTCTTAAACATGAGGTATATCTCAACTGATGCTATTAAAGACCAAACAAAATTGATGATGGAATGAAAATTCGTTCAGTAGCTAGAACCACTAACTAGTATGTAATGAGCCTTTTCATTAAAGACAGTGTTTAATATTCTTGATTTATAATAACTGGTAACATTTTAAGATAAACTACTTAGTTGCAGTATTGTGTTGTAAATTATGACAATAAAATTTAATGGTATTTTTCTTAAAAATGTCTATAAGTTGTTTTTCTAAAAAAATACTTTCTTACATAAGCAAGTGGAAACTTAAAAATACAAGGGGTAAAAATACCATAGAATTAACTGCAACATAAATGGGATGAATTTTGAGCCAATCTTCTAACATATTACAGTAAGCTCATATGTAATTTAGTTAATGTAAATATTAAAGGTTAAATAATGTATTCAAAAGTATTTTTTAAGAATTTTCTCTCCTTATATTTGCATGTATATATGTGTAGAGATTGAGGAAAAGAGCTATATTTTATTTCCTCTCATAATAAGATGACCCTGCTGATGATATCTCTTATTAACTAAGCTTTTAAAATATCAGTTTAGAGCATAAAAAGGATCTTAGAAATTTACAGTTTACTGTGTGAAGACAAAGGCAGCAAACCATGCATATACCCATACCTATGTTTACCTATGTTCAAAGGACCCACCAAACATCCTACCAAGGAGATGGCTGCTAAGACACTGAGAAAAATGAGTTCAGCATAAAGGCAGAGCAAAAAAAGCATGAGCTTTGGAGTCTGGCAATCACTGGTTCAAATCCAATTTCTACCATTTACTAATAGTGTTACTGAAAATAAACAGTCTAACCTCTTAGAACCTCATCTGTGAAATCTGGATAGTAACATCTGTCCTTACAGAATTGTTTGAAAAGTTACATGAGCTGGTATGTACTTTATGTAGCACAAGCCTACATAGTAGGCATATAAATGTAGCGATTATTATTAACAAATAATTAATAATTATCAAGACCATGTCTACTCCACTCATGAAGAGAGCTGATACAATCTTTAAATTGAAAAGAGTAATTTCTATGGAATAAGAGTACTACAGTATTGAATTCTTCCAATGTCTTACTAAAACTCTCCAAAGTTAACAGAATATTCCTCAACAAACAGCACCACTAAGTAGTCCTATCATTACCTTATATTGACCTAACACTGGCCTCATTCGAACAGAAATACTTACGTGATTTAACACATTTGAATTTAAGAAAATATTTTATAAACATACTCAAGTATTTCAGGTTGGGTTTATAAAGCCTTCCACAGTATAGAGTAACACTGTACTTAAGGCTGACCTGTGACAAAATGAGCAATGACGTGTGGTCTCCTTAGAGTCCAGAGCTTTATTAATCAATACTTATTTTAATATAAATAATAATCATAAGTAATTATTAATAAAATAATATCCCGCTATTATTATGCAGTTATTTAAGTCTCTTTATAGGTCTCTAAGAATTTGCTTTATGAATCTGGGTGCTCCTGTGTTGGGTGTATATCTATTTTGGATGGTTCAGTCTACTTGTTTAATTGAACACTTTTTTATTCTGTAATACCTTTATTTGTCTTTTTTTTTTTTATCACTGTTGGTTTAAAGTCTGTTTTGTCTGAAATTAGAATGGCTACCCTTGCTTTTTATTTTTTCTGTTTGCTTGGTAGATTTTTCTCCGTTCCCTTACTTTGAGCCTATGGGTATCACTGCACATGAGATGCATATGCTGTAGACAGCATACAGTTGTGTCTTGCTTCTTTGCCACTCTGTGCCTTTTAATTGGGTCATTTATTTACATTCAAGGTTAATATTGATATGTCAGGTTTGACCCTGTCATCTTGTTGTTAGCAGATTATTATGCATACTTGATTATGTGGTTGTTTTAGAGTGTTAATGTATGTTTTTGTGGTGGCTGGTGTCTTTCCATATTTATCCCTCCCTTAAGGACCTTTTGTGAGGCAGGTCCTGTGGTAGTGAATTTCCTTAGCAACTGCTTGTCTGAAAAAAATCTTATTTCTCATTCACTTATGAAGTTTAGTTTGGCTGTATATAAAATTCTTGGTTGGAATTTCCTTTCTTTAAGAATGTTGGATATAGGCCCCCAATATCTTCTGGCTTACAGAGTTTCTGCTGAAAGGCCTTCTGTTTACCTGATGGGGTTCCCTTTGTAGGTGACCTGCCCCTTCTCTCTAGCTGCCTTTAACATTTTTTTTTTCATTTTGACCTTGAAGAATCTGATAATGATGTGTTTTGGGGATGGTTTCTTATATAGTATCTCACAGAGGTTCTCTGCATTTCCTGGATTTGAGGGTTGTCCTCTCTAGTGAGGTTAAAGAAATCTTTGTGGAGGATATCCTGAAATATGTTTTCTAATTTGCTTGATTTCTCTCCCTCTTTTTCAGGAATGCCAATGAGTCATAGATTTGGTTTCTTTGCATAATCCCATATTTCTCAGAAGTTTTATTCATTCTTCTTTATTGTTTTTTCTTTATTTTTGCCTGCCTGACTTATTTTGGAGAACCGGTCTTCAAGCTCTGAGATATTTCCTCAGCTTGGTCAATTCTGCTATTAACACTTGCAATGGTACTATGAAATTCTTGAAGTGAGTTGAGTTTCTTAGCTCTGTCGATTCAGTTTGGTTCTTTATTAAAACAGCCATTTCATCTTTTATCTTCTACATTGTTTCACCATATTTCTTAGATTCCTTGGATGGGGTTTTGACTTTCTCCTGAATGTCAATGATCTTTGTTCCTATCCATATTCTGAATTATATTTCTGACATTTCGGCCATTTTATCCTGGTTAAGAACCATTGCTGAGGACCTACTGTGGTTGTTTGGAGTTAAAAAAACACTCTGACTTTTTGAGTTGCCAGAGATCCCATGCTAGTTCTTTCTCATCTGTGCGTGCTGACATTCCTTCAATCTGTGAAGTTGCTGTCCCTTGGATTTTTTTTTTTTTGCATTAATATTCTTTGGTGCCATTGGTAGTTTGGTTGTGGCATAAGGTGGGTTTAGTCGACTGGCTTTAATTCTAGTCTGCTCTTGGGTCTTGGACGGGCCCTCTCTGATTACTGTCTTCATGCCTGCATTTCTTTTGTTGGGTGTTCTGGTCCATGGGGCTCCTTCAGGCAAGGGCTGCAGTTGGCAGACAGGCCATATCCTTGCTGAGTCGGCCCTTATCTGCTGTCTCAGTGCTTCTCAGGGGAACACAGGGTTGTGCCTGCCTACAGGGTTCAGGCAGAGGCAGGACCACTGGGCTGGAATTTCTAGCAAGTGTGGTCCTTCTGACTATGAGAGGGAGGAGGTGGGTGGAGTTGTTCGCCTTGCCCTCTGGCTGTTTCTGGTGCAACAGAAAGCTGTGCCCCTCAGCATATTCAAGCAGAAGTAGGACCTCTAGGCTCGAGCTCTGCAGCCATTGCCCCACCTTGCTGCCAGCAGTGGGGGTGGCTGGGGTCACCCGCCCTTTCATCCAGGTGTTTCCCAGGACAACAGGAGGTTACACTCTCCAATGAGTTCACACAGAAATGGGACTGCTGGGCCAGAGTCACAGAGAAAGACAGGATAGAGTCTTCTGCCAGATGAAAACAGTTGCTAGCCCACTTTAACTCTAGTCTCATGGATAAGAGGGTGACCAAAGGGAGAAAAGATGAAAGCCAAAGAAGAAAAAGGTCATCTCTTTAATGTGATGGAATTAAGACACAGATGATACCCAAAAGACAAAATCCAATGAAAGGGAAAATGGTCCCTTCAATATTTTTGACATTGATCCTTGGATGAAGAAGTAGAAAGAGGTCTTGATTTTGCTTTCCAAATGTGCACACAAAATATCTGCAAAATCGTGATTGGCAAATTCAAAGTTCTGGAATTAAGTTTAAACTGACCCTCTGCTTCTTCTTTGTAAGCTTTTAAAATTTTCTTCAGAATGGATTTCTCACAAGAAAACATTAAAGGATGATAGTACTAGCTTTGCCAAAAAGGTCATCCACTCAATCCAAGCATAATTTATAATGAGGACTCTGGGCACCTGCCCATCAAAAAGGAAAGTATCCCAGCAGCCACTTCCCTAATTCCCTGCACAGCTGTCAGCTTCCATTCCAGATGGTGATTACTGATGGATGCACTGACATGGACCAATCTTTAACTGGTACTCCAAATATGTTCTTTTACTGCGGACTCATTAATGCCAATTATAATCTTTGATTAAGCCTGTGCTTGACAAATGGGCTTTATTGCAAGTATTCACTCCAGACATGAATTTACAACTAGAGGTTAGCATAATCAATACTCTGGACAGTATATTGTCAGAAAGAGGATTTGCCAGAATACCTAGTGCAATGCAGCTGGTGGCATTCAATCTATCACAGCTGCCCAATAAGACTGAACCATGGCCACCCTCCATTAATCTCTCCCTGTTCTCAATCAGGAGTAGGGCTGCAGGAAATGAGATTGGCTATTTAGGAAGACTGTTTAGAGTTTCTCAAGAAAATGACCATTAGGAATTTCAACTAGAAAACAGAAAGTTTCCTTTGTTCTTCCACATTTGTCACAACATCAATTATGACCACATGGTAGAAATAAGATGCAGAATCGATTTTTCCAGTCTCAGATAAGTAAGCATGGTTACAGAACTATCCATTTGCTCCTCTACTATCGAAAGCCACTCCTTGGAGCAAGTTAAAAAGCTGGAAGGCTATGTACTGCTACCACATTAGCCTCATAGAACACTCTTCATTGAATTGCTGTTTAAAGACTATTATCAGAGGTTGTTACATGAAATAGTATTTGAAATTCACCTCTTCATCCTTTTGCCATGAGATCCCAGCTGGCTCAGAGCTGAGTCTCAAGTATGCTTGCATGTTAAGTTATAAACACTCTACTACCAAGCCCTATCCTCTCTTCTCATTAGTTCAAAAGATCCTCATGGGAATAAATTTTAAGCATGTTAACAGTGAGGTTCAATTTTGTACAGACATATTGGATTGACTGTGAGGCACAAACTAGAGAAAAAAGAATTCCTGAGAGAATGGCTACATTTGAGAAATATGTCAGACCTGCTGAGGTATATGCAGCCCAAGGCTTGGGCAGGTGCCATAAGTATCACAAAGCTGAAGAGACTATATCACTAGGGAACCAGCCACACTCCTGTGGGTCCTCCTCCTCCAAAAGCAGGCCAGAAGAACAAGAAATATTGGCCAGAATGGAAAGAAAGAGAACAATGTGACTCCAAATGGGGAGACTCACCCCCAAGGGTACTTTGGATTCAAGGGTAGGTCGGCACCACCACGTGGGCATCCCCCAAAGAGTGGCAGGAGGAAGGCAGTCCTGACATTTCTAAGGCACTGAGCAGAGTGAAACAGACAACAGAGAAGACAGAAAAGGCAAAAGCATAAGCAGTAAGGAGGCAGGAGTGTAGCCAATAGAGAACTGCAGGTAAGATCTCCCACAGAGATGCAAGAAAGGAAAGACGAAGGTCCAGCAAGATGACATAGGGACAAACCCTTACAGTGTCCCGACCTGGAAATCAGAACAGAGAGGGCTGCAATTCAAGTAGGTTTTGTCTGGAAAATAACAGCCCCTGAGCCTATTGTGCATTTCAATATTCAGTGTCCATTCTATAAAATGTGTGAAAAAGACTTTTCAAAATTTAATGCCAACAATATAAAAAATGTTGATGCTCCTTACCACCACCTGTTCTTGACTACAAAACCAAGGGATCCATTAGATTTCCTTTTTGACTTGGATTCCAGGAAGTCAATAACTCTATTTGATATGGAGTTATAATAATTCCAATCCTTTGAATGAGCAGATCTCTACTTCTATTTCTAGTTCATAATTTCTGTTTATGATACTATTATAATAATTTTGTTTCATGTATCTTTTTGTTTCAAAAGCTGGCATATAAGTAAATAAATATGATATCCTTACTGCATATATAATACTTATGTCAGCCTAAAGTCCATCAAGATACAGTATCCTACTATGTGCTGTAGAGGGAATCAAGCAGATGATTCTACCTCAGTCCTCTCACTTACCCACCTACAAGGTTGTTAAAAGGATTAAAGCCTATGTAAAAATATTTTGTAATCCTTAGAAAACACTGCTCAAATGTTAAATGATGATCTTATATGAAAAACATCTGGAAATTTTTTTTCTATTTTGAGTTATCTTTCTTACATTCCTGTCATAGTATTTGATATTGCCATAAAACTCAAGGCTGTGCAAAGACTCTAAACTAAAAGCTGGTGTTTAAAAATGCAACTGTTTTCTGAGAAGGAGGCATTATAAATTATAATCAGCCCTTAACACCTTAGCTCAAAATCACATATTGTTTAACCTTGCTAAGTGCTTTCTAAATGAAGGCAGATAATAGCAAGGCTGAAGACCGAGTGGCAGAGTAAAACCAATGACCAAATAACACAATTTTCTTGATGCTCCCCGAAAGATGCCTGCCTCTATGGTATCTTCTGCTGACTGCTGAGTTCCTTCAAACAGCTGGCAGGAGCCAGATGTCAGCAATACAGCTCTGGTCCCTGTTGAGAATGCATCCATTTAATCTTATATTCAGCATTTCTTAAGAGACAGACTGGTATGTAAAGGGCCACAAAAGAGTTGTTTTTTGACCAAATCTGCACACCACAGCTCTGCAGAGGGCTATTTTTTAAATGCATATTCGAGTCTCCCAACTCCTACCTCAATAAGAACATCTTCAGTGTCTTTTCTTTGCCCAACATTTAAAACATCCCACAAGGCTCCTCATGATCTGGCCTTGTTCTGAGTTTCTGAACCACACCTAGCCTTCTGTGAGCTCTGGCTTACACTGGCTGGCCTTCTTTTCATTTCCAGAGCCTTCACTCAAGCTGTCCTCCTACCTGGGAGGCAATTTCCCTACTTTTTCTCTGGAAAGTCCCAAATCATGTCCCAGATTTCGGTTGAAAGTTCAGCCTCTCAAGAAACTTCTTTGCTCTTCAATGATGCCAGGTTCCCTGTGACATGGACTCAGACACCTTATAGTTCTTCTGCACAGCTCTCAACACAATCATGATTCAACAAGTACTTGGATGATGATATGTTTACGGCAGCATTACTAGAATGCACATTTGACAAGCATAAGGTCCATGTCTATCTCATTCATTACCATCTCCAGTGCCTTGTTTGGTGCTGTGCATATCTTGGGGACCTAATAAATATATGCTAAATGAAGAAAGGAAGGAAAGCAAAGCTGAGAATTACCTCCTAGTCAAGACAGTGTGTTTAAATGTTGGTATCTGAAGCCTTTCAAAAGAAAAATACAGGCTGGAGGACAGAGAAACTAAGGAATCTGATTCTCTTCAGTGTCCTCATACCTGGCCTTCAGGTTTCATCTCGTATAGTTGGGAAGACTTCATATTCACTAACATCTTTAGACAAGGTTAAGCACTTTCTGCAACGTGTTTCCATGGACTCATGTTCATACCACTATCACAGCCTTATCATACTGCTGTCATGATTCACTTCCTTATTTGTTTCTCCTGAATTCCTTAAAGCAAGTTTCTAATTTCACTCATTTTTGTGTTGCTAGATCATGGCCCAGAACCTGGTATATAATATGCACTAAATAAATATTTTCTAAATGGCTGGATGAATACATAACATTTCACTGATCTGATGAAAATAAAACAAATCTTACATCTATAGGTCCCGGACCTTGGACCAAGGGAGAAAAAATAGTTATGATGAATTTTAGGCTTACTAATACAACACCAGGAAGACCATGAGAATAGACATAGTTAGGCTTATGCCAATGATATATCAGTAACAAATCCTGGCCAAAAACTTTTAGAAGTGCTCATATTCACATGATGCTTTGGCTGCCATGAAAGGAATAGATCTTTCTAAGACATACAGACAGTGCTTGATGGCTGGAAATCAACACCCATATATATGGTAGATAAATAAGTTAAATTTATTCGTATCTGTTTTGACACCACACCATGGGTCACCCTACCTCAACCTCTTCTTCTCTTAATTTAAATCTTTAGACCTTACACTTGCAATGTCAAAATATGTAAATCTGATTCTTTTTTCTTCTCCACCATAGAGATTAATTAGTTTTTCAAAAAAAAAAAAAAAACAAGGCCTGCATTCTTAATTCTAGCCACATATCATGGCTATAAGAAAAAAAACAGAGAAAATAATGTGGCTAGCTCAACACAAACATAACACCCTCGTGAGAAAGAATGGCGAATATGTTACCTAGCGAACATTGATAGCTGGTTATCATCGTCGATACCCATAAGATGTGTACATATCAAAATGTTAAATACTAAACAACTCTTAAGGGCCCCAAATAAATGTATTAGCATCCAAATTAGGGAAACTGTGGCTTCCAGTTTTTGTCTTGCTATGGGATTATTGTGACAGCCTCTTTATATTCTAAAGTAAGTAAAATCAAAGACAATCCCGTGACAGGTACTGAGGGAGCAGCCATTAAAAATAGTAAAACTCTTAAGTCCTCTGACTCATTAATAAGAAAGCCCATAAGTCTCATTTAGGCTAATTGTGCAAGTGTTGTGACAGAGAATATCCCCTCATAGATCATTTTAAAATATTCGTTAAATGTCTAATGTTTATTACAACCTTTTTTAACGATACCATTAAAGCAGAGTAAAGAGAAAATTCTTAATAACCATGGTAAGAAATTGTATCTTTATACCTACAATATATTTGCCAAATTAATTAGTTCTTTAGTTCATGACTATAATCATCATCTGAATTGTATTATTTCATTCAAACAATGTTGCCTTCCAAATAATATTTGCCTTGAGTAGAAATTTGAATGTGTTGGTATTCTGAAAGGAGTTATGTTTACAGCGTTCTGTTTCCCAAATAATATTTCACTACCAGTGAACATTTGGAGTAGCTGCACATACCTATTCAAATTCTAATGAAACATAGACTAGAAACATTTAAACTTTCAGTAGAATATTATTTGGAGAAAAAATCTTCTTTAGCTGATTGTACGCTATTGCTACATTTGCAAATAAATTATTCTTGGCTGCATAAAACTTCACACAACAAATTCTGCTTGGAAGATTAAATGACTTTGAAACAGATACCCAATAATGGAAAAGTCACTATTGCTTCATAAGAGCTACTTTTAAATTAATGGGTTATCAGAAGAAAATAAGAGTGTGATAGAAATACCAAAGGTAAACAAAACTGAAAGAAAAGCTATTTGGCTTAAAATAAACACAGAGAGAAGTATTCTGTCGATATCCAAATTGAAATGCTTTCTCTGTCCACAGTGCCTTTAAGTTTCTGGATTCTGATGACAATTAGATTATATTTTTGGCATCTGGGGGATGCATTACAACTATTTGACTCTAATTTCTAGAAAATAGAAAATTTGCCACACTCTAATCTCATCCATGCCAGGACACATACTGAAATAAGTTACATATTTGTCGAATTAATTTACCTTTAAATCATCTATCATATTTTCCTGCTTTATTGTCCTGTTCCTCCATTAGAATGTAAGCTCCCTAAGGAGAGAACATTTGTTTTATCTACTCATAGATCCTCAGCTTTTAAAAGAGTGTCAAATACACAGTAGTACTTAACAAATGTTTGTTAGATATCAAATAAATGAAGTGGGGTGCTGTGGATTAAATGGCCAGGCTACTACAACAGAAAGACATTAGATAAGGGGAGAGGAGTAGCTCCTGGAGAGTAAACTTAAGCATTTCAGGTATTTGCCTAAAAATAAAATTCTATGGTATATGCAGACAACACTTGGATTTCACCAAATTACATAGTATCTTACACATATTAATTGTTGGGTGGTAAAAAGCACTGCCACTTCTTTGATTCCCTGCATATCCTGACAACTCGCTGCAGCCCACTCAAACTCAAAGTCCTATTGAAAAGGATTTCTGAAAATTCCCAAAAGGAAATATTAATCTAAGACCTGCCAGTGGTAAATAAATATAGGAAATTTAATGTAAAAGTGCTGGACTACACAAAGTAGTCAGAAAAGATTTTTATTGACTGACTCTTGCTCTCTTTCTAGAGAAAACTGAATTGAGACTTCTCCATATAATGATGTCTTATAGGAACTCATAGAAGTAGAGAGTAGAATGGTAGTTACCAGAAACTGGAGGATTCAAGTGAATGGGGAAATGGGGATGGAGATGTTGATCAAAGGGTACAAAATTTCAGTTAGAAATGAAAAATAAGCTTTAATGGTCTATTGCACAGAGTGGTAACCATAATAAATAGTAATGCATAATGTGTTTTAAAATTACTGAAGGATTGGATTTTAAATGTTTTTCACCACAAAAAAGATAAGTATTTTAGGTAATAGATTTATTATTTAGCTTGATTTAATCATCCTACAATGCAAACATATATCAAAACATCACATTGTACCTCATAAATATATGATAAATATGAATATTGCTTGTCAATTAAAAATAAAATTTTATAAATTTAATTTAATCTATTTAAAAGATTGTGACTTACACGTGGAGCCAACTGTCCATTTGTTCATGTGTGGGTATTTAAAAAGAAATTTCTGAAGGGAAAATTTAACCTAATTTTGGCGTATGTACCTGCCACAAAGAGCATTCACTGTGCTTGGGCTCAGTGTGCAGCAGCAATAATGTATTGAAATAACTGAACCAATTGGACTGGATAGAAACATTCCATGGAGTTATTCTGGTCTGGCAGAGAGACAGATCATGGTCTATAAATAATATGCCTCCCTCAACCACTAACTGATGGAGTGGCCTAGATCAAATGTTTCAGTGTTTGGGTCTTAACAAGATTGTAGGACAAGATGATCTTTCAGAATCTTTCTAGGGTTAATTTTCTGGAGCCCCTAAAAATCCACAGGGCAGAACTGATTTCATTAGGCCTCCCTAGTCTCCAGAATAAATAAGACATAAAAAATAAGACTGACAAAGTAGAAAGTGAGTAAGTAGTTCTCTGATAAATATAAGTGGTATAAAAAAGGCTCTCTAGACATCCTGGCAAAAATGGGTCTTTTTTTCTAAATAGCAATTTTCTATTTCTAAAATAGATATATGTATGATTTAGTTCACCTCCCTACCTCAATCTGCCTGTGCAGACTTTACTTAAATTAACTTAAGTGGGTATGTTGGGGACAGAATAGGGAGAAAAGGATTTTAATGAAAGCCATAGAGGACACATGTTTCACAATTATTAGACAAGGTTTTGGTGATGTTCTCCATCCACAAATTCTCTCAGTGTATTCTTGTTTTCAAGCAGTAATCTGAGCATAAATAACCTGAGCAGTTGCGGCATGACACTAATAGCTCCATATTCATGTCTCTGCAACTCTGATTTGCACGCACGTTTATACCTTCCAAAAAGGGCCGATTATTTCCCATGGAAAATTCTGACACTTGGAAACATTTGAATGAAAAGAGAAAATAACAGGAATTCGGAGTATTGCTTATTTGGCAAACATGTGATTTGTCAAATCCCCCCAAATAAGCTAAATGACAGTCCAGAAGGATACAGGGTATTTCAATTGTCGCCAAGCATTGTTTGGAGGATTAGACAGCTCCTGGTAGTAAGAATGCCCTTTTAAATCACATCAGGTTGAAGTAACAGGACAGATAATGTTATATTATAATTTATTTTCTCATCTTCTTTTTTCCACATGGCTTTTACTGTTGAAATACTTTGACTATTTCTGTTGAAATTGTCTGTGTTCTCACCAACCAAAGCATATCTCTGTGCTCCATACAGCATCACACCATACTTTAAGCCACCAATCTTGTCTTCTGTTTCCTCAAACAAAAACAAGTGGATGACAAAGGATGAGAGTATCCATAGATGCTCCATTTTCTAAATTTTCTACAATCTCAAGGAAATACTCAAAAAGTGACACTCCTGCCATTGTTTGCTCTTCTGAAATGTTTTTCTGATTTACCATATTGGAGTAGGAATAAGGAGTTAAAAGGCTTCTAAAAGCCATCAATAGGTAAGCTGGTCTGATTAGGATATTTTATCCAGAAGGCCGTACATAATCAGGTTTCTAGAATTTTTTCCCTCATCTAGTAAAATCCAGTCACACAGGATAATTAGCTTCTTCTTACCTCAAAGCTTTCCTCTAGATGTTTCCTCTGTCTGCACTTTTCCTTAAAAATTGTCATATGATTCTTTTCTCTCATCTTTTAGGTTTCTGATGAAATGTTGACTCCTCAGAAAAGCCTTCTTTGACCACTCTATATAAAGTTTCACATCCTTTCAACCCAAAATACTATTGTTCTAATTTAGTTTTCCTCAAAGCACTGTCTGAATTTTTCAGTAGACTTTATTTTTTAGACCAGTTTTCAGTTCACAGTAAAACTGAGCAGAAGGTACCAAGATTTCTAATATACTCACTGCCTGCACAGATGTACAGTCTCTTCTATTTTTAACATTCCCCACAATAGCTATTCATTTATTTCAACTGATGAACTTACATTGATACATCATAATTACCCAGAATCTACAGTTGACATTAGGATTCATTCTTGGTGTCGTACATTCTATAGGTTTGGACAAATTTATAATGACATGTAGCCACCATTATAGTATCAGACAGAGTAGTTTTATTGCACTAAAAATCTTCTGTGTTCAGCCAATGCATCCTCCCTTTCCGCTAATCCCTAGCAACCACTGATCTTTTTACTGTCTTCACAGTTTTGCCTTTTCCGTAACATCAAGTAATTGGAATAATACAGTGTGTAGCCTTTTTGAATTGACTTCTTTCACTTAGTAATATACATTTATGTCTTCTCCATATCTTTTCATGACTTGATAGCTCATTTCTTTTGAATAATATTTCATTGTCTGGATGAACCACATTTTTATCTATCCACTCACCTGCAACCTACATCTTGATTGCTTTATGAATAAAGCTACTATAAACATTCTTTTGCAAGTTTTCATGTGAAATAAGTTTTCAACTTCTTTGGGTAAATAATAAGGAGCCACATTGCTTAATCATATGATACAATTATGTTTGGTTTTGTAAGAAGCCACCACCATCAATTAATAAGAGTTCCTGTTGCTCCACATTCTGTCATTCCGGGTTGTCGATGTTGTCTGAAATTTTATTATTTGGTTATTTGTTTTATTTGTTTATATATTTATTGCCTGTCTTCCCCAACTGGAACGTGAGTTTCTTGAGGATAATAACTTTGTCTGTCTTATCCAAATCTGTTTTCAACAACTAGTCCAATGCCTAGAATGTATATGGTACTATTAACAAATATTAAATGATTGAATGTTTTAAATGGGATGCTCAAAATAGTGTTACGGCTCTAAAGCCATCAATTTTTCTGGTTGGCTGAAAAAAAGGGAGGGAGAATGGCAAAATGCCAACTTTTAGCTCCAAAATGGTACACGTAACTTCAGTTAATGTCTTCAGTTTGGCATCTTCAAGACACCTCAAAGTCACCATGTCCAAACCAAACTGATGCATTTAAGCCCATACCCCACGTCACTGAAAATGGCACCACACCTAATGCCTTGGAAATGCCAAACCCTGAACATCATCCTTAACTTTCTCCTCTCCCTAATATATACTTAGTATGTCTGAAAGATCATTTACTTCTGGTCTCTCATGGCCTTTACACATACGGTTCCCTCTCATATAAAAGTTCTTTTCTTGTTGGTTTTCATTTTCTTCCAATTTTTATTTATCTTTTATTCCCATTGAAAAGATGTAGTCACCCATAACAGATTTTTATTTCTTAACAATAGGCTTTCTTTTCTGGTTAAGTTTATTCTTTCAATGGTAAGGTTTTAATGCAGTCTCTTTCATTTTTTTGTTGTTGTTGTTTTTAATTATTTAATTTTTATTTTAAGTTCAGGGGTACATGTGCAGGTTTGTTTTACAGAGAAGCTAGTGTTACGGAGGGGTTGTTATATAGATCACTTCATCACCCAAGTATTAAGCCTAGTACCCATTAGTTATTTTTCCTGATCATCTCCCTCTTCACACCCTCAACCCTCCGATAGGCCCCAGTGTGTGTTGTTCCCCTCTATGTGTCCATGTATTCTCATCATTGATCTCCCACTTATAAGTGAAAACATACAGTATTTGGGGTTTCTGTTTCTGTGTTAATTTGCTAAAGTTAATGGCATTTAGCTCCATCCATATTCCTGTAATGAACATGATTTTGTTCTTTAAAAATATATTTTAAGTTCTGGAATACATACGCAGAACATACAGGTTTGTTACATATGCATACATGTGACACAGTAGTTTGCTGCACCTATTAACCCATCTTCTAAGTTCCCTTCCCTAGCCCCCCAACACCCAACAGGCCCTGGTGCGTGTTGTTTCCCTCACTGTGTCCATGTGTTCTCATTGCTCAAATCCCACTTATGAGTGAGACCATGTGGTGTTTGGTTTCCTGTTTGTGTTAGTTTGCTGAGAATGATGGCTTCCAACTTCATCCATGTTCCTGCAAAGGACATGATCTCATTCCTTTTTATGGCCGTGTAGTATTCCATGGTGTATATGTACCACATTTTCTTTATCCAGTTTATCATTGTTGGGCATTTCAGTTGGTCCCATGACTTTGCTATTGTAAATAGCGCTGCACTAAAGATATATGTGAATGCATCTTTATAGTGTAATGATTTATATATCTTTGGGTATATACCCAGTAATTAGATTGCTGGGTCAAATGGTATTTCTGATTCTAGATCCTTGAGGAATCACCATACTGTCTTCCACAATGGTTGAACTAATTTTCATTCCCACCAACAGTGTAAAAGTGCTCCTATCTCTCCACAGCCTCACCAGCATCTATTGTTTCTTGACTTTTTAATAATTGCCATTCTAACTAGTATGAGACAGTATCTTATTGTGGTTTTGATTTGCATTCCTCTAATGACCAGTGATGTTGAGCTTTTTTTCACGTTTCTTGGCTGCATGTCTTCTTTTGAGAAGTATCTGTTCATATACTTTGCCCACATTTTAATGGGTTTTTTTTTGTAAATTTGTTTTCTTGTAAATTATCTTTTCTTGTAAATTCTGGATATGAGACCTTTGTCAGATAGATAGATTGCAAAAGTTTTCTCCCATTCTGTAGTTGTCTGTTCAGTCTGATGCTGGTTTCTTTTGCTGAGCAGAAACTCTTTAGTTTAATTAGATCCCATTTGTCAATTTTGGGTTTTGTTGCTATTGCTTTTCATGTTTTAGTCATGAAGTCTTTGCCCATGCCTATGTCCTGAATGGTACTGCCAAGGTTTCCTTCTAGGGTTTTTTTAGTTTGGGGTTTTACATTAAGTCTTTATCCATCTTGAGTTAATTTTTGCATAGGGTGTAAGGAAGGGGTCTAGTTTTTTTTTTTTCTGCATATGGCTAGCCAGTTTTCCCAGCACCATTTACTGAATAGGAGATCCTTTCCCCATTGCTTGTTTTTGTCAGGTTTGTCAAAGATCAGATGGTTGTAGAGTGTGGTAATATTTCTGAGGTCTCTGTTCTGTTTCATTGGTCTGTATGTCTGCTTTGGTACCAGTACCATGCCGTTTTGGTTACTGTATCCTTGTAGTACAGTTTGAAGTCAGGTAGCATTATGCCTCCAGCTTTGTTATTTTTTCTTAGAATTGTCTTGGCTATAAGGGGTCTTCTTTGATTCCGTACGAAATTTAAAGTAGTTTTTTCTAATTCTGTGAAGAATGTCAATGGTAGTTTAATGGGAATAGCATTGAATCTATAAGTTAGTTTGGGCAAAATGACCATTTACATAATATTGATTCTTCCTGTCCATGAGGATGGAATGCTTTCTCGTTTGTTTCCTCTCTTATCTCCTTGAGCAGTGGTTTGTAGTTCTCCTTGAAGAGGTCCTTCACATCCCTGTTAGCTATATTCCTAGGTATTTTATTCCCTTTGTAGCAATTGTGAATGGGAGTTTATTCATGATTTGGCTATCTGCTTGTCTATTGTTGGTGTATAGGAATGCTTGTGATTTTTGCACATTGATTTTGAATCTTCAGACTTTGCTGAAGTTGCTTACCAGTTTAAGGAGTTTTGGAACTGAGATGGGGTTTTCTAAATCATCTCATCTGCAAACAGAGACAATTTGACTTCCTCTCTGCCTATCTGAATACCCTTTATTTCTTTCTCTTGCCTGATTGCTCTGGCCAGAACTTCCAATACTATATTGAATAGCAGTGGTGAGAAAGGGCAACCTTGTCTTGGGCCAGTTTTCAAAGGCAATGCTTCCAGCTTTTGCCCATTCAATATGATATGGGCTGTGTGTTTGTCATAAATAGCTCTCACTATTTTAAAATGTCTTCCATTAACACCTAGTTTATTGAGAGTTTTTAACAAGAAGGGATATTGAATTTTATCAAAGGTCTTTTCTGCATCTATTGAGATAATCATGTGATTTTTGTCTTGGTTCTATTTATGTGATGGACTATGTTTATTGACTAGTGTATGTTGAACCAGCCTTGCATCCCAGGAATGAAGCCAACTTATCATGGTGGATTACATTTTTGATGTGCTGCTGGATTTGGTTTGCCAGTATTTTATTGAGGATTTTCATACCAATGTTCATCAGGAATATTGGGCTAAAATTTTCTTTTTTTGTTATGTCTCTTCCTGGTTTTGGTATCAGGATGATGCTGGCTTCATAAAATGAGTTAGGGAGAAGTCCCTTCTTTTCAACTCTTTGGAATAGTTTCAGAAGGAATGGTACCAGCTCCTCCTTGTACCTGCGGTAGAATTCAGCTGTGAATCCATTTTTGCATAGAGATGTTTATAGCATCTCTGATGGTAGTTTGTATCTCTGTGGGGTCAGTGGTGATATCCCTGTTACCATTTTTTATTCTGTCTATTTGATTCTTCTCTCTTTTCTTCTTTATTAGTCTAGCTATTGGTCTATTTTGTTAATTTTTAAAAAAAACAGCTCCTGGATTCATTGATTTTTGGAGAGTTTTTTGTGTCTCTGTCTCCTTCAGTTCTGCTCTTAGTTATTTCTTGTCTTCTGCTAGCTTTGGGATTAGTTTGTTCTTGCCTCTCTAGCTCTTTTAATTGTGATGTTAGTGTGCCAATTAGAGATCTTTCTAGTTTCTCATTTGGGCATTTAGTGCTATAAATTTCCCTCTTAACACTACTTTAGTGTGTCCCAGAGATTCTGGAATGTTGTCTCTTTGTTCTCATTGGTATCAAAGAACTTACTGATTTCTGCCTTAATTTCATAATTTACCCAGGAGTCATTCAGGAGCAGGTTGTTCAACTTCCATGTAACTGATTTGTTTCGAGTGAGTTTCTTAATCCTGAGATCTAATTTTATTGCACTGTGGTCTAAGAGACTGTTTGTTATAGTTTCAGTTATTTTGCATTTGCTGAGGAGTGTTTTACTTCCAATTATGTGGTCAGTTTTAGAATAAGTGCCATGTGGCACTGAGAAGGATATCCTTGTTAATTTTCTGTCTAATATTGACAGTGGGGTGTTAAAATCTCCCACTATTTTTGTGTGGGAGTAAAAGTCTCTTCGTAGGTCTCTAAGAACTTGTTTTATGAATCTGGGTGTTCCTGTATTGGGTGCATATATATTTAGAATAATTAGCTCTTCTTGATGAATTGTTCCCTTTACCATTGTGTAATGCCCTTCTTTGTCTTTCTTGATCTTTGTTGGTTTAAAGTCTGTTTTGTCAGACAATAGGATTGCAACCCCTGCTTCCTTTTGCTTTTCATTTGCTTGGTAAATTCTCATGCATCCCTTTATTTTTAGCCTAGGTGTGTCTTTGCATGTGGGATGAGTCTCCTGAATATGGCATACCAATGGGTCTTGACTCTTAATTTGCCAGTCTGTACCTTTTAATTGGGGCATTCAGCTCATTTACATAAGGTTATATATTATTATTATATTAATATATATTATATTATATTATATGTTATAACATATATAATATATATTATATTATATATTATAACATGTAATATATTATATATTATAACATGTAATATATATTATATATTATAACACGTAATATATATTATATAACACATAATATATATTATATATTATAACATGTAATATATATTATATATTACATATATACATATAATATATTACATATAATATATATTACATTATATATTATATATTATATATATATTATATATATTATATATATATTATATTACATATTATAACATATAATATATATTATATTATATATTATATTATATATTATAACATATAATATATATTATATAATATAACATATAATATGTATTATATATTATAACATATAATATATATTATATGTTATATTATAACATATAATATATATTATATGTTATATTATAACATATAATATATATTATATTATATATTATAACATAATATGTATTATATTATATATTATAACATATAATATGTATTATATTATATATTATAACATATAATATGTATTATATTATATATTATAACATATAATATGTAGTATATTATATATTATAACATATAATATGTATTATATTATATATTATAACATATAATATGTATTATATTATATATTATAACATATAATATGTATTATATTATATATTATAACATATAATATGTATTATATTATATATTATAACATATAATATGTATTATATTATATATTATAACATATAATATGTATTATATTATATATTATAACATATAATATGTATTATATTATATATTATAACATATAATATGTATTATATTATATATTATAACATATAATATATATTATATTAATAAGGTTAGTATTATTATGTGTGAATCTGATCCTGTTACCATGATGCCATCTAGTTATTTTTCACACTAGTTGATGCAGTTTCTTCATAGTGTCATTGGTCTTTATATTTTGGTGTGTTTTTGCAATGACTGGTACTGGTTTTTCCTTTCCATATTTAGTGCTTCTTTCAGGAGCTCTTGTAAGGCAGGCCTGGTGGTAACAAAATCCCTCAGCATTCGCTTGTCTGGGAAGGATTTTATTTTTCCATCACTTATGAAGCTCAGTTTGGCTGGATATGAAATTCTGGGTTGAAAATTCTTTTTTAAGAATGTTGAATATTGGTTCCCAATCTCTTCTGGTTTGTAGAGTTTCTGCTGAGAAGTCTGCTGTTAGTCCAATGGGTTTCCCTTTGTAGGTGACCTGGCCTTTTGCTCTGGCTGTCCTTAACAGTTTTTCCTTCATTTTGGCCTTAGAGAATCTGATAATTATGTGTCTTGGGTTGATCTTCTCATGGAGTATCTTAGTGGTTTTCTCTGTATTTCTTGAATTTTCAGGTTGGCTTGTCTTGCTAGGTTGGGGAAGTTCTCCTGGATAATATCCTGAAGTGTGTTTCCCAGCTTGTTTCCATTCTCTCCATCTCCTTCAGGTACTCCAATCAATCACAGCTTTGGTCTTTTTATGAAGTCTCATATTTCTTGGAGGCTTTGTTCATTTCTTTTCATTCCTTTTTCTCTAATCTTGTCTGCATGCCTTATTTCAGCAAGGTGGCCTTCAAACTCGGATATCCTTTCTTCCACTTAGTCAATTTGGCTTTTGATACTTGTATATGTTTCATGAAGTTCTTGTTCTGTGTTTTTCAGCTCCATCAGGTCATTTATGTTCCTATTTAAACTGGTTATTCTAGTCAGCATCTCCTCTATCCTTTTATTAAGGTTCTTAGCTTCTTTGCATTGGGTTAGAACATGCTACTTTAGCTCAGCGCTGTTTTTTATTACCCATCTTCCGAACCCTTCTTCATTCAATTCATCCATCTCATTCTCCATCCAGTTCTGTGTCCTGGCTGGAGAGACATTGTGATCATTTGGAGGAGAAGAGGCACTCTGGCCTTTCAAGTTTTCAGCATATTTTCATTGATTCTTTCTCACTTTTGTGAGTTTGTCTAGTTTCAATGTTTGAGGCTGCTGACCCTTAAATGGAGTTTTTGTGGGGGCTTTTTTTATTGTTGTCATGTTCTGCTTGTTTTTTTTTATTTCAATAATCAGGTCCCACTTCTGTAGGGCTGCTGTGATTTGCTGGGGTTTCACTTCAGGACCTCTTCATCTGGTTTGTACCTGCACCTGAAAATGTCATTCAAGGAGGCTGGATAATAGCAAGGATGAGTGCCTACTCCTTCTTCAGGGATCTCTGACCTCAAGGGGCACCAATATGATGCCAGTAGGATCATTCCTGTATAGGGTGTCTGACAACCCTTGTTGGAGGGTCTCACCCAGTTGGGTGTCCAGGGGAATAGGACCTGTTTAATGAAGCACTTTGTCCCTTGGTGGAGAGGGTGTGGTTTGCTGGGGGTAAACCCACTCATCTGGGCTGCCCAGATTCCTCAGAACTAGAAGGAGGAAAGGCGAAGTCTGCTGATCAGCAGAGACTGAGGCCAGCCCTCTCCCTAGGGGCTCAGGCCCAGGGAGATCTGGGTTCTGTCCCTGAGCCTCTAGCTGGAGTTACTGGAGTTCCTGCAGGGAAGGCCTGTGCAGTGAGGAAGGATGAGTCATGATCAGGCCTGAAGAGGCACTCTGGCTGCAATCTGCCACAGCTGGTTTGGTGGGCTGTTGGTGACACGTCTTGGGGCCAAGCCATCCAGCCCCTTGGCTCCAGCAGGGGAAAAGCACCGCCTGGAGCTATAGAGATGCATGCTGCCCTTCCCCAACCCAGAGAGCTAATGTGTTAGGCAGTTGTGAGTCCCAGTGCTGGCTGCTATGTTGAATAGAAGTGGTGAAAGAGGGCATTCTTCTGTTGTGCCAGTTTTCACTGGAAATGCTTCCAGCTTTTGCCATTCAGTATGATATGGGTTGTGGGTTTGTCATAGATGGCTCTTATTATTTTGAGGTATTTGCCTTTAATACCTAGTTACTAGGAGTTTTTAACATGCAGTGGTGTTAAAATTTATCAGAAGCCTTTTCTGCATCTATTGTGAAATCATGTATTTTTTGTCCTTAGTTCTCTTTATGTGATGAATCACATTTATTGACTTGTGTGTATTGAACTATCCTTGCATTCCAGGGATAAAGCCTACTTGACCTTGATGGATAAGCTCTATGATGTGCTGCTGGATTTAGTTTGCCAGTATTTCATTGAAGATTTTTGCATCAAAGTTCATCAAGAATATTGACCTAAAGTTTTCTCTTTTTCTGTTGTGTCTTTGCCAGGTTTTGATATCAGAATGATACTGACCTCATAGAATGAGGTGGGGAGGAGTCCCTTCTCCTCATTTTTTTTGTAATAGTTTCAGCAAGAATGGTACCAGCTCTTCTTTGTACATCTGGTAGAATTCACCATGAATCCATCTGTTCCTGGGCTTTTTTTACTTGGTAGGCTATTACTGACTCAATTTCAGAGCTTGTTATTGGTCTGTTTAGGGATTCAGTTCTTCCTGGTTCAGTCTTAAGAGGCTGTATGGATCCAGCAATTTATCCATTTCTTCTAGAGTTTTTATTTTATGTGCCTAGATGTTCATAATATTCTCTGATGAGGTTGCTTGTATTTCTGTAGGATCAATGGTAATATCCCCCTTGTTTCTGATTGTGTTTATTTGAATCTTCACTTTTCTTCTTTATTAGTCTAGCTAGCAGGTCTATCTATTTTATAATTTTTTTTGAAAGACAGGCATCTGGGTTTGTGGATTTTTTGAATGTTTTCTTCTCCCTTAATCTCTTTTAGTTCATCTCTGATTTTGGTTATTTCTTGTCTTCTGCTAGTTTTGGTTGTGTTTGCTCTTGGTTCTCTAGTTCTTTTAATTGTGATATTAGGTTGTTAATGTGAGATCTTTCTAACTTTTGATGTGGGCATTTAGTGCTATAAATTTCCCTCTTAACACTCTGCCTTAGATGTGTCCCAGAGATTCTGGTCTGATGTATACTTGTTCTCATTAGTTTCAAAGAACTTCTTGACTTCTGCTTTAATTTCATTATTTACCTAAAAGTCATTCAAGAGAAGGTTATTCAATTTCCATGTAATTGCATAGTTTTAAGTAAATTTATTACTCTTGATTTCTAATTTAATTGCACTGTGGTCTGACAGACTGTTTGTTATGATTTCAGTTCTTTTGCACTGGCTCTGAAGTGTTTTACTTCCAATTGTGTGATCAGTTTTAGAGTATGTGCAGATAAGAAGAATGTGTGTTCTGTTGGCTTTTGGTGAAGAGTTCTGTAGATGTTTACCAGGTCCATCTGATCCAGTGCTGAGTTCAGGTCCTGAATATCTTTGTGATCTGTCTACTACTGTCAATGTGGAATTAAAGCCTCCCACTACTATTGTGTGCAAGTCTAAGTCTTTTTTAAGGTCTCTAAGAACTTGCTTTATGAATCTGGGTGCTCCTGTGTTGGTTGCATATATATTTAAGACAGTTAAATCTTCTTGTTGTGTTAAACCCTTTACTGTTATGCAATGTCCTTCTTTGTCTTTTTTTAATTTTTGTTCACTTAAAGACTGTTTTGTCAGAAACTAGGATTGCAACCCCATTTGCTTGGTAAATTTTTCTCCATCCCTTTATTTTGAGCCTATGTGTGTCATTTCACTCATCAAGAAATCGGTCTCTTGAAAGCAGCATACCAATGGGTCTTGGTTCATTATTCAGTTTGCCACTCTGTGTCTTTTAATTGGGAAATTTAGCCCATTTACATTCAAGGCTAGTATTGATATATGTGGATTCGATCCTGTCATCATGATGTTGGCTGGTTATTTTGCAGAATTGTTTATGTGGTTGCTTTATACTATCACTGGTCTTCCTTCAAGAACTCTTGTAAGGCAGTTCTGGCAATAGCAAATTCCCTCCGCATTTGTTTGTCTGAAAAGGATGTTATTTCTCCTCATTTATGAAGCTTAGTTTGACCAGATATAAAATTCTGGATTGGAATTTCTTTTAAGAATGTTGGCTATAGGCTCCCAATCTCTTCTGGCTTCCAGGGTTTCAGCTGAGTGGTCTGCTGTTAGTCTGAAGAGCTTCCCTTTGCAAATGACCTGACCTTTCTCTCCAGCTGCCATTAACATTTTTTTCTTTCATTTCAACCTCAGAAAATTTGCTGATTGTGTGTCTTGGGGAGGATCTTTTTTGAAGTATCTTACAGAGTTCTCTGAATTTTCTGAATTTCAATGTTGGGCTGTCTATCTAGGTTGGGGAATTTCTCATGGATGATATCCTGAAATATGTTTTCCAAGTTGGTTTCATTCTCCCCATCTCTTTCAGAGACACCAGTGAATCACAGATTTGGTATCTTTACATAATCCCACATTTCTCAGAGGTTTTGTTCATTTCTTGTCATTCTTTTTTCTCTATTATTGTCTGACTGTCTTATTTCAGAAAGCCAGTATTCAAACTCCGAGATTCTTTTCTTTGCTTGGTCTGTTCTGCCACTAATACTTGTAATTGCACTATGAAATTCTTGTAGTGTGTTTTTTGGCTCTATTAGGTCAGTTACATTATTTTCTATACTGGCTATTTTGTCAGTCAGTTTCTGCATTGTTTTATTATACTTTTTAGCTTCCTTGGATTGGGTTCCAAGGTACTCCTGTAATTCAACAATCTTCATTTCTATTCATATTTCGAATTCTATTTCTGTCATTTCAGCCATCTCAGCCTGGTTCAGAACCCTTGCTAGAGAGGTGATGCAGTTATTTGAAGAAAATAAGACATTCTGACTTTTTAAGTTGTCAAGGTTCTTTTGCTGATTCTTTTTCATCTTTGTGGGCTTATCTACCTTCAGTCTTTGAGAGTGTCAACCTTTGGATTATTTTTCTTTTTTTTTCTATTAGATGAAGTTTGGATTATTTTTCTTTTTTTTCTATTAGATGAATTTGAGGGTTTGGTTCTGGTATAAGGTTGATTCAGCCAGCTGAACTTATTTCCGGAAGATTTTAGGGGGCCAATGCACAGCCCCCAACTCCTAGACTGCATGTTTTAATTCTGGAAGATTTGTACTGGGTCCCAACTTTGTTCTCTGGTTTCTTAATGATAGGAATCCACTTCACTGGGGAAGCGGCCAAGGAGGTGATCCCAGACTGCTGGTCACTGCACTCCAATGGGTGGTGTCAGCCAAGTGTTTCATAGTGCAGTGACAGTGGATCTATTCTCATAGTAGCAGCTGTGGCAGAGTCCTAGTAGGTGCTGGACTGCCTGACTCCCTGTCAGTGTTCACCACAATGGCAGAGGCAATGCAGCTGGAATAAGGTGTGAGGGGCTCCTTCTGGTGATTATGTGCATGGTTGTACTGGAGGTGGTGTTGGCTTGGAGGCAGGGTGCTTGTGCGCACAGTTCTAGATGGCTTCTCTGTGCCCAGCAAGCAAGAGTGGTCACTCAGGGTGAGGTAGGATCCACTGTTCTCTGTGCAATGTTAACACAGAGTATGGTGCTGGTGGTGGCAGAGATTGCTGGCTCTGCTCACCAAGGCTTCACCTGCAATGGAATTTGGAGTGGGGAGCAGGGATGGAGCACAGACATACATATATACCACACAGACATACAGACAGCAAAGCAATGTGGGGAGTTGCTGTGGGCCAAGGGGAAGCTACGGCATAAGGAGGGAGCATGAAGGCTGGTACATGGCCCCAGGAGCCAACCTGCAGGAGCTCTGCAAGTCAGGCATGTTTTATGAAGCAGAAGCTATGGTGTGGGCCCCAAGAGCACTCAAGACTGCCCTTCGAGCAAGCATGTCCAGGCTAGATCCCCAGGAGAGACCAGCAGACCAACAGGTGGTCAGGTCAGACCAGCTGTGTCTGATGGGCAAGACTACCCTACAGAGTTCAGGTCCAACAGTTCCTTTAGGGCTAAAGACTATGGGAGCAAGTCAATGCTAAGGGCACGGCCCTTTCTGGCCATGGTCTGCTATAGATGCTCCTGCACCAAACCCTCTGGGCTCTACATCAGCTGCCTTGCTGCCCCTACCACTTCTCTAGGCTGCTCTCCCTGCTAATTTAAGTGTCCATGGTGGTTGAGGGGTCTCCTCCTGCCGGGGTCCCAGAGGCCCATGGCAACAGTGGGTTGCTCCTTGCCAGTTTAACTCAATTATTCCTCCAGACCCACTGGGGGCCAGAAATAAGTCCCAATATTTGGTAGCCCCATGCAGGGTTCCCAGCTTTCTCCCCCTTCAGGCCAGCTTTTGTGTCTTCCCTTTATCCACTCTTGGTGCCTTCCCTCTGAAGATCTGTTAGGAGCACCCCAGTTCTTATGGTCCCTTGATGGGAGCTCTTTCACCTGGCTGCTCTAATTGGCCACCTTGTCCTCCTCCAAAAGTTATTTTCTAAATGCCGCCATGTGGCCTGATTAACTTAAAGTTTCAGCTCAAATATAACTTCTCAACAAAGTCTTCTGTAGTTTCCACTCTAAATCAGCACTTCCAATTTTACACATTCATAGTAAGTATGTTTTATTACATTTTACATATTTTTTCTTTTTGTTACAGAATATTGTTTTTATTTTAGTACCTACTGGTTTGCTCTTTAGACTTCATCCAGTTTTTACAGTAGAGCTATTTTTGGATTCCCTCACTATAATGGCATTATTAAATATGTTTCAGTTGAATGAAATAATGAATGAATGAATGAATATGAGATCCTTGAAGGCTTTGATGAGCTTTTCTTTTACTTTGCCCCCACAAATGCCTAAAATATTGTCATCCATAACAAATGGTCTTGATAAGTTGTATATAAATAAAATAAATCCAATCAGTGACCTAAAAACTATGGGACACAGGTTTTATGCATGTTCTAGAACAAAAACTATGTAACATAGAACATTAGTTCCATGGAACATAATAAAATAGGTGTTAAATGTTTAAAGAATGATCCACTGGAAATTCTGGTTCATCATAGTGTGTATTTTGCGTAGAATTCACCTTTTCAGTTAAAAACTACAAATTCTGAACAAGTTGTCTCTAAAAAGCAATAATTTAAAGGCCCTAAGAGTGATTAAACGCAGACAAAGTTAAATAAATTCAACTCTCAAAAGATCAAAATCAAAGGCAGGTCCATGTTTATGCATCTATCCCATGCAGGGCACTTTCCATCAAAACACCTGAAACTCAAGCAAAATGATGCAGTCTTTCTGAATTAAACTGTGAGAGAAAAACTTCAGAACTTTCACAGAGGCTTGAAAATGAGGAGGGAAATCCTGAAAAAGAGAATGGCACAGAATGGGGAGCCCCAAAAATCTACATATTGGGTTGGTGCAAAAGTAAATGCAGTTTTTTGTTATTACTTTCAATGGCAAAAAGCACAATTAGTTTTTCACCAACCTAAAACAAACTTTAATTCTCAGCTGATGTCTGTATTGTGCATGTGTGGATGACATTATATGAAGTTCAGTGGAAATCAACAGCCAAAAACTTGAAAAAGTTTAGAAGGTATTTTAGCTGCTACTCACCATAGAGGAGAACAAATTGGGTCCCAACAATGTAAAGAGCCTTGGTATTTGAAACTTCAGAGTCTTCCACTGACACTCAAAAACAGCCATACCTCAGAAGTAAATGCTATGATCCAGAACTGAGAGATTTTTCTGAGAACAAAACAAGACATTCTTATAAGAGTAAGATAAGAATACCACAAGTTCAAGATAATCAACCTTCTATAACAAAAATAATTCTACAGAGGAGCATAACAGAATATATTATCTCTGTAAAGTATCATCTACTGTGTTCATTAAAATTATAAGACACATATTTTAAAACCCAGAAAACTGGGATGCATAGTCAAGAGGAAGAAAAATCTATTGAAATAGACCCTAGGATTATTTAGTTTTTTTTTTTTAATTTAGCAGAAAAAATGACTAAATATGTTGAATAACTTTAAAGTGGGGGGTAGTCATAATTAAAACAAAAGGATGAATGGGAAATCTCAGAAGAGAAATTGAGACCCTTAAAATATAGAAATTCTAACACTTAAAAACTATACCAGAAACTTAAAAGTCACTGGATGAATTATCAACAAATGAGACACAGCACAGAAAGAATTAGTTAACTTGAAGACAGAGCAATAAAAAGTATTCAAGCTAAAGAACAGATAGTAAAAGACTGAAAAAAGATTAACCCATCTTCAGTAACCTGTGTGAATAATGTTAAGCAGTCTAGCATACATAAAATTGAAGTTCCAAAAAAAATAAAAGTGATAATAGAACAAAAATAGTTAATCAATTAATAGCCCAAATGTTTCAAAATTTATTGGAAAAATGTTAATTTTGAGATTCAAAAATCCCAGCAAATGATAAACATTTTATAGTAAAATTTCTGAAAAAGATAATAAGAAAATCTTGACAGAAGCCAGAGAATAATACATTACATACAAGATAATAATAAAAATGGCAGATAATTTTTTTCAAAAACAATAGAGTCAAGAAGGCAATAAAATGGTCTTTCAAGTAAAAGTGTGAATGTTAAATATCCATCCAGCATTTTTTCTAGCAAAAATATATTTCAAAAATGAAAGATAAGACAAAGATATTTTCTAGTGCACAAAACCAGAGAATTAATTACCAGCAGACCCATACTATGAAAAACGCTGTCTCTTAAGGATCTCTTATGAGGCTGGTCTAGTGGTAACACATTCCCTTAGCATTTACTTGTCTGGAAAATATTTCATTTCTCCTTCAAACTTCAGCATCACACAATATACCCATGTAACAAACCTGTACATGTACCTCCAGAATCTAAAATAAAAATTTGAAATTTTAAAAATAAAATAATATAAAAAATGAAATACTTAGTGTAAACTTTACCAAAATATATAACAACGATCTGTATTAAAACCTCTGAAACACTTCCGAGAGAATTTTAAAATACCTAAATAAATGGGGAGGTGTACTATATTCAAGGATTGAAAGACTCAACATTGTTAAGATATCATTTCCTCCAGATTGATCTGTAGACTCAATGCAATCTCAATCAACTTCCCAATAAATTTTTTAAAAATAAAAAATTTACACTGATTCTAAAACATGTGGGAAAAAAAAGCAAACCCAAAACCTAGCACAGAAATACACACATACATCCATATACATGTGTGTATAGATATCCTATACTCAAATATATATACTCAAATAACTATATATGCATTCATATATACATATATATACACACATACATACATATATACACACATATATGTACAGATATACAGCTATTTCATTTATACACACACACACATACACACATCCATATATATATACACACACACAAATGTGGATGTGTGTGTGTGTGCATATAAATGAGAAAGCTGAAATACTCACATTACCTTTTCTAAGATCTAGTATAAAACTAGTGAACTAATAATCAAATAGATAAATATAATAAAACAGAGAATCCAGAAATAAACCCATATAAAAACTACAGTCAGATGATTTTCATCAAAGAAGCCAATGCACTTCAATAGGGAAAAAATCTTTTTAACAAATGATGTGAAATAACTAAATGACAGCATGCAAAAAAAAAAAAAACCTCAATTTTTAGCTCACACCATGCACAAAAATTAATTTTAGGTGGATTGTAGACCTACACGTAAAAGTTAAGTGTAAAAATCTTCTAGAAGAAAACGTGAGAAAAATTAGAAATATCCTTTTGACCTTAAGGTAAGCAAACATTTCTTAAAGAGAAGACCCAAAGAGGACCACAGATTGGCACACACATGCACATACACACACATACACACACACACATTTGAGTGTGTATATTTAACTATGTATGTGTATATATATGTGTGTATGTATATATGTATGTATGTGCATGTATATATATGAGTATAGGATACATAATACATTTTTACAAATCATTAATAAAAGGACAAACAATTCAATTTAAAACTTTGAACACATTTCATAAAAGAAGGTATACTAATGGCCAGTATGCACATGAGAAGATACTCAAGATCATTAACCTTTGAGTAAGTGAAAGTGAAAACCACAATGATGCACCATTTTAAACTCAAGAATAGATAAGCTTCACGAGACTGACAATACCAGATGTGAGTGAGAGTGTGAAAGAACTGGGCATTTCATACTTCGCTAAAGAGAGAATGTAAAATTGGTCATCCACTTACCAACCTATTTCACATAGGCATTTATCCAAGATTAATGACAGCATAAATCCATAAAAATAGTTCCACAATATATTTAAAATGACTTTATTCATAATATCCAAAACTGAAAACAATGCAAATGTTCATCAACAGGAGAATGGATACAAACTCTAATATATTCATACAATGGAATGTTTTTCTAGCAACACAAATGAATGATATATAAATATATGCAACAATATAAATGAATATTCAAAATATATATTGAATAAAAGAAAACAGAAATGAAAGGTTTCATACTGTATGATTCCATTTACATAAAATATAAGAACAGGCAAAATAATCTGTGGTAATCGTATTAGGCCATTCTTGCATTACTATAACAAAATACATGAGACTGGGTATTTGTAAGAAAAGAGCCTTAATTGGCTCCCAGTTTTGCAGGCTGTATAGAAAGCATAGCCCCAGCATCAGCTTCTGGCCATGCCTCTGGAAGTTTACAATCATGGCAGAAGGTGAAGTAGGATTTTGCATGTCACATGGCAAAAGCAGGAGGCAGAGAAAGAGAGGGAGGTGCCCTACACTTTTAAACAGCAGGCTCTCACGAGAAGTCACTCTGCCACAAGGAGAGCACCAACGGTATGGCTGTAAACCATTCATGAGAAATCCATCTTCATGATCCATTCACCTCCCACCAGGCCCACCTCCAATACTAGTAATGACATTTCAACATGAGATTTTGGGTGGGGACAAATACACAAACTATATCGTAATAGAAACCAGAACAGTAGTTTCTGATGACTGGTAGGTACAGTGTAAGAGTGAATTTTAGAGGGTTGATAGGAATGTGTTACATCTTGATTTGGGTGGTGATTACACAAGTGTATATATGTATCAAAACTTACTAAATTATACACTTATAGTCTGCGTGTTATACTGCATGTAAAATGTACTTCCATAAAAGTATTTAAAATTTTTTAAATGTATCTTTTATAAAAATTGGAATTGAAAATGCCAGATCTTCCAAAGTTAAGCATGTTCCTTTCCCGAAGGACTTTTCAGTACCTTTAAAAAGACAAATAAACATGGTTAAGTGTCTGTGAAAAAAATCTAGTCTTTATCATTGCCCTGAGTTATTTGTCTATAAAATTTTTTGTTCTTCCATAGCATCTTGAAGTACAAATATTCTGCAGAAAATGCCTTTGGAAGTGCCGCTCAGATGGTGTCTTCCATCAGAAACGCTAGTTGCCTGGGAAACACTGTGTGGAGGAAAAATGCAAACTGACCACTCTGTCTGATAGGATCTAGTTTGGAAACCAATTTAACTTCAGTAATGAGAAATCCTAACCATCAAATTTTTGCAACTCATACATTTTTCACTACTGTAACACATGGTAGTAAATAATGTAGGACTGTTTCCTCTTTTACCAAGAACTTTTGGCCTATAAGTACAGATAGCACCAGAGAACTATTGCATTTTGTATTTCCATTCATGGAAATTCATCCAATTGTAATGTTCATTAGAAGTGGAATTATTTTATATTTAGATCATAAATGACATTGCATCCTTCAAGGTCCAACTCAAATGCCACCTTTATGAATTCTTCATAAAGCCTTTCCAGTACCTTAACAAACCGAAAACATATTTTCTTTCACTGAACACCTCTGTTTTGTGTCCTCATAGGGTTTGGCTCTATGTCCCCACCCAGATTTCGTCTTGAATTGTAATCCCCATAATCCCTATGTGTCAAGGGAGGGACAACGTGAGAGGTGATTGGATCATGGGGGCTGTATTAGTCTATTCCCAGGCTGCTATAAAGACATACCTAAGACTAGGAAATCTATAAAGGAAAGAGGTTTAATTGACTAACAGTTCAGCATGGCTGGGGAGTCCTAGGGAAACTTACAATCATTGCAGAAAGGGAAGCAAACACGTTCTTCTTCACGTGGTGGCAGCAAGGATAAGTGCAGAGTGAAGGGGGAAAATAACCCTTATAAAACTATCAGATCTCATGAGAACTCACCCACTCTCATGAGAACAGCATGGAGGTAGAGGTAACCACCCCCATGATTCAATTACCTTCCACCAGGTCCCTCCCATGACACAGGTGGATTATGAGAACCACAGTTCAAGATGAGATACGGATGAAGACAGCCAAATCATATCAGGGGCGGTTTCTCTCGTGCTGTTCTCAGGATAGTGAGTGAGGTCTCATGCGATCTGATGGTTTCATAGGCAGTTTTCCCTGCTCTTGCCTGATCTCTCTTGCCTGCCATTATGTAAGACATGCCCCTTCCCCTTCCATCATGATTGTAAGTTTCCTGAGGCCTCCCCAGCCACGCAGAACTGTGAGTCAATCAAACCTCTTCACTTTATAAATTAACCAGTCTCAGGTATGTCTTTATAGCAGTGTGAAAACAGACTAATACATGGCCCTTATTATTTTCTGTCTTTCATTGGCATTATTTGTATTGTTTACATATCCTACCACAGGACAGAAACTATAGCTTAATAATATCTCTCTTACACAAATATCTCATAGAATAAATTCTTAACACTTGTTGAAATAATAAATGAGCACTTGATATGGTCATTTTTATAGAGAAGCTTCAATCTCTGGAATCAAAATGTTGCATTTCAAGGAATTACTTTTTCTACATCACTTTATAATATTAATTCTCCTGGGAGCAGCCCAAATAAAATTGAATGGCTGGTTATTTTCCTTACTGAACTCAACAACCCAATTTATCTTAAGTGATAAGCCCTCTTCTGTTTCTAAAGATCAGTGCCATAGCTTTATTATGTATGACTTTCCAAAAAGGTTCATTTTACATAAATTAATAATAGTCAATAAATCAATAGATATTTACATAGCATTCATTTTGCAAATAACACTCAGGTAATGCGTATGACCAGGTATACTTACTAAATGGTTCAATTTGTGATACCATCAAACCTGAACAAATATAACCTGAATATTGCTCTTAGATATGTCAAAAAGCCTTTTATTTTTTTAAATGGGAATGTAGATGCATGGTTATGTTGGGCTAGTGAAATTACATATGCATAGTAGGTTATTCAAGGAGCAAAAATTTGGTTTTCAGCTAAAGTGAGAATATAACAATGGAAGGGATGACCTCTTCCATTTAAAAGATGTGAGAAGTATGCCAGAAGAAGTGAGGGTAATGTGGGCAATGTCATTACATTAGTTAAGAAAAGAGCCTTATCTAGAACTTATATCTTTGACACTTGACCCAGGGATGTTAGAACTTGTTCACATTCCGTTTCTTTATAAAGAATTTATACTTACCATCAATTAACCAGTAAAATGTCTACGCACTTAAAAACTGAAGTTGTTTTACTTATGATTGTACTTTTTTGACCATACATGGCTCCTAATCACCTGGACACTGGTTTAAAGACAATCTAGGATGAGCATGGTGGCTCACATCTGTAATTCCAGCACTTTGGGAGGCCAAGGTGGGAGGATTGCTTCAGCCCAGGAATTTCAGACCCACCTGAGCAACATAAGGAGACCCTGTCTGTACAAAAAATACAAAAATTAGCTGGGCATGGTGGAGCACACCTGTAGTCCCAGCTATTCTGGAGGCTGAGGTGGGAGGATTGCTTGAGCCTGGGAGGTTGCAGTAAGCCCAGATTGCACCACTGCACTCCAGCCTAGGCAAGAGAGAAAGACCCTGTCTCAAAACCGAACCAAAAAAAAAAGACACTAAAATTGCAAGCTTTAAAGTGGCAAAGTACTCTGTTAAAAAATATTTAAAGAGGCTTATCATTAATATACAGATAAAACAGAATTCCAAACAGTTAGTAAAAATCAGAAAAGAACATTCAAGAGATAAAGGATGAGGTTGGTAGAAACATTACAAGAACCTATCACTTAGCAGTAATTACCAGTAAAGTAGGGAATTGAGTGTTTGAAAAATGGGGTAAAAATAAGATCTCTCATGTTTCTTTTCTACCTTGAATTCTGTATGCTAGTATTACCTATTTAAAACATAAAAGTCAAAATTAATTAGCATTTTAAGTATTTTTAAATGAATAAATGTGTAACTTGTCCCTGAAAATCTACAATAATTAACTGCATCTTGGTCTGGACTAGGTAGCAAGTGAAAACATGGAAACACTGTATCTAACACAACTAACAAGTATCTAGGCATTTGATAATGATATTTCTTTGTCCATTATTGCTTTTCTTTTTCCCACTCCCATCAATTGGGCCCACTTTACAAACCCCAGTTTAATCTTCACCACATTCATGTCTTTCATGATTCCTCCAGTTCTCATGAAAACTTATTTCTCTAAATTCCAACAGACCTTGAAGTGTGCACCATACACAATTGGCTCCTTCCTACACTCAAACATCATTCCTTTTTCTTTATTCTGCTTTAAGCACACTGGTTTTTTTCTGTTTTACAAATGAGCTTGGCTCATTTCCATCTCAGGGATTGGTCCTTAATTTTCCCTCGGTGTTAAATCTGTCTTTCCACATCTCCACGTGGCTGGCTCCTTCCTGACTCAGGGCAAAGCTCAAATATTACCACTTTGGCAAGACTATCTGGACCACCCAATTTAAAGTAACATTTCTCCCATCATTCTCCATCATGATTTTTCCATCAATATCATATTTCCCTGTTTTATTTTCCTTTTAGGACTCACTACCTGAAATTATCTTTATAACATCTGCATGTACTTATTTATTTTGTTTTTTTCTACCATAAGCATGATGTACCATAAGCACAATGTATCTTACTCATCACTGTAGTGCTAGCTCCTAATATTGTGACCAGCACATAACAGATGCTTGATAAATATTTACCAAATGAATATCCTGAATTACATTCTGCCTTGTACCACTTGCTGATTATTTCATTCCTTATCTCTCAAACCAAATTGCAACTTTCCTATGGCTAAGAACCATGCTACATATTCTGTCTGCCTCCCCTACTGCTTGTAGCAAAGATCTAGGCAGATCTGCACTCAAAAATGACTCACCGATTGATTCAGATTATGGCTGTTACACAAGATAGTAGATGGAAGAGAAATACAAACAGATGATCTTAGAGGGGCTTGTGAATGCTGTAATGTGACAGCCTTCACAAGTCTAGAATTGGTAATGAGGCAACTCATCACCTGACACAGAGGCAGTAAACAACTTTCCTCTGCAGTACCCACCAAAGCCCAAATGTCAATACCAGTTAATATCTGAGGTTGCATAGTTCTCCAGAGAGTTTTTACTGAAGGGATAAAGTAATGCATTAAAATGTAAATTTTGCTATTCTGGCTGCTTTGCATTTAGGGAACATCTTTCTTCCAAGGAGCTCAAATAAGTGGTAACAACTCTATTTAACATAAAATACAGTATACATCTCACACAGTCCAAAAGAATTGAAATTAAAACTCGTGGGAGTTGTTCTAAAAATCTCTCTTGGCAGCACGGCATACAAATTTGGAAGGAAAAAAAGAGAATACAGTTATTGGAAATGAAAGTTAGGTTGCTCACTTTGTCTCTGAAATTTAAATTCTCAGTAGTCCAGAGGAGAGGCTGAGGTGGTATACGAACAGTGCCTTCATTTCTGCCACAGGGGTTCACACTTAACTCTACTGAGAAAGACAAAAATTTATATCAGACCAAAGTGAAAAATACTTTCTTAAAATTACCCAAGTAAACAATGCTAGTAATTGTGTGGGAAGAAGTTATATAGTTTATTCAAATATTCAACAAACATTTACTGAGCACCTACTATGTAAATGCCAGGCTATAACCATGAAATCTTGAAAAAAATCTGCCTTCCCAGTTTGATTAGGAAGATAGCTGCATAAAAAATTATCTGCAACACAGTAAACAGAATTCTGATGGAGGTAAGGACAGTGGAAGTACATAGGAAAGACACCTAATCCTGTTCTAGAAGATCAGAAAAGGCTCTTCAAGGATTATAATATCTCAGTTGAAGCATGAAGGATTAGAAGAACTCTGCCAGATTAATAGAAGTTTCAGACCCAAAGAACAAAATTTACATAGGCCTAGTGTATTAGTCCATTCTCACTCTTCTAATAAATATATACCAGAGACTAGGCAATTTATAGAGGAAAGAGGTTTAATTGACTTACAGTTCAGCATGGCTACGGAGGCCTCAGAAAACTTAAAATAATGGTGGACAAGGGAGCAAACATACCTCTCTTCACAAGCTGGCAGGAGAGAGAAGTGCCAAGTGAAGCAGGGAAGCCCCTTATAAAGCCATCAGATATCATGAGAATTTGAGAACAGCATAAGGGTAACTGCCTCCATGATTCGATTACCTCCCACCGGGATCCTCCCACCACAGGTGGGGATTATTGGAACTACAATTCAGGATGAGATTTGGGTGGGGACAGAGCCAAACCATATCATTCTGCCCCTGGCCCCTCTCAAATTTCATGTCTTCACATTTCAAAACATAGTCATCCCCTTCTAATAAGCTCCCAAAGTCTTAGTTCATTCCAGCATTAACCGAGAAGTCCACATCCAAAGTCTCATCTGATACCAGGCAATTCCCTTCCATCTATGAGCCTATAAAATCAAAAGCAAGTTAGTTACTTCCTAGATACAATGGGGCTACAGACATTGGGTAAATTCACCCATTCCAAATGAGAGAAATTAGCCAAAACAAAAGGGCTACAGGCCCCATGCAAGTCCAAAATCCAATAGGGCAGCCTTAAACCTTAAAGTCCCAAAATAATCTCCATTGACTCCATGTCTCACATCCACATCACACTGATGCAAGAAATGGGCTCCCATGGCCTTGGGAAGTGCCACCCCTGTGGCTTTGCAGGGTACAGCCCCCCTCCCGCCTACTTTCATGGGCTGATGTTGAGTGTCTGTGGCTTTTCTAGGTGCACAACACAAGCTGTAAGTGAATCTACCATTCTGCGGTCTGGAGGATGGTGGCCCTCTTCTCAAACTTCTAATGAGCAGTGCCCAGTGGGGAATCTGTGTGGGCACTCCAACCCCACATTTCCCTTCTGCACTGCCCTAACAGAGGTTCTCCATCATGGCTCCACCCCTGTAGCAGACTTTTGCCTAGACATCCAGGCATTTCCATACATTCTCTGAAATCTAAATGGAGGTTCCCAAACCTCAATTCTTGACTTCTGTGCACCCACAAGCTGAATATAACATGAAAGTCCCCAAGGCTTGGGGTTTGCACCTTCTGAAGCAATGGCCTGAGCTGTATGTTGGCCCCTTTTAGCCACTGCTAGAGCTGAAGCAGCTGGGACTCAGGGCTGCATAGAGCAGAGAGGCCCGTGGCCTGGCCATATCCCAAGGCTGCATAGAGCAGAAGGATCGCATGGCCTGGCCCTGGAAACCATTTTTTCCACCTAGGCTTCCAGTTTTATGATGGAAGGGGCTGCTGTGAAGGTCTCTGACATGCCCTGGAGATATTTTCCCCATTGTCTTGGTGATTAACATTCAACTCCTCATTACTTATGCAAATTTCTGTAGCGAGCTTACATTTCTCCCTAGAAAATGTTTTTTTTTTTTTCTATTGCATCATCAGGCTGCGGATTTTTCAAACCTTTATGCTCTGCTTCTTCTTGAACACTTTGCTGCTTACAATTTTTTTCCACCAGATACCCTAAATCATCTCTCTCAAGTTCAAAGTTCCACAGATCTCTAGGGCAGGGGCAAAATGCCACCAGTCTCTTTGCTAAAACATAGCAAGACTCATCTTTGCTCAAGTTCCCAAGAAGTTCCTCATCTCCATCTGAGCCCACCTCAGCCTGGATTTCATTGCCCATATCACTATCAGCACTTTGGTCATTGCCATCCAACAAGTCTCTAGAGGTTTCAAACTTTCCCACATTTTCCTGTCTTCTTCTGGGCCCTTCAAACTGTTCCAACCTCTGCCTGTTACCCAGCTCCAAAGTTGCTTCCACATTTTCAGGTATCTTTATAGCAGCACCCCACTCTCTGTGGTACCAATTTACTGTATTAGCCCATTCTCACGCTGCCAATAAAGACATACTTGAGACTGGGTAATTTATAAAGAAAAAAGGTTTAATTGATTCACAGTTCAGCATGGCTGGGGAGGCCTCAGGAAACTTACAATCATGGCAGAAGGGGAAGCAAACATGTGTTTCTTCACAAGGCAGCAGGAGAGAGAAGTACTGAGTGAAGGAGGGAAGCCAGTTATAAAACCATCAGATCTTGGGAGAACTCACTGTGAAGAGAACAGCATGAGAGTAACCACCTCCATGATTCAATTACCTCCCACCGAGTCTCTCTCAGGAAATGTGAGGATTCTGGTAACTACAAATCAAGATGAGATTTGGGTGAGGATACAGACAAACCACATCAGCTGGACACAGAGAGCGCATGTAGTAAAAAGGGCATTTAAATAAATAATATAACAGAATTGCAGAGGACACAATGCACTCTGAAAACAGTCACAATTTGATCTGTAATTGTAACTAGCTTTAATAGGACATACCAAAAATAGACATCACATAATGAAAGAGAAAGAAAGAGAGAGGGAGGAGAGAGAGAGAAAGAAAGAGAGAGGGAAAGAAGGAAGGAAGGAAGGAAGGAAGGAAGGAAGGAAGGAAGGAAGGAAGGAAGGAAGGAAGGAAAGAGTCTACATGCTCTCTAGCCAATCAAATAACAGTATCCAGAAAACATGAACACGAATGTTCTTCCAAGTAAACTATTTAAATATTCTCCTTTCCATCTTGTCCTGCATTCTAATGCAGCCAATGGCATGAATCCACATTGTCCAGTGACATAGTCTGACTCTATTTTGTCCTCAAACACTTTGTTTCTGTGTCAAAGCTCATTTGTCCAGCTGAGGGCTTTAATCTCTTGCTCCATCCCCTTCTCCCCATTGCACTTTGCTACTTTACCTGGAGAAGCACCAAACCCAAACTTCTCACCAAGAGGAGCTTCAGTTATTTGATTTCTACTAATATGTGAGATTAATGTGTAGAGTTCTGTGAATCTGGTATAATCCATCACACAATCAGATGCTGGCCTTCCCTTAATGAATGTATAATAGAGAATGACATTATCCATTAAGTGAGAATAAGATGGAGCAGGCCCATAGCAGAGTAAAGGCCAACACCATGAGGAGCCATGTGTAGATCCTTTGATTTCAGAACTAAAGTCCAAATGTCATGCTCCTCAGGGGAAATATAACTTGGCGGGGTCCACTCTGTCAGGACAAGTGTCAGTGAAGCACCTCGGTGTGGGAACTGAGTAGCCTGGCTTTGGGTTTTTAAAAGACAAAACTCTAGGCAAATTAAATTTAGCAGAGTTTAATTGAGCAAAGAATGATTCAAGCATTGGGCAGCCTCCAGAACAAGAATAGGTTCAGAGAGGCTGTAGGGCTGACACATGGTCTGGTAACATTTATGGACAGAAAAGTGAAAGCAAACTACAGAAAATGGAAATGAATTGCAGAAACAGCTGGATTGCTGACAGCTGGCGTTTGCCTTATTTGAACCTGGTTTGAACAGTTAGCTGCCTGTAATTGACTGAAACTCAGCTGCTGTGATTGGCTGAGATTCAACTACTTACACAAAGTATATTACAATCTATTTACACATCAAGTTAGGTTTCAGTTCACTGTGTACAGAGAAATCTTTAAACTTAAAATATGTGTGGAGAAAATTTTAGGCCAAATTTAATTCAATTTAACAGGGTTAAGTCTGTCTTGGGGAGACTGCATGAGGAAGAAGTGAAATTCTGTGCATTGTGTTTGTTGGTGAACCAGGCTAAAACATTTGCAGACATACATTAAAAACCACCAGATTTAATAATGGTATCTAAAATACTTAAGACAGTCAGGAAACTTTTACACTGTTGGTGGAATTGTAAACTAGTTCAACCGTTGTGGAAGTCAGTGTGGTGATTCCTCAGGGATCTAGAACTAGAAATACCATTTGACCCAGCCATCCCATTACTGGGTATATACCCAAAGGATTATAAATCATGCTGCTATAAAGACACATGTGCATGTATGTTTATAGCGGCACTATTCACAATAGCAAAGACTTGGAACCAACCTAAACGTCCAAGAATGATAGACTGGATTCAGAAAATGTGGCACATATACACCATGGAATACTATGCAGCCATAAAAAATGATGAGTTCATGTCCTTTATAGGGACATGGATGAAACTGGAAACCATCATTCTCAGCAAAATATCACAAGGACAAAAAACCAAACACTGCATGTTCTCACTCATAGGTGGGAATTGAACAATGAGAACACATGGACACAGGAAGGGGAACATCACACACTGGGGACTGTTGTGGGGTGGGGGGAGGGGGAGGGATAGCATTAGGTGATATAACTAATGCTAAATGACAAGTTAATGGGTGCAGCACACCAACGTGGCACATGTATACACATGTAACAAACCTGCATGTTATGCACATGTACCCTAAAACTTAAAGTATAATAATAATAAAATAAAATAAAATAAATATATGTTCCAAATTATACCTATAGTAAATACTGGCACTAGGAATGGAGCCTAGATCGTCTGACTCTGGAACTTGTGTTAATCCCATTTGAACCTGTAAATAACTCTGTGGATTAAGAACAAAGATTATTTCCATTTTATGGAGGAGTGGCAGAAAAGTGTGGTGGTTAGGAGAGCAAATGTAAGTGTTAGAAGAGTCCATTTTGATTCCGGCTCTGTCGTTTATCAGTTGTGAATTTGGGAAATGTATCTAACTCCTCTGAGATTTACAATGTCCTCAAATATCAAGATGTAGAGAACACTTAATCTCTTAGGGCCTCTCTGTCTTTGCCATCATCATCATGGTTATTATGTATTTTGGGTTTTCTCGTCTTAATTTTTTCTCCTACCTGAAATTGCCATGTTATTCCCCTTAAACCCTTAGATTAAGAGATGGCTACAATGTACTACTATGCTGATAATAGTAAATATTTATTGTACACTTACTACATGCCAAGTGCTTTTAGTGCATTATCTCATTCAATCTTTACAACCCCTCCATGAGATAAATACTGATGTCATCTATAATTTATAGTTAGAAACAGAACTCGCCTAGAACTGGACATTGCTGATTTCACTTCCCCTTTTCCTGCCCACCACCCTGACTGCCAAGTGACTTCGGAACTCCAAAAAGGCATCCATGAAAACGACAGGAATTGCCTGCAGGAAATTGAATGCTCCAGGAGTTTGACACTAAAAAGATTGGGAACTGTCCACCAACAGGTGCTACTGAGAATAGTGGTTGTTGAAAGGAATTTCGGCTCTATCCCAACTTACTTTTCCTCAGGGATGTGTCAATTACCTCCAAGTCCTCTTCAGAAGGGTAGCTGGAAAAACAGTGAAACCAAGTAACTCACCTGAGAACAAGCCGGGAGTAGTGCAAAGGAATCAAACAGACTTTTAATTTATTACAAAGTCCAGCCACTCCATTTGCTTTCTAACAACCTTGTTGCGTGGTATTGAGTAAAAGATGCTATAAAGGACAAACACGTTTGGAAGTAATAATAATCTGATGTTATGCAACATAATTTTCTCCACATTTGCTGTTATTTTTTTGATAATAAATTTCATACATTTTATTGGAAAACCACACACACAAAAAAAAAAGACAGGAGAGGCAATGCAATGAGGTGTAAAGAACCCACAGCTGGGAGTCATGGAGCCTGGACCCCAGTTCCAGCTCAGCCAGCCACTCATGTTAAAATTTGAACTTCATTTCCTCCAACCAGATAGTCACTAAGTTACCTTCTGGTGCTGACATTCAATGACTAGCTTATCAATCTTTGCCACAGTCATATAATAAGAATGGTCTCCCTTACTACCTTCTGGGCTTCAAAGTACTACCTCTTCTTCCCTTGCCTGAATTGTTGTGTCTTCTTAGGAGCCAGAATAAGAAACAAAAGCAGAAATGATTCTGGAAAACAGAAACTTGGTTAAGTATATCAACCACGTGATGTCCACCAACATTACAGGTAGATTTACAAGACTGCTTAATACTAGTTCAAAGGAACAAATGTTTACAAAGCTTTATATATAATTAAGCACACTTTCATCAAATTTTCCTCAGCATTGTAATAACAACCAACATCCTCTAATAAGCTACTGGGACATTATTAGATGTGAGGATAATTGAGCCTGAAAATGCAGGTTCATTGTTCAGCAGAGCTATTTGTTCTTCATAGTCTCATGGGAGCCTTGGCAATATTTTGATGTTTTATTATCTACAGTACTAGTAACTAGAGTCCTAACAGTTAGGGGATGAACTCTTAGCTTTTAGGCTGTAATTTGCCTGTGAACCAAAGGTGTCCCAAAGCCTAAAATGTAAGAATGACATTTATATTTTTCACAGATTGTAAAAAAAAAAAAAACAAAAAAAATAATGTGACAGAGAGACAGAGATAGTATTGGTCCTATAAAGCCTAAAATATTTACTCTCTGGTTCTTTGCAGTAAAAGTTTGCCAAGCCTTGAACTAGACTAAATATGAGACTTCCATTACTTAAACCTTAATAGATAAAAAGCTAGGGACTTCTTTTATACTTCACCCTAATTTCTGAGCAAATAACTAAAATATCCCCCTTAAGGTAAAGTTCCCTGAGATTCTGTCTTGAAACACAGAAAGAATAAGTGCTATGGAAGCAAGACACAATAGGAAAACTCAGATTGGAGACTCAATAACACAGGTGGAGGATGAAGACTAATTACTCAGGTGAAGAAAAGCAGAAGAAAATTCTCAGGAGACAGAACCCAGGGAATTTGAAAAAAACCACATGGTCCAGCTAAAGGTCAGAGTGCAAAGTGAGTAATAAGAAAAATTAAGTCTACATAAGTAAATACAGGTTAGAAATGAAAGAACTTATACACAGAAAAATGTCTAGATATTATACTGAGGGCACTGGGGAGCAACTGCAATGATAGTCCACTGCTATTCTTAATACCTATCACTAAGCCCAGAGCACCCTCCAGACAAATGAGTCAGACCCCTATCCTGAATGTGATATTATAATGGAAGTTATTGAGTGGAGAACAGGGGATGTTATTAGATCTCAGGTCCGCAAGAATTCTAAGATCTATAAAGCATCCATTTCCCTCTACATGTTCCGAAGGCCCCCAGATGACTTCAGACATTTCAGGTAGAATTAGGGATATCAGTAAAAAGTACTCTGAGAATAAAAATCTGAGACTCAGGAGAATCTCCCAGGGTAACATATTTTGACAAAACACACGCCAAAAGAAATAGCATGTCGCTTGCTGTCAAGGAATGGTTATCATATTGTCCATTGAGGGACCAGAAGAAATAAGTTATCTCATTTATCATGTGCCTAGGTAGGGGGAAATAAAAAAAAAACTTTACTCAACAAACTGCAGGGTCAAAATATAGTGCATCTTGCATCTTGCAATTTTCTTCCAGATTGTAGAATAAACACCTGTTTTGACAATGCTTCTGCAAACTCCTCTGCAAAATGCATCATTCTGCTCTGAGAGCTAACTAGTCATCTACAAAGCTCTGCAGGGACCCTGGGAGAGAAGATAGGAAAAGAGAGAGACAAGAAGACACCCACCTGCACTTTTGTGAAAGCCTTTAGGAAATCATGAGCCTGGATTCTGGTGCCAGATGCCAAGAAATAGTAGGTCCAAAGTTATGAATTGTGCCTGCCATTGGTTAAAATGGTCAGAGAAGCGAAAACTGAGTTTCCATGCCCTATGGGAGCCAAAGCAGCAAGGATGTCTGAGAACCACCAAATGTAGTTGTGGCGGGAATATATTAGGGAATGAAACTGAAGGATACATCATGCCTGATCCCTTCAGGTGAGCAAGAATGCAATGGTGTGAGGCGATGGCTGGTGAAATAATTTAATGAGTCAAATACTTCTCAAAGGGGCTAGAGTTTGAAATGAACTTTGCATACCTCTTGTGCATTTCTTAAATCCCCATGGCCTCATCTTTTCTCCAGCCATGGCAGGGACCAGAATCAGGCAAGCTTCAACCAGCTTCAAACAGTGTCACCTGGCAGTACTTCAACTCAGTCTGTACTGCCCACCTTCTACTCCCTGGGATCCCTCAGGGAACCACTGGGCACTCACTCACATGCCATGCAAAATACAGAAGATTTCATGTCCCCTGGGGCAACTGTTGGCCAAAGAATGGGTCACAATTGCCCACATATCATTATTTCCCCCTCGCCTCTTTTAGATGAACATTTCGGAGTTTTATTTTATCCAGCTCCTCAGAAACTTTTTCAGAGTCAATTACCAGTTGATTGTAGCAGTGGCCAAATCAGTAACATACCTTTCTGAAGTCCTCCCCTACCTCCCCTGTTTTCACTCCTGTATCTCATGCCTGCCTTCTATGATCACATCCCTAAACCCTCTGCATACCAGTTTTCCCCCAGTCTCTGCCTTCAGGGGAAGCATGAGAGGATAAGACAGGGGCCATTTTGGAGTTGTGATCCACAGGACTCTTAGTTTATTTATTAATTCAACATATACTTACTCTGTTTCTACTATGCACCTGGCCCTTTTCTAGGTGGTGGGGACATAGCAACAAACAATGTTCCTGTTCACGTGGAGCTTGCATCCAAGTGAGAGAGACAAATAGTAAGCAAGTAAAAGAGTAAACAAGGACATTTCAGAGAATGATGAAACCAAGAAGAAAACAAAACATGTGAATGTGATAGGGAGAAGAATGCGTGAGAGGAGTGTGGCTTTTTAGAAGGAAGGAAGTCTTTCCTCAAGAGGGGACATTTTAGCTCCACCCTAAACTTCAAGAATTAGTCTTGAGAGGATCATATAGAAAAAGGTTCCAGGGAAAAGGAGTAGTAATTATGGAATCTTTGAGTGAAGAAAAAACTTGATATATTCTGGAGATGTGCCTGGGATCCATTGAGCAAGTGAGAGATTCACATGTCCTGAGATTGAAGAAGCGGAGGGCTAACCCAAGTGGCCAACACTAGACTGTACCCAGAATTACTCCTCCTCTCAAATCTCCCATATATTCTTACTGGGTCAAGTTTATCATTTCTGTACTTTTCCTCTTGGAGGAGTTTTCTTCTTACTTGTTATCTAGAGGATAGTCTGTGGAGCCCTCACTATGAGTTTCCTCAATGTCAGTGGCTTGACTATAATCTCATTCTCTGTGGTGATAGAAAATGAGATGGAGTTGATTACATGGGGGTTGGAAATCCAGCATCAAAGCCACTCCTGGTTAAGAAGGTGGTACACAGAAAAGAGTCGTAGAAAATAAATTAATATATAAAAATCACATATCAGAAAAGGATTCTGAAAAGTTCAAAGGTTCATTTCTATATCCTGCTAAAACAATACCAGAGCTCATGCAAAATGATATGCTCTTCTTCTTAAGAACAAGGAAATTCTGTCACTCCATCCAGAATCTTCACTTTCTCAAAAATTCCAACTGAATCTAACATAAATACCTCCTTTTATCAGCAAAATGGTACAATGGACCATTTACCCTCTATATAGATATAGAATTCTATTTCTTATTTGTAATAACTAACCCTACAGAGATCTTTTTCCCTCTCATCCCCTCATCTCCCAGGGCTCCTGCATTAATTATTCCGTTTTCATGCTGCAGAGAAAGACATACCCAAGACTGGGCCATTTACAAAAGAAAGAGGTTTATTGGACTTACAGTTGCACATGGCTGGTGAGGCCTCACAATCATGGCGGAAGGCAAGGAGGAGCAAGTCACACCTTATGTGGATGATGGCAGGCAAAGAGAGAGAGATTGTGCAGGGAAATTCCCCCTGGTAGAACCAACGTACCTCATGAGACTTTTTCACTATAACAAGAACAGCACAGGAAAGACCTGCTCCCATTATTCAATTACCTCCCACTCAGTACCTCCGATAACAGTAGGAATTCAAAATGAGATTTGGGTGGGGACACAGCCAAACCATATTATCTCCACACCCTCACACTGTCCTTCCTTTCCCCAATTTTATTTAATACTGGGTTTCTGGACCTTTATTGGATAATGGCTAGAAGTGTTAGCTCTGATCAAATTCAGGCATCAGTCATTATGCAAGTGATGACTATTTTTTGAGATATCCGTACATAGTTGTATATTCTACAAATGTGTACAACTAGTCCTGATCTCAGAGAGACAGACCAAAACAATATAAAATAAATCCTTTTCCTCTTAAAATTTTTCTCCCATCCAGACCTCAGAGACGCCAAGTGTGTAATAGTGTGCTTCAGGCTGAGGAAAGTTCAGGATCCCCAATCAAACTTTTCTTCTTCCCATCGTCTGAGAGAAACTTTTCCTCATTCCCATTTGAATTGTTAATCCTCTCCTGTTGCTGTTGGCAGAAACATATATCTTGTGTCATTTTGATAAAGTTGTGCATTTAATGTTCCTACAGTTAAGTGAGAGGGGAAAAAAATCTAACATTTTTAAAATGAGGCAATTCAAGCAGCAGAGAGAACACGATGTCGAATGACTAATTCTGAGGTAGCAGGTTACCCCCAGGAACATACATCATTTTCCAGCATGCAGAAAATAACAGGCATTTTTCATTTTTCTCCTCAGCACACACATTTGGTTTTATCCCCCAGTCTGTGGGAAGGAGGGTGTCTGGCTTTGTTTCTTTGGACCATCTGATGCTAGAGAAGATGTATATTTTCCAAGCCTTTCTCTTCCAAAGCAAGGAAACACGTTGAGACTCTGAAACTCACTACCCTACCATCAACCATGACCTGGGACAGAATTTCAAAGCATTCCTTCCTGGGATAATCAAAGAAAACATTAGGGCTATGAGGAACCTAATGAGGCCATGTCTAAAGCCAGTGCCATTTTTCCCAATAATAGGAAAGGCAGCAGCAAAGGATGCCTCCCAGGGACTCACCACTGTCTGGTGGGTGTAATTACCACCAGACAGCCTCCCTCCCACCACTTAGACTCTGAAAAGAGCCAGAAAATACAGATATCCAAGGATCACTTCTTAGTTATCCATCCCCAGACAGAAGCCCTACTGCCGTTGTCATGTGCTTGAAGGGATACAGCCAAGAACTAGAAACTTAAATCACGCAGTTAAAATTTCAAGGACGTAAAAATGTGAATTTTTGAACTGAGATTTTGCAAGTTCTAGAATCTAGGATTTCTTTTTTTTTTTCTTTTCCATTTAGACCCCTAGCCCATTATCCTTGGTAAAATATGAATAAAGAGGGTAGATCTCATGTTAAGTGTTCTTACCACAATCAAATAAAATTAATCAAGTTAAGAAGGAGAGTATGGAATTTTCCCTAAGGTAAATGAAGAACTTCCTCTGCAATATTTTCATAGAATCAACTATTAATCAGGTGTTCAAATAATAATTTCAATTAGTGAACTCCTACCATGTGTCAAGACTGTGATACAGATTTTGAAATGCATTAGATCCTTATAACAGCTCTATGATGAAGATTTTTCCTTTAGTGTAACAAGCTCACCTCTTTCCGCTAGCAGCCACCATCCCCAGAGAATGTTAGCTTGTGTGAGGACTCCCTCTTCGCCTTCTTTACTCATATATATCCTCCACCTCCTGCTCAGCCCATCCCACCATTACAGATGAGACACTTTGGTCAAATGATTTCTCAGACTATGGACTTGATGTGCACATTTATCTAAAGTAGCAATTTGTGTTTTTTTTTATGTATGTGTTTGATTTTGGCCACTGTCTGTCGAACATTTAGTCTATGCATGGCATTCTGCTAAATTTAGTAATGTGAGACAGTGCTATCATTCTCACAGACAGAGGAGGAAACTGAAGCTCTTTCCCTCTCGCTACTTCGAACACTATTTGCCTGGGTAACTACTATCAGTTGTATGATCTTATTCAGAAAAGTCTTTCCTAACATCACCCACCCACCCCCGTTGCTTCTAAGTTACAGCCACAACCATACTTGATTATTCATATTATTTGTTTAGTTATCTGCTTCTTCCATGTGAGGCGCCTTATTCATCACCTTTTATCCATAAAATTTGTGAAAAACAGAAAAGTTTACAAATCATTTTCACATGCTTTATTTTAACACATGGATGGGACAGATATGACCATTCACATTGTTAGAAGAATTGGACATAGACTCAGAGAGGAAAAGTGATTTTCCCAAAGATGCAGAGACTTTTTCTCAAGTGTCCTAAGCAAAACTGGCTTTTCTTGAGTGGGTAAAAGCTAAGGGAAGCTGTATGCTCCTTGGACTGGTAGATTCATCAAGACTCGGCACATTTTATCTTAAGCAGAGATACTTAAGCACTCATACTACAAAGGTGACCAGATACTTCTGAAACTTTAGGATTGTTTATATATGAAACATGTGCCCTTGGATTTATGGCAAAAACTGAATTTATGCCAGGGACACATTATAGATTTGGTTTGAATCAGATCCAGCAAAATTGTAAAGGAAAATTAAAATGCTCACTGTACCAAAATCTGTGCTGTAGAGCAGGTCTCCTTGTTTGGAATCCCTTTTCCAATTCTCACTGGGTGTGTGACCTTGAAAAAATGTTTAACCTCTCTGAGTCTCTTCAAGATAAGTTTTCTTATTTTCACAATAGATATATTAGTGTGCACCCGATGAGCCTACAGATAGGATTATATGCAATAATGCATTTAAAGTGTTTAGCATAGTGTCTGCCATGTGTGAGTTGACACTGAAAGTCAGATGCCTGATAGTGAGGATCACAATGTGAGGAGGAGCAGGCACAACAGACTGAATAGATGTCATATGTTTGATCCCGGTTTCTTTCAGGTAAGTCTTTTCAAGGACATATGAATGAGCGGCAAAGGATTCAAAATGACCTTGCTGAGCCATCCAGATACTATACACTGAGGAAGGGGTTTTGTCAAAGGGAAATTAGAGTCCAGAGATCAACTCCTCAGTGCTTGCCTTGGGATTAGGTGGTAGAACTAGGATTTGGACCCACTTCCTTGAGCCACTAGACCCACACATGTTCTTTTTAATGTAAACTTCTTCCCTTAGAAGGTAGAGCTTTCCTAGGGGACTGCAAATGAGAAGAAACCTCAAAAGGTCCAAACACTGTGAGGAGTCACTGGGGAACCAAACTCTTCTAAGGTGGATCCAGAGTGTCCAATCTCCTTTTTCTGATTATAAGGAAAAGCCCAGAGCTTTGAAAGTAGTTTTAAAAGGGACCAGTGCCAGGTGTGATGGCTCACGTCTGTAACCCCAGCACTTTGGGAGACCGAGGTGGGAAGATAGCTTGAGCCCAGGAGTTCAAGGCCAGCCTGGGCAACATAGTGAGACCCCATTTCCTTATTAAAAATAATTAAAAATTTTAGAAAAAAAAATTGTAAAAGAAGACGGGGGCAAATGCTTGAATGCCTGCTTCCCCCATGCACAGTAGCCAGTATGAAGAATGGGGCCTGGTTTGGAGGTCTCCCCATGCTGGCCCCATCCCTTCTAAGCCTGTTCCTCCTCCCATGAAGAACAGAACTCAATTCCCCTTCCCAGGCTCAAAACACTTTCACTCAGACCTACTGGGTAAAAGAAGGAAAGTTTATATTGGGTTTGCTATGTACCAGGAGCTATACTAACACTTAACATGTGCCATTTTATTTAATCCTCTCACAAATCCTATGACATGGGTGTTATTATCCCTGATTTACAGATTGGGAAACTGAAGTCAGCAGGATTGGGTACATCTCCAGTGTCATTCAAATGAGAATTGGGGGATCCCAGCTCCAAAACCAGGTCTATCAGACTCAAAATCTATATGTAATATAGTACTGTCTCACCCTGAAGAGAAACTCCTCAAGAGACTGCATCTTCATAACAGCCAATGTTAGCTCCCAGGAAAGCCAAATCGATCTAGATCCTTTTTGTTAGAACAGTGCATCTTTTCTGGGAACAAGGTTGGTCTTTTAAACTGCCAAAGCACTAACGCCAAGAGAAATGTGTGTACCAAACCATCTCATTTGTAGATGGCAGCCACCCTGATTTGAAGTGGATTAAATATCAACAACGGCACCTGTGACTTCTATGATCTCTGAAGGCTGGCAGGATGAATTAAGCGTAACATTCTCTGTACCATCCTTCACCACTACCGAAAGGTGTATTTGTTCACTCTAAGTAATAGAGCAAACACGGAACAGTGAAAATGTATGATATATTGGAAGCTTTAGCTTATGCAAGAAAGATGGCTTATTTTCCTTTCCGCACACTCTGTGCACCTCCATTAGCTCATGCATCAGCTGCAGAGCTGTCCTTCAGAAGGACAACACAAGGAACAGAGACTGTGGGATCAAATAGAGACAGGGATTCCCATAACAGCTTTGCCTCTTCCCCTGCTGTGTGACATTATTTGCATTTATTCATTTTATGAATATATAGTGTGTGTCCAGCACTATGTTAGGCAGAGTGAACACCAAGGTGAAGGAAATATGTCCCTGCTCTCAAGGAGCACACAGAGTAGTGGGAGAGACTGACCAAATGACCAACAATTATAATACAGTGTGGAGAGTGCAGGAAGAAAGATCCATGCACAGTCACTTGCATATCTTTCAGCATCTTTAAACCTCTCCTCATCTGTAAAATGGAAAGAATAATGAACACCTATTTCACAAGGCTGGGGTGAAGATTAACTGATATTGGGTAGAAGGTGTCTATAATCTGGCAAGAGTCACACAAATTGTGGTTTTGACTGTCTATGGTCCAGTTTAAAGTGAGAAACCTAATGAAAGTGAAGCAAGATGGAAATGTAGAGGAGGCTCAAGGCAAAAGAGGAAGAAAGATATCTGCATGGTGAGATTAGACACTGTTATGTTAACCTCCAAGGTTTCCCTGAATTGGCTCTGGGGGGATGCAGAGTGAAGGCAGGATGTGGGCAGGTAACTGGATGGAGGCCCCGCTGCATGTTCAGCTCATATTTTCATGGTTTTATACACTGGGGCTCCAAATCAGATTTCACTGAAAGAAAGGGTTTCACAACTTAAAAAAATAAAATAAAAAAACTTCAAGTGCCACGTTATCCCAAACTCCAAAAATGTGTAATAATATCCTGATTGGGGAACTCCCAATAAGGGGGGTATCTTTGCTATTGTTAGAAAATATAATTAAAAACAAAATATTCCCCAAAAAGAAAATTTCTCCACAATGGCAGAAAAGAGAAAATGTAGCCAAGTAGATAAAACCTATTACATACAAGTAGAAGGACTTAACAGCACTGTTTTTTCACACAGTTTATCCTAAACTCACCTGGTAATCTGGGTCCCCACCTATGTTAGTTAATTGCTGTGTTAAGCTGTTCTTACATTACTATAAAGAAATACCTGAGACTATGTAATTTATAAAGAAAAGAGGTTTAATTGGCTCATCATTCTGCAGGCTTTATTAGTTCAACTTTCTTAGAGTCCACATATAAGTGAGATCATGCAGTATTTTTCTTTCTGTTTCGCTTAATATAATGACCTCCAGTTCCCTTCATGTGGGTGCAAATTGTAGGAAGCATGGTGACAACATCTGCTCAGCTTCTGGGGAGGCCTCAGGAAGCTTAGTATCATGGCAGAAAGTGAAGGGGGAGCAGGCATGTCACACGGTGAAAGCACAAGCAAGAGACAGCAAGAATGGAGGTACCACATACTTTTTTTTTTTTTTAAGATGTAGTCTTCCTCTGTTGCTGAGGCTGGAGTGCAGTGGTGCAATCTCAGCTCACTGCAAGCTCCGCCTTCCAGGTTCACACCAATCTCCTGCCTCAGCCTCCTGAGTAGCTGGGACTACAGGCACCTGCCACCAAGCCTGGCTAATTTTTTGTATTTTTAGTAGAGACGGGGTTTCACCGTTTTAGCCAGGAGGGTCTCAATCTCCTAACCTTGTGATCCACTCACCTCAGCCTCCCAAAGAGCTGGGATTACAGGCGTGAGCCACCACAGCCAGCTGGTACCACACACTTTTAAACAACCAGATCTTACAAGAAATCCCTCAGGATCACAAGAACAACACCATGGGGATGTTGTTAAACCATTTATGAGCAATCTAACCCTATGATCTAATCACCTCCCACCAGGCCCTACCTCCAACACTGGGGATTAAAATTCAACATGAGATTTAGGGAAGGACACAGATCCAAACTATATCAATTGGCATCATATAAAGGAAAGATAACCTTCTCATATTTGTATAACAGGTGGTAGTTTTGCAATTTGTCAGAGTACCCATGAAGTTAGTCTTTTACCCTTCTACAGAAACTGTGAAATAAGGTTTTTATGTCTTTAATGTTTACATAATATTTACATTTCAAAAGTATGGCTCTCATGTCTCTGAAAAAGACATTACTGGGTGGTAAAAGTATCAACAGGCTTTTAGAAAGATTTACATCTCAAAGGGCAGAGAAAGAATTAACAAGTTTTTATTTTGTTTTGTTAATTAATGAAAATTGTATATATTTTTGTGTACAACGATGTTGGAAAATATGCATACATTGTGAGGAAAATGGCAGATTGGAGACAGAACTAATGTGGAGCTCCCACTTGGACAGACAGAATAGCATGTGGAGACTCACACTGTGAACTTTTGCTCCAAGAACCACTGCCAGAACATACCAGGAAAACCAAAAGAATTCACAGATCCTTTGAAAGAAGTGGCTTGCTGCTGCAGACTCCATGAGCTGAACAACTGTGAGTTCATACAGTGTGAGAGGGGGTAAAGTCTGCCTCTGAACACACATTCCCACTGGAGAATCTGAAAATCCAGACCACAGGAGAAAGATTTAATCTTACCTAGAGCTGAAATGAGTTTAGGGAGCTGAGTGAAATTTAAAAGTAGAAAAAGAAGGGAGAAGAGCCCTGTGGGCACTCTCAGTCCCCAGCTCAAACCCAGGGAAGCCATTCCTGGCCTTATCTCATGGGGTTCCTTGAGGAAGGCAGCCAGCAGAATTAGGGTGGGGTCACAAGTTGAAGGAAGATTCTACCTAAACTTTGTAATAATTTTGATTGAGCACAAATCTTCCTGAGCTGAAGCCAGGATTGGGGAGCAAATGGGAAGTACAGATATGAGCACAGAAGCTATAGCTGATAGTGCAGATAGGTATGGAAGGGTGAGTTCTGAAGAGCCCTTCTTGCTTTCTCAGCAGGAAGGCTGGTAGCCTGGAGCAAGAACTTAGCCCTGTGCATCAGCTGTCTGGATATAAACTTGGTGCTATGTGTGGGGCATGGTGGGAGTGAGACTGGAGACTGGCCTTGCTGGCTCTGGATAAGGCCTGTCACTTCTGGCTTATCCCCACTTCTGTGGCAACCTATATGATGGGGCAGAGGCAGCCATAATCCCCCTGGGAACATAACTCCATTGACATGAGAACCACCCTCTGTCTCCCACAGTGGCCACAACAAGCCTCACCTAAGGAGAGTCTGAGCTCAGACATGCCTAACCCTGCCCTTAACTGATGGTTTTTCTCTACCTGCCCTGGTAGCTGAATACAAAAGACATAAATTCTTAGAAGCCCTATGGCTCCACCCATTGCCTAAAAAACCCCAGTACTTTTCTTGACCAACATAGGGCAAACCTAAATTCCCCTTTAACTCCTGTAGCTGCTGCTCTCTTGAAAGAGTCACCTCTTAGATGTAGGTCAACCAACTAAAGCCATTACAGCAACTCATAACAGGACAACTCTGCTCCAACAAAGGAGAAAACAACAGCTAATTCCACCAACAACAACAACTGGATAACCAGAGGTCCTGAGTCTGTCAACATGACAACTTCACTGCTACCCTAACCAGCATTCAAGAAAACCAATCCACTAAACAAAACTACAGCCAAGGACTCCCACAGAGTACACTTCAATCCTCTGCCACCTATGCCAGCACAGGTGTGAGTATCCATGGCTGAAAGACCTGAAGATGAATCACATCACAGGACTCTGTAAACATTCCCCAGCACCAGCCCAGAGCCCGGTAGCCCTATTGGGTGGCTAGACCCAGAAGGGCAACAACAATTACTGCAGTCTGGCTCTCAGAAAGCCCCATTTCTAGGGAAAGAAAGAGAGCACCACATTGAGGAATTACCCCGTGGTAGAAAAAAAAATCTGAACAGCAGCCCTTGAGGTTTAGATCTTCCCACTGAAACAGTCTACGCAAATGAGAAGGAATCAGGAAAGTATTTCTGGTAATATGACAAAACAAGGTTTCATAACACCCGTAAAAGATCACACTAGCTCTCCAGCAATGGATACCAACTAAGAAGAAATCTCTAAATTGCCAGGTAAATAATTCAGAAGGTTGATGATTAAGCTACTCAAGGAGGTAGCAGAGAAAGATGAAAACCAACTTAAAGAAATATATATATATGTATAATATATATATGTATAATATATATATAGGAGATTAATGAAAAAGTCTCTAGATAAATAGATATATTAAAGAAAAGACAATCACAACTTCTGGAACTAAATAACAACTTAGAGAAATGCAAAATACACGGGATAGAATAAATCAAGTGGAAGAAAGAGATTCAGAGCTTGAAGAAAAGGCTTTCAAATTAACCCAATGAGAAAAAGACAAAGAAAAAAGCAATTGTAAAAATGAACAAAGCCTTCAAGAAATTTGGGATTATGTTTAACGATCAGATGTAAGAATAATTGGCATTTGTGGGAAAGAAGAGAAATCTAAAACTTTGGAAAACATACTTGAGGGAAAAATTGAGGAAAACCTTCCTGATCTTGATAGAGAGTTAGACATCCAGATACAAGAAGCTCAAAGAACATCTCAAAAATTCATTAAACAAAGATGCTCACCTAGGCACACAGTCATCAGGTTATCTAAAGTCAAGACAAAGGAAATAATCTTAAGAGCTGTGAGGCAAAATCATCAGGTAACCTATATAGAAAAACCTATCAGATTAACAGCAGATTTCTCAGCAGAAACCCTACAAGCCAGAAAGGATTGGGGTCCTATCCTCAGCCTCCTTAAAGAAAATAATTGTCAGCCAGGAGTTTTGTATCCAGCAAAACTAAGCTTCATAAATGAAGGAAATATAAGGTCTTTTTCAGACAAACAAATGCTAAGACAATATGCCACTACCAAACCAGCACTACAAGAAGTGCAAAAAGGAGTTCAAAATTTTGAAACAAACCTTAAAATTCACCAAAATAGAACCTCCTTAAAGCATAAATCTCACAATGCCTAGAAAACAATAACACAATGGGAAAAAACCAACGTATTCAGGCAACAACTAGCATGATGAATAGAATAGTACCTCATATCTCAATACTAACGTTGAATGTAAATGGCCTAAATGCTCCACTTAAAAGATACAGAATTGCAGAATGGATAAAACTCCACCAACCAAGTATCTGCTGTCATCAAGAGACTTGCCTAACACATAAGGCCTCACATAAACTTAAGGCAAAGGAGTGGAAAAAGATATTCCATGAAAATGGAAACAAAAAACAAGCAATAGTAGCTATTCTTATATCAGACTAAAGAGACTGTAAAGCAATAACAGTTAAAAAAGACAAAGAGAGGGCCAGGTGTGGTGGCTCACACCTGTAATCCCAGCAGTTTGGAAGGGCAAGGCGGGTGGAACACAAGGTCAGGAGATCAAGACCATCCTGGCTAACAAGGTGAAACCCCATCGCTACTGAAAAAAAAAAAAGAGAGAGACATTATATAATGATTAAAAGACTCATCCAACAGGAAACTATCACATGAAACCAAAAAAGTGCCTGCATAGCCAAAGCAAGACTAAGCAAAAAGAACAAATCTGGAGGCTTCACATTATTTGATTTCAAACTATACTACAAGGCTATAGTTACCAAAACAGCATGGTACTGGTATAAATGTAGGCACATAGACCAATGGAACAGAATACAGAACCCAGAAATAAAGCCAAATACTTACAGCCAACTGATCTTTGACAAAGTAAACAAAAACGTAAGGTGGCAAAAAGACACCCTATTCAAAAAATGGTGCTGGGATACTTGGTAAGCCACATGTAGAAAAATGAAACTGGATTCTCATCTCTCACCTTATACATAAATCAAGTCAAGATGGATCAAAGACTTTAATCTAAGACTTGAAACCATAAAAATTCTAGAAAATAACATGAGAAAATCTCTTCTAGATATTGGCTTAGGCAGATAGTTTATGACCAAGAATCCAAAAGCAAATGCAACAAAAACAAAAATAAATCAATGGGACTTAATTAAACTATAAAGCTTCTGCACAGCAAAAGAAATAATCAGCAGTGTTAAAGACAACCCAGAGAGTGGGAGAAAGAAAATCTTTGCAAACTATGTGTATTAGTCCATTATCATGCTGTTATGGAGAAATACCAGAGACTGGATAATTTATTTAAAAAAAGTTTAATTGACTTACTGTTCTGCATGGTTTGGGAGACCTCAGGAAACTTACAATCATGGCAGAAAGCACTTTTTCACAGAGTGGTAGGAGAGAGAATGAGTTCTGATTGAAGGAGGAGTCCCTTTATAAAACCATCAGATCTCATGAGAACTCACTCACTATCATAAGAACAGCATGGGGGAAACTGCCCCCATGATTCAGTTATCTCTACCTGGTCCTGCCCTTGACACATGGGAATTATCACAATTCAAGATGAGATTTTGGGTGGGGACACAGCCAAACCATATCATTCTGCCACTGCACACCCGACTCTCATGTCCTTACATTTAAAAACACAATCATACCTTTTCGACCATCTCTGAAAGTCTTAACTCATTTCAGCTTTAACCCAAAAGCCCAAATCCAAAGTCTCATTTGAGTCAAAGCAAATCTCTTCTGCCTATGAGCCCATAAAAGCAAAAGCAAGTTAGTTACATCCTAGATACAATGGTGGTACAGGCATTGGGTAAATACACCCATTCCAAGTGGGAGAAATTGGCCAAAATAAAGGGCCTACAGTCTCCATACAAGTGTGAACTCTAACAGGTCAGTCATTGTATTAGTCTGTTTTCATGCTGCTGATAAAGACGTACCCGAGATTGGGTAATTTATACAGAAAGAAGGGTTTATTGAACTTACAGTTCCACGTGGCTGGGGAAGCCTGACAATCATGACAGAAGGCGAGGAGGAGCAAGTCACATCTTACGTGGATGACAGCAGGCAAAGAGAGAGCTTGTGCAGGGAAACTCTCATAAAGCCTCATAAAGCCATCAGATCTCATGAGACATATTCACTATCATGAGAACAGCACAGGAAAGACATGCGCCCATGATTCAATTACCTCCCACTGGGCACCTCCCACAACATGTGGGAATTCAAGATGAGATTTGGGTGGGGACACAGTCAAACAATATCTGTCATTAAACCTTAAAGTTCCATAATAATTTTCTTTGACTCTATGTTTTATATCCAAGACACACTGATGCAACAATTGAGCTCCCACACCCTTGGGCAACTCTGCCTCTGTGGCTTTGTGAGTACAACCCCCCTACCAGCTGCTTTCATGGGCTGAAATTGAGTGTCTGCAGCTTTTCCAGGCACATAGTGAAAGCTGTCAGTGGATCTACCATTCTGGTGTCTAGAGGATGGTGGCCTCCTTCTCACGCTCTACTAGGCAGTGCTCCAGTGGAGACTCTGTGTGGGGGCTCCAATCCCACATTTCCCTTCTGTAGTGCCCTAGAGGAGGTTCTCCATGAGGGCTCCATCCCTGTATCAAACTTTGGCCTGGACATTCAGACATTCCCATACATCCTCTGAAATCTAGGTGGAGGTTCCCAATCCTCAGTTCTTGTCTTCTGCACACCTGCAGGCTCAATACCACGTGAAAGCCACCAAATATGGGCTTTGCACCCTCTGAAGCAATATCCTGAGCTGTACCTTGGCCCCTTTTAGCCGTAGCTGGAGCAGCTGGGATGCAGGGTACCAAGTCCTGAGGCTGCACACAGCAAGGGGTCCCTGGGCCCAGGCCAGAAAACCATTTTTCTCTCCTAGGCTAGGCTTCCAGGACTATGATGGGAGGAGCTGCTGTGAAGGTCTCTGACACGCCCTGGAGACATTTTCCCCATTGTCTTGGTGATTAATATTTGGTTCCTCATTACGTCTGCAACTTTCTGCAGCCGTCTTGAATTTCTCCCCCAAAAATGGGTTTTTCTTTTTTCCTACATCACCAGGCTGCAGTTTTTCCAAATTTTTATGCTATATCACCTCTTGAACACTTTGCTGCTTAGGAAATTCTTTTACCAGATACCCTAAATCATTCATCTCAAGTTCAAAGTTCCATAGATCCACAGATCTCTACGGCAGGGGCAAAATGCCACCAGTCTCTTTGCATAGTAAGAATGGCCTTTATTCCAGTTCCCAACAAGTTCTTCATCACCATCTGACCACGTCAGCCTGGACTTCATTGTTCACATCACTATAGCATTTTGGTCAAAGTCATTTAACAAGTCTCTAGGACATTCCAAACTTTCCCACATCTTCCTACCTTCTAATTCCTTCAAGTCTCTAGGAAGTTTCAAACCTTCTCACATTTTCCTGTCTTATTCTGAGTCCTCCAAACTGTTCCAACCTCTGCCTGTTACCCAGTTCTAAAAGTGTTTACACATTTCAGGTGTCTTTATAGCAGATCCCCACTCCTGGTACCAATTTACTGCATTAGTTTGTCCTCACACTGCTATGAAGAAATATCTGAGACTCAGTTACTTATAAAGGAAAGACATTCAATTGACACACAGTTCTGTATAGCTGGGGAGGCCTCAGGAAACTTACAATCATGGCAGAAGGTGCTTCTTCACAGGGTGGCAGGAGACAGAATGATTGCTGAGCAAAGGGGCAAGCCACTTATCCCCTTATAAAATCATCAGATCTCATGAGAAATCACTCACTATCATGAGAACAGCATGGGGGAAACCACCTCCATGATTCAATTATCTTGACCTGTCCCCCGTTGACACATTGGGATTATTACAATTCAAGATGAGATTTTAGGTGGGGACATAGCCAAACCATATCGCTATGCATCCAACAAAAGACTAATGTCCAGAACCCACAAATAACTCAAACAAATCAGAGATAAAAAATAATAATAATCTCATCAAAAACTGGGCAAAGGACATAAATAGACAATTCTCAAAACAAGATGTACAAATAAAAAAATATGAAAAATGCTCAACATCACTAATGATCAAGGAAATGCAAATCATAACCAAAATGTGATGCCACCTTACTCTTGCAAGAATGACCATGATTAAAAGATAAAATATAATAGAAGGTGACATGAATGTGGTGAAAAGGGAACACTTTTACACTGCTGATGGGAATGTAACCTAGTACAACCAATATGGAAAACAGTATGCAGATTCCTTGAAGAACTAAAAGTAGAACTACCATTTGATCCAGAATCCCACTACTGAGTATCTAAAAGGAAAATAAGTCATTATATGAGAAAGATACTTTCATATGCATGTTTATAGCAGCACAATTTGTAATTGGAAAAATATGGAACCAGCCTAAATCCCCATCAACCAACAAGTGGATGAAGAAAATACACACACACACACACACACACACACACACACACACATTATTTATTATGTCAATAGATGAGGAAACACATTTACTCATCCCCCACCCCCTTCCCTCAGACCCTGGTAATTACTATTCTACTCTCTTCTTCTGTGAGTTCAACTTTTTTAGGTTCCATACATAAATGAGATCATGCAGTGTTTGTCTTTCTGTTTTACTTCTGTTTTATATAACCTAATGACCTGCAGTTCCCTGCATGTTGTTGCATATAACAGGATTTTCTTTTTTTAAGACTGAATCATATTTTATTGTGTCTATATAACACATCTTTATTCATGTGTTGATGAACACTTGGTTCCACATCTTAGCTATTGTGAATAAAATTATCAATTTCTAAAAAGTAATTGCTCTAAGAAAAGGGAGAAGAAAATATTTCTTATTTTGAGAGGTAGAATTAAGCCTCTCATTTCTAATTTGTCTTTGCCCCTACTGTTATCTGACCCTTTTCAGGATATGGGAACTCTCTTCAAACATCAGCAATATATCATATCCCTTCCTCCCTAGTTGGTCAAGCAACCGGTAGAGAACAGGACCAGAGAAATTGACTGTTTGTTAAAGAAAGAAAGAGTTCTCCACAATTCAAAATCTCTGGCCACATGAAATTGAACTACTTGGCAGATGTTTCCTAATAGGTGTTTTCTACAGAATCTTGGTTTACATTTGATTGGCTGCTCTTGTTGTAGCCAAAGGTGATGCCCTTCCATAACCACCACAACGAAAGTAGCCCCCCAGGCCTGCTGAAAATCTGTCCCATTGTCCACCATATCTCTGTAATAGAACCCCTCAGAATGTGTAGTTACCCTCTTAACTTATTATTATTTCCTGCTATTATTATTCTCAGTCTGTGAAGACAGAAAACTTTTCTTTCTTTTTCAATTAAGAAGTAAAATTGTCTTCTTATTTCCAATATGTTTAAGTAACTAGAAGAGTGGTAGATATATAGTAGGCCTTCAATAAATATTTGTTGAACTAATGAATGAAACAATAAATACACAATGCATCCAAAACTGACCTGGCAGAACTGTGAATCAGAGTAGTGTTCTCCTATTTTAAACTTTTGCTGAATTAATTCTCTCAAATGAGTGCAATTTCAACCACCATATAAGTATTTACTTGGGCATCTCAGCACTCAATACCTGAGTCTTGAAATAATATGCAGCACAATGGCATAGGCAGAATGATTTCATTTGAATATGTCCACATGGGAGGATTCTGTTTACCATTTATATGTCTCATAAAATAGATTTGGAAAATCATCACCAGCAATAACTCTAGGCTGCAGTGAGAAAAAGCAATGGTTCTAAGACCTGAACTCAGCTCTGGATCAAGTGGATCTGATAGATATCTATAGAACTCTCCATCCCAAAATAACAGAATATACATTCTTATCACCACACAGCACTTCCTCTAAAATTGATCACATAATTGGAAGTAAAACACTCCTCAGCAAATGCAAAAGAACTGAAATAATAACAAACAGTCTCTCAGATTAGAGCACAATCAAATTAGATTGATCAAATTAGATTGAAAAATTTACTCATAACACACAACTAAATGGAAATCGAACAACCTGTTCCTGAATGACTCTTTTTTTGTTGTTGGTTTTGTTTTGTTTTTTATTTTATTTTATTTTTCCTTTTTTTTATTATTATTATACTTTAAGTTTTAGGGTACATGTGCACAATGTGCAGGTTAGTTACATATGTATACATGTGCCATGCTGGTGTGCTGCACCCATTAACCCATCATTTAGCATTAGCTATATCACCTAATTCTATCCCTTCCCCTCCCCCCACCCCACAACAGTCCCCAGAGTGTGATGTTCCCCTTCCTGGGTCCATGTGTTCTCTTTGTTCAATTCCCATCTATGAGCAAGAACATGCGGTGTTTGGTTTTTCGTCCTTGTGATAGTCTACTGAGAATGATCATTTCCAATTTCATCCATGTCCCTACAAAGGACATGAACTCATCATTTTTTATGGCTGCTTAGTATTCCATGGTGTATATGTGCCACATTTTCTTAATCCAGTCTATCATTGTTGGACATTTGGGTTGGTTCCAAGTCTTTGCTATTGTGAATAGTGCCGCAATAAATATATGTGTGCATGTGTCTTTATAGCAGCATGATTTATAGTCCTTTAGGTATATACCCAGTAATGAGATGGCTGGGTCAAATGGTATTTCTAGTTCTAGATCCCTGAGGAATCGCCACACTGACTTCCACAATGGTTCAACTAGTTTACGGTCCCACCAACAGTGTAAAAGTGTTCCTATTTCTCCACATCCTCTCCAGCACCTGTTGTTTCCCGACTTTTTAATGATTGCCATTCTAACTGGTGTGAGATGGTACCTCATTGTGGTTTTGATTTGCATTTCTCTGATGGCCAGTGATGATGAGCATTTTTTCATGTGTCTTTTGACACATGTCTTCTTTTGAGAAGTGTCTGTTCATATCCTTTGCCTACTTTTTGATGGGGTTATTTTTTTTCTTGTAAATTTGTTTGAGTTCATTGTAGATTCTGGATATTATCCCTTTGTCAGATGAGTAGGTTGGCTAGCCATATGTAGAAAGCTGAAACTGGATCCCTTCCTTACACCTTATACAAAAATTAATTCAAGATGGATTAAAGACTTAAATGTTAGACCTAAAACCATAAAAACCCTAGAAGAAAACCTAGACATTACCATTCAGGACATAGGCATGGGCAAGGACTTCATGTCTAAAACACCAAAAGCAATGGCAACAAAAGACAAAATTGACAAATGGGATCTAATTAAACTAAAGAGCTTCTGCACAGCAAAAGAAACTACCATCAGAGTGAACAGGCAACCTACAAAATGGGAGAAAATTTTCACAACCTACTCATCTGACAAAGGGCTAATATCCTGAATGACACTTGGGTAAATAATGAATTTAAGGCAGAAATCAGGAAGTTATTTGAAACTAATGAGAACAAAGAGACAATGTACCTTAATCTCTGGGACACAGCTAAAGCAGCATTAAGAGGAAAATTTATAGCATTAAATGCCCACATCAAAAAGCTAGAAAGATCTCAAGTTAACAACCTAACATCACAGCTAAAAGAACTAGAAAAGCAAACAAACCCCAAAGCTAGCAGAATACAAGAAATAACCAACAAAAGAGCTGAACCGAAGTAGACAAAGATATGAAAAATCCTTCAAGAAAATCAGTGAATCCAGCTTTAACCCAAAAGTCCAGGCCCAAAGTCTCATCTGAGTCAAAGAAAGTCCCTTCTGCCTATGAGCCCATAAAAGCAAAAGCAAGTTAGTTACATCCTAGATAAAACTAGTTTTCAAAAAATTAGTTTTTTGAAAAAATTAATAAAACAGACTGCAAGCTAGACACATAAAGAAGAAGAGAAGAGCTAAATAAAGACAATCAGAAATGATAAGGGAGATATCACCACTGACCCCACAGAAATACAACCATTAGAGAATATTATAAATACCTCTATGCACATAAACTAGAAAATCTAGAAGTGGATAAATTCCTAGACACATACACCCTCCCAAGTCTGAACCAGGAAGAAATTGAATCTCCAAACAGATTGATAATGAGTTCTGAAACTGAGGCAGTAATAAATAGCCTAGGAACAAATAAAAGCCCAAGACCAGATGAATTCACAGCTGAATTCTACCAAAGGTACAAAGAAGAGCTGGTGCCATTTCTACTGAAATGATTCCAAACAATTGAAAAGAAGGAACTCCTCTGTAACTCATTCTATGAGGCCAGCATCATCCTGATACCAAAACCTGGCAGAGATACAAGAAAAAAAGAAAATATCAGACCAATATCCTTGATGAACATCAATGCAAAACTTCTCAATAAAATACTGGCACACCAAACCAGCAGCACATCAAAAAGCTTATCCACCATGATCAAGTTGGCTTCATCCCCAGGATGCAAGGTTGGTTCAACATAGGCAAATCAATAAATGTGATTCACCATGTAAACAGAACTAATGACAAAACCACATGATTATATCAATAGATGCAGAAAAAGCCTTTGACAAAATTCAACATCCCTTCATGTTAAAAACTGTCAATAAACTGGATATTGAAGGGACATATCTCAAAATAATAAGAGCCATATATGATAAATCCACAGCCATTATCATAATGGATGGGCAAAAGCTGGAGGCATTCCTCCTGAAAACCAGCATAAGGCAAGGATGTCCTTTCTCACCATTTCTATTCAACATAGTATTGGAAGTTCTGGACAGGGAAATCAAGCAAGAGAAAGAAATAAAGGGTATTAAAATAGGAAGTGAGGGAGTCAAATTATCTTTGCAGATGACATGATTCTATATTTAGAAAACTCCATCATCTCAGCCCAAAATTTTCTTAAGCTGAGAAAAGCAACTTCAGCAAAGTCTCAGGACATAAAGTCAATGTACAGAAATTGCTAGCATTTTTATACACCAATAACAGGCAAGAGCCAAATCATGAATGAACTCCCATTCACAATTGCTACAGAAAAAAAATACCTAGGAATACAGCTAACAAGGAAAGTGAATGACCATTTCAAGAACTATAAACCACTTTTCAAAGAAATAAGAAAGGACATAAACAAATGGAAAAACCAACCATGCTCATGATTAGGAAGAATCAATATCATGAAAATGGCCATCCTGTACAAAGTAATTTGTAGCTTCAATACTATTTTCATTGAACTACCATTTATATTCTTCACAGAATTAGAAAAAAAACTATTTTAAAATTCATACAGAACCAAAAAAGAGCCCAGATAGCCAAGACAATCCTAAGCAAAAATAAAACTGGAGGCATCATGTTAACCAACTTCAAACTATACTACAGGGCTACAGTAACCAAAACAGCATGGTATAAGAACAGTGGTATAAGAACAGATGCATAGACCAATGGAAAAGAATACTCAGAAATAATACTGCACACCTACAACCATCTTATCTTCCACAAACCTGACAAAAACAACCAATGGGGAAAGAATTCCCTATGCAATAAATGGTGCTGGGAGAACTGGTTAGCCATATGCAGAAAATTAAAACTGAACCCCTTCCTTATACCATATACAAAAATTAACTGCAGATGGATTAAAGAGTTAAATGTAAAACCCAAAACTATAAAAACCCTAGAAGAAAATCTAGGCAATACCATTCAGGACATAGGCACAGGCAAAGATTTCATGATAAAAATGCCAAAAGCAATTGCAACAGAAGCCAAAATTGACAAATGGGACCTAATTAAACTAAAGACCTTCTGCACAGCAAAAGAAACTATCATCAGAGTGAAGAGACAACCTACAGAGAGAAAACTTTTGCATTCTATCCATTTAACAAAAGTCTAATATCCAGAGTCTACAAGGAACTTAAACCAATGTACAAGAAAAAAAAAACATTAAAAAGTAGGCAAAAGACATGAACAGACACTTCTCAAAAGAAGACATACATATGGCCAACAAACATGAAAAAATGCTCAGCATCACTGATCATTAAAGAAATGCAAATCAAAACCACAAAGAGATACCATCTCATGCCAGTCAGAATGGCTATTACTAAAAAGTCAAAAAATAACATGCTGGTTAGGTTGTGGAGAAAAATGAATCCTTTTACACTGTTGGTGGAAGTGGAAATTTATTCAACTATTATAGAAGACAGTATGGTGATTCCTCAAAGAGCTAGAGACAGGAATACCATTTGCCCCAACAATCCCATGACTGAGTATATACCCAAAGGAATATAAATCATTCTATTATAAAGATACATGCATGAATACATTAACTGCAGCACTATTCACAATAGCAAAAACATAGAATCGATCTAAATGCCCATCAATGACAGACTGAATACACAAAGTGTGGTAAACATACACCATGGAATACTATGCAGCCATAAAAAAGAACAAGATTATGTTCTTTGTTGGGATGTGGATGGAGCTGGAAGCCATTATCCTCAGCAAACTAATTCAGGAACAGAAAACCAACCACCTCATATTCTCACTTATAAGTGGGAGCTGAATGATGAAAACATATGGACACATGGTGGGAAACAATACACACTAGGGCCTGTTGTGGGGTGTTCTGGGGAGGGAACACGGATGCTGTGGGGTGTTCTGGGGTGGGAACAACGATGGCACACATTTACCTATGTAACAAACCTGCACATCCTGCACATATATGCCTGAACTTAAAAGTTGAAGAAAAAAATAATAATTCAGCAAAAGTTTAAAAAAACAACTATGCCTTCCCACTCCCACACAGCCTTCCCTTAGAGATCAGAGGTAGAAACACAAGGCACCTGCCTGGGAGCCCCCTCATCATCATTATTATTATTTTATCTTTAACTCAGCTCAAGTCTCACTTACTCCTCCTCCCTTCCCTCTCTGAATTAAACGTGGTGATTGTTTTCCCCAAATATCCTACTGGGAAAAGAAGGGGCCTCAGTCAGGACCCTTCTGGCAGATGAGAGCTGGCAGATGAGAGGATAGAAATAAAATCCATCTTTAAAGTGATCCTGTGGTTTGCCTGCAGGGTTTTTGCTGCTTTCCTCATGTTTCTCATTGACGTCCAGCCCAAATATCTATATTCTCTAAAACAGAAATAAGTTGTCCCCTCAAGATCAATATAGAAATAACTGACATTTCCTTCAGACATTAAATTTTCATCTCGGTGAGGAAAAGACAAGGAATGAGGAATGGGGAGTGAGGACAAGAATTCCTGGAGTAAAACTGACTTTCAGCTACATCTTAAATGGCAAAGACTCTGACATGAATCAAATGTCTAAAGAGCTACAGAATCTACATCTAACTTTTGAGGTAAATTCCCCATGAAGGTCCAACTATGAGGAAGGATCTGGGTTATTCATTTCTTTACCAAGTATAATATAAAGGGGATATTCTAAATAATAACAATAGTCAACATTTATGGTACATTGCCTGTATGTCAGGCAGACTCCTAAGCTATTTGCATTCATTATTTATTTAATTCTACATAATCTTGTGTGACTTTTCCTATTGTTGGGATTGCTATTTTACAGGTGAGAAAACAATAACTCACAGAGGTAAAGTTGCACACCCAAGATCATACAGCTACTAAGCTGAGATGTGAACTCAGATCTGTTGATTCCAGAGCTGCAAGTCCACTGTACCACCTTGAAAAGAAAGAATATGGAGAAAGAAAAGAATGAGAGGGAAGAAAATAAATTTGGCATTTCTTTCCTACGCAGGATTCTAGTACCCTGGTTAAGATGGTCTTGTAGGATCCCACGCATGGAGGCTTCCAAAGACAAGCAGTTTACCCACCAATAGGCTTTTTTTGTTCTTCAACTGAGTCAAATCTCTGAGTAACTGAATTCACTTGCCTACACATCATAATTGGACAAGGTACAGAACGGATCTGACCTACTTTAGAATCAATTTTGTTGTACCCCATAGACTCTTTCAAGCTAATTTACAAATATCATCCTGTTTTTGTTAAATACATCTAATTGCTCCTGGAGTGTTAACAGATGACACTGCCTTCCAGGCAGAATCTGCCAAGATTGGAGCTGCTGTGCAATATTGTTTTGCAAGAAAATCCCTAAGTCTTGGTTTTAGACAACCTCAAAAACAGTCCCCAGAGAAGAAGACTAAGAGTATTTCAGAGGTCTGGCTATGAATTTTAACTCTCTAATGTAGTGTGTTACCAAAAGACCCCTGTGACACAGTGTATTTATTAATCAGATTGAAGACTCTCCTCTCCCCTCAACTCTGTATCCCAGCCTTAATATTTTTTTTTATTCAGACAAGAATCTAAAATTGGATTTGAAAGATGGCATCTATTTTTAAATATACCCCTTGGAATTAACTAGTGGAGAGCGCAGAATCAGTGATCAGAGCACAGTACCATCTGGGTGAGAGAGATTCGCTTATTCAATCTCATAGTCAGGTGCCAGGAGGTATTTAGTCCCTGCTGTGAACCAGGCACTTGTGCAGGATGCTGTTGATATACTGACAAAAAGAACGAACCATAGTCCTTGCCTTCATAGAGTTTATAATCTATGAAAACAATCACACCATTAAAGGTATAATACAATTTTGTTGTGATAAATGGTATAAGGAAATAGTGAATGGTGCTATGAGATAGTGCAAAGAGAATTTGGGCAGAAAGTTCAGGGATGTAATCATGAAGTTTAGATTAGACGATATTAATTATGAGAAGAGGGACAGAAAACCAGAATATTTAGGCACTAATGGAGAGAACAGATTGGAAGGGCAATAGTGATAATAGATGCCAGCGGATCTCAAGTAAATCTTGTACAAAAACAGTTCAATTTCTTTCTTTCTTTCTTTTCTTTTTTTGAGACGGAGTTTTGCTCGTGTCACCCAGGCTGGAGTGCAATGGTGCAATCCCAGATCACTGCAATCTCTGCCTCCTGGGTTCAAGTGATTCTCCTGCCTCAGCATCCCGAGTAGCTGGGATTACAGGTGCCTGCCACCACACCTGGCTAATTTTCATATTTTTACTAGAGACGGGGTTTCACCGTGTTGGTCAAACTGGTCTCAAACTCTTGACCTCAGGTGTTCCATCCATCTCAGCCTCCCAAAGTGCTGGGATTGCAGGCCCGAGTCACCATGCCTGGCCAAACAATTCAGTTTCTACTTCTATTGGTGCCACAGGCTATTTGAGTTGCAATGATCTTCCAGATTACCTCACCTAGTCTCTCACCCATTGTAAGAATCTCTACCTCTATTTATTCATTCATTTATAAAACATTTCTAAGCTTTTCTAGGCTCTGGAGATATTCAAGTAGAAAAAAAAAACTGTTCCTGCCTGCCTGAAATTAATGTTCTAGTACAAAGAATCAGACAACAAACAAACAACAGGTAAATATAGAATATGTCAAAGGCTGGAAGGGCTACGGAGAAGTTGTGGGGTGGGGGGAGGGAGGAGGAGATATACCTAATGTAAATGACGAGTTAATGGGTGCAGCACACCAACATGGCACATGTATATACATGTAACAAACCTGCACTTTGTGCACATGTACCCTAGAACTTAAAATATAATAATAATAATAATAATAAAGAAAAACAGAGTGAGATGCAGAGATAGTTTATTGGGGGCTATTTAAATACAGAGGTCTAGAAAGTCCTTATTGGTATGAAGAAGTCACTGGGGTAGAAATTTGAAAGAAATAAGCAAGGGAGGCATGCAGCTATCAGGAGGAAGAGCATTCCAGGCAGAGGAGAGAACAAAAGTGAAGCCCCCAGGCAGGTGCATGCTACTGTGTTCTAGGGGCAATAAGGAGGCCAGTGTGGCTGGGGCTGAGTGAACAAAGTCAAAAGAGGAGTAGGGAAGGAGTGCAAAGTGGGAATAGGAAAACAGTTCATGTGGGGCCTTGGAAGCCTTTGTAAATGGACTTCTGCTTTCCATGAGATGGGAAACTCCTGGGAGCCCTTAAGCAGGGGGTGACATTAAATGACTCTGATATTTAAAAGAGCACTTTGGAGACTGTGTGAAAACATTCAGAGCAGAGGTCAGAGCAGAAGCAAGGATAGAGATGGGATAGAAGGCTATTGCAATAATGAAGGCCAACAGATTAGGATGGTTTGAACCTGATGATAGTGGTAGAGAGGGTGAAAGTAATTGTACCCTGGCCATGAAAGGAAGGTAGGGTTAACAAGGTTGGCTAATGGATTGGTCATGGGGTATGAAAGAAAGAAACGAGGCCAAGATGACTTCGAGGTTTGTGGTCTGAGCAAGTAGAACAATGTAGCCACCATGAAATGAAATCGAAACTATGGGAGGAAACCATCTGGGGGAGAGGAATATGAGGAGTCTAGGTTTGCACATGTTAAGCAAAAGCTGCCTATTACAGAGTTAGTGAGATATGGAGTAGGCAGTTGGTTTTATGGAAAGAGATTGATATTTCAGGGAAGAGATACATACAATTGGGAATACAGGATGAGATTACATAGGTAGGTCGTGTAGACAGGGAAGTGCGGAAGTCCAAGGACTGAGATCCAAAAAGCTAATATCCAGGCAACCTAGTTCATTATGTATTTATTTCACAAATGTTGAATATCTCCCAAGTACCAAAAATATGATATCAAGAAGTGGAGACTCTTTCCCCACCCTTTGATTCTAGGCTGGTGTTATGACTTGCTTTGACCAATAGAATGTAGTGCAAGTGACAATGTGCTCATTCTGGGCCTAAGCCTAGAGAGGCCTGACATGCTTCCATGTTGTCTCTTAGGGTCCTGCCACCACCACAGATGTTAGCCTGCTGGAGGATGACAGCCAGCCAACCTCCAGACATGTGAGTGAGGCCAACCTAAACCAGCCAGCCCTCAGCCATCCCAGCAGCTGAACACAGATGCATGAGAAAGGCCAGTCTGTATTACCTGAATGCAGCCCAGAAGAGCAGAACCACCTATTGGGTCCTTAGTCTCATGAGAAATAGTAGATGGTGGTTGTTTGCTGCCACTAACATGTGGAGTGGTTTTCAATGAAGTAATAGATAATTAATCCAACTTTTGTCTTCCCAACTCTACGTGTGCAAATTCTACCCATTCCATTTCAAATATACCATCCTCCATGAAGTATTGCCTGATACCTACAGCAAGAAGTCAGGTCTTTTTCCTCTGACACCCTACAGCATTTAATCTGTATCTTTTGGTATTTGTCAGAATAGGTTAAAACTATGTTGCTGTAACAAATTTCTGTGGCTTTGCATAAAAAAGATTTATTTCTTGCTCATGGTACACAACTTATGAGAATTGCCGGGGAGTTCTGCTTCACACATTCTCTCAGGCTACCACACTGAGGCAAGCGGCACCTTCTTGGAAACACTGTCTCAGATCTAGACCTCAGACAACTCATGAAGAACTCAAACCTGCTCTTCGTCACTTCTGCCCACTGCCCATTGTCTAGGCCTGGTGATGTGTCCTCATCTAACTGCAAGACAGCTGGAAAATCAGGGAGAGCACATGGATACTTGTCCATGTCTATGCCATTGTTTCTCATGGTACCATTTCTTTATGCCTGTATACCTTTGATTTGCGTAGTTTTCTTTCTTATACCGAATGTGGTATATATCCTCGCCCAGGACTCATTTCATGAACATGCATGCTGTGCATTCTCACAGGGCCCCCATGCTTAAAACTCTTAGTTTAATAATTTGATATCACCATTTTGAAATTCCTAATGAGTTTCAACAGGCAGCCTCTCATTTTCACTTTGTCCTGAACCCTGCAAATTACATAGCTGATCTTGTTCATACCTAATCTAGTAATTCTCAACCCAGAGTGCTCACTGGAGGAATTTTTTAAAATATAGATACCCAAGCCCCACCTGAGAACAAATTACATCAAACTCTGGGAATGAGGCCCTGGCAATGGTTTTTTTTTTTTTTTTTTTTTACAAATTATAACATTTTGTCAGAGTTGAGCATCACAGCCCTAATGTTACGGCCCAGAGAACCTCTTCTGACATTTTCTTAAAACAAAATACGGTGGGAAATAGAATATTTTAAAAATCAAAGATAATAGAAAGGTATTTAAAAGGTAAAATTTCTTTTTTATCCACTCCCAATCACTAGTCTTTCTTCCCAAATGAAATAATTGTGAACAGTTTTTAAGTAGTAATATTCTAGAAACATGTTTCAGCATAGACAATTTGAATATCAAAGTTAAAAGATATAGTAATGGATTATAACATATTGAATAAACTAGGAAACTCTGAGTCCATACTGATTTAAATAAATAAATGGATAAACTGAAAGTTTGACGATAAACTGGATATTTACATAGTTTGAAAGTTTTTCCCCATCAAATACTTACGAATTTCAAAGGGAAAAGTGTAACTGCACAATGAAGAAGTCTGACTGACAACACCTTAATCATGTGATCAAAGTGAATATCATCATCAGTAAAGGGACAAATCATGCACCACCTGATAGGATGCAGCAAGAAAGACACAGCATCAGCTCTGTAATATTTCTGCCAAAAATGTACAACTTCAATCTAATCATAAGGAAAATTCAGGCAAAGACAAATTAAGAAACGTTCTACAAAATAACTGTAGTTTCCAATGTATCCAGTTCATGAAATTAAAGTCTGAAGAACTATTTCAGACTGAAAGGGACTAAAGAGACAAGACAACTAAATGCAACACATGATTCTGAACTGGATCTTTTTGCAAAAGGATAATGATGTCATATCTATCTTAGAGAAACAATAGCACATACATGCAAAGACAGATATACAGAGATGTTCACAATGGCATTGTTTCTGGTAGCAAGAAAAGTAAGAATACAAACTAAATATCCATCAACAGGGAAGAGATAAATTATAAGAAGTCATGCTGTGTAAAATAGAGAGCAATCACATGTAATTACCTAGAATATATCTGACATATTATTATTTGAAAATATATATATTTTAGACTAATACATACATCATGGTTCTATTTTTAATAAATGCATATATGTATATAAAAAGCTTGTAGTAGTAAAATGATTGCTTCTGAGGATAAAAGAAATTTCATTTCTTATATGACATACACATAACTTTTAAGGTAGTCTATTAGGAATTTTAACTTTTAATTTTTCAGTATTTTTCAAGAAATAAACTTTTATGCAAGATTGACAATTGACCTCCCTTTTGGCTGTTGTAGTTTAGCCAGTCAATAACTTTTTTGTAACCACCCTTGAAGAAATTTATGAGAGCTTTTAATTTTAAGGAACTTCCCAATTCAGTCTTCTGAGTCAAGCAGCATAAAGCATAAATGAAAAACTTTACTTAGCAAATAAGCTCAAGTTGTTTAAAAAAAAAAAAAAGCAAAACCTAGAATAAAAGGAATAAAGTATCTCCAAGTAACTTACATTTCAGTAAAGAATCAATGTTCCTAATTTCAAGAAATTCAAAGCTGCCTTGGACTAATTACCATGCATTGAATTCCTCCAAAATCTGATCCATTACATGTTTGTGTGTATCTCTCTTTAGGCATAACATAGAGAAACTGGGGGAGATGGCGGGGGGCACTACTGTAAGCTGTTTTCCTCCCTCCTTCCACAAAAGAATAATTTTGGTGTGAAAAGGATTTGCAAAACAAACACCAAGCTGCATAGGGCTTTGTGTTTTGAAGCCATAAGCATGAAAATCCATTTAAGAAACCTCTTTCTGCCTGCTGAGATAAACAGGTTCTAAGTGCCCTACATAAATCTCTGAACCATGGAAGAAAATAACCCCAAACTTTTTCTCTTTATTTGTCCCCAATTAAAGTTCAATGTAGGGGATTTATAATCCCCATCTAAACAGGTCATCTTCAATTGGTAGCCTGACGTAAATATCCAACTTTAATGCTATAATAAAGGGACGAGAAGGGTCAACTCCATATCTTTATACAGAAGGGAAAATGATAACAACATTCAGCACTCCACCAAGACATTACTTACTAAGATGCCACAGCAGATATTTGGCATTTTGTCTCCCCAACATCCATTCCCTCTGTCTAGTGTCACCTGTATTTCCACACTGATAATTAATTTCTCCTCCAGGATGTGTAGTATTAGAAAACCAATTCCAGCTGATTATTTTTAATGACAAAAGGAAAAGATCAGATCCTCCCTATCCCTGCCCAATACAGCCAGAGGGTGAGCACATGACCTAACCTCTGCCTTGGAGTATGTGAGGGTGAGGTGTGCTGCAGGTGATTAAACTACTGTCTCTCAACTCAAAATTCACCTTTGCTACCCAGCTTTGTTTTGCCAGACCTGGGGCCTTGTAGACTGTATTTCTCAGGGCCAGGTGGCTTCCCGATTCATTGTGTCAATAGGGAAACTGGAAGGCAGGAGGAGAGAAGCGACTTGCTCCTCTGCCTTCAGCATCAGCCAGCTGCTGCTCTTCACCTGGGCATCATCAGTTCTTTCCAACAACCACTGGTCCTTTATCAGCTTCTTTCCACAGTCCTAGAATCATCCTTGCCTCAGTCCCTCAGAGGTACCAGCCAGGTACCCTCTCCTCAGAGGTCTGAGCCCCAGCCTTGGCAGAATCCTCTTCCAACTCCCGAGACACCAGCAGAGGTTGGCCAGCATCCTCCCCTCAAAGGTCTAGGATTCAGCTCCTTCATGCCTCTTTGCCAAGCTTTTGGACTCTGACAACAGCAACTTCTCTTTGTTTCCCAGCCCTAGGCATGGTAGCTTCTTCCTGCTGGTACTGTATCTATGTTGTCTTGAGGTTCATTTTTACGATTGCAATTTCCAACTTCTGTGCAACCATTTCCCTATGTTGAATTCTCTCCATTAAAATAAATGCCACAGTTTTGTTTTCCTCACTAGCCTCTGACCACCGCAGGCAGTCTCAGGATGTTGACTCCCACATGGGTTAATAAGGAGGGGAGGCATAGATTGCATGTTTTCATTACAAAATGGACATGGCTGTAGAGAGGGTCTTGAGGTTTTTCCCATGACAGAACCATTGCCATGCTGCTTCTTTCCAAGTCCTCCTCTCCTCTTTTAGTTTCCCTCATCCTCATGCAATTCTCCACCCTCCTTTGCATTCTGTAGGCCCATGAAAACCATCCAAACATTCCTCTTGCTTAGTTCAGTTAAAATTAGTTTCAGTGAATTGTGACTAAGAGCACACACTGCTACTAAATCATTAAGCAGGAAGGTTTGAGCAAACATCCTCATTCATTCCATCTTTCAATCCATGAGTATTCATTGAGCAGAACACTTGGGACAAATGAGGTCAACTCTAGATGACCTGAGTACTTTATGTTCAGGCTTCAAAAAACTGGATAACTGTATCATTAGTTTCTGATGTCCTCCAAATAACAACCCCTGACACGTACACATGTACAGAGACACAAACACACCATGCTCAGTCTCAGCATTGCCAGGCTCATATTGAAACAGCCATCGAGGAATCATTAGTTCATAGATTAATGAGTTCATTTTCTTCACAAACCAGGTCTAGAGAAAAGAGGAGATGGGCCCAAGGCCATATAGCAAGCAATGAAAGAGTCACGGCCATGGCACTGGGTTCTGGGGCACAGTTGACCCCATCCCACTGCCACCTGGTCAACCTGGCATCTCTATCTTAGGGGATCCAAGGAAGATGCAGAAGTGGGGGGCACTGGGTAGTGAATAGAAGAATATACAACCCTAGTCATTACAGAAAGTTTCTAACCTCAGGCAAATCCATCTTTATATGTGAAAGTCAGAAGGGAAGAAAAGTAAGAAACCAGCAAACACTATTCTGAGCTAGATGAGAGGTGTATGCAGTGGGGGAAGAAGACTCAGGTTCAATCCCTGGCTCTTCCACTTACTCATTTTTGACGTATTATTTTGCTGCTAAGAGTCCCATTCTATTTTCTGTTAAATGATGATGAAAACAAATGCCTATTCTCCTTTCAAAGTTATTCTAATTAAATATCCTTGTTCTTCCAATATGTGGGCTAAGCACTGCTGTAGCAGCTGGGAACACAGCAGTGGGCAAGACAAAACCTTCACCATCCTGGAACATATGCCCTTGTAGAGGAAGATAGGCAGTATACAAATAAACTTATAAATAAAGATGACATTTTAGAGAGTGACAAATGCAATAGAAAAATTAGAGTAACTTGACAAAGAGTGGTTGAACTCACTTGGTCAGGAGATCAGGAAGGGCATCTTTGAGGAGGTGACACTTGAGCTGACTCATAAGGGAAGGAAAAAGAGATGATCTAGGTAGAGAACATTCCAAACAGTGGGAGGAGTGAGTGCAAAGGCCCACAAGCCAGAGCAAGTTTGGTGTTTTGAGGAACAGAAAGAAGGACCAAGTGTAGCTGGGCCCAAGGGAGTGATGGGGAGAGTGGCGTCCCGTTGACCCTAAAGAAACAACACTTTCCACAGCTGGTATTTGTACATGCTTTAAGCATTGTGTGAAATCAATTGTCCTGTTCTCATTAGCCTACTTTATCATTTCAGCCTTTCGTTGCATAACTTCTTGTTCATTTTCAACAGTCAATGACTTCCTAGGACTTCTACTTTGTTTTCTGTGTGCTCTTCCTCGTTCTTTGCCAAATAGGGGCATACAAGTTTTATATAAAGGGACTTTATAATATTTTTCCCATTTGGTGGAAATAATCACACCAATTTATATCTTGTGGGCCAGAAAGGCAGTGTACTATGATAGGTAAGCAGTTGAGTTTTGAAATCAGGTCTTGGTTTAAAACTTGTGTCTACCACACAGTAGCAATGTTAATCTGTGCAAGTTAATTAGTTTCTGTAAGCCTTCATTTTTTTCACATATAGACTGAAAGATACCTAACTTACAAGATTTTTAAAATTTTTGTTTTTATTTTAGACTCAAGGGTACATGTGCAGGTTTGTTATATGGGAAAATTGTGTGTCACAGGGGTTTAGTGTACAGATTTTGTCACCCATGTAATAAGCATAGAACCTAATAGGTAGTTTTTCAACCCTCACCCTCCTCCCAACCTCCACCTTCAAGTAAGCCCTATTGTCTGTTTTTTCCTTCTTTGTGTCCATGTGCACTCAATTTTTAGCTCCCACTTATAAGTGACATGTGGCATTTTGTTTTCAGTTCTTGTGTTAGTTTACTTAGGATAATGGCCTCCAGCTCCATTCAGGTTGCTGCAAAAGACATGATCTTATTGTTATTTATGGCTGTGTAATATTCAATGTATATATGTATCACATTTTATTTATCCAGTCTACTGTTGATGGGCTTTTAGGTTGATTCCATGTCTTTACTATTGTGAATGGTGCTGTGATGAACATATGCATGCATATGTCTTTATGGTAGAACCATTTACATTCCTTTGGATATATGCCCCCGAAATGGGATTGCTGGGTGGAATAGTAGTTCTAATTTCTTTAGAAATTGCTAAGCAGCTTTCCACAATGGCTGGACTAATTTACATTCCCACCAGCAGTGTATAAGCATTCCCTTTTCTCCTCTACCTCGCCAGCATTTGTTTTTTGTTTTTGTTTTTGTTTTACCTTTTAATAATACTCATTTGCTTTTGATTTGCATTTATCCAGTAATTAGTGATGCTGAGCATTTTTTCATATGTTTGCTGGCTGTGTTTATGTCATCTGTGAGAATCCTGAATGTGTGTAAGGCATAGAGGCTGGCTCACAGAAAGCACTCACTGAGACTAACTGTAGGTGTTCCTGTGCATTGGCATTTCCTCCTTCTTCCTAACTCTTCTCTACTAACTTCCTGCTGTTACTTCAAGACTCAGGTTTGATGTCATCTTCTGCAGCATGCTTTCCTTAGATATCCAGGCTGAATCAAGGTCTCCCGTTATCTTAAATCTTACCACCTAACACATCATATGGAATGTGTTTCCACGTCTATTCTTCTCTTTTACTATTAGCTTCTTGACAGCAAGTAATGTGCTTCACTCATCTTTGCACACCAACCACAGAACCCAGTATCCTCCACATAATAAATTCCCAATGTGATTGATAAATTCAACTGTGAATTATGTTAGACCAGACACCAGCCACTGATAAACTGTCTCTGACTTGGGCATCTCAGTGGCTGTGTAGAGACAGCAGCCTTGCTGAGGAGGCGTAGAGAAAAGAAAAAGAAAACTTTACCATCTCTGGTAAGTGATGGTTGTCATCTGTTGTTTGTAACTCAAGGCATGCATATAAGTGCAGTTTTCTAATTTGTGTGACATTAGCTGTTAGTGCTAACTGAAAGAAATAATCCTGTTATTGTTCCAATGCTCCAGTCACTGAAGGAGGAAACAGAATCCATTAAAACAGAATACTGAAAAGAAAGAATTTACCTAATTCCCAAAGAATGCTGGAAATCTGAGTTTTCAAAGTCAGCCAGAAAGCAATTAAATGTCTTTAGTATATTAACCTTCTCTAAAATGAGACCTCTAACTCCTTCCTCAAGTAGCCTCTGTGCACAACTAAAATAGTCCCCACTACAACAGAAGACAGTATTTCGTGGGAGGGATCCTACTTTAGCTCAAAGGACACATATGAGAACCTTGGATTCAACTTACCACATGACTCTCCGTGTAGCTGACAGTCCCAGAAAAATCTGGGAGGCCTGATGCTCTCTGGAGTTTTGCACGGAGGCCCTTCTCTCGCTGGTTCATTCCTTCCCTCTCCCTCTGTTTTGAGAGATAAGAACCTAATAATCTCAAAACTGCATCAGGTGTGAGAACTCATGCTGCTATTAAAGAAATATGGTCTGGCATTTTCGCCCAAACATAATTGAAACTGGTCAAAAAGGCAGGAGATGTATATCTCTACCTATTTATGAAAAACAGTGCATCTTAACTCTGAAAATGCTTCTTTCCCCTAGAGCCATCCATCCCCAAAGCAGAACAGTCAGACAAATGTCATGCTGTTTCCTGAGAGGTTGTTATACTCTCATGTCCTCACTTGCAGAAGGGAAAATGCAAAAATATATTCTTATTTTTCCTCACCTGAGCCAGGAAGCAGCTTCTGCAATAATTGAACTGAGGGGATCAAATGTGGCTCACAAATTGATTCTGCCTATCAGAAAAAAAGCTCATTTAAATACAATGATAGATACAAACTCAGGACAGAGACACTATTTTCTTTATCCCCCAACAAATAAATCACTCCTCACTGTTAACATCAGAGATTTGGGGAAAAAAACAGAAAAGAAAAAAAGAAGAAAGACAAGAAATCAAGAAGCAAATAGAGTATATTATCAAGCAAAACTCTGTTTGACTTTCTGCTGCATCCCCAAAGCCTAGTTATAAACAACATGACAAATCCTCTCTTTTGTACTACCCTCCCCTATCCTGAGAATTTCAGTGTTCTCTTAACCTCTTTTCCCACTCCATGGGCAATCCTAAATAAACCAGCCTTGAATAAGATGCTCCAGCTTTGGGGATTACCTCACTATTTCACAGAGATGTGTCATCTCCAAATATAAACTGTCAGGATTTTTATTATTTATTGATAATTCTTAAGTTAGATGCCAAGGGCCTAGCAACTGGAACAGAGAAAACTGTTTACAAAATAAAATAAATAGCACAAACTTTTCTGTTAGTGATCATTAGTGTGAAAGCAGGTTCTACCTATAATTTACTCATTTCCACCTGCTCTCAGAAACCTCATGCCTATCTTCCTGCAGAAATCACAAAACCTGTTGAATTGCAGCTATTGACTTGGAAATTGAATTTGGAGGAAAATCTCTAGCTCTTTGTGCACCTTCTGCCTCCTCTTTAAAGCTATTTAAGACCCAGAGCTTTTATATTGCCTCTCTTCACTTGTCTGTTGCATGCTGATTTCTCCCTTTCTTGAGACTTACCACCCATAATCACACAGTGTGCTGCCTTTTTCTCTGATGCAGCGATGCTGTCAGCTTCTTGAGAGCAGCAGCCATAGCTTATATCTCCCACAGCATCTAGCATGGGCCAGCAATGTTGCAGTTGCTCAAAAACACTTCCTTGGTGATCCTCCTTTACTTGTGTCCCCACTTCTGCACTGCTGCTCTGTAATACTTCAGGTTAGTCCATCCATTCTCAAATGTGTGGGATCAGATGGGATGCTCTGCAGAATTGCCTGGGATTGGCTCACTTCAAGTTTCAGCAAAGAAAGAATTGCTTGCCAACATTTAAGAATCAGGAGACTTTAGGTAACATTCTGATTTCTGGCCTCTCTTTAGGAATCGGATGATTTGGCAATACTGGCCCCCATTCTGGCACATCAGCAACTCAGTGGAGCTAAGTGGCCTTCACATGGGTCATGTTCTCTAAATCTAGTGGCCCTCAATTCCAGTCAGCTTCGTCTATTTATTATAAATTTCATATACCTCTGCCTGGGTCAGAAGTTTATAAGTCTGACCAGTCAGTGTCTGCTTTACAGGAAATTCAGATTATTCTCCCCCAAAGCCTATCATCTTTAAAATCAGCACTACCTATTTTATCTAAAACCAAATCCATTGTCTCAGACTCTGGGAATGTTCTGTGTTTTTGATGCCTCCCTATCTTTACTGCTGGCCTCACTGTTCTAGTTACCCAGACCTAAAGCCTCTGGGTTTCTCTATCTCCATCCTATCCCTCACTAAATCCTACATATTCCACTCCAACACATTTTCAAACTCTGTCTCCTCCTTTCCATTTCTACTGCCCTGCTTTCTGGCCTTCCGTACCCCTTACCTGGATCTCCTAACTTGCCTTCTATCCTTCAATCTCTGGTCTTCAAATTCATTCTTTACATTTTATCAAGGAGCACAGATCTGATTCTGTTACTTCTCTGTTCCAAAACAAAACAAACACAACAAAAAACTCCAAAATCTCCCTGTTGCCTGAAAACCTTTCTGAACTCCATGGACTCCACCATTTGTGCCCAATTTACCTTGATAGCCTTACCAGCTCTGTATCTTCCAGGGAAACCTCTATCCCTGCAGGCTATCCTCCAGTCTCCAAAACAGCTGTGTGCTAGTCCGCTCTGAGGCTGAGCTCTAAGCTGTGCAAACCCTTCCATGAGACTTGGGAAAATGCATTGCCCCTCCTGCATGGATGAACTGTTTAAATAAGACCTGGAGAAAAGAACTCAAATAAGTGACTTTTTTCTCTGTCATGACCAGATTCCAGCCACAGTGACCCAGGATGGGGAGGCTACTTCCTGAGAGGATAGAGCCTTCCCCAAACATTTTGAATCATCGCAAACAGAAATCGATTTTGCCTGAGTAAAACCAACCCCTTGTGAACCTCACTATCAATCATTTCTCTGATTTGGCATTCTTGGGACTCAATTTGAAGATTTCCAGTGGGACAGAAAAATTATAGTTTATTTCTTACTTTCAGAAAACCAAATAATAGCCAATGGGCCTTTTAGAAGCCATACCAGTTATATCTTGATTTATATGTGTTTTGTTTGGTTTTTAACAAGGTTTGATTTCCACTGGCTAAATTATTAAGCACATGGAAAGTTCTTACAATGGGCTGAGGAAAATGTTGTTTTCAGACCTCCCTTCCTTTGCTCGGCTTTCTATTTCTGTTAATGGGCTTAAAACTAATTAGAGTAAATTAATTCCTCAGAATAATAACAATTGCCAGGGAGTCACAACCAACACTCTATTCTTAGAGATGAGAGCTTCCTGGGGGCTGGGAAACAATTACAACTTCTTAATGATCTATGGAAGAAAAGGATGCTGGATCTGTATCAATTATGTTTTATTTATTTGTTTCAGAAACTTTTAATGAATTTAAGGGGAAAATTATACATCTCAATAGAAAGCGCTTACCCTCTCTGAACCATGTTCCTCCTGTGGTCACAAGAGGCTCATTAGGCTGGCCTTAAAAACAGCACTTGGGACAACGAGAAAGCTCCACAGAAAATCATGATGAGCAGTCTTCATTATCTATTCATGAGCACCTTTTTGCATATTTAGCATTTGCAAAATATTGGATGTCATCAGCATATGGGAGTCCAGCAGAAATCTCACCTTCTTGCAAAGACAAAAATGGAAAAGCCTGAGTCTTTCTACCCAGTTGAGGGAAGCCAATCTGAACATGATGCCTAGTTGTTCTTTGACTCAGCTTAAATGACGTGAAGCTGAGCTGTACTCTCTGCAGCCCAAATATCTCTGGTTGAACAAAGAACATTAGCACCTAAGGCCAACAACTCTCAAAGTTTCTGGACTGTGAATGGTCCAACAGCTGAAGAAACTCAAGTTCATCTCACCTCCAATGTCTCTCTTGAATCTATTCCTTTCTGTCCATCTACACAGTTAGATACTAACCATCAGCCATGCCATCTCTTGCCACCATACATCATTTGTAATATAATTAGTCTCACACTTATCTTAGTTTCCCATCTCACTCCTCTCTTATCTATTTTCCACATTACAAACTGAGTGATTGTTTTGCTTCCTACAACACAGTTCTTATCATCACCATTGTCATTATTGAAATTATATTATCATAATTATCATAAGTCAGGTCTTAACTGTAAGCAAAAAAATAAACTCTGGCTAATTAAAGCAGAAATAATGAACTTAATGGATATGGGCTGATTTCCATAATTCCTAGGAAGTCCAGAGAACTATTTCAGAAGCTACACATGCAGGAATCCCTTCTTTTCGGGGATGTATGGTGAAGGCACACAGCCTCCACCGCCACACATTGCCTCTGCAGTTTGCTCTGTTAGCATTTTGAGGTAGGGCTTCAGATGTTACTACTAGAACCACTGCCTCTGCTGACTCTAAGAATCACATGCAGCTGCCACCACTAGAACCAACCTCCCCAGAAAGAAGTCTGCATGGTTGGTTCTTCATTGCATAATGCGATTCAGACAAAGTCTGATGCATCCAATTAGTGAATTCTTAGCTAAATGTCTATAACTTTGCTTCATAGGAGATGGCATTGCCAACCTTTAAAATGGACTCTGACTCAAAAGATAGGAGACTCTCCAACAAAGGAAACAGTGACCAGGAAGAATAATTGATGTCTACTTTAATACCATTTATTTAGCACCTACTATATCCCAAAGACTTCATATATATTATCTCTACAATATTTCAGCAAAATAGATATTTTTGTCCATTTTATACAATCCTGAACTTTCAGGATCAAGACAGAACACAAACAAATGATGATGACTGAAACTGGAAATGTGTTGGTTCATGCAATTGAAATGTGAGTTGTATGAGAGCAAGACTTATTTCTCTCATACAAAGATAAATTCTGAATACCTTTAGTTGTACCTGGTACAGATCAGGAATTCAATAAAGCATCCAGCCAGCAAGCTTGATCCAGGGGCTCAAAAGATGTCATTACAATTCTGCATCACCTTATCTCTCTATTGCAGGATCTGGCCAGCAGCCCACAATGCAATGGGGTCCTCTCTTTGTTCCCAGGCGGATCGGCAGGTTGAGAAATAATAGACACACACAAGATAGTGACAGCTGGGTCCAGGGGTGTCACCGCCTTTTGGTCTCACAGTGCCAACAATTCACTGGATATACCAGCATTTATTATTAAGTTTAGTGAGGGTGGGGGTAGGTTAGTGAGGGATTTAGGATCATTTGATTATGAGGTGAGATAGTCGCATGGGGATGAAGTAATTCTTTAACATAACATTTGTATGTAGAAGTACAGTACATTTGTATGTAGAAGTACAGTATACAGAGATAAGAATTTACAATATAGTGTGTGCATCAGTAATTTCTAACAGAGCCTTAAAACAGAAACACAATATTTCCATAACCTATGATTAGCAAGATATTAATCAGCAGTAACAGTTGCAACAAAAGCTGGTTACAAGCAATCCATGAAAACAGGACGTGAAGCTAGACAACCGGTTAGACCAGAAATTCTCAGAAGGGATTATGCCTTAACCCTAAAGAGGCCTAGAAGAGCCATGGCAAGATGAGGGCGTTTATAGCACTATCTTATCCATATGGACAGGCACCCCCCATGTGTCTGTTTATAGGCTCTCCACAAGGGTCGCATTCCATTCCCAGAGCTATGAACATCTGCTTTTCTGGGATAGGAATCTTGGTGATGTGAAACCTCCCTGACTGCGTTTCCATTCATAGGCTCTCTGCAGGAGGAAACACATTACGCACTGTTGGCTTGTTCTGGCAGTCCAACCTGGCATTGTCTTTATACAATCCTGCATGCAATTTTGTATTTACAATAATCAGGTGCATTTCCTCTTTTATTCCATAGCAATAGTTTCAGGGGGTCTCCCTATATCTCTCTGCTCTGCTTCATGTTTTATACCCTGACAGATTACATTCCCAAAGGCAAAAAACTTCCCTTTCCCATCACCTCCCTCCATATATACAAGAAATAAGTCTCATTGTCTTGGCCCAAGTCATATACATATCTCTGAAACAATCAATGAGGCCAACGTGATAGAACGCTCAATTGGCCAAGCCTGGGTCATATGACTACTTCTGGAATTTTAGAAAAAGACAACTGAGCTGTATTGACTTAAATAAACGAAGAAACATTCTAAAAATGAAGCCTAGGGTCCTTTGCTAAGAATTAAAGCAGTGGAAATAACATTGGGCATGCAAAGTTAACAAATGCCTACAATGTAGAGCACAGTTCCACCTCTGTACAGCATTTTCAGGATTCCAAAGTGCTTGAAAACAAATTCCCTCCTTTGAGCTCTCAAAAATGCCATCAGCACAACAGAGCTTTATCTTTACAGGCAAGAAAACTGAAGATCAGAGAGGGTAAGTGACTTTCCCAGGCTCACATAGTAAGACAATAGCAGAGCCAGAAATTAAAGTTGGAGCCCCTATTTTTGCCCAGTGTCTTTTTTCCTGGACCCTGGGAATCTATGAAAATATGAGAGAGTGGGAAATTGTTAGCCCTCTTAAGAGCAAATAGTCTTTGAACTAAGGAAACTGTATTCAGGTAGCACATTTATTATGAAATGTTTTATTTTCCTTAAAATAATCCATGTCATTAATTTAGATCACCTTATTAACTAAAGCAACATCTTACTGACTTCAACATTCACAGCCACAGTGCTGATTAGTGCCTTTCATATCCTATTTAGGAGAGGATGTCATATGTATTACCATGCCCTCTGTGTAATAAATTTGACATTTCAGATGGCAACAAATGGCTAGAAAATTGGCCCCTTGAGACTAATAGCCCAGCAGCATTTACATGTAATTATTCTGCCCAAGAATTGAATCTTGTTGGGCATAAAAGTTATGCTGAGTAGAAAGCCCCCGAACAGTGAACCCTGGACTCGAAAGATAGATATTAGCATGAGCACTGGATTCCGAACGTTCATTCCCATGCTTGAAGAGAATTCCCCATGGCCAAGGGTATTTCTGCAACAAATGTAGATGTTTTGCTCTGTGTGATACTAATTACCCTCTAACAGTTATAAGTGGGCTCTTTTTTTGGTCCCCACACTGTCATTTTTGCCATTTTTCTATAGCTCTGAGTGCCTGCCTCCTGAGTCATGGGTCATGAATTAATGATTTTCTCTGGATATTTGCACTGCCACTGCTCTTTCCAGTTAGAAGACTCGTGAACCTGCTGGTTCAGGAGGGCAAAGTGGTTGCCATTAGCCCCCTCCCTTTTTTTGACTAACTAAGAGGATAAAACTCAAAGACACACAGATATTTAGCTAATGATATACAGCTACACAATGAGAGAGAAGGTTACCTGAGTCTCTAACTATATCATCCCTATCACTGAGTGCCCGTTCGTCCACTTATTTCATATTAAGTGCCTATAATATGCCAAGCATTAGATTATGTATGTAAATACAAAGTTCAACTAAAGAGATAAAGAATCTACTTTCGGGAAGCTTATATCATGGTGGGAAACACAGAAAATAAGTAAGCAAATTAATAATATAAAAGAATTAATATTATGAAAATGACAATATTACCCAAGCAATATATAGATTCAGTACAACCCCTATCAAAATACCAATGACATTATTCACAGAAATAGATTCTTAAAATCTTAAAACTTGTATGGAACCACAAAAGACAGTGAAAGGCCACAGCAATCCTGAGCAAAAAGAAGAAAGCCAGAGGTATCACACTACCGGCCTTCAAATGTACTACAAATTTGTAGTAACCAAAACAGCATGACACTGGTATAAAAACAGACACATAGACTAATGGAACAAAATAGAGAACCCAGAAATGAATCCAAGTATCCACAGCCAACTGATTTTTGATGAAGTTGCCAAGAACACTCACTGGGTAAAGGACAGTCTTCAATAAATGGTGCTGAGAAAACTGGCTATTCATATGCAGAAGAATAAAACTATACCCCCACTTCTCACCCTATTCAAAAATCAACTCAAAATGAATCAAAGACCTATATGTAAGAACTGAAACTATGAAACTACTAGAAGAAAACAGGAAAAATGCTTCAGGATATGGATCTGGACAGATTTTATGAATAAGACCTCAAAAGCACAGAAAACAAAAACAAAAATAAACAAATGGAATTTTATCAAATTAAAAAGCTCTGTGCAGCAAAGGGAACAATGAACAGAGTGAAAAGACAATATCAAAAATGGAAGAAAATATTTGCAAGCTATCCAACAGGGGATTAATATCCAGGTTATATATGGTGCTCAAGCAACTCAACAGCAAAAAAATTAATAAATAAATAATCCAACTGAAAGATGGGCAAACGATCTGAACAGGTGTCTCACAAAACACACACACACACACATCAACATCACTAATCATCAGGGAAATGTAAATCAAAACCGCTGTGGAGTATCATCTCCAGATAGAATGGCTATTATCAAAAATAGAAATATTAGCAAATGCTGGTGGGGATATGGAGAAGGGGAACTCTTCTACACTCATACATGGAAGCTAAAAATAGTGATTTTACAGTGGTAAACAGTAGAATAGAGGATACTAGAAGCTGAGAAGGGTGAGGGAAGGGGACATAGGGAGAAATTTGTTAAACGATACAAAATTATAGCTAGAAAGGAAAAATAAATTCTGACATTCTCTGTCAAAGAGGGATGACTATAGTTAACAATAATATATTATAGAGTTTCAAATAGCTAAAAGGAGGATATTGAATGCTCCCAACACAAAGAAATGGTAAAAGTTTGAGATAATGGATATGCTAATTATCCTGCTCTGATCACTATATATAATATGTATGGAAACATCACTATGTACCCCATCAATGTGTACAATTGTTATATGTTCATTAAAAAATAAAAAAAGTTCATTAAAAAATAAAAAAAATACGTCTCAGTTTGAAATAAGAGCTATAAAGACAATTATGTGAAAAAAAGTGACGGGTTGGGGAGAAGTGATTACTCAGACAAGGTAGTCAAGAAAGGACTCTAGGAAGACAGATGTTAAAGCTGGGAACTGAAATATGAGAAAGAGCTAGCCATAGGAGGAGCCAGGAAAACAGTATGGGGAGTAGTAGAAACCTTAAGAATAAATGTCCTCATGTGCAAAAGATCCTGGTATGTTCCAAGAACCTATGTAAGTTTAATGTGGCTGGTGGATGGTTTTCAGATATAGTTTGGATATAGAACTGGCAATTTGCCAATCGATCGGACATAGACCAACAGGGAAAGGGAGAGATTAACAAATTATCCCGTATTATCATCTTGATGAGCCACATACCTGGAGCTTCCATGGATTGAAATGGAAATACAGCAAGAGGAACAGATTGCTGTGCCATTTGAAAATCAGAGGCCAGGAGCAGTGGCTCACACCTGTAATATCAGCAGTTTGGGAGGCTGAGGCAAGTGGATCACCTGAGATCAGGAGTTTGAGACCAGCGTGGCCAACATAGTGAAACCTCGTCTCTACTAAAAATACAAAATTAGCTAGGCGTGGTGGTGCATGCCTGTAGTAATCCCAGCTACTTGGGAGGCTGAGACAAGAGAATCACTGGAACCTGGGAGGTGGAGGTTGCAGTGAGCTGAGATCCCAGCATTGCACTCCAGCCTGGGCAACAAGAGCAAAACTCCATCTCAAAATATATAAATAAATAAATAAATAAATAAATAAATAAATAAATAAATATAAATTTAAAAATAAAAAGAAAATCAGAGACCACATTTTTTGATATAGTCCTGACACAGTTAATTTCAGATGCTTGTTGGTTATATAGGCCTGGAGCCGAAAGGAGAGATCTCTGTCTTCATTGAGTTTTCAGTACCGCATGAGGTTGAAAGATGTTTTTATAACAGTCAAAATCCATCAATGTTAGTTAGGGCCTTAAGTGGTGATAATTCACCTGGCTTAACCTAGGATATATGAATAATGGCTTCTGTTGCTGCTTTTTCTTCTCCGTTACATGAAAGATACTGAACAAAGAGAGAAACTGATTATAATTCTCACTTGAGCTTCTTTAGTATCTGTTTTAATGAAATATTTTCTTATTGTTAAGAGGTAGTAGAGCATGGGCTCTGGAGTTAGGCTGCCTAGATTTGAATCCTAACTGTGTGACCTGAGGCCACCATTCTAAATCTGTTATCTCATCTGTAATTGGGAAAATAATACCTATGTCATATGGTTGTTGGGAAGGTTAAATTTAGATAAAGTGTGTCAAGGGTCATAGTAACTTACACATAGTAAGAGCTAAATAAATATTCATCATCATTCTAACTCTGGCTACTGATCTCAAATCATAGAGTACTGTATTTGAAAGGGCTCTCAGTTGCAAGTGACAGAAAACAAACTCAAACTCACTTAAATAGAAGGAAATATACTGGATCACGCAACTGAAAAAGCTAGGGACATACAGATCAGATTGCCCAGAAGCTCAAAGAACACCATCTGCTGCCTGGTGTGTTGCTCCCTTCTTAAGTTTATCCCCTCGTATTGAGTAACAAAATGGCCAGCAACCCCTCCAAAATGACTATTGGTTCTGAAAGCCCCAGAGGAAGGAGAACATCTCTTTCTCAATAATTCTAATTAAAGTGCTGAGGCTGAGTCCCACGTGTTAGCACATGTTCATTCTAATGAGATGGCCAGGTGGGAAGGGCTTCCCGGCAAAACTCAGGTCATACACGGACTTAAAGGATGGTGAATGAGTGGGTTTTATTGAGTGGTGGAGGTGACTCTCACTGGGATGGATGGCAAGCTGGATAGGAGATGGAATGGGAGGATGATCTTTTCCTGGAGTTTAGCTGTCCAGTGGCTGATCTCCTCTCCAACTGTCCCCAGTTGAACTCCCCTTAATGTTCAGATGCTCCTTCTCTTCTCTCCTTCTCTGCTGCTCTTCTGCTCTTCTGTTCATCAGCTCATGGAGCCTGGGGCTTGGGGTTTATATGGGTGCATAACAGGGGTACGTGGTGGGCCAAAATGCAACTTTTGTGTGAAAAAATTGGAATACCTGTTCCCATTTAGGACCACAGGTTTCCAGCCTTGAGGGTGGGACCTTTGCCAGGGAACCACCCTCTTCTACCCAGTATTTCCCTGTCTCCTGTCTATATCAACATGTTACTCTACTGCTTAAGTCTATTCCTGCTCCATACTCTGAAGGCTCCAATAGCTCCTAGCATTTCCCCTTCACAGTGATTATCATCATTATAATTGAAAAATCACTCCTTCACAAGCCTATAAACTTCCTGAGGGTAAGGACTGGGTTTTCTTAACACATCGCTGTATCTGCAATGCCTAGAACAGGGCCTGCCGTGCTCCACTTGCTGGATGAATATTTGTGCAATAAATACTTAAATTTTTGACACTGTTCTGCCCCCCTCTGGATAGAGCAGATTGCTGTTTCAGGGTAGCCTCATTTGCAAATGCCTAAAAATAAAAACGAAATGCAAACAGAATGTTCCTTGTCAGAATGAAGCTGCTGAGAAAGAGCAGTTTAAAAAGCTGCGCCTGAGCAAAAGAACATGGAAACCTAATACTCCTTAAATAGCTTCTTAAATACAGTCATCAATCAAAAGTCATGTCTTTGTGGATCTTCATTACATGGGAAACCACAGAAAAATGCACAGTCCCTCATTGCAAAACACAGAGCAGTCCCTTGTAAAGAATTTCCAGAAATTGATAATTTAAACAGACACAACTGAACTCAAGAAGTTACAATCCTGTTGTCAATGAGACGCAATCATCGAAGCCACCCAACTAAATACAATTTTTGATAACATCTTGGCAATCTAAAAATATTAGCAGAAAGCCATGGTGGAAAAGCTGCTAAGCCGGCAATTTTCAGCACAAGGAGAAGCAACAATCTACCTCCTGGGCAGCCGGTCAGTGACTTGTGTAGAAAAGCCATTAGTCACTGAGGCTGTGCAATGTCCTGTAGGGAACTCTAAAAGAAAGAAGACCCAGGCCATGACCACAAAATCCGCAAACTGAGATCAAAAATTAAATATTAATTTAGATCAAACCACTTCACTGTTATAAATGCTGAATTCAGTTTACTGTTTGTTTTTTCAGACTGTCTAACCAGACTGGATTCTGTCAAAGCAGATGTGTCTAAGATGCTAGAAATGAATGCATACCAAAGGACACAATTGATTAATGCTGGACAGAGAATTCTGCAAGACAGTCTGCCTAGCCAGAGTAGCAAGGGAAGGCACCGAGTCAGCTACTGAGACTGAATTTTGAAACAGAGACTTGTCAAAGGCATAGAAAAATTGCAAAGGTGGCAACAACATTTATGGTAATTACATAGGATCCACAGAGCACTTTCACATCAGCTATCTCATTTAACCCTCAAGATGCCTCAGAGATAAGAGGAAGCATGGACATGCATTGAGTCACTTGACTTGGCAAGATGTATTGGCAAGTTGAAGTATATTGGGAGCTGGGAATGACCATTTTCCTCCATTCATATGGACATCTTATAATCATTTCTTAATACACCTTTACTGTAGAGCCTTCACTGCATCCTCACTTCTCAAAATTTCTGTGTGTTGACTTCAAAGTAATTCATTATTGCCCACATGCCATCTGGCTGAGCTTCTTTCCCACTGTTTCTTGGTACTTCCCCACCACTTTTCTAGGCTCCATACCAAAGTGCCACAAGCACTCCACAGTCATTCACACATGCGTCCTCACCACTCCAACCCCCTAGCCTACCACTCTGTCACCTCTCTTCACCCAAGACTTCACTCAAATACCATTTCTTCCAGAAAGGTTGTCTGACTGCTTCATCCTTACCGGTCATCTTTGTTTTCTGAACAACCAGAACACTAGCCTTTTAAGCATATAACCAGAACACATGCCTAGATATTGTTTTAAATGGCTTCATGTAATCCTGTGTGTTTGCTTTTGCTTTTTAAACTAGACAACTTCAGGGCAGAGATCGCGCCCTACCTGTCCTCATGATCCTCCAGGGTGCTTCATTCTGTGTCAAGCTCACAATAGTGCTGAACACACTTGTTCTTTGATTAATCCCCCTTCTTTCTATCATGGGTATATGTTGAGAAAAAACTTTAGGGGGACAGATTAAAATCTGCAGGGTTTGATACAATAGAATTTCAGGAGTAAGTTCCAATCATTCCCTTGACAGCTGCCTGCATAATATCCCCTTCATTATTTTTTAAAGTCAGTTTATATTTTAATGCAGCAACAGAATATTGAACAGCTCCCAAAAGTAAAATTGTCATCAAAGAGAAACTCCTCACTTTAAGACTAAAAAAAGCCTGCATTATGTGGGGTAGGTAAGGGGCCGGGAGAATAATGAGTGATGGTTGCTCTCAAAACAGCTCTCACTGAAAAAGCCATCCCCAGATTGGAAGACCTGGCCCTTGTTCTTGCTTTTCCAAATTGTCCCATGACCCCAAGAAAATCAGTCAGCAGTTTTCTGAGTGTCCAATGAAATATAATATCTTGCTATATGCATGCATACTGTTGTAACTTGTTCACTCTACAGTACAATTCCCAGACATATCCTTCTATGTGGTCTCCTGACTCCAACCTTGCCCCTTTAATCCATTTTTCTTCCCGAAACCAGCATCATTTCTCTAAAAGGCCCACATGACACATCATCTGCCTGTTGAAATCCCTCAATGACTTGTCGTCACTTTATAGTCCATACTCATTAGCATAGTTTTATAAGGCTTTTTGTGATCTGTTTCCACTTACTTCTACCTCTTCCTTCTCCTGTCCCCCAAGACTCAACATCTTTTATTTATTGCAACTTACATTGCACTGTCTCTTCTCCAAGCTTCCACACATGATATCTCTAGCAAGAACACTCTGCTCATCTCCAAATCTTCAGCATAACTTCTTGTTTTTTGGACCTCAACTTAGACATCCTTTCCTCCCTGAAGCTGTCCTGACTCCAATTTCATGTTAGCTTCCCAGTTTTTGTTCTCCAATATGCACTCTTCATTTCCCCCACTGTAGCACAGATCACACTGGATTATAATTTCCCAGTCACTTTTCTGTAACCCTTCAAGACTAAACGTCTTTTGGTTAGGGTCTGTGTGTATCTTTTTAATGGTGCTATTTCCAGATTCTAGCATAGTTCTTAGCCCATGGTATAGATAATTAGTAAGTCGTTGTGAAGGGAAGCAAGGAAGAAAGAGAGGTGAGAAGGAAAGGGGGAGTCAGAAAAAAAGCAAAAAAAGAAGGAAGGGAGGGAAGAGAGAAAGGGAAATTATCATTTCTGGGGCAAACACATCAATGCCATTGCTCTTCCAAAAGATATAAGGGGCCATTTCCTGGGTGACAAGAGGGTGAAGTCACCAGTTCCTCTTGCTGAAAACTCTAAAACTTCCTCCAGGAATGAAGTACAGCTATGAAGTTCCTAGATTCAAAGCAGATGCTATTTCTAGCAAAGGATGTACAAATGGATAATATGTTAGTAATAAGCTCTGTAGGTGTGGAATCCTAATGCTGCCCAAAAATGGGGGGGATTTATTTTGATATCTGAAACTCCTGAGCTATAGGCATATGACTTATTTACTTCCCAAGCATGAAATTGTATTTGTATTAGAGAGAACCTCAATATCATATGACATATATTTTGCCACATAAAAAATTATGATGCAATGTGGCCTCAAGAGATTCATGACATATGTTAATTAGAAGTCCAGGAGGAAGCTGTTGGCAAAATGGCTAGGCAAGCCCTGATTAAATGAGACTATCGAGTCAAAACTCACATTCATCAGACTTTATAAAATGTTTTCAAGTGCATTAGAGCATCTGTTTATCTCAAAAGCAGTTCACTCTACTCTCCTGCTGAGAACCACCAACGGTTTCCCATTGCTGTTTTTTATTTCGTTTATTTATATTTTTATTCTACTTTAAGTTCTGGGATACATGTGCAGAACGTGCAGGTTTGTTACATAGGTATACAGTGCCATGGTGGTTTGCTGCACCCATCAACCCGTCATCTATCTACATTAAATATTTCTCCAATGCTATCCCACCCCTAGACCCCCACCCCTGACAGGCCCCAGTGTGTGATGTTCCCCTCCCTGTGCCCATATGTTCACACTGTTGCACTCCCACCTACGAATGAGAACATGCAGTGTTTGGTTTTCTGTTCCTGTGTTAGTTTGCTGAGAATGATGATTTCCAGCTTCATCCATGCCCCTGCAAAGGACATGAACTCATCCTTTTTATGGCTGCATAGTATTCCATGGTGTATATATGCCACATTTTCTTTATCCAGTCTATCATTGATGGGCATTTGGGTTGGTTCCAAGTCTTTACTATTGTGAATAGTGCTGCAATAAACATACGTGTGCATATGTCTTTACAGTAGAATGATTTATAATCCTTTGGGTATATATCCAGTAATGGGATTCCTGGGTCAAATGGTATTTCTCATTCTAGATCCTTGAGGAATCACCACATTGTTTTCCACAATGGTTGAACTAATGTACACTCTGACCAACTGTGTAAAAGCGCTCCTATTTCTCCACATCCTCTCCAGCATCTTCTGTTTCCTGACTTTTTAATGATCCCCATTCTAACTGGTGTGAGATGGTATCTCATTATGGTTTGGATTTGATGCAGAAAAGGCCTTTGACAAAATTCAACAGCCCTTCAAGCTAAAAATTCTCAATAAATTAGGTATTGATGGGACGTATCTCAAAATAATAAGAGCTATCTATGACAAACCCACAGCCAATATCATACTGAATGGGCAAAAACTGGAAGCATTCCCTTTGAAAACTGGCACAAGACAAGGATGCCCTCTCTCACCACTCCTATTCAACATAGTGTTGGAAGTTCTGGCCAGGGCAAATAGTCAGGAGAAGGAAATAAAGGGTATTCAATTAGGAAAAGAGGAAGTCAAATTGTCCCTGTTTGCAGATGACATGACTGTATATCTAGAAAACCCCATTGTCTCAGCCCAAAATCTCCTTAAGCTGATAAGCAATTTCAGCAAAGTCTTAGGATACAAAATCAAGGTATTAAAAATCACAAGCATTCTTATACACCAATAACAGACAGAGAGCCAAATCATGAGTGAACTCCCATTCACAATTGCTTCAAAGAGAATAAAATACCTAGGATTTGCATTCCTCTAATGGCCAGTGATTATGAGCTTTTTTTCATGTTTGTTGGTCACATAAATGTCTTCTTTTGAGAAGTATCTGTTCATATCCTTTACCCACTTTTTGATGGGATTGTTTGCTTTTTTCTTGTAAATTTTTTTAAGTTCCTTGTAGATTCTGGATATTAGCCCTTTGTCAGATGGATAGATTGCAAAAATTTTCTCTCATTCTGCAGGTTGCCTGTTCACTCTAATGATAGTTTCTTTTGCTGTGCAGAAGCTGTTTAGTTTAATTAGATTCCATTTGTCAATTTTGGCTTTTGTTGCCATCGCTCTTGGTGTTTTAGTCATGAAGTCTTTGCCCATGCCTATGTCCTGAACGGTACTGCCTAGGTTTTCTTCTGCGGTTTTATGGTTTTAGGTCTTACGTTTAAGTCTAATCCATCTTGAGTTAATTTTTGTATAAGGGGTCCAGTTTCAGTTTTCCAACACCATTTATTAAATAGGGAATCCTTTCCCCATTGCATGTTTTTGTCAGGTTTGTCAAAGATCAGATGGTTGTAGATATGTGGCATTATGTCTGAGGCCTCTGTTCTGTTCCATTGCTCTATATATCTGTTTTGGTACCGGTACCATGCTGTTTTGGTTACTGTAGCCTTGTAGTATAGTATAGCATGATGTCTCCAGCTTTGATCTTTTTGCTTAGGATTGTCTTGGCTATATGGGCTCTTTTTTGGTTCCATATGAAATTTAAAATAGTTATTTCTAACTCTGTGAAGAAAGTCAATGGTAGCTTGGTGGGGATAGCATTGAATCTATAAATTACTTTGGGCAGTATGGCCATTTTCATGATATTAATTCTTCCTATCCATGAGCATGAAATGTTTCTCCATTTGTTTGTGTCCTCTCCTATTTCCTTGAGCAGTGGTTTGTAGTTCTCTTTGAAGAGGTCCTTCACAACCCTTGTAAGTTGTATTCCTAAGTATTTTATTCTGTTTGTAGCAATTGTGAATGGGAGTTCACTCATGATTTGGTTTTCTGTTTGTCTGTTATTGTTGTATAGGAATGCTTGTGATTTTGGCTAGGGGAGGGAGCTCCCTGACCCCTTGCACTTCCTGGGTGAGGCGACACCCCTCCCTGTTTTGGCTCGCCCTCCATGGGCTGCACCCACTGTCTAACCAGTCCCAGTGAGATGAGCCAGGTACCTCAGTTGGAAATGCAGAAATTACTCGCCTTCTGTGTTGATCTCACTGGGAGCTGCAGACTGGAGCCGCTCCTATTCGGCCATCTTGCCAGCTACCTCTCCGACTGCACTTAAGATAAAACTCAGATATCTTACCTTGTCTCAAGGTTCTGCAGGGCCTGACCCCTGACTTCTCTAACTTTGGCTTACGAATGCTACTAAAGGTGATTGGTCTGCAAATTGTTACTGAGATATAAGGAGTTATGGACATCAGACTTTACACCAACTATGTCACTAGGCATACTGCTTAATTCAGCTAACTTTTGTTTTTCTAACAAGACTTTCTTAATGACAGGGGCATTGCATTGATTTACATTTCTGTTCAGGCTTCTAATCTTGTCGCAGACCAGTAACGAAGAACGTGAAGATGACCACTGGTCTGCAGACTATTTTGTGTAGCGACGCCTATAGTCTTCTTGCTCTTTATCGTTATCTTTTAGTAACCCTGGTTTTCACACTTTAGAGCCTCTGGATAGCACTTACCCAGCCATTTTTGGTGCCTTCTCATCCTTCAGCTTTCAAATCTCCATCATGTCCTTAGAGAGGCTTCCCCTGACTGCCCTTGCACCCTTAATCTCCAACCCTTGTACCCTCAACCTGCTACCCAAAATGCTTGTTTATTGTTTTCACAGTACTTATCACAATGGGCAACTATCAAATTTGCTTTTTTTACTTGTTTATCATATGTCTACCACCACCACCTCTCCCCTAACAATAAATAAGTGATAATGCTAATAGATGCACAGTATTTGTTGAATGAACAAATTAACAACCCTGTGAAATAGGAATTATAATTTCAAATTTATAAATGTGGAAATTAAAGCTAAGGGAATTTAAATTTTTTTTAAAGTAACAATCTTTTACAGTTTTCTTTTACTTTAAGTTATGAGCTCTTAATACTATGCATCAAGTAGTGCAGCAGCTGTGGTGAGAAAACTGACATTCAAAGAGAATTAGTGACTTGCCCATCATCAATCAAAAGCAAATGATAAAGGGCAAGAAAACAAAGTCAGGTCTTCTAAATGCAAGATTAATGTCTAATAAAGTAGATAATACAATCACCTAAGACTGCCTCAGTAGGCCCTCCAAAAAGTGATATACTTTATTTTTAAGGGGATAGACTGTGCCAGGGCAAAGCTTTTTTGGAAATGGGGGTAGTGGGGTGCTGAGGGAAGGTGGGGAAAGTCTTGATTCTTTTCCTCTTGAGTAACACAGTGTAGTAAAAAGAGCATGAGCTTACTTCAAGTTTACATGCCACTTACTCTCCATGTGACGCTAAGACAGTGGCTTAACCCATCTGAATTATTATCCATAAAATGATCATATCCATCATCTCACACAGTCGTTGTGAGGACTAAATGAAAGTATGGAAGCAAAGATCCTTGAACCGTCTTTGGCAAGGGAGTAGGTGCTTCATCTTGGTAAATGCTATTCAACTTCCCTTTTTCTCCCCCACCTTCTATGTTGGAAAGCAATGATTGTGGCCATAGTCATTGCATTATAATTCATTCCAGGGAACATTTTTCAAAGACATGATTACGTATCAGTCTACACTGGGGAGTAAATTATATTCAGCCTCACGGTGAGGACAGATAAGAGCTTTCTGAAGCCTAGTGCTTGGTATTGTTTTTATCTTCATGAGATAATGCTGGTGACCTGATGGGCTAGGTCAGTTCAGGAAACTGAGACCCCACTAGACAAATACTGCCACAGGTCTAAAGGACCAAAAGAGTGTCTCACTTTTCTACCTCCAAAGCTTTTCTGTAATATGATTCAGTTTGGACATTTATAAATTCATAAAGGCTCAGTGGACAAAAGTCTTCTGGTTCTGTCATGGACATGCCCCTTAACCTTGGTTTGCTTAGCTCTCTATTGGGGTTACATATTTGTAAAAGTTGCAGTAGAAACCAGGGGTCTTTATAGCAGGACTCCTTAAGGCCTATGACTGTTCTTAACAGATCCACAAACCTCCACCTTCCAAAATTGTATATGGAATTGTGTGTGTGTATAATAGTGTGTATTTTTATTTAGTCCTTAGCTTTCATTAGATTCTCAACCCTTTGAAACACTATTCAAAAGAGGTTCAGAGCAGATTTAGAGATTTTAGCCACCAACTTGTTTTGGGTGAAAGACATCTATCACTCTACTAACACCACCAAAGTTCTGAACAATTATGCATTAGTTCAAAGATACTTTGCTACTTTGAAAATAATTTTCTGACTTTAGTAAGATACAAAAAAATTTCTAATCAATGATAGGGTCAAATATTTATGTATAAGGATACTCTTTAAACTTTTATTTATTTAAAAATGTATGAACAATGTAACTGGTCAACAATGAGAAAATAGTTAATTATATTTGATCTTTACATTGGAATTCAGCTAGTAAAAACCATCATTTCAATGCTGTTTAATAAAACGGGAAAATTTCCACTATGTTTTGTTAGTTTAAGAAGCATATAAATAGCTTAAAAATAATGTAAAATTGTACAGACAGTAAAATTCCAATTTCGTTATAATACTTAGTAGTGGTTTTTGACTGGGTGCAATTTTGCTCACAAGGGAATATTTGGCAACGTCTGGAGACTTTTTTGTGATGATTGGGTGCTGAGGAAGGGAGGCTCTATTCTGCCAGTATCTAGTGAGTAGAAACCAGGGATGCTGTATATGTTCTAGAATTCATAGGACATCCTCCAGAAACAAAGAATTATTCTATCTAAAATGTCACTTGTGCTGAGGTTGAGTAAAAACCCTGACAGGTAGAGAAAATACTGGAAGAAATTATATTCCAATTGTAATAGGGTTATCAATGATTTGATTTATTGATTTCATGCATTTTGGTACATATTTTACAAATGTTCTACAATGAGCATTTTTTTCTTTTATTATCTGAAAAAATCAATTAAAGAAAAAATCTGATTTGGTTTTATTCGTTTTTGAAATAAGTCAATAAGTAATGAGGTCAGCTTAGAAACGGGTTGAAAAATTGATCAGAGCATCAAAAGAAGAGGGAGGATCAACAGAACATGAATATAAATTATCATTGGAGTTTTATTTCTGCTATGTAACTCCTTGGGGAATAAAAGGGGAAATGCCATCAGCCACCTAGGGTGCTAGGAATAAAAAGCAGTGTGCTATTATGTGATTCCGACTGATCTTCATCTTGAGTCAAGCACAGGCAATCACAAGAAAAATAGGAACAAGGACTGCCAGGCTGCTTGGAATGAATATCTAAAATATCCCCCAGAAAATTCTGATGTCCCCTGGGAGCTGTATCCTGGAATCTTGTGTCCTGGAGTCACTACACACTCAACAATTTGAAGTACATATAATTTTCAAATTATACATTCTTTATCCATTTTTCTCTAGATGCTACATTATAACTGAAACCTCTTGAGATACTAGAATTTCCCTTTTCACCTGAGCAATTGCCTTTTTTATTTTCAATTGGTTAGATTTCTTAAGCTGACCCAGAAAAAACTTGCATATAGTATACCTAGAAAAGTGAAAAAAAAAGAAATGTGTTATATTTTCTTTCCCCATAGAATCTATTCTTCCATATAATCTACCATTTATATGTAAATGAAGTATGATTCCCAATGAACAATTTAAGACTACTTAATTAACAATTTAAGTCACAGACACATATTATTTTAACATATTTACTTTATTTTTCCATATTATAAAATTTCCCCTACTAAATATATTTCCAGATTTAAAATATCTTCATTCTGAAATGTACGATTGAAACAAAAAGAAAAGGCACAATCATGTCCCCCTCAAAATGCCTCAACTATATCTTCTTACTTTTTCTTTATTATCTATAGTTTCCTAAATAGAATTTATAGAAAACATTTGAATAATTACAATTTAATTTTTTTTTTGACAGAGTCTTTCTCTTTCGCCCAGGCTGGAGTGCAGTGATGCGATCTTGGCTCACCGCAACCTCCATCTCCCGGGTTCAAGCAATTCTCCTGCCTCAGCCTCCCAAGTAGCTAGGACTACAGGGGGCATGCCACCACTCCCAGCTAATTTTTGTATTTTTAGTAGAGACTGGGTTTCACCATATTGGCCAGACTGGTCTTGAACTCCTGACCTCATCATCCTCCTGCCTTGGCCTCCCAAAGTGCTGGGATTACAGGCATGAGCCACTGTGCCCAGCCTGTTAGTTCAGCAACATAAAAAATGACCAAGAGTTATCACAATTCATGTCATTAACTAGTGAGACTGCTACAACCCAACTGCAATTATCTTTTATTTTTCATGCCACCTGGCCATACGTCTCAGGTTGGGCCAGTGATTTCAATAAAGAGTTCTTCATACGCTGGCTAATCACACTGCCACCATGCACACCATCTTATTACAGCAGATTGTTTTTAGTTGCTATAGTAGTAAGACATAGAACATGTATTTTTAGTGGGTAGATTCCAAAATAAATTATCCTCTATTCTATTATCGTATAAACCTATGACACAAAAAAATAATTCATTTGGGTTGAAACACACTTATTAATTTCCATACTTGGCTTCACTTGCTGACTTTCTTTTCCTAACATACTCTACCCTGGCCCTAGATCCAACTTTACAATCATTTACTAACTTCTCTGTATCAAGACTTGCTTAGTGTATTCTGGACCCCATTTATTCATTCACTTCACAAATACTTGGGGCACCTACCCTGTGCTATACTTCTTTAATCTTCACAAAAAATATAAGGTAGGCATTAAGTCATTTTTACAGATGAGAAAACTAAGGTCACAGGAATTTAAATAAATTTCACACAGTCACATAGATACTAGAAGTATAACAAGGATTTAATTCATATCCTGAGCCCAAAGTCCATGTTTTCTATTGTGCTATACTGCCTCCTAAGATCACGCTGTTGGCAGCTCCATGATATAATTTTAGGGATAACAATAATATGTGTTTACTTAAATAAACTATTTCAAAGATGTTTTGTATGCAACTAGAAATGTATTCTTCTTAGTGGCAGGATGATTTAACTTTAATAAGTAAGTAACCCTTAAAATGGAAAACAAGAGATTGAGTCATTTTTACTTTAATATGAGTGACTTCTCAGATTTTTGTGTGGGAGCAATTGATAATGGATGGAGATAATGAGAGCTTTGTGTGTATAAATACGAGACAGATAGTAGTACAAATCAGAGTACAAGGAAAGAATTGCTGGGAAGGATGAAAAATCAATTTGTCCTATTTTCAATCTGGCCTTAGGTTTACCCTTTCTTTTATCCCATTTTTAGCTAAGAGATTAGATATATAGATAATAAGCAGCAATATGTATGTTTAGAATTGATTGGTTCAAATCTTTATTGCTCATCGACTGTATACCCTCAGACAAGATATTTAACTTCTTCTTCTTTTTTTTTGAGATGGAGTCTCGCTCTGTCGCCCAGGCTGGGGTGCAGTGGCATGATCTCTGCTCACTGCAAGCTCTGCCTCCTGGGTTCACACCATTCTCCTGCCTCAGCCTTCCAAGTAGCTGGGACTACAGGCACCTGCCACCATACCTGGCAAATTTTTTGTATATTTAGTAGAGATGGGGTTTCACCATGTTAGCCAGGATGGTCTCAATCTCCTGACCTTGTGATCTGCCCACCTAGTCCTCCCAGAGTGCTGGGATTATAGGCGTGAGCCATTGTGCCCGGCCTTAACTTCTAATCTTTAGTTTTCTCATCTATTTAAGGAAAATGATAATTCCTATCCCACTGAATGGTCTTGGAGATTTAATTAGAGTGTATGTTTAATTATTGTTATTCTATAAAAGGCCTTCAGTAAATAACAAGTGATTAAATGATGGAGAAATATAAATAAGATTAGTATCAGGTGGATTCAAAATTGGTCAAAGGAATGGATGCAAATGATATTAAAATTTAATTCTCATCAAATATTTATGTATCCTCCCACATTTTTAACTCCTTTATGGTTAGACTGAGGATATATGACTAGGTTCAACCACTGAACTGTGAGCAGAAATACATGGACTATGTATGCAGCATGAGTAAAAAATAAACCTTGGTATGGAAAGTCACTGAGATTTGGGAGGTTCATTTGTTACTGCAGCACAACCTAGTCTAACCTGAATAATACATTATGAATCATTGCCATTCTGGAGTGTAGTCTATAGTAGTATGCTTCAGGGATCTACCTATGGCCACGCCCAATGTAGCATCATTATCAAGGATTGGATGATCATTGCAGCTGATAGTACATAAGCATGACAAAAAGCTACAGAGAGCACTGATACAATAAAATGTCAAACTCCAGAAAAATCTCAGGAGACTGAAACATAACCCCAATTGATTATCACAAACCTTAATTTAAATAAATGTCAAGTCTTATACATAGCTCCAAAAAGAAAACTTCCCAAATACAAAATTGGAGGACATGATGTAGGAGCAGTATGCATGGGGAATTCTGAAGGATATTACCATGTCAATCATTGTTCAGTAAGAGTACATATTGTGACTACAAAAGCTGATTTAACTTTACATTAAAATGTGTCTTAAATCAAGCAGTACAAGTCCTATTCTTTTAAGCTGTCCAAAAATTGCATGAATTCAGAAACATCTAAGTCATTTAAAGTTAATCTATTTCAAATGGCATGCTGGAATTTGTCATTTTCTCTTCCAGTTCTACTCTCCGTCTTTCCCTACCCTGCTCTGTGACCAAGGAAACTGATCTATTTATATTCTGGCTTCAGGTTGGCTTTGGCCATTGGGGCCACTGGCAGGAGATCAGGGCTGAAAGAGAAGAAAGAAGAGCATTAGTGCTCTGGTTTCCTCCCTGTGTAATCACTGTGAGTTGGCTGTGCCCACTGTCTACCGAAGGCAACACTCTTCATATGGTTACTCTTTCTGAGTTCAAGTGACTGCTGTTTCTAGTTGGCTCCTTAATCCTAGGGGAAGTGATGACTTTCCACTTCTACTAGCCCCAGGTTACTAGATTATCCCTTAGTAGTTCCTTAAAACTTGTCCAGGTCTTTGAAAATAGTAAACTCTCTCCAGTGACTGCTTTGACTGTACCTTCTGCTTCCTGCCAAACCCTTGAGTGACATAAATTAGACAAAATTTTATAGTAAATAGTAAAAAATAAATAAATAAATAAATAAAAAGTTTGATTTCAAATTTTATGTTGAAAAATGAAACTGAACATAAAATGATTGTTTAATTACGTGGAACTAAATTTATTTTATGATTTCAGCTTTGTATCTTTTTTAAAATAAAAAAAGAATAATTTTTTGTTTGTTTTTTATTTAATTTTACCGACATAATTTTATGACCTGCTATAGAAAATCCTTCATTTTGCTCTAACCTTTCTTCACAATTATAAATCTTTGCAAAACATTTTTAATCTTTTTTAATTTTCAAAAGGATGTCTCCTAATCATTTTTTAACTCAAAGCATCCTATTTGAAGTTTTTTTTTTTTAGTGTCTTTAGTTTTAATTGATATGGTCCTGTCTAATCCTTTTACAATAGTTTACCATGTGATGGGAGAAGTTCTCCACTTTCATTTTTAATTAATTTTATAGAATTCTATATCTTTTGCATAGTTTTCAGTTTAACTTTTTAATTAATTTGCATTGAGCAAGTAGTCACATTAACTATACCTAATCATATTATGACCATTGTGTTCCCCTATGCAACTTCATAACAGGAAGGACTCTGATATGGGTCCCGGACAAATGAAAATCACTGTCTACTGGTGACCCATTATGGGCATGAAACTGTCATAGAGACAATAGCAAACAGAATGCAGCCAGAAGCCTACAGGGGCCTGAAGGTATTGCCAGCATTAAGGCTCTACATCTTAGCAGTTAAGATCCCACAGAGACCAAAGATAAACCAAAAGAAAACAGAGTCCAGTTAAGAGAACACTACTGCCACATGGCAGTAACTTAATATGTATGGAAGTCCAGAGATGATGTAATACTCTAAGCCTGATCCAGAGATAAAAGTTACCAAAGGTTTTATACACATTAATATTACAACAGCTTCCCAAATTCTAACTTGTTCTGATCAACAGGACAACATACATCACAAGAGGATTATGGGTAGAATTCTACCTTTTTGAGGGGCTTTACTTTAGGCTCTGTGGTCCAAAGAGGGCAAAGTCAAGTACCCCAATGACCTCCAAAGGCCTGTGTCACATATTAAAGATATTAAATCCACAGGTCTCATATATCAGATAGGAAACCATGCCCCTTCTGTACCTCTTCTAAAACACATGCTGAATTAAAGAGGGTCTTTAATTACCCCAAGCATGATGCTTCCAGATAGAGTTGAGAAAAGCCTAAGAGCTAATGCAGCAATCGAGCATCCCTTATACAAATGTATAGTTATTTAAGGCCCTGGCGCACTGAGGAAATAATATTAGAATAAGGGAAAGGTGGAACAACTATATACCTCTCTTAGTGCCAATTTTGTTATGACAATAGAAAGTTAATTATTGATATTAGGACTCTGATACCACAAGATTAGGCCTTGACAAGCTTAATGTTTAAATATTTCTCAACACCAGGAAACAGAAATATTTGCCTTAGAAAAAGGCAAGAAGTCTGTCTTCAAATATCTGCAGGTTTATCCTGTAGGAGGGAATTTGAATGAAACTCATTTCTCATAGGGGATAGTTAGCAAATGGTTCTTAATACTGTGTATTCACCTTCTACCGACCTTTTAATATGTCATCTCTTTAAGACAGAGATATATGGATATATTTGGACATGTGAAAGATGTATGGAATATCTTTTTAGATGTTACTTATCTGTTTTTCACATTTATTTTATTAAACACTGCCAATTGATGAATCAAATTGGCAATTGGTTGGCATCTTCTTTGAGGTAATTAAAGCCTCTCTATGAATCAGCATGTGTATTAGAAGAGGTACAGAAGGTATGGTTTCCTATCTGATATATGAAATCAGATGGATTTAATAATTTTAATATTTGACATAGGCCAACAGCGGGGACTGGGGTACCTGACTTTGCCCTCTGGACCAAAAAGCCTAAAGTAAAGTCCCTCAAAAATGTAAAATTCTGCCCAAAATCCTCTTGTAATGTATGTTGCCCTATTGATCAGAACGGGTTAGAATTGGGAAAGCTATTGTAATAATAGTATATATAAATACATCACTGTATGTGCTTCTCAGAATTAATGCCTTCCACCTGTTCCCCCATAATACTTTTCATGGCTTTCTAGAGTCCTGGTCTCAGTCCACTTTATATTGAAATTAATAGTGTAGTTTTCCACCTTCTGATACTAGATGGCTAGCAGCATGCACATCAGAATCAGCAAAGAAGCTGCTTAAACCACAGATACTCAGGCCCCACCCATCAAAGATTCTGATTTAGTTAGTCCAGACTGGAGACAAATTTGTATGTGTGTGCTCATTAGAGAGTAATCAGTCACTATCTCCGAAAGTCAATAATGATACAAATAAGGTATTCAAATTAAATGTGTAAGAGTTGAGAACCAGGCAATGAATTCCATTGTGTGATATTATCCTAATAAACCCAGATCTTTCTCTCTGGTCACAGTCATGCTGAAGATGAGCAGTAGGAAGATACAGTAATTGAAAGCATTAACTCAGGAATTAAACTGCCTGGGTTAACTCCGACTCTACCCTTACTACTGATGCGACCCCGGGGCAAGCTACTTAACTTCTCCATGTCTCCATTTCTTCATTGGTAAAATAACCATCCTAATCATGACTACCTCATAGACTTGTTGGAAGAACTCTATGAGTTAATGATAGATCTAAAGTGGATAGAACAGTGCCAAACAGTGAGTGAGTGCTGTGCTAGTTAGTATAATAGTAAATATTGTCCGAGAAAACTTTTGTTAGTGGCTGAATTAAATTTTAGCATTCAAAAGCTCCACAGGTGATTCTAACACAAAACTAGATCCCAGAGCCAGAGATGCAGGCAAACCCAGGCAGCCTTGAAGGTTTCAAACTTTTCCTTTTCCAAAGTAAGATATATTCCCCTCCAGTATTATGATAGCAGTTATAAATAAGATTTCTGACAATCTGACCATCATGAATTCAGCTTTAGTGACATCTATAATTATCCTTTGGAAATTTTCCCTGAGCTGAGACGTGTCAGAATGTGTGTGAGCAGATTCTGCCTCAGAGATTTTTCTTTCTGCTGCTGTTCCAAATAAGTTAGTCATTAAAGACATGGAGGAAAAAAAAAAGTCCTTGGAAGCTGAACAGTTTAACAGTTGGCAATGATTAATAAAATGAATGAGAAAAACAGATAAGAACATCTAAAAAGATACTCTCCATAGGAAATTCACTTTACTATAGAAACCAAAAGTATGAATACAAACATAAGCATACCAATTTGGCAAGATTAATATCTTGATACAAATGATAATAATTAATACCATTTTTCATTATGAGTAATAAAAGGTCTTGAAAAACAGGTGGCTTTGTGACAATTTAAATGAACAATTATGCATTTAGTTTACTACTTGGAAATAGTGATCAAACTAACATGAATTTAAATTATGTGCTGGTAATTAAAGTCAAATTAGAATATATATTACATGATATATAATGTATGTTTTTGTATGTCTATCTATTTACCTACATATCATATATCTATCTATAACTATGTAAAATGCTTGGATAAGGCAATAGATAAATAGTTTATCCACTTAGTAAGAATGTAAAATTTCCATTTTATTTTGATATTGGCTGGTAATTAAACCACTGAGTAGAAAATCCAAGAACACATTGTCCCTTGACAAGCGGGGACAAACATATTGGTAACAAACAGATATAGGGCTTTTTCCAGGAAATGACAGTTTTCTGTCTAAGCAGGCCACTAAAATAATGAAGTCCAATACTTATTTCAGGGCCGCCCAGGCCTTCTTAACCCCAACCCACTCCCATTTAGCAAGCCACACTCAACCTAGAACAAGCATTTATGCCTCTACCATTACAACCTCACTCCTACCACCCGCCCTGAATTCACCTGTCCATAAAAATGAAAAATTAATCTAGTACCAAATCTAAAGAAATACATGTTACCAGCACTAGATCAACATTCTCATTAGTCTCAACCAGGGTCACTAGTAAATTTGAAAGGTCTCCAATGACCCTTTGATGATATTATAATGCCCACCAGCATCTCCCAGGAGTATCTTCCCAGAAGTTTGTAAAACCCAGGAAGACCCTTTCCACATTAAAACATACTTCACAGTCCTTCTGGTTCAGTCCATTATCCCAGTGGTTATCATGAAAATCCATAACTTATAAAAATCTGGAGAATCACTGTTATAACCAAGAGTATTTGTCCTTAGGGACAGAACACAACACTAGCCCCACCAGCACTGGAAGCCTCCATCTGCATCATGGAATTCCCAGTGCTCTGGCACCTGATACACCACACAGAGTTTTCTGGGCCCTTCACAAGTCCAGTCATAAAACAACAACATTGAAGGATTTCATAGTGGCTCTCCAGGAAATAGGGATATGGCAAACCATTCCAAGTCTACATATATGCTAATCCTAAAAAAAAGAATGAAAGGATTCTAGACCTAAAGTATATTTCATATTTTTAAAATAAAATGTAGGTCCATTTTACATTTTATGTTACATTAGCTAATATATATTTAGTAACTACCACGTATCAGAGACCGTGCAAAGTACTTTACATACATTTTATCATTTAGTCCTCAAGAAGGAAACAGAAGTTACCCTGCTGGTAGATAAGTCTGATGACAAAGCACTGTTTCTTAAGGGGAATTCCTAGCAATTCATGGCCTTAATTGTGAGCATCTCATCCTGAGCCATTTCTATTCTCAATCATTCTACCGCCTGACTTTACAGATTTTTTTTTTTTTTTTTGGCTTACAGGTGGTATCAAACCAACAGATATATTTCAACTGTCATGCCATATATGCTTTTTTATTTTTAAGTTATTTATTTTTAAGTTTATTTTAAAGTTATTTATTTACTTTGTTTCATTTTGTTTTGTTTTATATATATATATTTTTATTATACTTTAAGTTCTAGGGTACATGTGCACAATGTGCAGGTTTGTTATATATGTATACATGTGCCATGTTGGTGTGCTGCACTCATTAACTCGTCATTTACATTAGGTATATCTCCTAATGCTATCCCTCCCCGCTCTCCCAACCCCACAACAGGCCCCAGTGTGTGATTTTCCCCTTCCTGTGTCCAAGTGTTCTCATTGTTCAATTCCCACCTATGAGTGAGAACATGTGGTGTTTGGTTTTTTGTCCTTGCGATAGTTTGCTGAGAATGATGGTTTCCAGCTTCATCCATGTCCCTACAAAGGACATGAACTCATCACTTTTTATGGCTGCATAGTATTCCATGGTGTATATGTGCCACATTTTCTTAATCCAGTCTATCATTGTTGGACATTTGGCTTGGTTCCAAGTCTTTGCTATTGTGAATAGTGCCGCAATAAACATATGTGTGCATGTGTCTTTATAGCAGCATGATTTATAATCCTTTGGGTATATACCCAGTAATGGGATGGCTGGGTCAAATGGTATTTCTAGTTCTAGATCATTGAGGAATCACCACACTGTCTTCCACAATGGTTGAACTAGTTTACAGTCCCACCAATAGTGTAAAAGTGTTTCCTATTTCTCCACATCCTCTACAGCACCTGCTGTTTCCTGATTTTTAATGATTGCCATTCTAACTGGTGTGAGATGGTATCTCACTGTGGTTTTGATTTGCATTTCTCTGATGGCCAGTGATGGTGAGCATTTTTTCATGTGTCTGTTGGCTGCATAAATGTCTTCTTTTGAGAAGTGTCTGTTCATATCCTTTGCCCACTTGATGGGTTTGTTTTTTTCTTGTAAATTTGTTTGAGTTCTTTGTAGATTCTGGATATTAGCCCTTTGTCAGATGAGTAGATTGCAAAAATTTTCTCCCATTCTGTAGGTTGCCTGCTCACTCTGACGGTAGTTTCTTTAGCTGTGCAGAAGCTCTTTAGTTTAATTAGATCCCATTTGTCAATTTTGGCTTTTGTTGTCATTGCTTCTGGTGTTTTAGACATGAAGTCCTTATTTTATTTTTAAGTTAATTTATTTTTAGTTGCAGACTTCTAAATCTTGGGACAGTTTTACCTACAGAAGTGTATGTCCACCTTCTTTTAGAAAAGTAAGGTGTGGCAGCAATTGGCTGGGACTAAGTAGCAGCCCCTGTCTTCAAATGAAAAACAAGCTTTCAAGTTCACCATTAACGTTATCTCCTTCGCCCCTTAGACTTTTGCATTTTAGGTGCCCTGATTCAATATAACATTTTGTTATCTTAAAATACTATCTAGATATAGTCAGCTAATCTCCACAATCTACTAACCAATATATCATAATTTTGTATACTAGTAGTAAATCCTGAGCCATGTCTTTGCAGGTGCAACAATTTGAGGCGTGTCAAAAGTAAAAAACAGAAGGGCCTTTACGTAAGGATAAAATGTTTGTTTCCACCATCAGATCTTCTGATTGAGGCATGTTTCACAAAGGAGTGGCCTTAGGAATACTATCACCTTATATGAAAGAATAATGTAACTGCTCCCTTACTCAGAATTCATAAGACTTTTTAAGGTTAACAGATACCATGATCCAGATGGAAACTTCCATTAAGCTTGATGACTCTATCCACACAATCTATTCCAAAGCAAAAAGGCAGCGACACCGAACTGATAGATGGAAGCAATGACCAGCAGTAAGATTACTTGTGATGGGTAGGAATCTTGATAGTTAACTTCATCTGACAAGTAGTCAATTTCTTGAGATTCAGTGTTGTGTTTTTTTCTTTAGGGACTGCAACCTCTGGCTCGATCAAAGAAGCTAATTACTGATAAACTCTGTTATGGGGAATTAGAACTGACAGCTTAATTCTGTACTTAGTTCTGACATCTTTGGTATTGAGAAATTTCACAATGTCCCATCAGTAAATCTGCAAGACATCAGCTGAGGTGTCCCAAATAATTCCCCTAAGTGTTTCACATGTAGGAATCTATCCTAAAGATATATTCACATATATATTATGTCATTTATTGTGGAATTATTTGTGAATGAAAATAATGAAAACCTGCTAAATGTCTATTAATCACCCGAAGGGGAAAAGTTAAGTAAACTATAACACATCCAATCTATTACTAAATGTAAATTACATGAAGGGTGGGACAGTTGTCTGTTTTCTTGATGATCCCCAGAGATTGGCTGACTTTTTGTCTAAAGGGCCAGATAGTAAATATTTTAGGATCTCTGTTTTAACTACTTGACTCTCCTTCTGTAGCAAAAAAGAAGCCATAGACAATATATAAACAAGAGAGCATGGCTGTGGTCCAATAAGACTTTCTCTACAAAAACATGTGACAGGCTAGATTTGACTCAGGGCTGGAGTTTGTCAAACTCATGCTAACAGGAATCATAAAACATCTACATTGCACCCATCGACAAATATCTTCAGGCCCATCTACTAAGTAATGGTAGCTAACATTTACCGAATACTTACTCTGTAACCTGCTAAGCCTGTCAGACACTAGTTAGAGTAATTTTTATAACAAAATGATGATGAGATGGGTTATTACTATTTTCATTTTCCACATGAGGAAATGAGACATAAAGAGTTGCATAACTGCCCTTGCTTATGGAGCTGGGAAATGATAGAGCAGGGATACACCACCTCATTAAATCTACAGCCCATCTGTTACAAGCTGGGTCATGTGAAGATGCAGCCCTAAATCACTTAGCATGATACGAATGACAGTCAAATTATGAATAATTGCTCTTGCTTTACAGATAGGGAGACAGAAATACAAATGGAATTGCAAGATCTGCACAAGTCAGTTTTGAGTGACTAATAGACCCTCTCCTCTTGATCCTGCTGCATTTCATTTTCACAACATCTTCCAATGAAGTCTCTGCTACTGTCAAGTCAAAACAGCAGCTTGGAAAATTGTTTCTTGAGGGCATGTCTTTGTCTTCATTTAAACAGTCCCAAATCCTCACACCTTCTATGGCTGCTTGAGTGTCACCCTCACCTAATCCTAACCCCGGAGGTAAATTTGTAGTTCTTCTAGGGACGCAATGACAATTACATTGTAGGGAGCAGTGATCATTAATCTATTAATCAAGGCTGCCAGCTCAGACTTACATGCCTTAGTAATAAATGGATAAAACACCTTAGAATTAACTGCTTAACAAAGTTGAGTTTGATAAGAAGCCAAATTGACAGGCTCCTCCCCCAACATCCAGGCTAATTTTTCACCAGCTATATGGAGGAAGCTATAAAAATCTCTCTCATAGATAACTGCCCATTAGCTGTACATTCAGAACAACTTCAGAGAGCTTCTCCTTACTGCTGCACTGCTATTTTCTTACAAACCTCCCACTCACAATAAACCATAACTGCCTTCAACTTCTGGAAATTAGCTGGCAGTCAAAACCAGATATTTCTTATACCAAAAGGGGAATAAATTGAGAAGTTCTCAGAGAAGCAATCAAGAGAATTTTAGAATCAACTCCTTTGTCCTTTGGCCTACTTCCCTGACTCCTTGTAGGTTCTAGGTACATAAAATACTCAGTTGTCATAACTACTATTCTAATATAATTTATTAATAATGATAATATGGGTACCATAATTCCTCAATTCTAACACACACATTTTTTTTTTACATTCTACTTCTCATGTTTCACATTTCTCAAACCAGTATGCCTCTTGCCTATCGGTGTATATATTGAATATAGTGTGACTGCTTCTTCCTTTTTCCCTGAAAAACTTAATGATGCATATTAAATTTGTGGCATTTTAAGGTTAAGGAAATACGTTAAAAACTGACATATGTAATACAATTCTGTGATTGCAATCAACATAATCCAACTTAGGCCATCCAAAAAGAGAAATCACTGGAGAATGATTCCCATAGAATTGCTGGGAGAGCTGGAGGAGCCAGCTCCACAATGGGACAACAAAGAAGGTAAAGGAACTGCTTCCCAGTCTCATGAAGGAGCTGATGTGGAATCAAAGGATCAATTCATCTGAGTCATCGTTGTTTAGTCTTTCTTTGTCATTCTGCTGAGGATTCAGTTCCAGAAGAAAGAGCCCATCTGACTGGCTTAGATCCAGTGTTTGCCCTGTGACTATGCCAGAGGGTGAGGAGGGGTCTGGAGAGAGAAGCTCGCAATGGCCTCCAGAACATTTCTGACGACTGTAGTAGGAAGGCAGAAAGACCCTGATTCACAGCCCCTCCAAGATCACACATAATGAAAGATAAGCAATTCTTCAAAAGAAAATTATGGTATGATTAAGAAAGAAGAGGTTATGCTGGGTGGCTAGAGCTTGTCCAGGACTTGAATGCTGAGACCACTTTCTTACCACCTACAGTCTCTGGTTAGATGCTCTCCACAGCCCCATAGGACAAGAATGATAAGCACTATTATCTTCATTTTTCACAAGAGGAAACACAGCCCCAGATAGGTTAAGTGACCTGGTTTATCAGTTGGTATGTGACAGAGCAGGACTGAAACCCAGCCTTCTGACTCACAGTTTATACTCATTACATTAAAGATGAATACAGGAGGAGAAAGCTTTCCTATTATAATCCTAAGGCCTAGAAGAAAAATAAATCTTTATCCACAAATTAGCTTGAGGAATAGCCCCCAGCCCTTTATGCCTACTACCTTAGGGTCACAGCAGAAAATTGTCTGGAGGTAGAAACAAGTTCCCCTAGTTATGTGATCTTCAGCAGAAAACGTAACTCCTCTAGACTCAGTTTCCTCAGTGGTGAAATGGTACAGAACAATTTCCTTGTCTTCCTGCTAGATTTACAGAGGAGACACGATATAAGAACCCAGGTGTAAATCCCTCAAAAACACCCCAGGATCTTTAGTTATAAGCCTGAATCATCATTCTCTGGTCTGATAAGTACAGAGTCACAATTCTGTGGGCCACAACCTAGATTTTCATTAAACTATTATTTTCTAGAACACAGTTTCTTTGGAATCTGACCTACCTTTTTTTAAGGAACCTAGGATAACACATATAAACTCATTAGCACAAAAAGAAACATTTTCATTCACAGCAACCAACTATCTGTGCTAAATTGTGAAATTCAAATTTCTTTTACTGTGTGTACCTTAAGTACACTAAAATATACCATGAGTATAACATGGACTTGGTATTCATGGGAGGTCAAGTGTTTGGAGAAATTAATCGATTTTGAGTGAAGAAGGCTTCCATCTTTTTCAAAGAATGCTTTGCAACAACTTACCACAGTAAAGAACATGGGTTTTGGATCCACGCCAGATGTTAACACAGGCTCTTGATGACTGTTTGATGTTGAGCAAATCACATACATTTTCCAGTCTTTATTTCCCCATTTATAAGCTGGGAATTAAAATGCATATTTTACAACATTATTGCAAGGCTTATAGCTAATACATATAAAATAGCTAGGATTTAGTAAACACATAGGATTCCAAAGCAGTAGTTGTCATCATCATCATCATCTTATTATTATATGGATGATGTCATTAATCCTCACAATATTAAGAGATGCTTACTGTTTTCACAGATGTGTAGAGTGAATCTTAGAGAGAATTTAAATCACTTATTAAGGTTAGAGCAACACTGTTAACACCAAATTATGCTATTATTATTACTATTACTCTTGCATTTTACTATCTTTATTATTATATATCTTCAAAGACAGTGCAGAGTAAAATTTGGAGGGCACATGACACAGCAGCCATCTCTGTGAATGGCATTCAGTGCCATGGGAAAGGAACAGGATCTTAAATTAAGAGGAACTAGTTCTGAATTTAGGTCAATATCTTCCAGGTCATGTGACCTTAAGTCTTCAGATGAGCCTTAATTTTCTTATCTGTAAAATAAGTTTAATAACAATCACCCCTTGGGATGGCTTCAAAGATCGAATATAAAAATATATACAACAACAGTTTACATAGTGTAAAATATTCAGTGAGCATACTTATGTTAATTTTGTTGATGCTATTGCAATTACCAGGAGCTAAGTTACAGTTAAATCTATGGAAGCTGCCTTAGTTTGTAACAGATGCAAGAACAGTGAAGAAAAGTGTTTTTGGCTCCACTAAAGGAAAAACCAATATCAACTTCAACCCAATGTTGACAGCAAAGAAAAGTACTCAATCCAGAGTGTTATGCCCACATGGGCAGGATGTGATTCCAATACCTGTGAGAATACTAATAAGTGACAACAATAAATGGCTGAATAAATCTATCTCCCAAGATCAGAGGATCCAGAAAGAACAATGTAGAATGTAGACGTGATCAGTTTTGTATTATTTTATTAAAACATTCGTTACTTGCAACTCCTTACAGTGTTCTCACGGCCTCAACATTACCACCAATTATCTCTTGCCATAATCATTTTATAAAACTAGAAAAGACAAAGAGAACTCTCCCAGGCACTGATCCCTGAAACTGAATCTTCTTTTCCATGGAAATATTATTACATAGAAATCTGGAGATTAAGGGAGATTTATCAGGCCTTGGTTAGCCATGATGACAGTCATTTGGCAGCCCTGCAAATCATTGAAGAGTTCTGTGTTAGCACTCACACCTTCAGAGCCCATGCTCTGGAGTGGCAGGCAATTACTAACACCTGTTTGGCCTGGTCCAATTATCCTCCTAAGCAGTCCTGATCATAATTGCTACATTGGCTGATAGAACCCAACAAATGGGTTCAAGTCACAGCTGGCCCCTCAAGACAGATTTCCTGATTATATAGTTATTCGGGGGGTCAGTGTGAATGTTACACTTCTTTCTAAAGAAGTAAGTTGGGATGTGCACGCTACAGATTGTAGTAGTAACTTAGTAAAAAGTACAATCATCTTGTACTCTATCTGTGGCAGGATCATTGGCAAAAAAATAGTCTAGTGGTGATAATCAATAGATTAACTCATTTATTCCTCATGGGGTACACTGGACTGAGATGGGCAGGATTTAGTGTATAAAAGGAGATATCACCATGCATATTAAATGAACTATTTACTAAGCCAATAGGTCTGTTATTTATGGAAACTAAAATAAAGTTCTTCTGAAAATTATGAAAGACTATTCTCTGGATTCCTCCACATAGGACAAGACACACAGATAAGTAGAGTCACCAGATGATAAGACACATGAGGACAGGGTTATGTGAATGTTATTCCATCTCAAATGCTTAGTAGAGTGGCTGGCATATTGCAGGCACTTTATGAACACTTGTTGAATGAATGAATGAATGAATGAACTTAATAAAAGTAAGTTAGCTAGCCAGAATTAGAGGCCAACATCCGAGTGATCTAACATTTCTTGAAATAGAAACTCTTCCCAGTTGCTTTATTCGGTTTTAATATTTTATCCAAGTATAAACTATGTGGGAATGTTACCAGGGCCCAGAAAATATTGTGGGCATGATAAGACTTCCACTTAGCTTATGAAACTGAAAAAATAAGCAGCCTAAACATCCACTGTGATCTGAGCTTCTCTTTCAGTCCCCTCTCCAAATCTCAATTTCAGTTGGCTATTTCTATTTTGCAAGATCTCATTCTCAAACCCAGTTCTTACTACATGAATGCATTGTACCAACCATTTTTGCAAGGAAATACAAAATTTAAAATAAATGTCAAAACTTACAACACAGGCTAATGTAAAAAAAATTGACCAAGATGTTTTAAGAGTTTGTATAAAATATGTAAGAATAGAGTTTAGGAACAAGATTTATTTCTTGTTTGAAAAGAATAGTATTAGCCCAGCTTTTCCAGCTTAAGTTAATATTGGTCAGCTAATCTCCCATTAGACAGAGTTCACATGCTATCATTAAATTTAATAAATAGTCTCTATGATCTATAGTATTTACCTGTGACTAATAAAATTCTGTTCATACGTTACTAGGTGAATAATATTTATAAAATATTTTCCCATGTGAAATGTTTATAATCATTAAAAATAATTATTTGCTGTCAGGTGGACTAAAGTAGATAAATAATATTTAAATGCTAATGATCTAAGTCTCAAAGCCAGTCCATGTTCTCACTCTATCCTGCAATGCTTATGGATTGTTTTCCTAAGCAACCAAGTAATTCTAAAACTTAACTGTGCATGTGATTCTCTAAAGCATCTGGTTAAAATATAAATATAAATTAAGGACTCTACCAAAAAGACTCCAATTTAGTATCTCTGAACAAAAGGAGCCCAGGAATTTTCATTTCAAATAATCATCCCAAGTGATTCTGATGCACTGGGGGTAAGGTCTAGATGTGGATTTATTTTTGAACTGCCCATTTATTCTAGTCACAATTTTGGGAGACAATCAATTCTAAAGTTCTCCAAAATTATAGTTAGAAAAATATGCAGAAAATTATGTGACATGTGTAAAGTAGAAGAAGATAAATTTGAAAGAATTAATTGTTCCAGGCCAGGAGTGGTGGCTCACGCCTGTAATTCCAGCACTTTGGGAGGCCAAGGCTGGTGGATCACCTGAGTCCAGGAGTTCAAGACCAGCCTGGCCAACAGGGTGAAACTCTGTCTCTACTAAACATACAAAAATTAGCTGGGTGTGGTGGCATACACCTATAATCCTAGCTACTTGGGAGGCTGAGGCAGGAGAATCGCCTGAACCCCGGAGGTGGAGGTTACAGTGAGCCGAGATTGCGCCACTGCACTCCAGCCTGGGCAACAAGAGTGAAAAGAAAAAACTCCATCTTCAAAAAAAAGTATTAATTGTTCCTTCTCAAAGAGTATGAGACTTGCAGTTTTAAAAAAGAATGAAACACCTTTCACATGCATAGATCTTGCTTCTATTTTTATTTATAAATTCTCCTTTTTATGTGGTGTTGGGCAGGAGTATTCTGTCCCCAAAAGCTCACAGAGGAATGAGAAAAACAATCAGGAAAATAATTGACACAATATAACACATAAGGCAGAACACAGTGCCTGATAAATCACATATTTGTAATAAATGTTGAATAAAATGAGCAAATGCCTTAATTCGTTAATAATTAATAGTAGCTCATAGAAAAAACATATTTTTCAGGCATTAGAATTTGTATTCAATGATGTTTGTCTATAATATAATTCTGGAGCCCATTCTGTAAACTTTCAGTTGACAATAATCTTATTGAAGATTTATCCAGTAATCTTTTCATGGCAAGTGGTAGAAACTCCAGCTCAAAGAGGCTTTGTCCGAATAAGAGAGAGAGAGGATACAGAGATTTATAAAACTGGAAAGACCAAGATTGGATCTTTGGACTTCAGGTACAGCTGGATCCAGGAGCACAAAAGACTTTTTCTCAAAGCTCTGCTTCTCCCATCTCACTGCTCTACATTTCTCTGTGTTTGCTCATTCTCAAGCAAGCTCTCTCCTCATAGAGACAAGATGGCTGCCATCCACTGCAGTCCACATCCTATCCTATCCTACGAACAATTTTACCAATAGAAAGAATAGTATATACTTATATCCCAATAGCTCAAGAAAAATTCCCCAAATGAGCTCTGTTTGGCCCTGATTCATATGATTTATGCAACAGGCCCATCAGTGAACCAATCGCTATGGCCAAGAATGCATGCATAGGCCTAAGACACACCTCTCCCTGGACTTGGAGCATGGCTAGCCACACCTGGACAACATTGACTTAAAATGGAGGAATGAATCACAGTTCCCAAAGAAAACTGAAAGTGCTATCACCAGAAGGTAAAATCTACTATATAAAATTCTACTATAAATACTGTCAAATGGAAGCCCTACAAAATGAACCAAGAGAAATTAGCTTTAAATAAAATTTTATGTGAGAGCAAGTATATGCATTGCGGCATTCCTGGGTCAGTGGCATGTATAAATACCTTTTTAGTCAAAAGAATAAAAAGAATAAGAAAGAGAAGGAGGAAGAGAAAGGGAAGGAAAAGAGGAGGAAGACGAATAGGAGGGAAAGGGGGAAGTGGGGAGGAAGAGAAATTTGAGATGTTAAGGTGAGAACAGTCAGTTTGGGCTATTTCTTACCACTCCTACATTAAGATAGGCTAGTGGTTCACTGAATTTTAGGGCTAGAAGAACCTTAAAGACCACTTTGTATAATTAAATGGGTTGCAAATAAAGAAATAAATTTCAAGATTTGGTTCCTTTCTACTTGTTCATTTCCATCTCTCACCACTCGAGCCCTTGTTCTACTGTCTAGGCCCTGTATTGTCCAGGGTAGTAGCCATTTGACTTTGGACACTTGGATGTGGCTAGTTCAAATAGAGCTGTGCTCACGTGAAAAAACACACAGAACTTCAAAGACTTAGTATGAAAAAATAATATAGGTCAGGTGCAGTGGCTCACACCTGTAATCCCAGCACTTTGGGAGGCAGAAGCAGGCAGATCATGAGGCCAGGAGTTCGAGACCAGCCTGGCCAACATGGTGAAACCCCAACTCTACTAAAAGTACAAAAGGTTAGCCAGGCATGGTGGTGTGCACCTGTAATCCCAGCTACTGGGGGATCCTCCTGAGGCAGGAGAATCGCTTGAACCAAGGAGGCAGAGGTTGCAGTGAGCCAAGATCACGCCACTACTCTCCAGCCTGGGCAACAGAGCAAGACCCCGTCTCCAAAAAATAAAGAAAAAGAAAAAAAATATAAAGTGTCTTCTTAATATTTTATACTGATTACACATTGAAATGACAGTTTCTGGGACATTCGTGGCTGAATAAAACATATTATTGAAATTAATTTTATCTGCCTCCTCTTACTTTTTTAATGTGACTGCTATAAAGTTTAGAATTATAAATGTTATGTTTACTTGTATGACTCACATTTGTAGCTCATGTTAGGTTTTGTTCGACAACTATTTTACCCACGCTGTCTTTTGGTGGCTGGAACATGTGTAACTGTGGGACCAGCCCAAACTGGACCTACTCTGTTGATAACAAAATATCAGGTTACCTTTTAGCCATAACAGAGCCAAAAACTGCAAGTTGTATAGCCTGGGCATGTGCAATAGAAAAAGCTTTGCCCTCTAACAATACCCAGAACTCACAATTCTTCCCCTCTGCCTTCAGAATCAAGAAGATTGAGACTTGACCAGAACCTGAACATCAGAACTCTTTAAGAAGTAAGGACTCCATTGGCCAGGAAGATCCAAGGCTAAAATCTGCCTCAACATACTTTACTGTAAATGCTCATATCTGAAGCCCTCCAATCAGACCCTGCCAAACCAACGTTCCTAAATCCTTTCCCTTGCTCTCTGATCCCTTAAAACTTGCCCCAGATCCCAAATCAGAGGGACAGATTTGAGCCTGCTTCTGTCTCTTTGCTGAAAGAAAGCTTTCTTTTCTCAAAAGTTGGTGCCATAGTTATTGGCTTCTGTGTGCATCAGGCAGCGAGCCCATTTGCTTGACAACACATACCATACTCTTTCTGATTTCCTGGCCATTGCACACGTTGTTTCCATGGCCTGGAACACTCCTACCTCCTGTTCATCCTGCAGAGCCCAGCATACATCACTCATCAGGAAGACAGTCCCTGAACTTACGGCCCCTGTGTATGTGTGCTCACAGCTTCCTGTCATCACATTCCTCACATTGTGTTATTACCATTCACTTAATTGTCTGCCTTAAGTACCCTGAGTTCAGACACAGTGTTTTCTTGTTCATTACTGCATCCTGAGCACTGCGCCTGGTGCATAGTAAGTGCTCAGTAAATATGTATTGGACTAATGTTGAATAATTATGGTTAAGTTACTCTCTTATAGTTCCCCAGAAACTCAGGTCTTTTGCCTTCCAGAAACAGAAATTTTGTCCTGTATTCAAATTTCTGGTCTTCCAATTTTCTGAAACTTATGATCCTTTCCTTAGCTGCTACATGGCAAGAATGGTTCATTGTCATTTTCTTCCTCATAGATGACAAAAAAGGGGGGTAAGATATCCCCAGAGAACTGAAAGAGGATCCTCTGAAAAATCCACAGGAGCATGTTTCATAGCTAATGGATATCTACAATCAAAAGACTTGTGATTTAAGTATCAAGATAAACAACTATCACAACACTTAAAACACTCACTATATTTCCTTTCCAGCTTTTTAACTATAAAATCAATGGCGTGTTAATGACTCAAGCATTAGCTTGCTCACTAGGAATTCCAGAACTTCTATTTTTGAAGCATAAATTTCTAAGTTGCTCAATTTACCCAGTTTGTCAGAACAATTGCCATTAGTAAATATAAATATTTAATGAAAATGAAAACTGTTATAAGCCACTTCTCTTAAGCATCTAATGACTTACTGGAAGAAATAAAAAATATTAGTGAATTATGTCATTTACTAGTTTCCATCATATAGCAATCACCTGCAGATGTATTTGCTTATTGTACCTTGCTGTGTTTTGGAGTGGGTTTTTGTTGTAATATATTTATTGGGTTGTGGGTTTTTGCTTGCTTATTGGGTAACAAAGGAATATCAATGATATACAGGGTGTTTCCTAGATATTAACCACGTGCAAAGTTTTTTTAAGTTTTCTCAAAACCTTCATTGTGCTATTTGTTCCTGCCAGAATCCACTGTAAATAAAATAATTAAATATGTGTATGTAAGTGTAAAATTACAGTTAAATTACATTTACCCTACATTTTGTGGCTTGAAAAATGCCCTCACATATTTTATTTCATTGATCTTCAATGGAGGATATCATTATTTCCAGTTTACAGATGAATAAAAAGGACTGTTTGACCAAGTGCCAGAACCAAGACTCCACCTAAGACTTTGTTAAGTGATTTTTTTGTCTACTCAAAGCCTCCCTGAGATCTGCTACATTTAAAAAATAAAAAAGAGGAAAATTTGCTTTCATAAAATTTCTGATTTCAACTTGATTTTATTAATTGCCTCTTTCTAATTCAACTCAGACTGCTTGGCAAATAGTAAGTATTCATTAAATGTCAACTATATTATTTTTCTTTCAAAGCGAGGTTACCGAATAGAAATGGAAATGTTTTAAAAGTTAAGTTCTATTTCACTGAGATGCCATTGTATGCTAATTGTTCTCCTTCTAAGGGATGTAACTAGACCTCTTACTCCATGGCTCTAAATTTTTATAGTCAGCCTCTATAATTCTTTGGTCCTGTAAGGCAGAAGTTACATTATTTGAGTGGGGTCAACAGCAGAGGTTTCATATAATTATCGTAAGATAAAAGCCCTACTTTTCACCTAGAGCTTCTATAATCGTACCAATTAGTATGAATTCCTCTTTTCTGGGCCAACGGGAATGTAGTGTAAATTTTTTTCTCATTGGCTTCAAATAGGGCTGCATTACCTTTGGTTTATTTGGTTTGTTTTCAGTAGCTTTTTTCCTACCTTTTTTCTTTTAACTTTTAATTCTTAACTCCTCTCCTCCCACAAAAGAGTGCTTAAAACCTACTTTCAATCCTCTTAGAATCTCCCTGACCCCAGTTGTCCTCAGAATTGAACACAGAGACCCCAAAACAAATATTTTCAATCTATAGAAAAGGTCTTCAATTTTTTTCATTTTGCCTGAAAATATTATTTGATCTTGTTTATGTAGATAAAATGGATTCTAATAATGGTACTCTAGAGAATGGGATCTTCTGGTCCAAATTAGCTGTCCCTCGACCTGTTAAGTCCACTTTGACCGAAAAGGAACAAGTTTCTCTGGGTGATAAGAAAGCAAGGAAATCAAAAAAAAAGAAAGAAAGCAAGCAAGCAAGGAAATCATAGGCAGAAAGGAAGTACCAATAGAATTAAGTGACTAGAAAGCTTATGCTTGGCTCTGGAATCCTCTCATTTCAACAAACATCAGAATGCCTCATATATACAAAATACTGTCTAGGAAAGGTTTAACTATTCTAAATTGTATAGCACAGTATTTTAGAAATTAAATTCTGTATTGGTTCGTTTGTAATAGCTAGTAAAACCTAACTGCAATTAATGAATTTGTTACAGTTGGTATTAGTTTGTTACAACTAAACTGTATTAGTTATTGATGTAACAAACTCCAACACTTCATTGGATATTCACAATAAAACTTAACTTCTGGCTCACTAAAATCCAAAATCAGAATTCCAGTTCTGCAGGGATTCCACATGGAGATTCAGGGACCTGGACTCCTTTCATTCCGTGGCTCTGTCATCTTTATCACATAACTTCTAAGGTTCATGTAGCCGTTGTGCTATGTGCTTCAAGCCATGAAAGGGGAAAGAACATGTAAGATCCCACACAGAAGGATTTTGTGAGCCAGCAGGGAAGCACCTCATAGTAATCTGTTCCCCATTTGGAATCTTATCATACAGTCACACCTAACAGCAAGGGAGAATGAAAAATGTCTGCTTGTGTGTTCAGAAAGAAAAAACAAAACAAAACAGGAAAGAAATCTGTGCTACAAGCTTTAAGGTGAAACAAACTGTCGTTTGAATCCTGGCTCCATAATCTTCCTTTGTAAGATGAGGATATAATAATATCTCCATATGGTTGGCTGTGAGGATACATGATATGATAATAACAAACTTCCAACATTTACAGTTATTCCCAAGTGCCGGGTAACAATCCAGCTTTTTCCACATTATCTCACACAGTAGCGGTCCCCAACTTTTTTGGCACCACGAACTGGTTTTCTGGATCACAATTTTTCCACGAACTGGGTTGTTGGGAAGCGGATGGTTTTGGTATGATTCAAGTGCATTACATTTATGGTGTAGTTTATTTCTAATTATTATTACATTGTAAGCTATTATGAAATAATTATACAACTCACCATAATGTAGAGTCAGTAGGAGCCCTGAGCTTGTTTTCCTGCAACTAGATGGCCCCATTTGGGGGTGATGGGAGACAGTGACAGATCATCAGGTATTAGATTCTCATAAGGCTTATGCAACCTAGATCCCTCACAGGCACAGTTCACAATAGGGTTCGTGCTCCTATGAGAATCTAATGTGCTGCTGATCTGACAGGAGGCAGAGCTCAGGCGGTAATGCATGAAATGGGGAGCAACTGTAAATACAGATGAAGTTTCGCTGGCTCACCTGCCACTCACCTCCTGCTGTGTGGCCTGGGGGTTGAGGACACCTGTCGTACAGTTTTCACAATTCACCTATAAAATGGGGACTATTACTATCATCTCTATTTTATAGACTGAAGTTGTAGTAGATGAAGTCCAAAAATCGCCCACAATTGTTGATGTCTCCTTGTGTTCACACCCTGTACAATGTGACTTTACAGCAATGCCCATCAAAATATAGAGTCTGTTTCCCACCTCATGAATCTGGGCTGGCCCTGGGACTTGCTCAAGCAATAGAATTAGACAAAAGTGACACTCTGACCACTCTGAGCCTACATTACAAATAGCATGTTTCTACTAGCTGTTTTGGATCCCCAGAGCCACCATGTGTGGAAGTGCAGGCTTGCTATGCAGAGGGTGAGGCTATTCTAGACTGCACCATTGTCCTGGCTGACTCATTAGCTCATCACAGACAGACACATGAGCTAGCCACAGTAAGACCAGCCTAGTCTAGTCCAGACCAGAAAAGCCATCCAATCAATCCACAGACTCATGAGCCTAATAAATTCTGCTTTTATCTGCTTTGGTTTGGTTATACAGCATTATTTGTGGTAATAACTGAGGCATAAACTCCAAGAGGCTGTATTACCAACTTAAGACCACACATCCAACAAGTGATAGAGCCAGGAACTAAATCATAATCTACGGAGTTGAAAACCTATGTCCTTACCTATCACAATATGCTAAGATAATTGTCTTAAATTGGCCAAAGTGCTTAACATATAAAAGCCATTAATACTATTCTCTATTATTAAACCCTATAATACAGGGCAAGTGAGTGTTTCCCTTGTCTGTGTCAGTTGCTCACAACTGTTTCTCCAAAATGAGCACTGCACCTGACATGTAATAACTCTTCAGTAAAGATTTATTGAATAAATTACTGAAGGTTGGCTACTCAGATAAATCATCAATGAAGCCTGCCCTTGAAGAGCTGAGAGTCTAAAAGAGAAAATCAAATGCAGACATAAATAATGGTAATTTAACATGGGAAGGTTAAGTGCCACAGGCAAGGAATCAGTAGAGCATTCTCGGAATTCAGAGGCAGGAGAAATTACTTACTACAAGGGAGGCAATAAAATATTTCACTGAAGTGATGATGTTTAATTTTATCCTTAGTGCCTGGACTTTGAACATATGGAGACTATGAGGAAGGGGCATTACAGGCACAGGGACACCGTAAGCATCCCATGGGGTAAGAAACAATGCTATGAGCACAAGGAAACAGTGACTTCCATTGGGTGAAAAAATCAATGTAGCCTATTTCATGAGTCAAAGACTTCATGTAAGCAGATCCTCCTACTCTGACTCATAGACTGACTCATAGACAAATTGGCTGTGTTTTGTTCCCTTAGCTCTTCTGTTTCTTACTGGTTCATTGATTCCCTATTCATTGATTCGTTGATTCATTCTTCAACAAATATCATTATGTCTAAGAACACAGGTAGCCTCCATTTACAAATACTAGAAAGGAGAAAGCATTTCATTGGCTCATTTTAAAACAGATTATAAGATCTTAAAAGGCAAGGACACTTTTACCTTTCTTCACTTCTAAAAGCACCTGTCACATAATGGTACTCAACTGGACACTAAACACACAAATACACACACAAAAAGCTGATTTTAAATTAACTTAAAAGTTAAGAAAAAACTACCTCTTTTAGCCAACAAGGAGTTCACTTAATGTTCATTATCTGTTACTTCTATAAGGTTTTACTGTATTTCCCATTAGAGAAATCTAAATATTAATGAGCATCTTTATGTTCATTGACTGTGCTAGACATCAAGTTCAGGACTTTGTCTGAGATACAATTCTTGCCCTCAAGCAACAGAGAGGAGCTACTACCAGGCGCTCTTCTAGCTTCTGAGGGTACAAAGGTGAATGAGATAGAGAAATTCCTCATTGTCATAGAGCTTCCAGACCAGAAGGAAGAATACCTGCAACATAGCAATATCCAAACATGCCTATAATAAAGAAATAGTCAATTATAAAATATTTAAGATAACTTCAAACAATCATACATGCTACAAGATAATAAAACTAAAATATAACAGAAAGCTCTGGTTTGTCTTTTTAAAATGAATTCAAGAAAGAATTCTGGAAGAACTAATAGTGACACTGAGAAGAGGTTGACAAAATAAGTGTCAGCCACAGGACAATCTGAGGACAGGGTTCTAGGCAGTGCAAGTGGCAACTGCCAAGGCCTTAAGTCTGGAATAAATTTGGCTATCACATATGTATAGCTGACGATTTAAAGTGAGGTAAGTACTTCCAAAGAGCATACAAAGAGATATTGGCATACTACTAGTCAGTGATTCCAGTTCAAAGCTAGCCACAGAACTTGAGATAATCTTACCTAGAGCACATTCAGAATGAATGCATGTATGTAGGGCGTGTTTGCCTGCTCTGTTAACCACAAGTTACTCTTGGCTGTCAACCATGAATCGGAGGCCATCCTTAACTGGCTTGGCTTCCTCGCTCACTATCTGTCATGCTTTCAAGTTCTTGGCACTTCTGCGTGCCTGTGCTAAAATGGCAGTCTTAGCCGCTGCAACCCACCCATCCATTCCACTCCCACCAATGTCTGTCCCTGACCACAGACTCCTCAGCACCTGAGTCATCAGGTAGCAAGCACCCTTTTATCCATAAACATAAGGTACATGCTCATTCTCCTGCCAAATCAAGCTATTTATGGTTATCACCCAGGGAAGTAATTTGTTGATCAAGACGAATGCAAAGAACTTCATTTAGGAGTTATGTATTAAATGCCTACTGAGATCTTAATTGAAACTTTTATGTTATCCATGAAAAATTATGTATATAGGTCTATCTATCTTCACCTATAACAAGAACACAGGGATGCATGCTTTCATTGTCAGACACATTTCCAACTTTCATATGTACACCTATTAACACAGATATAAAGTTTAAAGTGGAAATAGGAGGACCTATGTTCTTCTGTGAGTTCTCTCATTGTTTTCACCTAGAAATTAGTTTAGGAGCCTATTAAAGCACTGTGCCAAAAAGCCAATGACTTCACTATAGGGGGATGGAGCCAAGTCAAAAGCCAGATTATAACGTCTTCCCAGAACCCTAAAATTAGATGTTCATTCTGCTCATTTCCATAAATGTCTGTCATTTTTCTATCACAGCATTTACCACACTTAATTGTTACAGTTTGCATGGGGGTCTATACTTTTCTCATTAGAGTCAGGAAGGATAAGAATCTTACCCATCTTGTTCATCACGTTATCCCCAGTGTCTAGCCAATGTCTGGCATATTTATATTCATAATTTGTTAAATTAATGAATAAATGAGGCTATTCCTCAGAAACACTTTTTCAATGTAAAACAAAATTCATGCAATGAGTCCAGTGCTCTTAAACTCTTCCTGCCAATCACAATTCTGGCCACCACACCCCACAACCTCCATGTAAGAACACCAGTTGTACCTTGGTGCATTTTTCTGTAAGACCGCTCTTGGGGAAAATTCAGTCCAGGCACATGTAGAATGTAAGGTGGCATGTGCTGTCAGTACGTATTTCATAAAATTAAGGAAATAAGGGATTGAAAAGCAAAGAAAATCATAAGCATCAATAGAATACATCTTCTACTACCTTAGTCATAGTGGTAGTTTCTACCAGTTGTGATCAAGACTAAGTCGTCAGGGGGCCACAGTCGTTCTTCAGGCCACAGTCCCCAAACAGAGCATACGGGATTCCCAATGTATTCGGGAGAGTTATGAAGTGTATAGAACTCTGTAAAGTTGTAAAGGTGGAAACTATCTGATCCCAGGGGCACTACTCACTTTGTAGATGTCATAGATTTCTGTATCCATTAGGACAATTTTAATACTGATGCGAGTAGTATCTTCCTCCAATAAAATCAGCATAGAATGTCAATTTTCCAGTAGATAGAATAACTTGAGGAGGGGTTGGCTGGAGGGGTTCCTACCAGGACAGCTGATCTCAGATGATGAGTTGGAGAGGGTCATGTCTATGCTTCAGGACAGTCCATCTTCTAATTTCCTTTCACATCACATCCTAGAACAGGAAACTCCCTTTGTCCTTCCAGCTTTGAAGATTTTTCATTCCATTTCTCTGTCTTCCCCATTTTTTAGAGATGGAGGAAGGAAGGGTATCAGGTTTAGTAAGCTAATAGAAATAGGATTTTAAAACTATTTTTGTTTTTTTTTTTCTTTTCCAACAGCAGACATAAAAATCAAGAAATGGAATTGGAGGCTGGGCGCATGGCTCATGCCTGTAATCCCAGCACTTTGGGAGGCTGAGGTGGGTGGATCATGAGGTCAGGAGATCGAGACCATCCTGGCTAACAGGGTGAAAACTCATCTCTACTAAAAATACAAAAAATTAGCTGGGCATGGTGGTGCATACCTGTAGACCCAGCTACTTAAGAGGCTGAGGCAGGAGAATCGCTTGAGCCCGGGAGGCAGAGGTTGCAGTGAGCCGAGATCACACCACTGCACTCCAGCCTGGGCAACAGAGTGAGACTCTGTCTCAAAAAAAAAAAAAAAAAGGAATTGGAAAAACAAAACTAAACCCACCTTTCCATCCTTTCTGTTCTGATTTGGAGACGGGGTGCTGGGAAGACTGGAAAGTTCAAGATGCTAGTGAGCTAGTGACTATTTCTCCACCATATGGAGAAGATCTGTCTGCAGTAGGAAAGAATTAAGATTATCAGATACAAGCAAAGGGAAAGCCTGATGGAGAGAAAGATTGACCTGGCAGTGTTGACTGCAAGGCCCTCAATCCTGCAGCAACTCCATGGAATTTGAGGGCCACTCCTGTGTTTTTCCCACCGGCATAAACTAGTCAATTTACTGTTTTTGTTTAGTTCAGTTAGAGTTGGGTTTCTGTCACTTATAAACCCAAAGACTCCTGATTAATTCAATAATCATAACAACTTCCTATTAAGAGGATTAAGATAGAAAAAAAGAAGCCACAATTATTCATAAAAATCAAATAAAAACAAGACCCTAATTCAATAAATTTACAATTTGTCCATTATCTGGCATTCAGTATTATATAAGTAATATATTTATGCACATTGTGTAATCTGCTCGGTGGGTTTAGCACAAGTCCTAGCACATAGTAAACACTGAATAAATACTAGGTAGTAATAGTTTTTAAGCCTCTATACAATCGAGTTCATGGCCTCTTACGACCTAGTAGTTTTTTATTCACACATTTATGACAGTTGGTATAAAGGACATTTTTTGTTGTTTTTATTTTGGGGAGTTAGGAAGCCTGTTTGTTTTCAGAATTTTTAGGCTGTGAGTGTCCATTTACCATTTCTAATACAGTCTTGATTTCCTTTTGGTAACAACACTGTTAAAAGAGGTAGCATGTGACCCAGGGGCGACTAGTTTGACATGCGTTCATACCAGGAATTTGAATCTCAAAAATAAAGAGGAAAAGAGAGTTCAAAAAAGATGGAGCCTAGCAATTCAGCTACAGTACCCTATCTATGAGTGATGGCATCATTCTCCCAGACTATCCTGGTTTCTTCCAATTCCCAAGCCTGGCTCGCCAGCCATCCATTGAATATGTATACCATGAATATCCTTTCTATAAATTCCTTTTGGCTTTAATTGGCCAGAGTCAGTTTATCTTAATTTCAACTAAAGGATTCCACCGGATAAACGAAGCATCATCATTAGCTATTTGATTCAGCTTTCAATAACAAATAACTTCAGTGTTTCCAATTAGCCTCCAATAACAGCAAACTTTATCCATTTTAGTGATAGTAATACTGTTAATATTAAAAATAGTTGTATTTGTGTATTTTACATGCACGATCTTATGTAAGATTCCTGACAACTTAAATAGTTGGGTACTAAGTTTATCTCCATTATACAGATGAGGGAACTGAGGCTGTCTGAATTCAAGGAACTTTCCAAGAGCCACAATCAGTACCTGGTAGAAGCGAAACTGTCATCTTATATCCAGCATTCTTTCCCTGTAACAACAAAGCCCTTTCTCTTGGAACTGAGCCACCCACTATTGCCTACTCAGCTTAAAAGCGAGCAGGGATCATAATACAAAATCACCTGTACCTTCAGTGTTGGTAGCCATGATTATTCCTCATAATCACCAGGTTACCAGGCAACAAGCTGTAAGATGAATAGCACATTGGGAAGATAAAATGATTGGAGGGAGAATTAACTGATCTCTTTTATCTTCAGAATTATGCCTCAGACTTTGCTCTCTGTCGTTAACTTTCTTTCAGTCATGAAATACATACATTTATTTTTTCCAAAACCTTAAAAGATTACATTTCCACCAAAAAAATTATCCATTATTTCAATGGCATCAAAACTTGCTATATAAAGAGCGACTTTGCATAAATTTGATGTGAATTCTTATATTGAAAGATTAGTTTGAATTTTTGCAGATGATACATCTGTGCTATCTTACACCAATTTCTTTCTCAGTATTTCTTAAAAGATGTTGCTTAAAATAAAATCAACTGAGCTATCATCACACCTCCATATAGAAGACATAGAAATTTTGTATGATTTGATTGATAAATCAGCTTGTTAATATTCATTTAAAAGCTCTTTTACCTGGATCTTATTTCTTTCTTTGCGCTCTTATCTAGACTTTTTAAAATTTCCTTTTTTGTACTCTTGCATTTTAAGTCCCAGAAGCTCAGTCTATTTAAAAATGCTTTGTCCACACTTTCTCTTGTACCTGAAACTGAATACACAAACACACCTGTGCACACACATATTCCCCTGTCTAAAACCTCATCCGCTTATTTTAGAATTTATATTATGTATGTATTGATTACTTCTTCTCAAGCTGTCTTGAAACTAATATATGCTGTAGAAGAAACACCATTGTGATAAAGAGCACAAAAGGAAAAGAAGAAAAGAACCACTACTTGGAATATGTACTAACAGTAATCAGTTAAGTATGAATCATATCCATTCTAAGGCAGTTGAAAAAATGTGTGTAAATGCTAAAGGGAAACATAAACAGTACTTTAAGCAAATGTATAGATGAAAATATCAGGCAATTATAAAAAATTATAAATTTATAATAAGTTTTCAATTCTCATCTCTTGTTTTGTTTCACCTATACAGTGTTTAAATATAATTAAACCTAAAGAAAATAAAACAGGATAAATTACTTTAAAATTTGAAAATTCAGTTTCTCTTGAAAACAGAAAGATCTGGTATTATTTGACATGAATTCTCCATGACAATGACTAACTAAAGCTGAACAGATGCTTCCTTTGGTATACAGGACAGTGTCCACAGTCCCCACCCCCCCCCCATCAAACCCCTAATCTAACCTACTTCATTCATTCCCCTTACTTGCCTGGTCCCTATAAACATGAGATTTTTCTGCTCCTACCAACACCTGTCTTCAAAACTTCTTCTGTATCTCCTGTATTTTGAAATCTTGATGACAGCTTTTTTTTTTAACAATTACAATTTAATGTATTAAACTGATAAGATTTAGGTTAAAATAAATCTATAACCAAAAAGACCATGCACAATAAATTCTCAATATTTTATTTTTAATATATTTCTTAACATATTAAAAACAAGAATTTATTTCTTATAGTTCTGGGGGCTGGAAAGTCCAATATCAAGGTGCAAACAGATTTGGTGCCTGGTAAGGCTATGCTTTCTCATAGATGGTGTGTTCTGTCTCCACTCTCACGTGGTGGAAGGGCCAAGGAGCTCCCTTGGGCCTCTTATATCAGGGCACTAGTCCCAGTCAGGAGGGCTCTGCCTTCATGACTAATCACTTCTGAAAGGCTCTTCCCCTTTATTCCCTTGATTTATATGTTTTAATTGACAGATAAAATAGTATTTACTGTGTACAAATATTTTGAAGTATATGAACATTGTGGAATGACTAAATCTAGCTAATTAACATATGCATTACCTTACATAGTTATCATTTTTGTGGTAACACTTAACATACACTCTCTTAGTGCTTTTCAAGAATATAATATATATAATATATTATTAACTATAGTTATCATATTGTACAATAGATCTCTTAAACATATTTCTCCTATCTGAAATTTTGTATCATTTGACAAATATCTCTGTAATCCCCCCAGTACCCCCTGCCCCTGGTAACCACTATTCTATTTTCTACTTCTATGAGATCAACTTTTTTAGATTCTCATATAATGAGATCATGTGGTATTTGTCTTTCTGTGTTTGGCTTATTTCACTTAATGTAATGTTCTCCAGGTTCATCCATGTTGTCACAATGACAGGCTTTCTTTCTTTTTAAGGCTGAATAGTACTCCAGTTTGTATATATACCACATGCCCTTACCCATTCATCTGTTGATGGACCCTTAGGTTGATTCCATGTTTGGCTATTGTGAATAGTGCTGTAATGAACATGGGAGTGCAGATATCATTTGACATACTGATTTCACTTCCTTTGGATCCCAGTAGTGGAATTGCTGGATCTTATAGTAGTTCTTTTTTTAATTTTTCGAGAAACCGCCATACTATTTCCATAATGACTAGACTAATTTACATTGCCACCAACAGTGTGCAAGGGTTTCCTTTTCTCCACATTATCTCCAACACTTGTTATCTTTTGTCGCTTTGATACAAGATGTGAGGTGGTATCTCATTGTAGTTTTGATTTGCAATCCCCTGATGATTAGTCATGTTGAGAATTTTTTCATATATACCTGTTGGCCATTTATATGTCTTCTTTTGCAAAATGTCTATTCAGGTCCTTTGCAAAATTTTTAATCAAGTCATTTTGTTTTCTTGCTATTAAGTTCCTTATATATTTTGGATATTGACCCCTTATCAGATGTATAGTTTACAAATATTTTCTCCATTCTGTAGGTTATCTCTTCATTCTGTTGGTTGTTACCTTTGTTTTATAGAAGCTTTTTAGTATGATATAATCCCATTTGTCTATTTTTGTTTTTACTACTTGTGCTTTTGAGGTTATATCCAAAAATTCATTGCCTAGGTCAATGTCATAGAGCTTTTTCACTATGTTTTCTTCTAGTTTCACAGTTTTGAGTCTTACATTTAGGTCTTTAATCCATTTTGAGTTGATTTCTGAATATAGTGTGAGATAGGGTTCAGAAGTCTGGGCTGCTTGAGGGCTGCCTATAGCTAAGGGCTGTCCGGAATCTAGGGCTGCTGATGTTGGCCCAGCAGTAGTGCAGGCCAGAGATTGAGTCCACCACACAAGGCTGAAGCCTTAGGGCTATATGGTCCCACCTGGCACCAGGGTCAGTCTAGAGGCTCAATCCATGGATACTGGTCTGTAGTTTGGACTGTGGGGATCTGCCTGGTGCTGGGTGGTAAGCCCAGTGTTGGGGTAAAAGTCAATGTTCTGTATTCACTTCCCTCTCTTTGCCCCAAGCTGATGGTATCTCTCTCAGCCACTATGCTGCCTAGGGTTGGGGAGGGGTGTCTTGGGTAATATAAAATTGTTCTTCGGACCCTCTTCCATGTGCCTTTTATTGGGCTACAGCCACATTTTCATAGCTCTTGTGAAGGTATTTTCATATGTGGGTAGTTGTTCAAATTGATATTTCTATGGTGGGATGAGCCCTGGAGAGTTCTACTCCACCATCTTGCTCCCAGATTGTCCCTGAAGTCAGCTTTAATACTTCCTTCTCCCTCGCTGCCTATGTCCAGATGATCATCAGATCATTTCAGGCCCACCTCTAAAACAAATCTCTATTTCTGTCCTTCCTTCATCTCCAAAGTCCCCATCCAGTTTTTTCACTTTGCTCATCTAAATGGCTTTCACAGACCACCAACTAAACGTGATTTTCAGGTTTCCCTGCAACCTCTGATCTATTGCTTCAGTGTCCGATTGTGTGATTCTCTTGCCTAAAATTGTGCTTCCACCATTGCTTATGATAAACACTGTAGCATGGCTTTTAAAATCTTACATGGTCTTCCTACCTGTACCCCCAATTCATCTGTCAGCTCTCACCTCCCAAGTCTCTGCTCCCATCACTCTGCTCCAGCTGTGTGAATGAGTCTTCCCTCCTTGCTCAAGCTACTCTACCTGCTCTCTCTACCTGCAAAGTCTATCTTTTTCTTTCCTTCTCCGCCTCTTCCACTTCCTCTCTTTTCCTTTTCCTTCCCCACCAGACAAAATCGTTACTCCTTCCTAGAATATCATATCCATGATGAGCTTTTCCTAAAATCCCAAGCTGGAAGTATTTCTTCTTCTGGAAGTATTTCTGCTTTTGTATTCCCACAGTTCTTAGCTTTTATATTTTTAAATGACTCTTAAGAATTTCCTTGCACTTAAACTATATGTCAGATGCTTTCATTGGAGTGTAAATTCCTTGAGGCTAGGCACCATATCATAACATGTTTTAATTCTTTTAAAACTTCGTAAGTTGCTGGTTCACAGTGATAATAGATTCCTGAACATTTACTTAGATTCACACACTGTGCATAACATTTTACAAGCATATCTCATTTGTCCTTCACAAAGCTCAGGGTCTCTTATTTTACAGAAAAGGAAAATGAGGCTTTGAGATGTCTATTAACTAGCAAAATGTCCTAACATTAGCAGATGGCAGAACAAAGATTGAAAATCAGATTTTCCTAATCCAAAGACTATGCCCACTAAACTATATTCTGTGCTATGCTGAAAAAGAATTAGTTCATTTAAATATAAATATAACTTTGACCAAAGTGTCAAATAGGCACTAAACAAGTGTGAAAATAGGCACAAATCAGTATTCAGTCTTGAAAAAATACTTCTTTGAAATATTTTCCGTATGTTGGACAATTTTCTAACTGAAAGCAATATAGGATTAATAAAACGTTTCAACTTTAAGGTCAACATTTATGTCATAGCTAGTTAATTGGTAGCTTAAATGAAAAGCCATCCTATAGATGCAAATCTTGACAAGATCACACATTTAAGTTAATAGTAACTGACATGTCATATCCAAGTAATAAGGGAGTTCCCTCATCAAGTCTCCAGAGGTCATTAAAGAAAAGATCTTGTAACAGGTGAAAAAAAATAAAAGAGAGAGAATAGAACATTTTAAGTATATATTCTTATTAAAGATATTGACAACAAATGGATATTATGTACCATGAGAAGAAAAGAATATTAGATCTTACTTGAGACAATTCAAATTAATTTCCTTGGGGAAATAATGAAATCTAAAGCTGCAAATCTCATTGAATAGATAAGAGAATGAGAAAATGGGAGATAACTTGTTTAGGGCCGAAAATCTAGTCACATTTTAAGCTCAGCCTAAAATGCAAGTTTTACGATTCCTAATTCAGATGTCATGCTGCTGTTCCTCTCTGATATTCTTATATGTTAATTGTGCCAATGACAATATGTCTTCAGCAGTAGAAAAAGATGTGATGTAAGCTGTTTGCATTTTTTAAGTGGTGAAGGTAGCTATCAAATCATTCACAGAAGTGGTCTATGCTCACTGTCTCTCGTTTCCTTCCTCCCACTATCTCCTTAACTCATTTCAATCAAATGTTTGCCTCCACCATGCCACCAAAGCCATGTTGCTCAATCCAGTAGTCATTTCTCACTTCTCAACTAACCTGGCCTCTCTGTACTTATGGGCACAGTCTCTCAGCATCACCATTATCAGGCACTCTGCCCCTGCCTCTTCTGGCAGGCTGGACATTGAAGATCAGGCTGGTATGCAAGAGAATGATGCAAGGATATAACACAGTATGAATTGAGCATCAGCAGAATCTGCTAGAACTATTTTTGGATGGAATCATTTAGGCAAAAGGCAACAGAATTTTGCATTTAGTCCATCCAAGCTTTCTTCCAACACAAAATTGTTCCAAGACTGACATCTCTAACTTGGTCTCATCTTGGCATTAAATAACCTAAGGGCTAAACCCCTTTTCTTTTTGGCTTCCCTCAAGGAAACAATTCCATCATGAATACACCCAGCCTGACTTTCAGAATTTAAAAATGTTTCATATTAGTCTCCTAGATTTTCACTTACATCTTAGAAGATTCTTTAGAAATTCTCACAGCCCTAGTTTCCTCAGCTAGAAAACAGGGATAATGTTAACATATCTTTCATATAACTGTTGTGAAGATTATATACAGTGATTTATATAAAGCATTTAGCTTAATGCATTAATAATGCTAGATTTAATTGTACTCATTAGACTTTGCTGGGATGGTAGGTTAGTTATCTCTTTTAAGGTAGTACGTGTTCTTTAAAGCTCTAAACTCTTCAATTCCCCTGGGTTTTGCACCAGTTCTTTGCTCTACCTCATTGAATAAAAATTGTCTGTGTCCATTAGCTTAGCTCAGAGTGTGAGTCACCAGAGAATGAGTCAGGTGTTCCATTACCATGTGCCCTTTATATAATGCTAAGTCCCTTCACAGCTTTAGCTCAGATACCGGTCAATCTCACAAAAGTTTGTCTGTCTCAAGGGCTAAGAAATATTCTTTATTATATACTATAGTAATACTATGTGCTATTCTTAGAAATTAGAAGCATGAAAAAAGACAGACAAAAATCTACCTTTATGTCTTTATAGGAGCTTACATGCATATAGAGAAGAAAGACAATTAAAAACACAAATAAGGACAATATACAAATTTGACTCATGTTCTGGCTCTATTTTAGACTTGTTAAATTTGAAGTGCCCACTAGACATCCAAATAGGCAGTTAGATATCTGAACTGATGAGCAGAAGTGGCTGAAGAGCTCAGAGGCAAAGTCTGGACAAGAGATATAAACTTGTAGGTCACAAATATATACATAACATTTAAAGCTATGACAGTAGTAGGAAAATTAGGAGGTAAGTATATACAGAAAAAAAGAGATAACCTGGGAAATCCAATACTTGGAGATCTGAAAGTAAGAGATAAACCAGCAAAAGGAACCAAGAGGGATTGGCCAGCAAGTTAGGAGGAAAAACATGTTGCCAGTCAAGGACAAGCTTTGCCTGGACTGCACCCAGCCAATGATTGGGCATGGACAAGGCTCCACTTGTGACCACCAATCATCCTGCCTGAATAGCCTACTCTTGCTTGAAGACTCTCCATTGGTCTAGCTGAGATTTTCTCTGAACTGCGCTATGGTCTGAGGTTTCTCCTTCCTTTCTCCTTTCACAAGTGCCAAACCTACCTCGTGGTCTGAAAGTTCTTTCTTCCTACTCCTGTTCACTCCCCCTTGGTCCTTCATAGGTGTTGGCCTGTCTTGGTGTCTGCTTTTCATGCTTTTCAGACTAGACCCAATAATTTGGTTTTGTTCGTTTTTTTAGAGTCAGGGCCTCACTCTGTTGCCTGAGCTGGAGTACAGTGGCATGACCATGGCTCACTGTAACCTCAAATTCCTGGCCTCAAGTGATCCTCCCACCTTAGCCTCCTGAGTAGCTAGGACTACAGGTGTGTGCCACCATGCTCAGTTTTTTGTTTTTAATTTTTATACATACGGGGTCTCGCTACATTGCAGGCTGGTCTAAAACTCCTGGCCTCAAGTGATCCTCCCACCTCAACCTCCCAAAGCTCTGGGATTACAGGCATGAGCCACCATGGCCAGCTCAGTCTAGGATAATTTGAAGGCTTGTGTTTTGCATTATATTTTAGAGATTTCCCAGGGGATTCCGTTCCAGTCATCCACTGTGCTTTTGTAGTACAGTATTGCTGGGTCATGATCTTTTCAAAATATAAATCAGATCATATGACTTTCCAGCTTGAAATCCTCATAGTAGGAATAAAATGCAAGAACTACCACATGTAACGTTATGGCTATATGTCTTTATTAATGATCTCTTCCCTTTTCTGTATCACTTCCCCCTTAACTACCCATTTCCTTTGTGCCTTCCAATAAACTTCTTGCATTTAAAACTTTGTCTCTGGGAAAATTTCTACTAAGATATTACAGAAAGAATAATGATCAAAATGTTTACAGTATTTTTCAGCAGTAACTTAGGAGTGTTATTGTTTTCAGGGTTCCAGGTAAGTAGAAATGCCTGCATACTAGCCATTAGACAAGTAAGTGGAAATTTCTAATGGCCACTGATCCACATAGCCATAAAGTTACCTGTGCTCACTCAAGTAGTTTCGGAGATTTCCATGTTTCCAATCCCAGGAGCCATTGGAACAACAGATGGCTAAAATATTTTGAGGTTTATTTACCTGCAGAGACTGTGCAGTTAATGAAAAAAAGATTAGCAAGTGAACCTAATGCTGGAGTGCACATCTGGATGGAAGCTTTGGACAGCTGGGCATGGATCAAGAGGGTTATTACTGTTGTCAAAGAATTGAGGATTGTTGTAACTTTCCCACAAGGCGTCTGTGGAAGTCCCCTGTTTCTAAAAGTTTTGGCCCTAGCCTTAGACCCTGTGCTCTTGTTTGTCAACACTTGCCCTTCACTAATACTCTCAATCCACTGTTAGGTTAAACTAGGATTCAAAAGCCTCCCTCTGTGGGCACCACTGATAACTCTCTAAGACCCTAAGTTTTAATCAGCTCTTCATAATCCAACCATGCATTCTCTAGAGAGAGAAAATTTCTCATATCACCCAGCTCCATCTTGGGTCCCTTGTTAAACTATAAAATAATTTAAAACAAGGTCAAAAAAAACTAAATTAGGAAGCTAAATCTTCTTAAGAACTCAGCAATTCTACTTCTAAGAATTTATGTAAAGACAATAGAATCAAGGAAGGACAATATTATTTGTATAGCAAGAAAGGGCAACATAAATGCTTTAAAATATGATATGTGTTAACTGAATTATTATATAGCCAAATGATTAAAATTCTACACAGTCAAGCATGGTGGCGTGCACCTGTAGTCCCAACTACCCTGGAGGCTGTGGCAAAAGGATCACCTGATTCCAGGAGTTTGAATCTAGTTCGGACAATGCAGTGAGAATTTGTCTCTCTCTCTGTTTTTTGTTTGTTTGTTTGCTTTGTCTTGTTGTTGTTGTTTTGAGACAAAGTCTCGCTCTGTTGCCTAGGATGGAGTTCAGTGGCGCGATCTCAGCTCACTGTAACCTCCGCCTCCCGGGTTCAAGCGATTCTCCTGCCTCAGCCTCCTGAGTAGCTGGGACTAGAGGCATGCACCACCACGCCCAGCTATGGTATTTTTGTTTTTTGTTTTATTTTGTTTTTTGTATTTTTAGTAGAGATAAGGTTTCACCATGTTGGCCAAACTCCTGACCTCAAGTGATCTGCTGGTCTCAAGCTCCTGACCTCAAGTGATCTCCCTGCCTCGGCCTCCCAAAGTGCTGAGATTACAGGTATGAGCCACCACATCCGGCCTGAGAACTTGTCTCTTAAAAAAACAAAAATGAGAAAAAAATACTACACCATTATTGAAAACATGAAATAATATTCATGATATACTACTGAGTTAAAAAAAGACAAAATATAAATAGAATTCTAAGGAAAATATCTTTTAAAGTATATTATATAGAGGCCAGGAGTTTGAGACCAGCCTGGGCAACATAGCAAGACTCCATCACTAGGAAAAGCTAAAAAATTAGCCAGGTGTGGTGGTGTTACCTTGTAGTTCTAGCTACTTGGGAGGCTAAGGTGGAAGGATCTCTTGAGCCCAGGAGGCTGAGGATGCAGTGACCTATGATCATGCTACTGCACTCTAGCCTAGACAACAGAGTGAGACTCCATCTCGTAAAATAAATTAAATGTTAAAAGCATATTATATAGTTATATATCTGCACGTTTATTTCTGCATATGGAGAAAGAAAAGACTAGAAGGATATCACAAATAGTTATTTCTAAGTTGTAGAACTCTTAGTGATTTTCCTCTCTATCTTTTTCTGAAGTTCTCAATTTTTTTATGATGAATATGATTCTTTCAACATAAGGCAGTAAAAATGGACAAATACTAGTTTAAGAGAAGAGAAAGAAATTCTCAATGTGCTCCAAAGACAACTGACATGACTTTGATCTGGATGGGGTGGGGTAGGGCCTGGAGCCAGGGGTCAGGCATCTATGCCAGAGAAGCCAAAGGAGAGAGGTTTCATTAGCATTTCCTTTTTGTGTCCTGACATCTGCAGGGCCTGAGGGAAGCTGTGGTTACTCTGCCCAGCGATAGAAGAATTTGTGACAGATGCAAGGGATCATCAAGTACCTTCTGTGTTCTAGGAGAAACAAATCTGCTAAAGGGAGCTGATGTAAACCCCTGACCCTGAAATGAAAGGATAGGAGAGAAAGATTCCAGTCAGCTCTGCTGCCACGTTCTTCAGAATGAATGAGATTAATTCTTTTAAAGTCATATAAACAAAGGCTTTGTGCTGTTACTCCACAAACAAATGTGAAATTCCAGAAGCTGAGCTTTGCGCACACCTACCTGTAAACCCCACACTTGGCTTTAATCTTGGATTAAGAGCTGTCAGGCTTGGTGCTTTGAGCTAGTCATTTAACCTCCTGGTGCTTTCCAGTGTGATGTTTGGAAAAGTCCAGCAATTATTCTGCCCTTGCTCTTGGAGAAGTTGTGTCGCAAGGTGGAAACATAGCTGCAAAATGTAGAACTGTCTGATATGGTCTGGATCTGTGTCCCCACCAAAATCTCACATGGAATTATAATCCCCAGTGTTGGAGGAGGGGCCTGGTGGGAGGTGATTGGATCATGGGGATGAATTCCCCCTTGCTGTTCTCATGATAGTGAATGTGTTCTCATTAGACCTGGTTGTTTAAAAGTGTGTAGCACCTCCCCCTTCACTTTCTTCCTTCTTCTCTGGCCATGTAAGACGTGCCTCCTTCGCCTTTGCCTTTCACCATGATTGTAAGTTTCCTGAGGCCTCCCCGGAAGCAGAAGCCTGTATACCCTGTAGAACAGTGAGCCAATTAAACCTCTTTATCACTTACCCAGTTTCAAGTATTTCTTTATAGCAGTGTGAGAATGGACTAATACATTGTCTCAGGCCTAGTCAACTTTCTGAGCTCTGTAAGAAAGGGCTTTCTCCAGAAAAAAAATCTGAGCTGACATTCATCAACCCACAGAATGATGGAGAGCTTTTGACCCAAGGGTCAGTTAAGGTTTTTGGTTGCAAGTAACAGAAATTGATTTTGGTTAATTTAAGATAAGCATGATGCGTTGGAAAATTACCAGTGTAGGAAAGAGAGGGAAGAGTAGCTTGGGCACGAGGCATCAAAAGAAGCATGGATTGTGTTAAGTTTAGATGTCCAAGAAGGATGGCAACTGCCTTGTAGCTAGGACAGCTATCAGGTGAGACTAATTTCACTGCTGCTGCTGATGCCACCACCACTGCTGCTGCAATAAATCATCTCTAACATTCCCTCTTGTCCTTGGGTCATTCGCTCAAGTTACAATGCTCCGGGTGACCAAGCATAGATCATGTGCCTGTCTGATGATTTTATGACTGCAAGCAGAGGGAGGACCTGGCCTCCTGGAAGCTGCAGGGCAAAGTGGTTTCCTGGAATTACCCTTCCAATAGTCCCAATTATGGTGACGGAAAGGTAATTCCCCTTAATCTGGGCACGTCTCTTTCTCACAATATAGAAAGCCAAACTCATAGTCCAGGCCACCCCACCATCAATTCAACTGAAGAAGGAAATATTGTGACAAAAATCAATGTTGTGTTAAGATCTGGTTCACGGAATTCTGACCTCAACTAGCTTTTCTGGTCTTATTTCATTACTGCCCTATAAAACCCAGACTACTTGCAACAGTATGTCCTAAAGACAATAGTTCCACTCTGCTACTTGATTTAAAAGGTGTCCCTTACCCAGAACACAACACCTCTACTAACTTTTACTGTGTATCAAAATCTGTCTATTCTGTAGGGGCTTGATATGGTTTGGCTGTGTCCCCACCCAAATCTCATCTTGAATTGTAGATCCCATAATTCTCATGTGTTGTGGGAGAGACCCGGTGGGAGGTAATTGAATCATGTGGGCAGTTTCCCCCATACTGTTCTTGTGGTGTGAATAAGTCTCATGAGAGCTGATGGTTTTATAAGGGGAAACCCCTTTCACTTGGTTCTCATTCTCTCTTGCTGCCTCCAGGTATGAAATATCTTTTGCCTTCCACCATGATTGTGAGTCCTCCCCAGCCATGTGGAACAGTGAATCCATTAAACCTCTTTTTCTTTATAAATTACCCAGTCTCGGGTATGTATCAGCAGCATGAAAACAGACTAATACAGACCTAATTCATAAGTGTCACCTCTGTGACATTTTCCTTGGCCATCCCTGTTGGAGCAGCTCTCTCTGCCTCTTCTGAACTCCCATGAGATTCTATGTCCATAACCCTCTGAAGGCCATGACTCAGTGGTTCACCCCCAGAGTGATGCTACTTTGGAAAAATATTCCTTTTGTCCTCTATGTATTGCTGATTCTGTGTCTGTATTAATCTCTCTCACTCTCTCTTTCTTTCTCTCTCTCACACACACCCCTAGAAACTGTCTAGCAGAGGCAGACTTTCCAGGGGATGTTTATTAGTTCATTCTCACACTGCTATAAAAAACTACCTGAGACTGAGTAATTTATAAAGAAAAGAGGTTTAATTGGCTCACAGTTCTGCAGGCTCTACAGGAAGCATAATGGCATCTGCATCTGGGGAGGCCTCAGGGAACATACAGTCATAGTGAAAGACAAAGGTGAAATGGCACTTCACATGGCTGGAGCAGGAGGAAGAGAGAGAGAGAGGAGAGGTGCTACCTACTTTTGAACAACCAGATCTCATGATAACTCACTCCCTATCATGAGAACAGCACTGAGAGAAATGTGCTAACCCATTCATGATAAACCACCCTCATAATCTAATCACCTTCTACCAGGCCCCACCTCCAACATGAGGGATTACAATTGAATATGAGATTTGAGTGGGAACACAGATCCAATCTGTATCAGGATGAAAGGACAGAAATTAAGCTAGAGATAACAGAAGCTATATGAAAGGGGAGGAGGTGTTATAACGATGGCCAGGTTAATAAATTTTGTCTGCCACATTTCCATTACTCATATGGAAAATTACTTTGAATTAAAATTATTTGTATACATGCATTTTCTTCCCAACTGAATGTTGAGATCTTTGAGGGCAGAGACCACATCTCGTTCATCTCTTTTGCCCTCGGAGCTTAGCCCAGTACCTGATACATAGCAACCACTCAATATGCATATAATGAATTAATGAGCACATTAATTTGTTAATTAATTACAGGCCTCCAGTAGCCATGGCTATGCTGCCCAATAGTTATGCAAGAAAGCAAATTAATGATTTCCTAGCTCTTGATCCCCAGAAGTTTTTTTTTTTTCTGCCGTGTCTGTATAGATATCACTAACAAGGACTTCAAATAAATGAGGGCTATCTGAAAGATAGGCTGACTACTAGGATCCCAAAGCCCATTTTGATCTTTCACTGAAAGAAGGGCAGCTATGAACCACACAGCACACACTTTTTAAAAATGAGATTTAATTTCCTTGCCTCTGGCAGTAGCTTTTAGAAGCAATGGAGTGGACGGCTGGGAGAGTATTCACAGGGGGTGGAGGCCTGGGGTTGTCAAAGCTGGGAGATTAGCGATAGCAGGGCCCTTGTCAGAATATGTACCACAGAACCTAACTCTCCCATCCCCTAGGGTCTGAAAGCTCCATTAGGAGTGATCATAACTATTTCATCGCTGTGGTTCTGTCTACTTTGCAAAGTTCATGAGCTATTCTAATCCTCTGAGCAACTGTAAGACTCTCTTTCCTACCCCATGTCTCCACACCGCATCCACTTAATTCCACAGTTTAAAGCCACATAGAGTGAAAGAGTACACACTAAAACAATGGTGATAAAATTAAGAGAAAAACAAATATTTGGACCACAGAACGTGATATCAGTGTTCAGACGTTTAAAACAATAGTCATGATAATTTGAGCTCACATTTATTAAGCTCCTACTAGATATCAGTCATTTTCTATGCATTTCATCCTCCAAACTGCCCTATGAAAAAAGCACTATTATCATTTTCATTTTACAGATGAGAAAACTAAGGTATAGAGAGGTTAAGAGGCTTGACGAAGATAAAAGCACAATGGGCTACTGTGTGACCCCAGGAGTTTGCTGGTCCTGTGCATTGAATCACCATATTAATTGTTTCCATGATCAAATCGATTTAGGAAATCATTATCTAAACAACAGTTCTTTAGTACAGGACTTTGCAGCTTTTAATATGCTGGTTTGCATTGGGATTCTGTGAGAGTTGTTTTCTAAACTCATTCGATCATGAATCATTTGTGTTACTTTGGGAAATATACCATAGGTTTAACCTTTATCTTGAATTCAAAGTCTCTGGAAAGCTATTTGATGCTTCTGAAGAAGGAACTGGGAACCTCACAGCACATTGTGAAAAGTAAGAAAAATTGCCTTCCATTTACACTGGACCAGGCTCTGTAGTAAGTTCTTATTCCCATATGTAAAATGAAGAAACTGAGGCTCAAAGAGGCTTGCCCAATTTGCCCAAGTGCTGGAGTCAGAATTAAAATTCAGCCAGGCTGACCTCAGAAGCAACACTTTAAAGTGCTAGACTATAATGCCACTCAGACTGGTGAGCAACCAAGAATCTCTGAGCAGCAGCACACGACCATGGAACAGCACAAGCTCGCAGGGCAGTGCCTGGCTGTGACCTTGGGCTGGATCAACTTAACCTCACCAAACCCCAGTTTTTACATCCTTAAAATGGAAGTAATGGAACCCACATTCCAGAGGTTGATATGAAGATTGAAGTAGATAAGGCATATAAAGGACTTTTATTAGAGTAACTGGCCCATAGTAAATGCTTAATAAACAGAAGCTACTAATTTCCTTAACTCCAAACAGAGCACATAGTATTTTCATTTGATCTTGGCCAAAAGGCTGAGAAGCGATACACATAACATTTTCTAGAAACATTTTATCTTTCATGTTCCAGATCATGTTGTTTTCCCTGAAATTTCTTTCAGTGGACAGATGACCACAGGCAGAACAGGTAAGGCAACGTGGGGTCATGAACACTTGATTCATCTATCTGGTTAGGATAATTGCCACAGGGAGACATACCTGAACTCATCAGCTAAGTACCTCCCTTTTATTTAGTAACTGAACCCTTCCTCATCTGATCTCATTTGTTGTCTTCTAATCACCTTTTCAAAATTCCATTTAGATTTTCCTTCATAGAAGAGGCAGCTCTCTTCATGCATACTTCATTCTACCCTTGATTATTGTCTACTTCATTTGCATATAACTTATCTAATTATATTGTTACCTAGTAGGTCCCTGTAACCTAGTTTCCTGGGATGGTGCCTACCCAGCTGAGAACCACACAGACTTTCTCCAAATGGTTGAATACCAGTATATTCTTGTTCACTTCACATTTTGGACACAGGACTATAAATACTCTGCAGTCTCTTTAGCCCTAACTGGCCTCTGTCTTCACATACTTAAGCAAGCACATCCTATGCTCCTTAATCCACTAATTTGATATATTCTCATTCAATAGCACAGCATACAGAATGTTTCCAAGCATACATGACCGCAGAAGTATATCTTTGCAAGCACACTAGCTCTATACATACTTTATACACTTATATTTAAACTTATACATTTTCTTCTCTGATTCAATAGATTTCCATTCTGATCAATACTATTCATCAAATAGTCAGGAAAGAGAAAAAACACATTTACTACCATCCAAGTGCAAGCCATCATCAATGCCACCACTAGTCCATATGGTGGTTTCTTACAAATTAGAAAAATACACTCCCTCTGAGTAGCTACGGCCTTGTGACAAAATTTACAATAGGGAACATCTGAGTTGGACTGCAGCTCTCATTTTCCCACTTTTCTGGACACTCTCAGCAGCACAAATCCCAAATAACTACACATGGTAGCCCTGAACATCTTTTTCTTGATTACTATAATAACCTCTCATCTGATCTTCCTTCTTTTTTGTTCTTAACAAACTATATTTTATTCTCAACATTTTGATCTTTTCCAAATATAAATCAGATCATATGACTCTCCAGCTCGAAATCTTCATACTTGGAATAAAATGCAAGAACTACCACATGACCCAGCAATACCACTCCTGGATGTTTATCCAAAAGAATTGAAATCAGGATCTCAAAGAGATATTTGCATTCCCATGTTCGTTGTTGCATTATTCACAATAGCCAAGATGTGGAAAAAGCATAAATTCCCATCAACAGAAGAATGGATAAAGAAAATGTGGTGTATACATCCAATGGAATATTATTCAGCCTTAAAAAGAAAATTCTGCAATATGTGACAATATGGATGAACCTTGAGAACACTATGTATGTGAAATAAGCCAGTCACAGAAGGACAAATACTGTATGATTCCACTTACATGAAATATCTAAAAAGTCAAACTCATAGAAACGAAAAATAGAATGGTGGTTTCCAGGGGCTGGGAGGAGAGAAAATGTGGAGTTACCAAGAGGATTCTAGAGGTCTGATGTACAACATTGTGCCTATAGATAACAATGCTATGTTGCATTTTTAAAATTTAAGAGAGTAGATCTCATGCTAAATGTTCTTGCTACAATTAGAAAAATTAAATTTAAAAGAAAATTATTGACCCACAAGAGCCTGTATGATTTGGCCCCTCTCTTCATTACTTCAAATCCTGCCCCTTTTGCTCACTCTGCTCCCATCAGAATGGCTTTCTTTCTGTTTCTGGGACATTCCAAGTTTATTACCAGTTCAGAGATTTTGTTCCTTCTCTTAGTCAACTAAGATACATAACAAACCACTCCCCGAATGAGTAGCTTGCTACAATAAGCCTTTTGTGCATATTTGTGCATGGGTCTGCTGGTCAGTTCTAGATTTGCAAGGACCAGCTCTGCTTCAGGCCATAGGTCAGCTCAGCTTGGCTTCAAACTATGAGTTCAGTTCATATCTGCCTTGTGTGTGCCCAATTCTGCTTAACCAGTGCTACCCCAGGCCATGTTCCTTTCATTGTGCGTAGTAGGAGTACAAGAGACCAAGCTGAACTGTGAAAGCACTGAATTTGAAACCTTGAAGAACTTCCCATTGGCCAAAACAAGCCATTCAATCAAGCCCAACATTAATGGGGCAGGAAATGACACTCTGCCCACAATGGGAGGATACTGCAAAGTTATCTGGCAAATGGGGTAGATATATAATCCTATTAAGGACAATGAAGGATTAAGACCAATAATTCCATCTACCAGGCCCCTGCTGCTACCAGCAACTAGAATTTTCTGTTCCCACATTTATTCGTGGCTGGCTCTATCTTTGGTTTCAATGCCACCTTCTCAGAGAGGCCCTCTATGACCACCTGTGCTCATGTCACCCTCAATGGCTCTCTAATTCATTATCCATTTTTGTTTTGTTTATTGTATGCATAAATTTCAATTAACTCATTTGTTTGTTGGCTCACTTGTTCATTGTCTCCCTCCTCTGGAAATATACACAAGGATTTTCTCTGTCCTATTCATTATTTAAGCTGCAACTAGAGCATCACTCAGCATACAGTAAGGACTCAATAAATCCTTATAAGATAAATACATTATAGAAACCTGCATTCTTATGTACACTTGCATTTTTGCTTTTCATTCCAATGTTAGTCCCTCAGCATATTTTCAGTTATTCTTTGTCAAATATAAATAAACGTCTGAATGCGGGGTGGGAGGGTCAGGGAGGAAGACTATGTACTATGTCATATAGTCAAAAATAAAGGATTTGGAATCAAGTTCTAGCAGTGTATGACCTAAGCCTTAGTGTTATTATCTATAAAATGGGGGGAAAAAACTGCAGATTTGGCCATAGGGATTAAACTAGGTGATGCCTGTATAACACTTTCCTGAAGTTGGAGAGAGTAGCATGTAGTAAGATGGGAAAGGTAGACACAACCCAGTTAGTGGAGCCAATGTAGAGTCTCTTAATGGATGATTCAGAAGGTACATGTGTTTTCCAGTTTTTCAAACAGATTTCCCCTGTGTTTTTTCTAGTATAAGTGGATCCACAGATTGCCAGTCCCCATTGTCACCCAGGTCATTCTGCTGGGGCTGTGGATGGCTGCATTCCCCCAAGGCCCTCTAGTGTTTGCAAGTGCTGAGGGACTTTTGGTGGCCTTTTTCACTGGCTTCTGTTTCCACAAGAATTGCTTCAAGCTGACAAGACTGTCTCCAAATTAACCCTAAATGATATGGCCACACCTTTCTATCAGACCCTAATAAAATTCTGTTTTGGAGACATGGGGCCAGATTGAGTCCTTTTATTGCTCATCATTTCTGAGCATTCTCCTTCCTTGAAAAACTGTATTAATCAATTAATTTTCCCATGAGGTAGGTAAGAAACTAACTTGAAGAATTAGCATTTTGTTCGAAGGGTAAATTAAGGGAAAGAGTAACAACTCACCCTAATGTTTGTTCTCCTAGTTGAGCTAATATGTAGTTAATTCTCTTATTTTAGCATTAACTTTGCATTAGTATTGTCCTCCCATGTTCATAAAGATTACCAAAATTTAGTAGTTTAATAATGCTTTTGTGGCAATAGTATAAGAAAACAGTCACTCTTGTTTAGCGATAGTGTGAATCTATAATCTTTCCCAAGAGAAATTTGGCATTTCTATCTATTCCATATTTAAAATGCACATTCACATTGGCTGAAAAAATCCATTTCAAGGATTTAGGCTGCAGTTACTTTTGCATAGATAGATAGATAAATAGATAGATAGATAGATAGATAGATAGATAGATAGATAGATAGATAGATAGATTAAAAAATGTAAAGATTATCTATTAATAAATCTTTTTTCTCCACATTGTTGAAGTTGAAATAAACAGACACATAGTTGTATATGCTTAGAAAAGTTTTAGAAGGCTGCACAAAAAACTACTCAGAATGGTTAATGGAGGTAAAAAAGCCAAAAATGACAGAGAGTGAGTAAACACCAAGTAGAAACAAAAAGCTTTTATTTCCCCCATTTAATGGGATGGTGACTGAATTCATTAAATATTAGTATATTTTATTTTTATTTTTAAATATTTAATTAATAAAATTAAAAAGAAAGAAAACATTGTGTCTGTCCCTACAGGATTTTGGGATCTAGATATTATAGGGCACCTATCTTCTCCTCTTGCTCATGTTCCTGACTCACTTGCTCCTAAATCAGAGACAGGATACACATTCTTACTAAAATAAGAGAATTGTTTACATCTCAAGAGTTCTCCCTCAAATGATGCAAGGCAAAGGAGAAAACAAACATGCAGGAAGTCACTGGCTTGAGGGTTGGGAACAGAATGGTGGGCCAAAAATAACCGGCCTGGCATAACCAGCAAGCAACATCATCCTGTGACAGGGAATCAGGGATGCCCTTTGGATCTTTTCTGAACTGAGGCTTGACTCTCCATGTTGAAAGTAGTAGAGCAGAATTGAAATACTGGTCTAATGAGTCCAAATTCATAATCATAGTCTGTAAAAAACTGAAATGAGGGTCACCTTGTCAAAGTCAAACACTGGAATTCAGTGGTTTTAATTGAGAGGGTTCCTGCAAGAGGTAAGAGATAGAGTAGGTATTTGCATCCTGGGCTGAAAAAATGAAGTGCATGTCACAGGAAAATTGGCTGTGAGCATCCATGATATGGGTTAACAATTACAACAGCAATGACAACTGCTATGTGTTGAATATGTACTGTGAGTCAGCCATTATGCTAAGCATGCTACAGACACTTTCTCATCGAAAGCTGCAACAGATTTATCAGGTTTATTTTACAGATTAAATACTTAGTCCTACAGTTTATAAGTGGTAGAGCCAGGAATAAAACTACATTGGCCTGATTTTCCAAACCCATGCTCTCAACTACTCTATGACAAGATGCTTTTATTTAGAATTGCCCTGGAATTCTAAGTGGCTTTTTAGAGAGGCAAGGTCACCCAGGCTGCCCTGCACAACAGCAGAAAATTTCACACGTCTGAGCACCCATTATCCAGGCTGCCTGGGCCAAGACTCAGGGCAAGGGCCACCCTGCCTTTCCTTTTGCCATCTCTGAAAGAGGAGTTCTGCCAGAACCATAAGTAATAATGATTCACAAAGTGCACAGTCATAACTGTGTTGATAATTTCTCAAGCTACTTTGGTTTTCTCAAGCTCTTAGGATAAAAACAAACTTTTGCTTTTCTTCATCCTCCTTCATTTTGTTCTCTAAAACAACGTAACACTGTAAAGCAGATGCTGTTTTCTTCCTTTTAATATTGAGGAAATGGTTGCTCTGACGCATCAAGCATCTTGCCCAAAGTTAGTTAACAAATTACCTAACCTCTCAGAATCTGTTTTTTCACTGATAAGTTGGAGATAATATCTAACCCTTAGAGTGGCTGAGATCATATTTCCAAAGTTCAGAGCAGAAAGTAGGCATTTGATAAACTGCACCTGCTCTCGTTGTTAAGTAATTATATTACTTAATGTGATACCATTGTGTGAAGCTGCATACAACATGCATGACCTTGAGCAAGTTACATAACTTATCGGAACACCTTTTTGTCCAAGGGGAGTATTATCATTCAACTTGCTTGGCTGTTTTGAGGACTGAATGAAATAAATGCTCTACATAAAATAGCTACGCTAGTGACTGGTTCACACTCAAACCTCAATAAATAATCATCTCCATAAAAAAGAATGCTGTTGACACATGTTCACCTATAGAACTCCATGAACTTGACCTATCATGTTTGAAAGCAACATCTTTGCTTTCTTTGCTCTTCCCTCACCACACTTTTTCCCAGACTCTTTAGAAATATATAGAATATTAAACAAGACTTTTTTCTCTCCGTTGACATTGCTTTTTAATGGGACTAAACAGCTTTACTGGAGCTTTTTTTCTCATCCTTCAAGTCATGGAGGGCTCTTCCTAGCGGCCTGCAGTAAGAGGCCTCAGAGGAGGAGGCATTCTTGCCTGGATCTTATTCAGAAACACTGATGATGCAATTCTTGGCTCTGGCCACATGCTTGATTGATTTCCAGTACAGCATTTGATGTGAAGGGGAGGAAGAAAGAATCCCTCTCACCCATGGCTAGAAATAATTTCAGAAGGCTGGAGGCAAAGCAGAGGTGATGCTAGCTATCTCCTGGAACTGTTGATAAACCAGCAGTCTCCTGCAAGCCAATTTTATGCATTTGCTTTTCTATCTTTTTGCTCCCCCTACCTATGTCCTCTTACTGGGCATGCTGGGAAAAGCCTCACAAATTTAACTAAGGAAACTCTGGGTGTCCTGTCATCTAATCTTCAGCCTGAGGTTGTAGCTGCCTTTTGCAATGTCTTCTCTCCAAATCAGCATATCTGATTAGAAGACCTGTTCCCTTATGCTCAGCCTTCAGGTGCCCAGTTTTGGAATTCAGCATCTCTACATGAAATATGCCAGATCCGTCAAGAGGCCAGATGGTTCACAGATGCCTGGAAGCAGGGCAAAGTAAGCTGACTGAGGTATGTGGTGTAAGATGCAGCAAACAATATCACCAGGAGGCTGGAAACTCGAAGGTGATGTCAGTCATGTCACCTCTTGATTCAGAAGGGTAATGATGTCAATCTCTAACTGCTGCCCTGAAATCCAGTTCAGTGAAAGCTATCACTAACCACAGTGCCTGTCTTCATAGGAACACGGGAAGCTATTTTTTCATCTGCTGTTTGTGATGTGATGATCTTCAAGAAATGCACATGCATAGCTTTAATTGAGACCTACAAAGGCCAAAGAGTTCAAATGTTTTAATTAAAAAATAGTACCATTATATATTTATTACATGTCTAGCATTATCTCTTCTAAATCTCACACTATTATATCAGCCCAGTCATTACAAAGTTATTCTCATTATACAAACGGAAAAATCAAGAAATGGAGAGCACTCTTAAATACCTTCTTTGCGACTGAAAAGCTAATGTATTCACTAGGAAAGCATCTGAAGGGAACAGAATACCCAACAGACAGTGAATTCCACAAGTGGGGATTGTGCTGTTCTTACGTGACAGTATGATGAGAGATAGGCAGCTATGGCCATTCATTTCGTGGTTCAAAAATGTCCAGCCAGCATCACTGTGGATTTCAGTGGCCTTTCCTTCATGGTTACAGAATGACTGTTTCAACTCTGGGCATGAAGTCTGCATTCAAAATGGCTGAAAGATATCAAGGGACAATGCCAGCATCTCTGTACATTCTACTAGGAAAACAATATCTTCCAGGAACTTTCTGAAGACCCCCTGGTAACAACTCAGTGGTCAGAAATAAATCACACGAACATCCTCTATCTGCAAGAGAAACTGGAAGATAAAGTATTTTGCCTTTCTAGCCTCCATAGTGGAAGCTGACGAGAGAGAGATTATGCTAGCTTGGACTGGGGCTGCAGTGGCAGTAAAATTAGTGAGAAGTAGATGGCCTCAAGAGATATTTTGTGGTAAAAAATCATAAGGCAAATCTTGTAGACTGATTGCATGTGGAAAATAAGCAAGAAGAGGGAATCAGCAATGAATCCTAGGTCTCTAACTTGGTACATTCACTAAGACCAGGAGTCATCAAGAAGGAATAAATTTTGTAGATGAAAACTCATGAGAAGAAGCTGGTGGCTGGCAAGATGGCCGAATAGGAACAGCTCCAGGCTGCAGCTCCCAGCAAGATCAACACAGAAGGCAGGTGATTTCTACACTTCTAACTGAGGTACCCAGTTAATCTAATTGGGACTGGTGAGACAGTGGGTGCAGCCCCCAGAATGCGAGCCAAAGCAGGGTGGGGAGTCGCCTCACTTGGGAAGTGCAAGGGGTCAGGGAACTTCTACCCCTAGTCAAGGGAAGCCCTGAGGGACCGTGCCGTGAGAAATGGTGCTATCTGGCCCAGATACTGTGCTTTTCCCATGGTCTTCACAACCCAAAGACCAGGTGATTCCCTCGGGTGAATACACCACCAGGGCCCTGGGTTTCAAGCACAAAACTGGGCAGCCATTTGAGCAGACACCAAATTAGCTACATGAGGTTTTTCCATACCCCTGTGGAGCCTGGAATGCCAGTGAGACAGAACCATTCAATCCCCTGGAAAGGGGGCTGAAGCCAGGGAGCCAAGTGGTCCACCTCAGTGGATCCCGCCCCCACGGAGCCCAGCAAGCTAAGGTCCACTGGCTTGAAATTCTCACTGCCAGCACAGCAGTCTGAAGTCGACCTGTGATGCTCGAGCTGGTGAGGGGAGGGGAGTCCGCCATTACTGAGGCTTGAGTAGGCGGTTTTCCCCTCACAGTGTAAACAAAGCCACCTAGAAGTTTAAACTGGAAAGAGCCCTCCACAGCTTGGCAAAGCTGCTGTAGCCAGACTCCTCTCTAGATTCTTCCTCTCTGAGCAGGGCATCTCTGAAAGAAAGGCAGCAGGCCCAGTAAGGGGCTTATAGATCAAACTCCCATCTCCCGGGGACAAAGCACCTGGGGGAGGAGGTGCAGCTTCAGCAGACTTAAATGTTCTTGCCTGCCAGCTCTGAAGAGAGCAGCGGATGTCCCAGCACAGTGCTCTAACTCTGCTAAGGGACAGATTGCCTCCTCAAGTGGGTCCCTGACCCCATGCCTCCTGACTGAGAGACACTTCCCAGCAGGGGTCAACCAACACCTCATACAGAAGAGCACTGGTTGGCATCTGGTGGGTGCCCCTCTGGGACGAAGCTTCCAAAGGAAGGAACAGGAAGCAAACTTTGCTGTTCTGCAGCCTCTGCTGGTGATACCCAGGCAAACAGGGTGTGGAGTGGACCTTCAGCAAACTCCAGCAGACCTGCAGCAGAGAGGACTGACTGTTAGAAGGAAAACTAACAAACAGAAAGGAATAGCATCAACATCAACAAAAAGGACGTCCACACAAAAACCCCATCCGAAGGTCACCAGCATCAAAGACCAAAGATAGATAAATCCACAAAAATGAGGAAAAAACAGCTCAAAAAGGCCAAAAATTCCAAAAACCAGAATGCCTCTTCTCCTCCAAAGGATCACGACTCCTCGCCAGCAAGGGAACAAAACTGGACGGAGAACAAGTTTGACGAGTTGATAGAAGTAGGCTTCAGAAGGTGAATAATAACAAACTCCACCGAGCTAAAGGAGCATGTTCTAACCCAATGGAAGGAAGCTAAGAACTTTGAAAAAAGATTAGATGAATTGCTACCTAGAATAACCAGTTTAGAAAAAAACACAAATGACCTGAAGGAGCTGAAAAACACAGCACAAGAACTTCATGAAGCATACACAAGTATAAATAGCCGAACAGATCAAGCAGAAGAAAGGACATCAGAGATTGAAGATCAACTTAATGAAATAAAGTGTGAAGACAAGCTTAGAGAAAAAGGAATGAAAATGAACAAACAAAGCCTCCAAGAAATATGGGACTATGTGAAAAGACTGAATCTACGTTTGATTGGTGTACTGAAAGTGATGGGGAGAATGAAACCCAGTGGGAAAACACTCTTCAGGATAACATCCAGCAGAACTTCCCCAATTCCCCAACCTAGCAAGACAAGCCAACATTCAAATTCAGGAAATACAGAGAACACCACGAAGATACTCTTCAAGAAGAGCAACTCCAAGACACGTAATTGTCAGATTTACCAAGCTTAGAATTAAGGAAAAAATGTTAAGGACAGTCACAGAGGAAGGTCGGGTTACTCATAAAGGGAAGCCCATCAGATTAATGGTGGATCTCTGTGCCAAAACCCTACAAGCCAGGAGAGAGTGGGAGCCAACATACAACATTCTTGGAGAAAAGAATTTTCAACCCAAAATTTCATATCCAGCCAAACTAAGCTTCATAAGCAAGGGAAAAATAAAATCCCTTACAGACAGGCAAATGCTAAGAGATTTTGTCACCACCAGACCTGTCTTACAAGAGCTCCTGAAGGAAGCACTAAATATGGAAAGGAAAAACCAGTACCAGCCACTGCAAAAACATACCAAATTGTAAAGACCATCAATACTATGAAGAAACTGCATGAACTAACGGGCAAAATTAACAGCTAGCATCATAATGACAGAATCAAATTCACACATAACATTAACCTTAAATGTAAATGGGTTAAATGCCCCAATTGAAAGACACAGACTGGCAAACTGGATAGTCAAGACCCATCAGTGTGCTGTATTCGGGAGACCCATTTCATGTGCACAGACACACATAGGCTCAAAACAAAGGGATGGAGGAATATTTACCAAGCAAATGGAAAGCAAAAAAAAAAAAAAAAAAAAAAAAAAGCATGGGTTGCAATCCTAGTCTCTGATTAAACAGACTTTAAACCAGCAAAGATCAAAAAAGACAAAGAAGGGCATTACATAATGGTAAAGGGATCAGTGCAACAAGAAGAGCTAACTATCCTAAATGTAAATGCACCCAATAAAGGTGCACCCAGATTGATAAAGCAAGTTCATAAGACCTACAAACAGACTTGGACTCCCACACAATAATAGTGGGAGACTTTAACACTCCACTGTCAATATTAGACAGATCAACAAGATAGAAAATTAACAAGGATATTCAGGACTTGAACTCAGCTCTGGACCAAGTGGACCTAATAGACATCTACAGAACTCTCCACCCCAAATCAATAGCATATTCATTCTTCCCAGCATCACATCACACTTATTCTAAAATTTACCACATAATTGGAAGTAAAACACTCCTTAGCAAATGCAAAAAAAAAAGAAAGAAAAGGAAATCATAACAAACAGTCTCAGACCACAGTGCAATCAAATTAGAACTCGTGATTAAGAAACTCACTCAAAACCACACAACTACATGGAAACTGAACAACCTGCTCCTGAATGACTACTGGGTAAATAATGAAATTAAGGCAGAAATAAATAAGTTCTTTGAAACCAATGAGAACAAAGATACAATGTACCAGAATCTCTAGGACATAGCTGAAGCAGTGTTTAGAGGGAAATTTATAGCACTAAATGGCCACAGGAGACAGCGGGAAAGATCTAAAGTCAACACTCTAACATCAAAATTAAAACAACTAGAGAAGCAAGAGCAAACAAATTCAAAAGCTAGCAGAGACAAGAAATAACTAAGATGAGAACAGAACTGAAGGAGATAGAGACACGAAAAGCCCTTCAAAAAATTAATGAATCCAGGAGCTGGTTTTTTGAAAAGACTAAAATAGACCACTAGCTAGACTAATAAAGAATAAAAGAGAGAAGAATCAAATAGACACAATAAAAAATGATATAGGGGATATCACCACTGATCCCACAGAAATACAAACTGCCATCAGAGAATACTTTAAACACATCTATGCAAATAAACTAGAAAAACTAGAAGATAAATTCCTGGATGCATACACCCTCCCAAGACTAAACCAGGAAAAAGTCAAATCCCTGAATAAAACAATGACAAGTTCTGAAATTGAGGCAATAATTAATAGCCTACCAAACAGAAAAGCCCGGGACCAGACACATTCACAGCTGAATTCTACCAGAGGTACAAAGAGAAGCTGGTACCATTCCTTCTGAAACTATTCCAAACAATAGAAAAAAAGGTTACTCCTCCTAACTCATTTTATGAGGCCAGCATCATCCTGATACCAAACTTGGCAGAGACACAAAAACAACAAAAATTTCAGGCCAATATACCTGATGAACATCAATGCAAAAATCCTCAATAAAATACTGGCAAACCGAATGCAGCAGCACATCAAGAAGCTTATCCACCACGATCAAGTCGCCTTCATCCCTGGGACGCAAGCCTGGTTCAGCATACCTAAAACAATAAACGTAATCCATCACATAAACAGAACCAATGACAAAAACCACATGATTATCTCAATAGATGCAGAAAAGGCCTTTGACAAAATTCAACAACTCTTTATGCTAAAAACTCTCAATAAACTAGGTATCGATGGAGTGTATCTCAAAATAATAAGAGCTATTTATGACAAAGCCACAGCCAATATCATACTGAATGGGCAAAAACTGGAAGCATTCCCTTTGAAAACTGGCACAAAACAAGGATGCCCTCTCTCACCACTCCTATTCAACATAGTATTGGAAGTTCTGTCCAGGGCAATCAGGCAAGAGAAAGAAATAAAGCGTATTCAAATGGGAAGAGAGGAAGTCAAATTGTCTCTGCTTGCAGATGACATGATTGTGTATTTAGAAAACCCCATCGTCTCAGCCCAAAATCTCCTCAAGCTGATAAGCAACTTCAGCAAAGTCTCAGGATACAAAATCAATGTGCAAAAATCACAAACATTTCTATACACCAATAAAAGACAGAGCCAAATCATGAGTGAACTCCCATTCACAATTACTACAAAGGGAATAAAATGCCTAGCAATACAAATTACAAGGGATGTGAAGGACCTCTTCAGGGAGAACTACAAACCACTGCTCAAGGAAATAAGAGAGGATAAGAACAAATGGAGAAACAGTCCATGCTCATGGACAGGAAGAATCAATATCGTGAAAATGGCCATATTGCCCAAAGTAATTTATAGATTCAATGCTATCCCCATCAAGCTACCATTGACTTTCTTTACAGAGTAGAAAAAAATACTTTAAATTTCATATGGAACAAAAAAGACCCCATATAGTGAAGACAATCTTAAGCAATAAGAATAAAGCTGAAGGCACCACACGACCTGATGTTAAACTATACTACAAGGCTCCAGTAACCAAAACAGCATGGTACTGGTACCAAAACAGATATATAGACCAATGGAACAGAACAGAGCACTCAGAAGTAATGCCACACATCTACACCCATCTGATCTTTGACAAACCTGACAAAAACATGCAATTGGGAAAGGATTCCCTATTTAATAAATGGGAAAACTGGCTAGCTATACACAGAAAACTGAAACTGGACCCTTTCCTTACACTTTATACAAAAATTAACCCAAGATGGATTAAAGACTTAAAAGTAAGACCTAAAACCATAAAAACCCAGAAGAAAACCTAGGCAATACCATTCAGGACACAGGCATGAGCAAAGACTTCATGACTAAAACACCAAAAGCAATGGTAACAAAAGCCAAAATTGACAAATGGGATCTAATTAAACTAAAGAGCTTCGGCACAGCAAAAGAAATTATCATCAGAGTGAACAGACAACCTACAGAATAGGAGAAAATTTTTGCAATCTATCCATCTGACAAAGGGCTAATATCCAGAATCTACAAGGAAATTAAAGAAATTTATGAGAAAAAAAAAAGAACAACCCCATCAAAATATGGGTGAAAGATATGAACAGACACTTCTCAAAAGAAGACATTTATGTGGCCAGAAAAATATGAAAGAAAGCTCATTATCACTGGTCATTACAGAAATGCAAATCAAAACCACAATGAGATACTATCTCATGCCAGTTAAAATGGTGATTACTAAAAAGTCAGGAAATGACAGATTCTGGAGATGTGGAGATATATATAGGAACAATTTTACACTGTTGGTGGGAGTGGAAATTAATTCAATCACTGTGGAAGACAGTGTGGCAATTCCTCAAGGATCTAGAACCAGAAGTACCATTTGACCCAGCCATCCCATTACTGGGTATATACCCAAAGGATTATAAATTATTCTACTATAAAGACACATGCACATGTATGTTTATTGTAGCACTGTTCACAATAGCAAAGGCTTGAAACCAACCCAAATGCCCATCAGTGATAGACTGCATAAAGAAAATGTGGCGCATATACACCATGGAATACTATGCAGCCATAAAAAAAGATGAATTCATGTCCTTTGCAGGGACATGGATGAAGTTGGAAACCATCATTCTCAGCAAACTAACACAGGAACAGAAAACCAAACATTGCATGTTCTCACTCATAAGTGGGTGTTGAACTATGAGAACACATGGACACAGGGTTGGGAACATCACACACTGGGGCCTGTCAGTGGGTGGTGGGCTAGGGGACCAATAGCATTAGGAGAAATACCTAATGTAGATGGTGGGTTAATGGGTGCAGCAAACCACCATGGCACATGAATCCCTATGTAACAAACCTGCACATTTTGCAAATGTGTCCCAGAACTTGAAGTATTATTATTATAATAATAATAATAATAATAAAGTCATGAGTGCACTCTTGGTTTTGTTTGTTTGTGTGTTTGAGACAGAGTCTCTCTCTGTCACCCAGGTTGGAGTGCAGTGGCATGATCTCAGCTCACTGCAACCTCTGCCTCCCAGGTTCAAGTGATTCTTCCACCTCACCCTCCCAAGTAGCTGGGACTACAGGTGTGCACCACCAAGCCCAGCTAATTTTTGTATTTTTAGTAGAGATGGGGTTTTACCATATTGGCCAGGTTGGTCTCGAGTTCCTGACCTCGTGATCCTCCCACCTCGGCCTCCCAAAGGGCTGGGATTACAGGCGTGAAACACCACACCCGGCCATGAGTGCACATTTGTACCTATTCAGAATAAAGAATAAAGTTTCTTTCAGACATCTAAATACAGATGTTGCCAGTTAAATACAAAGATTGGAAGTAAGAGAAGTTGTCTAGGCTAACAATATAGAGGATTAACATTTATGGTTATCAGTCATTTGCATCAGTCAATCCTTTAGTGATATCTCTGCTGTGTGGAATTTCCTATACCAGTTGTTCTCAAGCAGGTGCAATTTTTTCCATGAGGAGATACCTGGCAATAGCTAAAGACATTTTTGGTGTCTCAACTCAGGGAAGGGGTTGCTATTGGCATCTAGCAGACAGAGGCCAGGTATGCTGCTAAACATTTTAAAGTACACAGAACAATCCCTTACAACGAAGGTTTATCCAGTCCAAATTGTCAATAGTTCTGAGGTTGAGAAACTTGCTCTATGGTAAACTCAATTTTGAGCTTAGTATTTCCCTGATCCACAGGGTTCCTGAATGTTCCATTTTTGTATCCCATAACTTCCCACTATTCTGATGTTGCCACGGTCTTTAACTTGCCATGACATCATTTTACAATGGCTTTTCATATCATAACCTGCCCTCAGCACCAAGACTTCTCTGGTGGAGCTGCATGGACACAGATATTATTGTTGACTTGACAAAAGTTATGTTTAAAGTTATCTAGCACCAGGAGCCTGACTTCTTTTACAATTCACAATTGAAGAGTCTCCCAAACACCGAGACAAAGAAAAACTTGTCCTTATAAATAAATTCAATCACTACCCATAAGACACTGAATTTAAGAGGTATCTTGAATGTGCTGAAGGTAACCTTTAGGATGTGTATAAATAATTGCTGTGTTAGACACAATGTTTTATCCCAAGCAGTAACCTAGGCTAAAAGTATAGAGAAAATTGCTTAAAATGGAAATCTGAAGATATTTGAGATACATCCTAAGTTTTTGAGGATGATGTCAATAACAGCCACATACCCTATAAACCATTACTTGGTTTTCCTCTGATAGTTACTTTCTTACACTTTTCTGATTATCCACTTGAAAAACATTAACTTGCCTTACCTATAAAAGCCATACAGTTGCTTCCGATGAGGATTTATTAGCCATATTTATTTTAGAGATTCACTGTCATGATAAACCAATTGAGTAGGAGCTCTTTTTATTTTAGCAAGAATCTAGTACAGGCAATGTACTATTCTTAAGGACCTATTAAAAAGCTCAACAACATGTCTGAATTCATAGGCTCTGATCCAATGACGTGGAGACCAGCAGACCATTAAAATTAATTGAAAGTGCTGAACCATTTCAAGATTGATTTATTTTATATTACAAAAAAATTAAATAAAATGGGAGGTGCTAGGTTAGCCTCTGCCCTAAAAAATTAGTCTAAAATTACAATTGAAACATCTCAAATGGTATTATTGTGAAACTCATTAAGATATATGTTAGGTTTCCAAATCATACTTATGCTCTTTGTAATTTAATAATGAGCTACTCTCATTTAGAAAAAACTTGGCTCTCAATGGTGAGCAAGTAGTCAGGATTCCGATCAATTTGAGCACCTAGTGAGAACCTAGAATATCTTACCAATGCAAAGCCACCTATTTAGGTGAGCTTTTTCTTTCTTTGGGGTGCAAAAAAATTCTGTAAAGGAACATTTTCCCGCTAAACCAAGACTATGTTATTTTGTTGAATTCTGCATTCTTCTTTATTGTTCCTGGCATACAGGACATAACATCTGGAGGCATTTCCCCTGAAGTGTCTAAAGTGACTTCAATAGCAGCCATTCCTGTGTCTTCTGAACTGGTGGTAAAGGCAGGGAAAAGCAGGAAATCCTCTCTATAAATAAAAACATCTGCAACAAAGAGGTAAAAATGACAAGCTTAAATCCTTGCACTTGCCAAGCTTCCCTCAAAGTATCCGTCAGGTCTCATCTTGCACTTCTCTCCCCTTCCTACGCTGAACCACAGCGCACACAAGCCTTCTTCAGTTTCCCAACACACAATGTTGTGCCTCATCTGTTCACCTGCAGTTCTCATCCCCTGAATGTGCTGCCTCCTCTCTCTCTTTAGGCAGCCAGCTTCCCATACACCCATCCCATGTCTTTCTCAGGAACCTGCCCAGCCACCTGGCACGGGGCTGATTCCCAATGTTATACCCTCCCTTGACATTCTGGGTTTCCTATAAATACAATGTGTTGTAATTAATTAATTATTAACTGTATAAATATGTTTTAGTATCCTTCTCCTACTAGAATTTAAACCTCAAGCAGACAAGGATTGCCTGTTTTCATATTATCATCTCATCACTAGAAACTAGCACAATGCCGGGAACATAGTACTCAATATATGTTGAATGAATACATAAAAATAAACTATTAACCTGGACCACATTCTTATTTTACTCACTTGTTTCTTTTCTGAGTATATATAATTGAGCACAATTTGCATTAAACTGCTCCCATTTGACAGGCAAAAGAGTCCCCCTCCCCACCCCGCTATATCCCAAGGGACATAATTAGCTAATGTGTATATAGATTCTAAGTTGACAGGGAGTTAACAAATCTACGGCTTTCATGGGTAAGGACACTGTTTAATTCACAGAAATTAAAGATGAGGAATGTCAGTTAGTTAATCTCAGGCTGGAGAGAAAGAAGAATTGCCAGTTGCTGAGATCCTAGTCATTCTTTTGTGGCATATTTAAATGTTCCGACCATTTATTTATAATGAGGCACAGTGGGGAGCTAAAATGAACTTTCCCGTATAAGCTTTGCCAGCATTTCTGTGAAAGATTGGCACCATCTATCCCAGAGTCTTAGCTATTGCCTGTCACATGGTTACTCTACATGGGGCAGCATGCTCAAATTCCTGCAGGGGCCTGTTAATGCTTGAATGAAGTTGATTGTAGAAGGGGCTCTGTGGAAAACTGGAACAGACTCCAATTAGCTGCAATCAATTCCTGCCATGTACAACATGGGGATCCAGTGTGGTTGTAAAATATTCCCAATTTTAAATAAGTCGTTTTTAAAATCACAGTGTATACTGTATACATTACACACACACACATATATATTATACATATATATAAGGTATATCCAGAATGGATACATTCAAGGACCACCAGGTTGCCAGATCTGCCTCATAATCCCTATCTTTGTTCTTCAAGGAACAGGTAGTTGTCTATGGCAAGAAATGCAGCCTGGAGCAGACCCACGCACTGTGTATAGGGCAGAGAAACTAGTCACAGCCAGGTATCCTCTTGGCTCAAAGTTCAAAGAATACTGCTTTACTTCCCCAATGCCAACACCAGATCAATCCTCCTCTCTCTGAAACCTGGTTGGTGACAAACACAGTCTTAATTTACCATATGGATAGAAAGCACCAGTTCCAACTTGTATTTGACCATAGAAAGGTGCCCTGCTAGAAAAAATTTTAACATCATTCAATTTATGTTCCTTCTAATACAGCCTGTTTCTCTACCAGTGAAAGAAAATTGCCGTGCTGCTTTTCATTTCTTTAATTCATTCATTTGTTGAGAAATTTTAAAAATATAACAAAAAATAGACTAAAACATGTACCTCCCATCAAAAGATAAAACTATTAAAATGTTGTCATATTTGCTTCAAGTTTTTTCTTTAAATAAATGAAATAAAACATTACAAATTAAGATAAAATTTCTTTGTCCCAATTCCTAGTCTCTTCATCTCTCCTTTCTTCAAGACCATTTATTTGAACTATATCTATCCAGTCCCTTTTGGATTTTTACATGCATATAAGTACATCAAACAGCAGCTGTATTATATTATTTTAGGTATTTTATTTGCATAAATGTCATACTACATGTAGCTTCTGCAATGTGTTTTATCGGTTATCACTGTGTATCTATCTATAGATACAGAGACACATACACACACACACACCCACGAGAGAGAGAGAGAGAGAGAAAATGAGAGAGGCACAGAGAGACAGAGAAGAGTTCATGTTTTCACTTCTGTATAGTATTTCATTATATGAATATACTTTCTTTTTCTTTTCCCAAATTATGGCATGTATGCCAGAACATGATGCAACGTTGCCCCCAAAATTATCACTCAGATAAAGAAGTACCCATACACTAGACTTCACAAAGTCTTTCATATTAGAGTGCAATCTTGCATTTACTTTATTTCAAACCACATGACATTGCTGGGGAAGATACATTACCAGAAATAACTTGAAGCAATGTTATCTTTGGAAGAAAAAGGAGGAGGAGGAGGAAGAGAAGGAAGAAGAGGAGGAGGACGAGAGGGGGAGGAGGAGTAGGAGAAGAAGAAGGAGGAAGAAGAGAAAAAGAAGAAGGAGAAGAAAAACAAGAGGAGAGAAAAGAAAGAAGGAAGGAAGGAATTTAACATAGACTAGGTAATCACTTATAAGTAATTGCAAGTTTTGTGTGCCATTATGTATAAACCCTTTAAAGATCACCTTAAAACAATACAGTAATTGGTCAGGTTGTGGAGAGCAAATATATAGCAAGACAAATGAATAAGCCAGCCATCTTAATATTAAGACATGGATCCTTGTAGTTGGGGTAAAATTTCTACAGAAATACAAACTATCATCAGAGAATACTACAAACACCTCTACGCAAATAAACTAGAAAATCTAGAAGAAATGGATACATTCCTCGACACATACACTCTCCCAAGACTAAACCAGGAAGAATTTGAATCTCTGAATAGACCAATAACAGGAGCTGAAATTGTGGCAATAATCAATAGTTTACCAACCAAAAAGAGTCCAGGACCAGATGGATTCACAGCCGAATTCTACCAGAGGTATAAGGAGGAACTGGTACCATTCCTTCTGAAACTATTCCAATCAATAGAAAAAGAGGGAATCCTCCCTAACTCATTTTATGAGGCCAGCATCATTCTGACACCAAAGCCGGGCAGAGACACAACCAAAAAAGAGAATTTTAGACCAATATCCTTGATGAACATTGATGCAAAAATCCTCAATAAAATACTGGCAAACCGAATCCAGCAGCACATCAAAAAGCTTATCCACCATGATCAAGTGGGCTTCATCCCTGGGATGCAAGGCTGGTTCAATATACACAAATCAATAAATGTAATCCAGCATATAAACAGAGCCAAAGACAAAAACCACATGATTATCTCAATAGATGCAGAAAAAGCCTTTGACAAAATTCAACAACTCTTCATGCTAAAGACTCTCAATAAATTAGGTATTGATGGGATGTATTTCAAAATAATAAGAGCTATCTATGACAAACCCACAGCCAATATCATACTGAATGGGCAAAAACTGGAAGCATTCCCTTTGAAAACTGGCACAAGACAGGGATGCCCTCTCTCACCGCTCCTATTCAACATAGTGTTGGAAGTTCTGGCCAGGGCAATCAGGCAGGAGAAGGAAATAAAGGGTATTCGATTAGGAAAAGAGGAAGTCAAATTGTCCCTGTCTGCAGATGACATGATTGTTTATCTAGAAAACCCCATTGTCTCAGCCCAAAATCTCCTTAAGCTGATAAGCAACTTCAGCAAAGTCTCAGGATACAAAATCAATGTACAAAAATCACAAGCATTCTTATACACCAACAACAGACAGAGAGCCAAATCATGAGTGAACTCCCATTCACAATTGCTTCAAAGGGAATAAAATACCTAGGAATCCAACTTACAAGGGATGTGAAGGACCTCTTCAAGGAGAACTACAAACCACTGCTCAAGGAAATAAAAGAGGATACAAACAAATGGAAGAACATTCCATGCTCATGGGTAGGAAGAATCAATATCGTGAAAATGGCCATACTGCCCAAGGTAATCTACAGATTCAATGCCATCCCCATCAAGCTACCAATGACTTTCTTCACAGAATTGGAAAAAACTACTTTAAAGTTCATATGGAACCAAAAAAGAGCCTGCATCACCAAGTCAATCCTAAGCCAAAAGAACAAAGCTGGAGGCATCACACTACCTGACTTCAAACTATACTACAAGGCTACAGTAACCAAAACAGCATGGTACTGGTACCAAAACAGAGATATAGATCAATGGAACAGAACAGAGCCCTCAGAAATAACGCCGCATACCTACAACTATCTCATCTTTGACAAACCTGAGAAAAACAAGCAATGGGGAAAGGATTCCCTATTTAATAAATGGTGCTGGGAAAACTGGCTAGCCATGTGTAGAAAGCTGAAACTGGATCCCTTCCTTACACCTTATACAAAAATCAATTCAAGATGGATTAAAGATTTAAACGTTAGACCTAAAACCATAAAAACCCTAGAAGAAAACCTAGGCATTACCATTCAGGACATAGGCGTGGGCAAGGACTTCATGTCCAAAACACCAAAAGCAATGGCAACAAAAGACAAAATTGACAAATGGGATCTAATTAAACTAAAGAGCTTCTGCACAGCAAAAGAAGCTACCATCAGAGTGAACAGGCAACCTACAACATGGGAGAAAATTTTCACAACCTACTCATCTGACAAAGGGCTAATATCCAGAATCTACAATGAACTCAAACAAATTTACAAGAAAAAAACAAACAACCCCATCAAAAAGTGGGCAAAGGATATGAACAGACACTTCTCAAAAGAAGACATTTATGCAGCCAAAAAACACATGAAAAAATGCTCATCATCACTGGCCATCAGAGAAATGCAAATCAAAACCACTATAAGATATCATCGCACACCAGTTAGAATGGCAATCATTAAAAAGTCAGGAAACAACAGGTGCTGGAGAGGATGTGGAGAAATAGGAACACTTTTGCACTGTTGGTGGGACTGTAAACTAGTTCAACCATTGTGGAAGTCAGTGTGGCAATTCCTCAGGGATCTAGAACTAGAAATACCATTTGACCCAGCCATCCCATTACTGGGTATATACCCAAAGGACTATAAATCATGCTGCTATAAAGACACATGCACACGTATGTTTATTGCGGCATTATTCACAATAGCAAAGACTTGGAATCAACCCAAATGTCCAACAATGATAGACTGGATTAAGAAAATGTGGCACATATACACCATGGAATACTATGTAGCCATAAAAAATGATGAGTTCATGTCCTTTGTAGGGACATGGATGAAACTGGAAACCATCATTCTCAGTAAACTATCGCAAGAACAAAAAACAAAACAACGCATATTCTCACTAATAGGTGGGAATTGAACAATGAGATCACATGGACACAGTAAGGGGAATATCACACTCTGGGGACTGTGGTGGGGTGGGGGGAGGGGGGAGGGATAGCATTTGGAGATATACCTAATGCTAGATGACGAGTTAGTGGGTGCAGCGCACCAGCATGGCACATGTATACATATGTAACTAACCTGCACAATGTGCACATGTACCCTAAAACTTAAAGTATAATAAAAAAAAAAAAAATTTCTAGACAAAGTGTTATAGACTGATTTGTAAACTACTGAGTATCACATGCCCTGGGATACGATTTATATGACTCAGAAAGTGGTTCTTTTTAGATGAGAAACATGATGTCAAAGGCACATGGGAGAAACGTAAGTCAAATCATCATCTAACAGATGCAATCGGAGGAAAAAACACTTCTAAGTTATTATTTTGTACAACATGTAATTTTAAATAGGTATCGCTAACATTTTAAATAAACAGTTGACTTTTCACATCCCTAACAAAGTTCATATATTCAATTTGGCCCCAAACCATTTTTTGATCTTCTCATTTTAAAAAGGAAGGGGAGAGTATTAGCTCAGGCCACTGTAACAAATACCACACACTGGAAGACTTAAACAACAAAAATTTATTTCTCACAATCCTTCTGAAGTTTGGGAAGATCAAAGTGTAGGCATGGCAGGTTTTATTCTGAGGTCTCTTCTTAGCTGGTAGGTGGCCACCATCTTGCTGTGTCCCCTACTTTCTGTGCAGGGGTTGGGTTGGGGAGGGGCAGGAAAGCAAGCTCTATCAGGGTCCGCTGCTATGGTCTCATTTAACCTTAAGTATTTCCATAAAGGCCCTCTCTCCAAATACTCCCAGTATTAGCAACACTGGGAAGTTAGGGCTTCCTCATACCAATTTTGGGAGAACACAAATATTCAACTCATAGAAGGTGTCACTGCGTATTTTTAGTTATCTTATATTTAGGCATATGATAAATTACTTTAAACTTTTCTTTATTATAAATAATGTAGCAACAAACATCCTTGTACTAGTTTGCACATGCACATGGCCACTTTTGTTTGAAAAACAAAAGTTTTTCTGGTGTATATGCCTAGAAGGAGAATTTCACATTTCTTTCTTATTCTGCTAATGTCTTTAGAAATCTGTGCTGCTTCTCAAAGGATTTTTTTTGTTTTTCAGGGGTCAAGGAGCCACTGCAAAATAGGCTGAAATCCCAGGTCAGCTCCTCTCAGAAGTCTCTCTAATAGCAGAGCCCTTTGAAGCACACCACTCTGTGCCAGCCGAGATGATCCTCCCTGGCTGGCTCCCTCACCCACCATTTGTGTATTAGGGACTGGGCAGAGTCGCAGTCTCAAAGTGGCATTCACAGGAATGGGTCATGGGTTGGCCCCAAGAGATTCTGCCACTTGCTTTCAGCCGATCTCTGCAGAGCAGCCATCCTCCCTCATTCATATGGAGTGCAGATCCCAGAACAAGAATCCGTGCGTGGCCTCTGGGCACTCCAGCCAGAGCGCTAGGATTTGGCCATTTCCCGGGTACAGAGAGGCCCCAAGAGGATGGCCCTAGATGAAGGTAAACTCTCCCCTAATTAAGCTAAAGAGTGAAACTAACTGGAGATTTGAGAAACAATAGAAACCATTAGTAACTCAGAGAAGCCGTGGATCCAGAAGCAAAGCAAAGAGGGAAAACGTGGTTTTGTTCTCTATGTGGTAATTCTGTAAGTTTGTCCCTTGCTAACGTGGAGGCTCAAAAGCTGATGTGTTTGATAAGCTGATGTGTTTGATGTCCCAGTGACTTCATTCAATGCAATGGGAAGTGCATAAACCCACAAAACTAGGTCCCCTCAGAAAAAGCTCCAATCCAAGTTTCCTGGAATAACTCGGAACCAACCAACCATTCTGGGTTACAGTCATAGGATTTGAGCAGCAATTCTCCTTCTGGACGGCTGTGGAACAAGGTGGCTGTGAGCCTCAGTTTCCTCCTCTACAAAACAGAAATAATACCTATCTCACGGGTTTACTGTGAGACTAAGTGTCATAGTGCACATCGGACCCCTACCACAGCCTCTGTTACATAGGAAGAGTTTGACGCAAGTTAGCTAATTATATTTTCCTCTCTTCGCTTTAAAAGTAACCAGAACCAATCCTAATGCTAATATCAATACTAATATTAATACAAACACTAATGAGATTAGTCACTGAACATTTATTCTATGCCACTGGGCTGTGTTATCTCATTCAACCTTCACAGTCAGGTTGTATTATTTCAATATGTTCACATTACAAATGAGGAAACCAAGACTCAGAAGGTTAAGTGATTTGCCCAACATCAGACAGTGAGTGACAGGCAGAAATAGAACTCAAACTAAATTAGGCCAATCTCACAGCTCCTTTCTTCACCATGATGGATCCCCTTTGCAAAGTTTCTCCTTGCAATTTGCAGGTAAATTGGGGTGAAAGAAATCTCTAGGAGAATCTGATATATATACACACACACCCTTGTTCTCCAAGAATGGGACAAAATTTAAAGTCCTTAATGATATTGCCTTTTTAAATTTCTAAATAATATGGAGTTGAGGGTTTTTCTCACCTAAAGTCTTTGGTGGTTGATTCACCTCATCTCTTCACTTCGCCTCTACAGATGCAACAAGGAAAGCCCACTACAAACTTTCTTGTTCTTGGACTTGATTGCACAGTCTCCAAATCTGATCAGCAGTTACCATGAGACAGTTTTTGGGTTCTTTTTCTTTTTGGCTTTCTCTCTGTCTTTTAAACCCAGTGCTTCTCTCCTCAGGCAAAAATTAAGCTTTTGTTCAGACTCAGAGGATTTGGTTTACTCTCAATGATTGAAGAACAAGCATGTGAATGTTTTTCAAAAAAACACACATCAACAACTACGAGAAACCAATAACCATTTATACTGGGGTTTGGAATAAATTTGGGGCTTGCATTTAAAGGTGGATATATCTGACATTCTAAAAACTGACTTGAGGCCAAACAATGAAGGCCAAACTCCGAAAAAAAGCAGACACTGCAGCAACTGGAAACCTGATCCATTTTCTTTTCTTTCTGGGTCTACTTCTTTCATTCATCTACTTCTAAGCACCCACACTGTGCGAGGGGCTGGGAGTCAAAGCACTAAAGCATAGGCCTTACGAGTAAGTTGCTCACAAGATGGTGCAGCTAGTGCTATGTCACAGGGAAGCCCAGAGCACCATCATAGCTATAAAAGCCAGTCATTAACTGAGCTCTGCTCTGTGCCAGCCATGATGCTTTTACATGTGTTCTTTTCTTCAATCTTTACAACATGACAAAGTCCTTATTATTACAAACGTAGAAACCAAAACTCAGGTGATGGGACTCATCCAAGATCACACGTGTGCTAAGTAGCAGAGATGGGATTTAAGTCTAGAGCAACCTGATTTCAGAACCCAACCTCTTAACTACTCTGTAACACTGTCAAGAGAGCATAATGAAGGGACACAAAACCTGTAGCGAAGGGTAGTTAGGGAGGTCTTTCCAGAGGAGGTGTCATCGGGGTCTGGAATGTATACACGATGGCCCAGGGGAAAAAGATGGCAAGCTGCTTCCTATATTTGTACATGGAGAGGCTGGAGAGCAAGCTGGGCCAGGCCATGAAGAGCCCAGTATGGCAGGCTAAGATGGGACTTGGTCTGGAAAGTCATGGGAAGCCACTGAGGAATTTCAAGCAGGAAAATTAGATGTCTAGATTTTATTTTTATAATGATCACTCTGGCTTCTCCGTGGGAAATGTTCTAGAGGATGGAAAAACTAGATCATGGGAGACATGTCAGGCTAATAACAATACCAATGATAAAAACAGCAGGTAGTATTCAGCATTGCAATGACTCCAGAAGGCGTGATCAGAGCCTGAGAGGCTATGTAGAGTATAACGAGTACATAGCAGTAAAAGCAGCAGCAGGAAAGATGATTTCTGTTTTTTGAAAAATAAGATTTTCTCTTTGGGAGAAGTCTTTACCCATTTATTTGCAGTGTAATTTTTATATAGTAATAGCTCATCAAAAGCCAACTGAGGTATCTTGTTCATTAGTCACTCTTTATACATTAAGTTAACCATTTAATACTGAACAATGTCAAGGATGAAAAAGAATACTCACCAGATGGTGCAGCCAGGGCTACGATAATGAGAGAATTAGATTCGATTTATATGACAAACAAAGATGGAATAACATATGAGTTGTTTGCCTTAAAAATAATCTAGATAGGTATTGGTGGGGGAAGGAAATGGCTGTGTCTATAAAAGGGTGGCACCAGCAATCCTTCTGATGAAACTGTTCTATTATCTTCATTATGATGGTGGTTATATAAACCCACACATGATAAAATCATATAAAACTAAATTCACACACATATACATACACATAAATATGCAAATACACACATCAATACATATAAAACTTATGAAATTTGGATAAGGTTGGTGGATTATACCAACATCAATTTCCTGATTGTGATATTATACTAAATTTATGCAAGAGGTTACCGGTCGGGGAACCTGGGTTAAGCATACATAGGATCTCTGTGTATCATTTCTTATAATTGCATATAAATCTACAGTTATCTCAAAATAAAAAGGTTTTAAAAAACAAAATAATCTTACTTATTACACATGCAGAATTTTCAAGAAATTTCTTGAAGTTTTTAAAGCCTCTGAAATTCTGAATTTCTATACATTGTCATTATACAAATCCAGAGAGAGACAGCCAGAAAGTTTGTGCTTTGCCCTCAAGGGTAATATTGTATTAAGAGCTTTTACTGTAGAGCAAAACAGTGCAAATCCTGACTCCACTACTTCCAAAACTCTACCACTCACCTTCAGCAAGTTGTTTAACTTCGCTATGCCTCTGATTCCTAGTGAGTAAAATGCAATTTATAACTTTACATACCTCATGGGATTTCATAATAATTAAATGAGTTAATATGGTAAAACACTTAGAAGAGTGACTAGAACAAAATAAGCACCCCAAAAGTGTTAACTTTATTATCTATAAGGCTGCCACGTATCATTTCCTTCCAATCTCTCCAGCTTCTTCTTACCCTGTCATCCCATTACCATCATCTGCTTTAACCATCATTACTCTCATTTCAGAACCTTTGCATATTATGTCCCATCTCCCAGCGACCACCTATCACCTACTCACCCTCATTCAACACGCTAACCCTTCAGCTCCTCCATCCTAATCTCAATGCAAGCATCACTTTCTCAGGGAAGACTTCTTAGACCTCATTGGTAAGGTCAAATGTTCTATTTTTAAGCTCATAGATAGCTCAACACCTCATAGCATTTACCTGAGTTGTAGTTTCAGTATACATCTGGAGAGCTATGTGATTGTCATATGCTGCTCCACTAGATTTTAACCTCTTTGAGATGAAAACTGGATTTGATTTTACTCTTCATAGTATCCTCAGTACTTATCACAGTCCTAGGCTCACTATAGATACTCAGTAACTATTTGTTGAATGACTAAATGCTTAAACAAATAAATAAATCTATAATGACGGAAGCTGGCAGACAGGCCCAACTTTATAAAGGGGCTGTTCACCCAACAGAGAGCAGGTTTCTTTTCCTATCATCAGCTCAAAAGAGAGAGAGCACATACATGCAAAGGGATTTTATATTCCACTGAGAATTTCCATACCTCTCATCTCAAGTTTTTATCACAGTGAAAGGGATTCTAATTCACTTACTTTTTGTAAGGCATACCGCTATACTTGACAAATAAAAGAGCCATAGACAATCAAAATGCCATTCTGCTTTGGGCCATTTCACTTCATTCTAAACTACACACACACACACACACACACACACACACAGAGAGAGAGAGAGTAAGTCACTCTCACTCACACACAAGAGAGCCCAAAAGGGAAAATTAAATTTCCCCAGGTCTTTTCAAAAATCAGATGCATACCTCATCAATGTTTATTCAACTTCCCACTGTGCTGATTCTCAAGGAAGCAAATGATGTTTAATGGGAAAAAAGAGTAACTTAGAAGAGTAAAAAATAAAGCTTACTATCAGGCTCTCCTCCATCCCCCAACTATATCCCTAATCTTTCCAGACATTTTACCCAACATCTCCCTCCATTTTCCCTGCTAGGGCATATTAGCAGTAAGTTCCCACAGTTGGATTAATTGGATCAATGCTGAAGTTTTCATTTGCTACTTGAGTTTAACAAATTAATTTGGCATATAATGAAATATTGTGAAACAGTTTCAGAATGGATATTGCAAATACTGCCTTGTTCAATTACTGTCAAAATGCACATACAAGAAAAATATGAAAATCTGAACATATAATTGCAGACTTAATTACCGCTCTGTGCTAACCAAAGGCAATCATACTGAATTTGTCAAAGCATTTAAACTAGTTCTAAAGTCTTTCTCTAATTCCAAAGAAATGAGAACACATGAGCAAACACTAAACAGACAACTAACTCAGTCTTTCTCATTTTTCTTGGGTTGTTAAGATGGCATAAGAACAATCAGACCAGGATTTTTCAATGGGCCACAATTATGAATCTGTTATTACAACTTCATGGTTTATAAAGTACTTTCATGTACATTATCCCATTTGAATTATCTTGAGAATCGTGATTGTGTGTGAAATTTAACAATACTGTCACTTGTCCTCAGAGAATGACAATTCATTTATTTAAGGAATATTGACTGAGTGCCTACTATGTCTCACACTGTTCCAAGCACTAGGAAACAGCTGTGAACAAGACAATGTTCCTATTCTAATGAGGCTGACATTGTAGTGACAGATACAAACAGTAAACACACACAAACTATAAAAAAAGCAAAATAATGTTAAGATACAAAATATGTGTCTGCTTTAGATTGGGTGTTCACTAAACGACTCTCTGACGAGATATTTGAGCATAGGCCCTGAAGTCTATGTTAGTATATCTGAGAAATGTCTAATCCCTACCTACTTAGTGCTGTCTTGATTAAACTATTACCACGTTTTATGTAATAATCAAAATGCCTGAGATGACCATTTATTTCAATCTTCTTCCTGCTCATATTGTGACCAGAGCAAGTGCTTTATACAATGATCTGCTTTACTGAAAGCAGATCATTTGCACTAGAATATTGCTTTGTGTCTCAGATAACTTCACATCTATTTTTCCTCTGATTTTCAGAAGAGGGTACTACTATCCCTGTTTTTCAGGTGAGAAAGCCGGGGCTTGCCGCAGATCATACAGCAAGTGAGTAACTCAAAATTCAAGACTACTGACTCCTAGTCCAACGCCCTCTCCAGAATACATTTACAGTAGATAGAGAACGCCATTCAATTTACTCAACAAGTATTAACATAAAATTGTTTCATTCATTGCCAGTTGATAGTGATTGCTCACGGTGAGAAAAATACAACGTTTGACCTTATGATGCTCCCAGTCACATTGGGATCACATTTAAATAATTCATTACAAACTCATGAGAAAAGTATAACACCTTGGAAAATCAGAGGAGGAGTTCCACAGGGGCATTGTTTAACCTGGGCCTTGAAGAATGAGTAGGAGTTTACCAAATAGAAAATAAGTCAAGAGGAGTTACTCCAAAGGAAATTGGTCAAGTAGAGAGAGACAGGAAGGACGATGATGAGTATGGAGAGCAGCAACCAGACTCTTGTGGCTGAGATGGAGAAGAAAGAATAAGGAGGGAGAGACAGGCCAAGACTCTGGTAACGAACGCAGGAACCGGTTGGCAATGGTACCAAACAGTAGGCTAAGAAATCAGGACTTTTTCTTGTCTGAAGTAGAGGTCACTGAAGCATTGAGAGCTGGTGAACAACAACACAATCACTAACTTAGAAAAAGCCTTCTGGAGGTAAAAAGTGAGTGGAAGCTAGTCATGGGTGGGGGCAGGAGAGCAGCTGTAATAGTCATAATCGCCCAAGGAGAAGCACAGACATCCTGAACTAGAACCGTGCCATGTAAGTAGGCCGCTAATACTCCATCTTGAGTGGAGAAAAAATGGGAAGAGGAGAGAGCAAATATGTAGAAAGTCTTAGCTTTTTCAAAGTCCTCTCCAGGTCCTGGTATAGTTCAAAAGTTCTTTCATTTTGGTTTTGTTTTTTAATTGGAAGTAAATTCTTTGAAAGAAAAGTGAAGCCTTGGGCTTTAATTCTGCTGTTGTTTGAAAGTCTATATATATATACATGCAGCCCGTGTGCATTGTCTGATCTTGTGTATATTGAGGAAGTGGGGGAAGGACACCTCTTGATTCCCCCCTTGAGTTGTTATGCTGTGTCTCTGGCCTTGACTGTTCTGACACAGACTAAAAAATCTTGTCCATTTCATTACTTTCTCTCCCCTAAAAGAGACTGTTTTGACAAGTGAGAGGTAATTGTTGTTTACTTCTGGCTAGTGTCAAAAGCTGCGTTTTGCTGGACACATGTGGCTGAGGCACTTCCTCCAAAGGGTGAAAGTTAAGAACTCTAACCTTGACAATTGAAGAAAAGGCTGGAAAACTGTTTGGCAAGTGGCCATTGTCTCATCCTTCACTGAGAGTATGATTCACCTCACAGGACTCCTCGCTCAGCTTAGGCCAGGAGAACAGGAAAGACAAGGAATCTGGAAGGCCCATTGCTCGTTAAAATGTGCAGCCTCTGCAGACTGTGCATTGGCAAGGCCATTTCCCCAGGCTTTGCAAGGCCTCTCTGCTGGGTTTGAATGTACAGATTCCTTGCTCTCATGCAGAGAAGGATCATCAGGACCTAGATCCACAAACATTTTATCTAGGCATAGAATAAGTGTAAATACCTGCCCCAACCTGCTAACCAATATCTACTGCCCTGTTTCTACCATTAAATCATTTATACTATCAAGAAAAATAGCTAATCCACAAAGAACCTTGATTCAAATCCTAGCTCTGTCACTTGCTAGCCATGTAGACTTGAGAAAGTTATTTCGCGTCTTTAAGTTGGTTTGCTCCTAAGTAAAATGGTGGTACTAATAGAAACTATCACACAGGAGTGTTGTAGAAATTAGATGACAAAATATATGCAAAGCAGTATAATGTCTGGCTTGTAGTAACAGCTCAATAAATGTCTGTTGGCATGATTATCATTATCATCGTCATCATCATTATCCTTCTCTGTCTTGCCTTACATCTCTAATGTGGTGGTTAAAAGCATGAGTTTTGAAGTGAGAAGGACAAGTATTCTAATCCCACCCAGACCATTCATTAGGTGTGCGATTAACTCTTCTTCATCACCAAATAGAGATATGAATAACAATACTTACTCATAGGGCTTGGAAAAGTATTAAATAAGATCATCGATGTAAGACTCTTTTTTCTTTTTTTCTCCCCAGTTTTATTGGGTACAATTGACACAAAAATTGTACATATTTAGAGTGTACAATGTGATCCTTTAGTAAACATATACTTTGTAGAATGACTATATCAAGCTCATTAACAAATCAATTACCTCACATCCTTATCATTTTCTGTGATGAGAACATTTACAATCTGCTCTTAGTGACTTTCAAGTATACAAAAACTTAACTATAGTGACCTTGTTGTACAATAGATCTGCAGAACGTATTCCTCCTGTCTAACTGAAACTTTCTACCATTTAACCAGTCTCTTCCCATTCTCCATCCTGCCCCCAGCCCCTGGTAACCACTATTCTACTCTCTGCTTCTACAAGTTTGAATTTTTTTAGATTCCACATACAAGTCAGATCGTGTAGTATTTGTCTTTCTGTGCCTGGCTCATTTCACTAAGCATAATTTCCTCTGGGTTAATCCATATTGTTGCAAATGACAGGATTTTCTTCTGTTTATAGACTGAAGAGTATTCCATTGTGTATATATGACATTTTCTTTATCCATTCACCTGTCGATGCACACTTGGGTTGATTCCATATCTTGGCTACTTTGAATAATGGTGCATTAAACATAGAATTGCAGATGTCTCTTCAACATACTGAATTCATTTCTTCTGAATAAACACCCAGAAATGGGATTTCTAGGTCATATGGCAATTCTATATGTAATTGTTTGAGAGACCTCCATGCTGGTTTTCATAACAGCTGTACTGTTAGAATGGCTCTTAGAATGGGTCTCGACCACATGGTTCATATTAAATATATGTTATTACTATTATCCTTATCACCACTATTTCCAACAACACCCCAACTTAAGTGCCAATACACCAGTGACATGTATAAAGTGTGGGAATGGGACAATGTAAAAGGCATCACTCCTATTTTCCTCTGTTCCTAATGACTTGGGGAGATCTGGGGCTGATGAGGAGTTCTATTTCTCAGTTCCGATGCTAGTACCAAAACAGTATAGACAGAAGGAGACTTTATACCATATATTTAGGTTCAATATCTTGAACTCAAATGAAAGAACCCCACATAATAATTGGGATAGCATGAAAGAAAATATCAAAGTTATTGTTGCTGTTTTCTCTAGTATTCTGAATACTAAAAATCAAGGTGGAATAACTCTCTTTGAGCAGACCAAAAATAGACACTTTACTGGGTATTACATTCTTTGCTCAATGTTTTATGTGCATTATCTCATTTATTCCTCACCATAGCTCTAAGAGTAACACACAATTGTTAGTCCCATGTGTGACTGGAGCTTACAGGGATTAGTGACTTATCTAAGTTTTCCCAGTTGTAGGAAGCAGAGCCGGCATATATATTTCCCTCTTAAATACTGTATTCCCTCTTTTTGATATGTTTGTTCAAGTTACATATTATCAATAACATAGTGACAGATTCAGTCAGTCATGCCTCCTGAAATTCTGTAGTTAGGATTCCAAATATTTGTATATTGGACAGTATCTGAGCAGCCTATTGCTAGTCAAAGCAAGAATTCAGGTGACCAACTGATTGGATGTTTCTCTTTTCATTTACATGTCTTAGATGCACAAAAATCTTTCAGATTGCCTTGTAGAGGCTGTCAGCTGGTAAACTTATCAGCCACAGAAGTATCTGTGATAGAAGTTGAAATTGGTGGATTATATGACTGAGGAGATTCTATATTAGATAGGAATTTGGACTCCAATTTTTATTTCCCTTCTAATAGATAAAAGTCTTTATTGTAGTAAAATGAAATGGCAAATTTCATGGTCATGAACAAAGTTATATAGTTAGAAAACAAGTGGTCCCTATTTAGGTCCTTTGACCCATCCACAATTACTCTCAGGTGATGACTTCACTAAACAAGCTTACACTCAAGACAGGAACAGGCAAGCATTTTTTATATTGTGTTCTACGGTGCACAAGTATCTTTTCTTCAAAAGTGTTTCTTGAGTGTTATTGTGTTTCTTGAGAAACACAGGAAATGTGTATTTTATGATAATTAAAAAAAACTAAGTAAAAAATATTTTAACAGTCTTAACTATTTGACTTTGCTGAGCCTTTTACCTTTTAATAGGTATTGCAAATGTCTAAAAAGGGGCTACAGCATGCACCATTTACACAAATTATTTGATCACAGAACTTTTCAACAGAGCGTACTTTGAGAAAAAACTGGTACAACTAAAAAGTGCATGGGCTGTGGAGTAAGGCAGACTGAACCTGGCTCCCTCCTCACCAGTAAACTACTAAGCCTGAGTCCCTTTTTCCTCATTCACAAAATGACAAGTAATTAACTCAGTCAACCTACCTAAATTAAACAACATAATAAATGCAATTTATCTGGCTTATCATGGTAGTTGCCTATTAAATGTTAGTTTCTTTTTTTTTCTGTGCTCACAGTGTTGGGAAAACCAAGCTGATACGTATCACAGAAATGGTTGAACATCTAACAACCTATAATTTCACATATAGAGAAAGTCTCTGCTGGGTGACAAAATACCTCCAGACTGTAACTAGAGCCAGCTCATTGTATGAGGTGGCTTTAAATGACTTTCTCCCTATAGCAAATGTCATTTCAACAGTATTTTGCTATTTCCCTGATCTAAGACTAATATTTGATATTCTTCTAAGATCTTATTTGTCTGACAGAGCCCTTTGACATTAGATTTCTTTTCTAGGCAGAATTTAACAAGTTCATCTCTGCCATTCCACAGAATTATAGACCTTGCATAGACTTAGGACTCCCAGGAGCCATATTTGTAATATAGACATATGTGCCTTTTCCCCCATGTATCTCCTTTAGATGCAATTGATTAAATCATACTTCAAGTTGTTAAAAATTACACATTGCTCTTCATTTAAATGGCTCTCTATGCACTGTTTCATCTTTTTCATTTACATCTTATAATTTCAGAGAATTTTTGGAGATTATGTCCTTAGACTCCCACAAAATGGATATTTTTTATCGCTATTATACTGTAGCCCAGAGAGTTTAAGTGATTTTCTTAGAGTCACACAGCTAATTAAGAACACATGAGACTTAAGCCCACTTCTTCCTGGCCTAGTCCATTTCCCAGCAGTCAGAATTCAATTCAATTCAATATTTATTTACTATACATATATTAGGCACATAACAGTAGGTTTTATTGCTCTCACCAAGATAAGGAGTATTTTTTATTATTATTATATTTCAAAAGGCAAGTTTCCTGAAGTCATTTGCAAAGTGCTATACTCACAATTGCTTACTTTCAAGGAAAATGAGTCCTCTAGGGCGTGAGAAGAAGTGGGATGGAAGGAACAATGAGGCACGTGTATAATTTCATAGCTGCCTATATTCTGCAGATCCCGTTTTGGCTCCAACTCTCAGAGAAAAGAAGGTCTTGCTCTAAAGATAAGCCAATTGTCCTCATCTATTCATCATGTCCATATCCAAGTGTTTTAAGTCATTTATTCTAGAACAATAGTTTATTTCTCTTTTTCACTTCTTCCTTTAGTTCTGACATGTCACATACTAGAATCAAAGAATGGGCAAAGTAATGTTCACATCCATATGTCTGTATGGTATTTAAAGGTTGATATTTAAATGATTTGACATTTCCATTACAACCAATTCCTCTGAAACCAATTTTAGGGGATAAAATGGCAGAGCAGCCCCTTGCCTTACATCTAATCAAGGTTAGTTAGAAGTGCAATGAAAAAAATACTACAAAGTTTGTGTTGGACTTGTTTCCACAGTGTACGTCTCATTGACCAAAACAAAGCTCTTTAAAAATGAAGACAGTAAAAAAGACCTGTGGTTCTCTCCATTACTCTGTTAAGGGAGGCTGAGGGATGGCTTCACAAAAGGAAATGGGTTTGAAAATTGCTGATGCATCCTTTATCACTGCAATTTCCACAAGGTTATAAAAGTCATGGTTGGATAAAATCTTGAAAGTGCCAAAGCAATGATCTAAGAAATGAATGCAGATAAGCCTTCTCCATTTTAAATTACGAGCAGTAGAACTAGAATAGAAATGATATCACTGCTGAAGAATCTAAAATTAAGTATGTGATTTTGCTCATTTGTATACAACAGGAAGTAAATCATTTCACGGACTTTGTGCAACGAGTTCGAAATGCAGCTGCCAAGAACTCTCAACCTTGCACTACTGGGTAAAAGTCTGTATTTCTCCATGATCTTGCAAAATGTTCTAAGGCACTCTTTTATTTATTTCCTATGTGGAGGGAAAGCTGGAGTTCGTGTTTTGCATCTTTAAAAGACAAGGGAAGAGAGGAAAAGATACAATGTCCCTCCCTCAGAGTCCATAGGGGCCAGGATACTTCCATGTAGTTCAAGGAAGTTAACTTAGTCCTGGCCCCTTAGAGGCTGTAATGAAATATTGGTTTTAAGGCCCATGTGAAAATAAGGACATAGTATTTTTTCAAGGCCTAATAAAGTGACTCAAAGGGTGAATAAAAGAAAATTTTTTATACTTTGTATGTCTTTTTCAGGTCCTTTTGGTGTATATTTCATAAGGGTGTAGGTGCATGGAGGGGTCCTGAGCACATTCACAGGAAGTCTAAACTAAACAGAAGAAAGTAGAAGTTACAAGAACTTCGTTGTGGAAGAGAGAATTTTAAAAATTTTAAGTTTTCTTTAATTTTTAAAAAATTATTTAAAAAGCAAGTATTATCTACATACTAGAAAACTGATAAAACAAAGAGAAGTTTAAAAATTTTAAATCAACTAGAATCCCATCTTGTAAAAGAACGTTTTCTATGCATAGTTTTTACTTACCAAAAGGGCATACATATGATTTTGTAAACTGCATGTTTCACTCAATAATATATTTTGATCCTAGGGGAATAGAGAGGCATAAATGTGGAAACACAAAGGACCCCAAGTACCTTGTGGGAGAAGAAATGAAGAAAGGTAACCAAAAAATATGGGCTGTATAGACTAGTAGGTGATAAAATGGAAAAACAAAGAACATACTGATTTCCTTTCCTTTAGATATATGCCCAGTAATGGGATTGCTGGTTATATGGTAGTTCTATTTTTGATATTTTCAGGAACCTCCACGATGTCTTCCATAACTATACTAGTTTACAATCCCACTAAACAGTCTGTAAGTTTTCCCTTTTATCCACATCCTCACCAACACTTGTTTTCTTCTGTCTTTTTGATAGTAGCCATTCTAACAGGAACTAGGTAGTATCTTGTGGTTCTGACTTACATTTCCCTGATGATTAGTGATATTGAGCATCTTTTTCTATATTATTTGTCATTTGTGTTGTCTTGTTTTGAGGAAATTCTATTAAAATCTTTTGCCTGTTTTTTTAATTGGGCTATTTGTTTTTTGTTTTGTTTTGTTTTACTGTTGAGTTGTTTAAGTTCATTATATATTCATTCTAGAGATCAACCCCTAGTTAGATGTATAGTTTGCAAATATTTTCTCCAACATTCTGCAAGTTGTCTCTTAATTCTGTTAATAGTTTTCTTTGCTGTGCAAAAGCTTTTTAGTTTGATGTAATCCCATTTGCCTATTTTTTCTAAGTTGTCTATGTTTTTGAAGTCTTATTTTTAAAATCCTTCCCCAGCCCAATACCACAGAGCATTTCCCCTATGTTTTCTTCCAGGAATTTTATAGTTTCCAGTTTTACATGTAAGTTTTTAATACATTTTGATTTGATTTTTGTATATGGTGAGATGTAACCATCTACTCTCAATTTTCTGCATGTGGATATCCAATTTTCCCAGCACCGTTTATTAAAAAGACTGTCTTTTCCTCAATGTGGCATCTCTATCAAAAATCAGTTGCATATAGGTGAGTGAATTTATTTCTGGGCTCTCTGTTCTGTTCCATTGTCCACTATGTCCTTATGTCCTTTTTTATGCCAGTACCATACTGTTCTGGTTACTATAGCTTTGCAGTATATTCTAAAGTCAATTCGTGTAATGCCTCCAGATTTGTTCTTTTTGCCCAGGATTGCTTTGCATACTTGGGGTCCTTTGTGTTTCCACATAAATTTTATGATTTTTAAAAAATCTCTGTGAAGAATGTTCTCTAAATTTTAATAGGGATTGCATTAAATATATAGATTGTTGAGTAGTATGAATTAAAATTGTAATTCCTAAGTCACACCAGCTGCATTTCAAGCACTCAATGGCCACATGTGGCAAGTGGCTATGGCAGATTATAGAAGGTTTCCATCATCACAGAAGGTTCTATTAGACAGCACTAGCTTTAAGCATTCTGCTACTAAAATATCTATAGTATCAGAAGGTGTCTAGCTGTGTGTTACCTGTCTGCCATCAGTCATGAGACTTTTTAACTCTGGAAATAGTTGGCATTTTATTTTTCCTGCTTTCATTCATCCTGGAGAAATGTGAAAGGCCCCTTGCCTGAATGGATAGATTGTACCGTGCTCAGTGGCATCCAAAGACAGAGGAGTGCTTCAAGCAACCAATCTTTCCTGCACAAAGTTTATTGATATGAGGACATAGTTATGAACTTCAATGAATGAAGCAAATTTTTGAAGCCCTTGTTAAAGAAAAGATTTATAAAGGCCATTTTCTGCTCAAAAGCACATACTCAATCAGCAGAAAGCCTCAATGCATAACTCAGAATACCTGACAGCATCACCACAAATCATCTTGACCAATCAGGTAAGAGAGCCAAATAGCAACCTGACTTGTAAGAATCCAAATTGCTGAATGCTGGTCTTTCAAGGAGTAGAAAGGCAATGAGATAAGAAAACCTAAGACAGCCGAAACAAGGAGCCTTCATCAGAGAATAAAATACAACCAGGCTAACTGCCATGGTGAACAATCTGCAGTGTTTATATAATACGTGGGGTATGAGGAGTAAACACACCAAAAATGGAGAATTTATTACCAGCTATTAACTGGTTTCCATTTTGAGTTATATATGTAGCAGAGAATCACCAGCTTCAGTACCTGAACAACTGACTTTGGTCACTTTCCCCAAACGTGTGCAACACGCCATTTACGTCAGACACAACCAGGGATTTAAAAACAAAATCAAGCTTTTGGCCCCATCCAGACCTATTACATCAGAATCTGGGAGTGGAGCCCAAGAATCTGTATTCTATAAGCACTGCAGGTGATTCTTATGCACATTGAAATTTGAGAACTGTTGGACCAGGAGAATAATTTGTCTCCTCCTACACTATCTCACCCTGTTTTTTTCCTTCTCTATCTCTTTCTCCTCCTCCTCTTTTTGTATTATAAAAAATATACTCAAAAACACACGTAAACTTTTATGTCTGGCACAAATACATTATAAAAATTAAAGCAATAAATATTTATTGAATCATAATTGTATTTCCAAAAGTATTTATAATACTGAATATCTAGTAAATAATAAATAAATATCTCATAATTGTAATATAGTTAATTATGATAAGCCCACTCTGTGGTGTTTTAAGTATTTATTAAATATTACGTTTCCAGAAAGTTCTTAATAATTTTGGAGAAACTATACTGTTAAGTGAAAAGAACATTTTATAGTATTTTTACAAGGTATGATTGGAACTATGAAAAATGTTAGTATTAAATGAAAAACAACTAGAAAGAAATAAGCCAAAATGTGCCTCTAAGTAATGAAATTATGATTGTCGCTTTTCTTATTTTTTTATTTTCAATTATACAACTAATATGTAAAAAAATACAATTAGGAAAAAAAGTAAGTGAAAATATACCTCTTTAAGAGTTTATAGTGCCTTCTCTTTGATTGCACTGTGCATTTGGACCATGCTGACTTGCAACTCAGCCCTAACCCTTCTAACCTGTTTGTATGTATTCTATTTGCAACTGTTGGAATTAGACTCCTTGCTTTAAAATTCTGCAATTTGAGTTCTAGCCATAGTCTATTCAACTGAATTTACTTATATGTTCCTCCATCTATCCATAAGAACAAAAAAAGAATTAGAAACATAATAAGGGGAAGATAAGAGGCTTCAGACTGATAAGCCTTATAAACAATATCTAGAGCCAACCATTTGATACAGAATTTCACTCCCAGTAATACTTACACTAGTATACAAAGATATCTGCTCACAGCAGTTTCTTGTGGTACTATCCATAAAGGAACAACTAAATAAATCATGGTGTGTCCATCCAATGTAACAGCATTTAATGGTTAGAAAGATAAGTCTTACCATGGGACAACAGAATGTGGCACCTAGGAAGTACGAGTAACCAAAACTCTAGATATAACTACCAAGATACAGGAAATATGGGAACAGACAAACAAGTTAAATGACTCAGAAGGAAATCACCAGCCAAGCCCCAAATATGAGGGATTATTTAAGACCCATTTTTTCTTTTTTTTTTTTTTTTTTTTTTGAGACGGAGTCTCGCTCTGTCACCCAGGCTGGAGTGCAGTGGCCGATCTCGGCTCACTGCAAGCTCCACCTCCCGGGTTCACGCCATTCTCCTGCCTCAGCCTCCCGAGTAGCTGGGACTACAGGCACCCACCACTACGCCCCGCTAACTTTTTGTATTTTTAGTAGAGTTGGGGTTTCACCTTGGTCTCGATCTCCTGACCTCGTGATCCGCCCGCCTCGGCCTCCCAAAGTGCTGGGATTACAGGCGTGAGCCACCGCGCCCGGCCAAGACCCATTTTTTCTAAGAAGTCAATGGCAGAAAAAAAAAAAAAAAAAAAAAAAAGAGGTGGGGGATCAGGAAAGGGAAGACAGGAGACTGTTTTGGGGAAAAAAGAAAGGGAATAACAATCAAATGCAATGTATGGATTATGCTTGAAACCAGAATAAATCAACTATAAAAAGGCATTTTTGAGACAACCAGAGAAATATGAATATATATCAGGTTTTCGAAAATATCAAGGAATTATATTACATGTGATAATGGCATGTGATGGGATAATGGCATAGAGGCTACGTTTTCAGTTTTTAAACTGAAAAGTATTTACAAGTAAAATAAAACAATACTTGGGACAGGCTTTAATATATTCCATTAAAGAAAGTGGAGGAGACAAATGAACCAAGTTGTCAAAAGTGTAGATAATTTCTGAAGCAGGGTGGTAGGTATATGAGGATTCTTTGTACTATTCTCTTCATTTCTGTTTGTTAAAATTTTTTATAATGAAAGTTTTTTATGCAAAATACAAAAGAATGATGTAGATCTCTACGTTTTGACAGAATAGCAAAAACAGGAATAGCTAATATAATAAGGTGATGTAACAGTGTATGTTGCTATAAGGTTAACAACTAATATATATAGTTTAGTATGTGCAAAGCACTGTTGAAAATATATTTTGTGGACTAGCTCACTTAATCCTTATAGCAACATTATAATGTAGGAACTTTTACGTCCTCATTTTATTAATAGAAATAGGAACATGGAGGCGCTCATAGTTAAATCACCTAAGGTCATAGTAAGCTAGTAAGTAGTAGAGCTGGGATTTAAACCCAGGCTACATGGAACCACAGTTCATACACTGAACCATTACACAATCCTTGCTTCTCACAATGCAGAATGATTCCATGATGTTTTATTAAGGAAAATAATCAGGGTGTAGACTGTTGTATATAGTATGCTCTACTTTTGCTAAGTATATCCCACATATGCATTGTATAGTTTTATTTCTGTAAATATGCACAAGAAACTATAAAGGTAGTTTAATTGGGGGAGAGAACCTGGGGATGGAAGGCATTCAGTTTTTATGAATTCTTTTCTTTATTGCTTTGATTTTTTTCACCATAAGCATGAATGGCTTTTTTATGTCAAAAAGGATAATTTGGGTTTTGAGATAATGGGCCATTTCCATTTTCCTGTTTATAATTTCCTAACTAAAAACAAAGCCCCTGAAATGTTACTGCAATATTTATAAGTAAACAAAAATTTTAAATTATATGTAAATATATGTAAGTAGAACAGAAGAATGAGACTGATCTTTATGTTCTACATTAGAAGAAATTCATGATAAGTAAAAAAAGAATATATTTTGGGGTTTGGGGGAAATTAATATAGAAATACAAAATTTATATCTGCATTTTGTAAACAGTCTGGAAGGACATATACCAAGTGGGTAACAGTGGTTAACCCTGGAAGTAGTTGTCCCTCTTTTACTTCCCCTAATCTGTCACCTCCAGTCATGCCCTAAATAGGCTGAGCCCACCTTTCGGTCTCCTCTGCTTTCCTGAATCCTTTCCCCAAACAGCTTTCCAGTGTGGCCACCCTGACTGCAGTGTGCTCCCAGCAGACATAATGGGCTGGTATTAAATGCTTCCAATAGCAAATAGAAAGAGAAGGGAGTCTCCTAGTTACAATTGTATTTCCAGTTTAAGAGTGCAAAAGTGGTGGGGATTAGAACAGAAAGATGGAGTTTATGTTTTTAAGATCTTTTATGCAACAGATATTATGGATCACCTACTGTGTGACAGGCACTTAGTAGACATAAGGACTTTAGCAGTGAATGCAATTTACCCCAACATTGCACTCATGGTACTTCACTATTGGGAGAAAAAAATAGTTCTTTAATCTCAAAGTAATTTGGAAACCAAAGAATGAATAAAGATTTTGACAGCTTTGCCTAAGGATCATATGAGGAATGAAAGTAAGCCTCTATACTGGAAAGCAGTATGCTAGACAATTTTGATTTGTTGAAACTGACCTCTTCTTACAGTTTGGAAACTATTTTTGCTCTCCTCCATTAAAAACTGAAACTTTATAAATGATAAATATACATTGTAATTTCTTTCTTTCTTTCTTTCTCTTTTCTTTTTCTTTCTACCTTTTTCTTTCTTTCTATTATACATGGTACGCTTTTGTTAATGCACCCTTTTGTTATCTCTGTATTGGTGGTATGAATCCTATCAGATTAAGAACAAAGATCTCTAGCCTGCAGCCCTACTCACCTGCTTTTAGTCTCCTGAACTCACTTCATCCAGTTCTTACCAAGCAAGCTGTGTACAAGCTGTTAGCTTTTTCTTCCTGCTCTTTGCTTAGTTCACTTCCATTCATGTTAGATTTCAGCTCATTGTTGACCTCCTCAGGGAGAGCTTTCCTTGCCCTTCTCTAGGTCAAATATTCCTACTAGCTGCCTTCCTTACAACATGTATCCCATTTGAAATTTCACATTTGCTTGAGTTATCATTTGAATAATACCTGATTCTTTTGCTAGGATGTACTCTCCATGAGGACAAGTCAATTTCTGTTCATCATTGTTATCTCCAGTGCCTGCCATATTGCCAGCACTTAATAGCTATTCCACACATAATTGTTAAATGTATTAAGACAGCAAAGGCATTTATTTTATTTATTTGTTTCTTTCTTCCAAAATTTTAGTGTGTTCTATATGGGCCTAAGAGAATTTAATCAATCAATATATTATACATGGATTTTTAAGTTGTGGCTCTTTATCTAATGGTGTAAATCCTGACTGGCAAGCCCTTTTTTTGATTCCTAAATGTTTATTGAGACTTATTTGTTGCTGGTCAATGATTTTCATTGTCTTATTCAAATTTAAGTGATCACTAAGATAACTTGAGAGAACTGAAATATTTTCCTTCTCAAACTTTCTTTCTCTGAAAGAACAGTAGCCAGTAAAATTCCAATTTAGAGTGCCAATGGCTTCATGTGGCATTTGTGGGAAATATGGTGAGATTAATGAGGGCTTAAGATCAGTCACTGAGTAGAAATTGGCATTTCTTTTCCCCTCCAACAACCTTTCTCTAGGAAACCTTGACTACCAGTAATTGTCGCATTTGGAGGCCATCTAGAAAGAAACTGGGCTCTAAGGCTTCACTTTTCTCCCAGAAGTCAAACAGTTCATAAAGCTTGTCATTGGGTTTTTTTTATGAGATAAAGAATTTTCTTTCAGTCAACTTTTCTTTCTGAGAATAGGTAGGACAGTGAAATTTCAACCTGAGGTTTGAGTGGCTGCAGGGAGGTGACAGTGAGATCGACTCCAAAAATCAGGAAGTAAGGAAAATTGGATTTTCTACCACAAGTTAAAACCTATAAAAAATAATAGGACAGAGTGAAGCAGAATTTTACAGAAGAGGAAGGTGAGGGTCAGTGAGTCAGAAAGCATCAAAAGTCACACAGTTGTAAGCTGTAGAGGCAGACTTTGATCCCAGAAAGCCTGTGTACAGAGTTCACGCCCATGTCCACTATGATAAGGACCCATTAAGTACATGAATCAAGGTCACTCTCTGCCTATGGGAGAGTTGAATGCACCACACTATCATAATTCTATCATAATGTAATGCCTAGAAACCACCAAGATCTTTCAACTAAACTTATGCTTTAATTTCATACTCACCAAGCAAACAAACTGCTGATAATAAATTGGCTTTTGCATACATTTGTATGGCGAGGTACAAATGTGCTGGTCAAAAGACATACATACCTAGCCACCGTATCAATTATATTTCTTAACATAAATTAATAAATTGACATTCTATTATAGATCAGTTGCTTGTGAATTTAGTTCAGTGGAGTCCATTCTGGAGACTTGGCATCTCACCAGGATCTAGCTTAGGATCACAGCTATTTACTGCCACCCTTTGGAGAAGTGTCTGAGGGACCAGCTGGCTTCTTAAAGATAATACATGTCCCTCTGTGGTGGTGTGTGTCTCTTTGTCTCCCCATAAAATTAAATACAGTTCATTTTAAGTTCACTGTTGTACACTAGAACTATAATGAGCTCTTATTATGGAAGATAACAGAATTCAAATTGTTTAGAATTTTTATCAAATCATCTTTCTCTCTAAGAGCAAAGAGGTCAAGAAATGTCCAATTTGGAGGGATCATTAGTGGCCAAGGAGTTCACAGAGAGGTGATTTGAGACACAGAAAGATCAATACATTTAATGAATGTGACAAAGTATCCTCAACAAACTTTAGCTGCATTCAATTCCAGCATGGGTGTTCATGTCAAGTCGAATTTTTTTCTTCAAACCCACACTCTGATAACTATTTTCAAGTACAAGTTCAATTTGAGGCCAATGAATTCATATAGAGCTCAAAGAGAGTTTAGAGAATCACAAAATCTTTCGTAAATCAGGTCAATAAATTTAGCACTGGGTCCTTTACCTCAAAATGACAGTTACCTTATAGGTGAGTATTTTTTTCCTTTAGAACACCTTCTCAATCCCTAGACATCAGAGAACATCTGATTTGGAGGTAGAGGTCAGTGCATCAAATGACAAATTTACTTAAAGGGTTTTCTTAAATCATAAAATCAGAGACCTGGAAAGAATTTTTAGGATCATCTAGTCTATTTTCGAACTCAACTATAGAGACTCCTGGGACGTGAGGCAGTGGGAGATGAAGCCATGGGAGTTTCAGTTTTACTCAATGCTATTTAATTTTAAACATTACTTTTACACTGAAGCAACCATGTATATATGATGGAGTAGAAGGCAAAAAAAAAACACCCTAATTTTCAAAGTAAAACATGATACTTCAAAGAAATTTTATCTAGTCGTGGCTCCTTCCAGCTGTGGTCAAATTCTTTGAGGACTTGAACACATTCCTCCACTCTATTTTTGTGGAAGAATTTAACAAACCTCGATCTAGCACCATTTTTAAACAGGCTCAGGGAAGGAAAGAGCCTTGGCCTCGGTCATGCAACCAGCATTCGTAAATGAATCAAGAATGGAACCCATCTGTCCAATGTGCTTTATTGCAGTCCAGCAGGCCCTTCTGAATTTAGGTTCAGAAGCTACTCTGGTTCTCACGCTCAAATGAGATACTTTCTCCAGATGATTGATTATTTGCATGGGAGGAACATAAGCTTCAATATCATGGTAAATAACTTTTTTAACATACATTTGGTGGTTTTCCTTTTCCTTAAAGTTGTTCAAGGCTATTCACGTACATAGAAGTGAAAAGTGACACAGAAGTGGAAAGTGGCATAGCAAGGATCCAAATCTATAGATAATCTGAGGTCTAAATGGCAGGATAGGAAATGGAAATAAGGTCCATTAGAACAGTGTTTCTCAAAATATGGTCCACAGATATCCTGGATCAGAATTATCTGCAATGCTTGCTAAATATGCAGATTTCCAGGCCTCACACACTATAAAACATAAAAACTTGTAAAGTGTATGACATTATTATCATTATATTTATCATTTTTGAAGGCACTCTATAATTGTTATTTTAGCATGAGGTCAAGGGAATAACATAGGAGCAAGAGAAAAAAATGATTTCTCTGAAAAATTAACAGGGAAACAGAAAATAATCTGAAAATAATCATTTTAATACTCAATATCTCTAATACATGCGAAAATAAAATGCAGTCATCAGAGAAAACTCAAAATTAAACTATAAGTAATTAAATATCATCTTCAAGATTTGAACAAGATTTGGAGGAAGGACACTGCATATATCAATGTGGAGATGAAAGGATACATATGCCCCCTTCCAAGATGTACACTTGTAAAAAGGGAAACAAGGCTATGTGGAAATTCATGAACCTGAAGTAAAATCACAGTGGTGAGTAAATGAAAAGACAGGCAAGTAGAACATTCATTGTATAAACATACCAGAGACTGTCTGGCCAGAGGGACAAAATCAAGTATCTCTTCCAGATAGGAACCCTAAATTGGCCCCACCTCAGGTAGAGCAGAGATGGAATGCTTTATCTCTTTCTCTCCTACCATGATTCCCTTAACTACAGGATCTTTAACTGGTTATGTTCAGGTGTTCAGGAAGTGAATATCTTTATCTCAGCTATTTTTCACTGAAATTTGAAAACAAAAAATGCCTATTCTAATTTAGACAAGATGGACCCATTCTCATACTGGAGAGGAAAGTAACACAGAGGAAAGAGAAGAGGGAAAACAGCTTAGCTTCATGGTTAAGAGGACAAGTTTTGTGATCTGGAGCAAGTTCATCTTTTGGTAGTTAAATTTCCCTTCTGTTAAAGCGGGAGTAATACCTACCTCAGAGGCTTTACATGAGGATTAAATAAAATACACGTGAAATGCTTAGCACAATGTCTAATATGTAGTAAATGCTCAATACTTGGTATTATATATATACCTCAAGAAGGAGACTTCTTCAAACAAGAATATACTTTTCTTTGCTCTAGGTTCTCAAAATTTGGCAGCAAAGTCTGCTTTTGACAGCTAATTAGAAAACATTGCTTGATTGGAGTCAAACTGGAGGAACTATTCATTATAACCAAATTTTTTTCCCTTAATCTTCATGAAAAAGTCCACCCAGGGACAGTGGCACAGCTTTTCTGTTATTATAGATCACAAAATGTAAGATCTGAATGTAAAATAACCAGGCTGGTCAGTGGTGTCCATTTTATCTTCTGTAGCTCTGTACTCAAAGATTATCCACATGGACCAGCCCTTTCCTCAGACTCAGACAAATTTAGGTGAAAAACACTGGCTTGCATTTCCTGATATTTCTAAAATAAACTTACACCAACTGTGCAATAAAAGGTTGATTTAAAAGTTAATATAAGAAAAGAAATAAAATTGGCTTCAAATAAAAAAGTATTTATTTCTTTTTCAGCCTGTGTTCTCTTGCAAGCGCAGTTGAACTAACTAAAAAAAAAGTGGGTACAAGTGATGTCTGATAAGATTTTTGTACTTATTTGCAAGGTTGCAACAGAAGAAAATGAAACCATATAACAAGGTGGATATAATTATATGCTCAAGTCAATATCTACTTACTGCTACAAATCCTGCTCAGTCTTTTCCCTTTGGTGTCTCAATGTTGGTTTGGCTTTATCATTGCTTATAAAAATTTATCTGAATAAATTAAAGGAACCAGCCAGCTTTTTCATCAGAGTATAGTCATACAGAGATCATCTGCCAAATGCAATGTTCTTTTCTTTTTCAAGACCCTGGAAACATTTTCACCATTTGACATGCAAGACTCTTCACTCTTATGATGATCAGTGCAGAGAGGAGGCATCGTAATCAAGGAAAATGCCTACCAAATTGACTCCCCTCCTAAAAGCCATCTGTGTATAACGACTCCCTTGCAGCAACTGTAAAGTCATAACCAATTGAGAGAGTTGCTCAAGCTAAGAGAAAGCACAAATCACAGAATTGAGAATTATAGGCCAATAAAATCAGCCTGGCCACAGAAGATCTAAAATCACCCAAGTTATAAAATGTGGAATGATAAATCTTCGGTTATTTCATGCTTATGAAAACTAACATATTTACTAGCCTCTGCCAGCACCCCACCTCCCCTTCTTTTGTTTCAATTTAAATATTGAGGAATACAAATATTTCCTGTTCCCTGGGCTTAATTAGTAACTAAAGTCTAGATTGGTTAGCTGCCTGAATCACAAGAGGAAAGGGGAAATATTTAAGAGAATTCCCCAACAGCTTTAAAATTGCTCTGTCTTTGGCCACATGAAAACAAAATAAAATCATAGAATTTTATTGCTATAAGTTTAAACCTCTAATTTTACAAATGTTTGGGAATGATTTTCTCATCTCCCCTTTCTCATTGCCCCCAGTTTCAACCTACCTCAACCTACTCATGTCCTCTACTATATTAAAGAGAATTTGCCAGTGCCAGAGATCTGGGCATCATTTCTGTTGAGCCCACTTCTAAATCTCTTTGGTTGATAGCCACTTCTGTCCATCCTTGTGGTGTCTACCCAGGCCATGCCTTCACTATCTCTCCCCTAGATGGCTGTGATTGCATCTGAGCTCTTGCTGCACCTTCAGTCTTGCCATCTTGCCCTAATCCATACTCTCTTCTCAGTGGGGAAGTCAGAGAAATGCTTACAAAGAGCTAAATGCATCTCTTCCATATTCTTTACTGACTTTTCATGACTCTCTGAATAAGGCCCAAGGCTCCTAACAGACTCACAAGACCCCTGATAACCCCAATCAAATTTATTCCACATCTGCCACTCATTTGTACCCACCACCTCAAGTTCCATTTAATTCCTCAAAAACAACATGCTCTCTCTCCCATTCCCACATTCTGCTCCTTCTGCCCCCAATACTCTTCTCCTGTCACCTCACTAACTCTTACTTACATGAGGTTGCAGCCTAATGCTCATCTTCTCCAGAAAGTCCTGAGCTCCCCTGCAGATGTGATTGTGCACCCCTCTAGTGTGCTCTCAGAGCTCTCTCTAGAGCTATCACAAAGCACTTGCCCTATGTTATTGCTGTTGCTCATTAGGTGTCTGCTTCTCAGCTAGCCCACATCATTATGACAGGAGAGATCAAGTCTATTTTATTAATTTTAATATCCCTACCTCTTACGATAGTTTCTGGGACAAAGAGGGTATTTAAATTGTGTTTCTTGAATAAATGAATGAATGAACTTAAATAATTTTTCAAATTCTTAGTGATCTAGGTAGTACATTTAGAATTAGATAACAAACTAGTATTTATGCTCTACTACAGTTCAGAGGTGTTTACTTACTAATTTCATGCTATTAATTTATTCAGTGAATGCTATGTTAAGTGTAAGAGTACAGGCCAGGTGCAGTGGCTCACGCCTCACAAAGTGCTGTAATCCCAGCACTTCGGGATTACAGGCCAAGGCGGATGGATCACGAGGTCAGGAGATCGAGATCATCCTGGCTAACACAGTGAAACCCCGTCTCTACTAAAAATACAAAAAATTAGCCGGGCATGGTGGCGGCTGCCTGTAGCCCCAGCTACTCGGGAGGCTGAGGCAGAATGGCATGAACCCAGGAGGCAGAGCTTCCAGTGAGCCAAGATGGCGCCACTGCACTCCAGCCTGGGTGACAGAGCGAGATTCAGTCTCAAAAAAAAAAAAAAAAGAGTACAAATAACCACTGAATATAACTTTAGAGCTTATAAAACACGTCACTCCTTAATCCAAAATCCTATCCTAAACATTAGCAACTTTATAACCTCATTTTAAAAGATGAAATTGTTTCCTTCCTTCTTTCTTTCCTTCCAAGTCAGTTGGAAAGTCCTGCCACAAGGGAGGCATTGAGGAGGATGGGAAGGCAGGGATTGGGACCTGACAAGGAGGGATTTCAAATGGGCCAGCAGACCAATGGGGTTAGGTGTTTGACTATGAGCAGGGTTTAGGCAAATAAGTAAACATATTAAAGATAATGGGAGCCAAATTACTGCTGAAGAAGGGAAGAAAGAAGGAGGGGATGAGAATGAACCCTGTGGTATGAATTAGACCTAGAGATATCACTGTAAACTCATGGTTTTCAATACAAAACCCTGGGACAGGAACAACTTTGCAGGTTTGAGAAACAACAGGAGAGCCTTTGTGGCCAGAACATAATGAGCAAGGCAGAGAGTAGAAAGAAAATGAAGTCTGGAGTTTACCAGGACCTATTAAACCAGACTCTCAGTAAATGAAACCAAGAATTTATTTCACAAGTTATTTTCAAGCACTTAAAAACGTAAGATTAGCCAGGTGTGGTGGCACGTGCCTAGAACTCAGTTGCTACGGAGGCTGAGGCAGGAGGATCACTTGAGACCAGGAGATCAAGGCTGCAGTGAGCTATGATTGTGCCACTGCCCTCTAACCTGGGCAACAGAGTGAGACCTCATCTCTAATATAGTAATAATAATTTTTAAATGTACAGTTTCCTATACTAAAGAAGGACCTTAAAATATTAACACAATTAATATTTCTAACTTTAATGACATCAGAAATAATGTAAATAAGAAACTAGGAAACCAAGGGGAATAAATTGAATTCAGTCATCATTAAATGGAATGGCACAAGCTAGCGATTCTTGATCATTGGTGTTTTCCGTTGTAGAGCCATTTTCAAGGATTTAAATCCCAGCACAAAAGAAATAAAAAGTTTACTATTTTTTTCTTAAAAGAATATTAACATAACTCTAGATAATCTGCTCTTGGGGTTGCTATTTATACTAAGCTGTATAGATAGAAAAGTTTATATCAGTAATTTGAATGGTAAATACCATTGTCATGACTACATAACTCTACAAACATTCTTCCTTTAGCAGTTAAAAACTATACTAATATTATCGAGAATAAATGTTCCTGATAAAATATTATAAAAACTAAAGTTTCTAAACTAACATTTGCATTTATTTATTATTTGTAGTTAGAGGAGCCAAGAGAAATCTTAACCAATTTGCATAGGAACATGCAAACTAAAAGAACCTGCATGTTGGGAGGCCGAGGGGGGCGGATCACAAGGTCAGGAGTTCAAGACCAGCCTGGCCAACATGGTGAAACCTTGTCTCTACTAAAAATACAAAATTAGCTGGGTGCGGTGGCACGTGTCTGTAATTCCAGCTACTCGGGAGGCTGAGGCAGGAGAATCGCTTGAACCCAGGAGGCAGAGGTTGCAGTGAGCCGAGACTGCGCCACTGCACTCCAGCCTGGGCGACAAAGAAAGACTCAGTCTCTAAATAAATAAATAAATAAATAAACCTGCTTAACAACTATTAGAAAAACTCTCTAACAACTCTTTTGTCCTCAGGTTGAAAATCCTTTGACTTGGCAACCCAATCACAAGTGATGACCAAAATTGACTGGAGAAATGTTGCCTTCTTTCAATTAAAAAAATTTACCTTTGACTGATTGTCATGATCATTCTATTTTGGAAAAGTGTCACTGCAGTGATTGAAAACATGTTACGAGAGAAATGATTACCCACTATATCAGTAAGGGTCTTGGCAGAAAACAGATGGGCATACTCCAACTGAGTGATTTGGGATCAGTTTAATAAAGAGACTCTTTACAAAAGTGTGGGCAGAGTTTAGCAAAATCAGCAATACAGAACCCCAGGAAGAGCAACATCTTCAAGATCTGAGAAGGCAAAGGGAGGAAGTGGTTTAGAATCCAGAGAAAGTAGGTGTGTCTGGCAGGAGCAGGGACACAGCCAACCCACAGCCCAGCAGGGAGGTACCAGGGCAATACATACCCCAACCTCATTCTCCTCCCGCCTTCTGTCTCCCCATGGACTGAACCTCTCCTGAAACTGGAGAGCTCACTGAAATACACCATGCAGCTCAGCCTTCCATGACAAAGAGCAGAAAATATCCAATTCAGCTCCCTTCCCAAAGATCAGAATGATAAGAACTTTTCTTACATTACATAGTGTGCCCTACTCTTCCACAGAAATGGGACCGGGTTGTCTTTCTTGGGAGGCAAGACAACAGCCTCCGGATCACACATTTTCCCTGGCTTTTTGATCCATTTTCATAGTGATCATTCATGAGTCATTTTACTGATTTTGGTCAGTCATCGTCCATGTGCTCTTTGCTTGGTATCAGCTACCAGGCCTTTGTTAAAATGTCCACCTTCTCCCCCTGCAGCCTATTTGTTTGGGAACAGCTGCTGCCACACAAGACTTTGGGTGGGGTATGGCATAGGACTTTGAGTATTATAATCACATCCTTCAACTACAGTTGACTTTTAGGGATACGTCTGGTCTAACTGATCCAAACAGACTGAATCCTATTGACTACTGGGTAAAGAGACACACACTGTCTCCCCCGCCTCACCTTCCACCCCAACCCCCTGCCTCAGTTTGAATGAGCAAGCCTCGGGGATACAAGAGGAGATGCTTGCTGAAAATAGAAGCAACACCAAGAAATTAGAACAAAAAGGAAAAAAGAAAAACATCTTATCCTTACAAAATCAAGTTATTCCTGCCACCGTTCTTTTTTTAAAAAATGAGGCAAAAAGTGCTCTTTATTGTTTGAGTCTGCTTTTCTGTTGTTCATCACTGAGAAACGTCTTATCAACACAATTGACTGTATCATACCTCTGTCAAGGCCTCTTGGTGCTTCCCAAAGAAGTAACTACTTTCTAGGTATTCTCAGTTAAAGTTCTTGAAAACACCTGCTCATAGCATGTCATTAATAAACTTTGAGCAGCTTACTGAGAATCCTCAATGTTTATATGTTAATACCTGAAGTTAGTTTACTTAGAAGAAATGTTTGGATTAGCCAATAATAATCTAATGAGATTATGAAAATATTACTCCTTCTACATTTTGCAGATATTTCCCAAGGTGTTGCTATGTACTGGACAATGGGGACTTAAAAATGATTAAGATATAAAGTAATCAGAGAGTTCACTTGAATTAAGCAGAGACACATCATGAAGCTCACTTTACAAAAAGTGATATAATATTATAATTGAAATATATACCAGATGCTAGAGGACCCCCCCCCCCAAAAAAAGGGAGCTATTAATTGCAAGAAGTCTGGTAAGGCTTTATAGACATGGTGCCTTGTAAGCAGAACCTTCAAGTACACACAGGATCTTTGACAAGGAAGTGACAATGCAAGCCACAGAGGTAGCATGAACAAAGGCACAGTCACCTGAGGCAGTTCAGTGTGACTTCTGTAAAGGCAGAGTAGCAAAGTGACTAAGGAGTGCTTAGTTCCACCCTGGCACTCCATCCTTAGCTAGCTACGTGATCTCAGGCAAGTCATTTAACTTTTTCTTTGTATCACTTTCCTCATGTGCAAAACAAGACTAATAATAGTTTCTTGTTCATACTTGTCCCACAGTTCATTTAAGTAAGTTCTATTACAATTAAAGTACCCATCGCTCAAAAAATGCTATTACTCGGAGGGAGATCATTGATTAGGCTGGAAAGGAAGACTGGTGCCAGACTGTGAAAATTCTTATGAACTCTGCTAAATAATAGATTTTATATAATGTAGTTTTATATAATATAGTGGGTTTTAGATCATGTAATGTATGCACCAGACATCAAAGGTTTTAAATAGACATGAACAGGTTTGTATTTTAGAAGAAGAATTGTGACAGGGTGACTCTTGAAATTGGATGCGGAGAAATTGAAAGCAGGGAAACTGGAATATTACAACAGCCCTTAGATGATAAAGGATGCAGCCTGAATCAGGACAGTGATAGGAGAGGTGGAGAAGAAGTGACAGAAATTCAAAAGTGAAGGATCGAGCATGGTGGCAAAGTTTCTGGTGGATGATAATACCTTTAATAAATAAAGATCAGAAAAGAAGGAAGACGGCTGGAGGAGGAAACAATAAGCCCAAGTTTTGGACCTGCTAGATGTTAGTTGTCTATATGCCAAACAAATGAAAAATTCTAGAAGCTGTTGGAAAAATGAGTTCAAGAGGGAGTCCCAGGCTGTAGACTGATAGATAAGAATCAACTACAAATACATTACAGCTAAAGAAAGGGAGATGATGTGCCTGCCCAACAACGAGGCTAGAACCCCAAAAAACACTAACGCAAATAGAAAGAAGAGTCAGCAAAGACTTAAAAGTAACCACCAGTGCAGGAGAATGTGAAGTGGAAGAGAGTCGTGATCTCAAAAGCAAGGGAGGAAAAAGCTTCAAGGAGCAACCTTTAGAAATTAAGGGTTTACAGAGATGGCACTTAAGATGCAAAATGACAGAAGGACACCACTGCTAACAGGAATCATTTTTAAACCCAGAGAGAAGTTTCAGAGATGTGATAGAAGCTGCACTCAGACTGCAGTGGCTAATGGCAAAGAGAAAAGTGAGGACCTGGACCAGGTTGAAGGATCCACTCTTTCAAAGAGCTGGTTGGCAACTCTCCCAGGCTTCCCTCACTTTGAAATTCCACTGACCTTAGTGTCAGACCATATTATAACCACACAATGTGTGTAATAGGGCTGCGTTGTTGGCTGGCACTCCTCAAAATGGATCTTTTATAATCAGAAAGGCTTGTTTTTGAAAAGCCAGGCAGTTACAGACAGCATTTTGTTTGACTTTTCAAGAACTTTTCCTCTATTCCCCTTGTAAGAACTTTACTCAGGACAAGTAGCAGTGATTTAACAGTTACATTTCCAGTTCCTGAAAGCAGACAATAAAACACTGATGAGGTCTTATTCATTCATGGGTCATCATCAGGAAATAGTAAATGCTAAGAAGAGTTTCAGGCAATTCAAGCAATATAGAAGCTGTCCATATATATATTAACACCTTCTTTCATTATTTATTATGGCTCTGGAAAAGAGAGGTCAAAGCTTATTTCCAAAGTTACCTTGTTAACCTTCAAATCCATCTTTGGGTATAAGAAAGAGATAAATATTTGCCCCAATATATAAATAGATAAGTAGAATTTCAGAAGATCCAGAAGGAGCTCAGTGTCCAGAGTTTACAATAGAGATTTCTGGGCATGATTATTGAAGCATTAGAGCAGTGTCCATCAAAGTGTGATCCATGAACCACTTGTATCAAATTTAGGTTAGGTCCCTTTTTTTAGAAATGCATATTCCTCAGGTCCCTTTTAGATCACTGATCTCCTTCTCTGAAGGCATACCTTGAACTCTGAATTTTTAAAAAATGTCACAGGAGATTCTGATGTATCTCACCAGTTCAAAAGTATTTAAAGATCTCCAGTGACTCAACAAGGACAGAGTACTTATTGAGCATCTACTAAATGCCATTTATTTGCTAGTCACTTCAAACAATGTCAATACATATAACATTTTTCCTAGCCTAAAGTAGTTTTACTACAGTTGAGTATTATTGTCTTCCCTGTTCATAACCCCTAGATTTGGGGTAGCATTATCACACAGCCCAGCTGATTGGACCAGGAATACAACTGGACAGCTGACCAACAATTCTCTCTGTGTATCAATAATTTGAAATAGGACACAGAAACTGTAGGTGGTTGGTGATGAATGCTGAAGCTGATCAATTAGGAATAGATTTTTGGTTAGTGGCTGTGGTGAGCCATATGCAAAGGGAGCCAGCAGGAGTATCAAATCAAGAAAAAGAGAAGGATGGAGGAAACTCACAGAGAGAAGCAGTCCTTGAGCGCCAGGGAAAAAGGTATTAGTTCCTGATAACTTTCTAGTTTCCCCAAGGCCCTACTGCCACTGCTTCCATGAGATTCCCTATATCCTTACATTAAAACTTGTGCTCAGGCCAGACATGGTGGCTCATGATTGTAATCATAGAACTTTGGGAAGCCGATTGCCTGAGCTCAGGAGTTCGAGACTAGCCTGGGCAACACAGTGAAACACCGTCTCTACTAAAATACAAAAAATTAGCCAGGTGTGGTGGCGTGCGCCTGTAGTCCTAGCTACTCTGGAGGCTGAGGCAGGAGAATTGCTTGAACTCGGGAGGCGGAAGTTGCAGTGAGCCAAGATCACACCACTGCACTCCAGCCTGAGCAACAGAGCGAGACTCTATCTCAAAAAAAAAAAAAAAAGAAAGAAAGAAAAAGAAAAAGAAAAGAAAAGAAAACTTTTACTCAAACTAGGTTGATTGGTTTTCTGCTGTCAGAGATTATAAGAGCCTTATGTGGAGCACCTAATGTGTAATTGAATAAATTAAGCACGTGCAATTCCATTCTTCTTCCCCATCGCAGTAAAAGGGAATCACTTTCTGGCTAGTTGTGTGAGCCAGAAATCTTGATATCATTTCACTCCCTCATCTCTCACATCCAATATCACCAAAAATTACTGATTTCAGCTCTGGTATTTCTCAGTGCTATTTATTTCTTTCCATAACTGTTATCTGTTATCCTAGATTAGGCTACGTAAGTCCCTGCCTCAGGCACATTCTGGTCTACCCATAACCCACTCTTTGTCCTGCCCAGGTAGATATCTCCAAAATACATCTGAAAATCTGATCATATCCCCAGTATCCTATTGCCACACCAACCATCATCCAATGGTTCCCCATTGCATTTGGTATAAAATCAACATCCTCAACAGAGCCGACAAGGCCCAATGTGGTCTCACCTGACCCTACTCTTATCTTGAACCTTGTATTCTCTGTTCAACCCTCACTGGCCTTCTCCCAGGAGATAACACTTCCCATGCTTCTTTTCACCACAGCACCACTATGAATGCACTTCCTCAGTCTCTAACACTCCTGTCTCCCTATATGCCTAGGTAACTCCTCCTACTCATCCTCTGGACCTCATCTCAGGCATTTTTTCTTTTTTCAGGGAAGCCTTTTCTCATCTCTCTGACAAGGCCCAATACCTCTAGTGTAAATTGTCATGACACCGTGTGACTTAACTTTTTAGCACTTATCACGATGGCAACTTTAAAGTTGTGTGATAATCTAATCATCTAATGATTACCCAGTAGGCTACCCAGTGTCTGTTTTGTTCACCAGTATGTCCCCAACACCCAGCACACTACCTGATACATAGTGAGTTCTCTGAAATACTTGTTAAATAAATTTTGAATGACTAGAATTGGTAAGAAAAAAATCAGAAACAGTGCTTGACAACCAAATTTTTATTAACCAAAGCATAAGTTTGCCCAAGCTGGAGACCAGATGAGGAAAGTAGAAGATGGAAAAGTCAGGCATGCTTATGAAAGGTACTGATATGAATGAGGTAGAGACAACAGGGAGCTTGAGTTAGTTGCGACTTTGTTAGGTTATGGACCAAAATCATTTAGAAACTTGAGGTAAAATAGCAATCTAATGACAAACAGATGACAATCCACATGACAGGCAATCTGGATCATGAGCCAGAGCAGGACTACAACAAGACTTCTGACTAAGAGAAAATGTCTGGGTGAGGATACAGACAATTGAGTGAGAATGAAGTGAATGACCTGGGTTGTCAAGGAGCCAGACAGAACACCAGAGGAGATGCTGCTGGTGGAGCAAGATGAGAAACAGTAGAAAGGAATAGCTGCAGGGGGAGTCAGATCTTAATCTATACTTAGTATGTGCCAGGTAACTGTCTAAATGCTTGAAGGCACTATTTCATTTTAATTCTCACACTAATCCAATGAGGTAAG